>NC_069072.1:123163263-123788263 GCF_025698485.1 Gossypium arboreum | reverse complement strand
CAGTTAAACAAGTTAACTGTTAAAAACAAGTACCCTCTGCCAAGAAGATCTTTTTGATCAGTTTAGGGGAGCTTCTGTTTTCTCGAAGATTGACCTGCATTTGGGGTATCACCAATTGAGGGTTAAGGAGGCGGATGTTTATAAAACAACTTTCAGAACTCGTTATGGGAACTATGATTCTTGGTGATGCCATTTGGGTTGACGACCGCGCCTGCCGCTTTAATGGACCTTATGAATCGAGTCTTCCAACCCTACCTGGATCGGTTCATCGTAGTTTTTATAGATGACATTTTAGTGTACTCTAGAGATGAGGATGAGCATGATGCACACTTAAGGATTATGTTACAGATTTTTAAGGAGAAGCAGCTGTATGCCAAATTCAGTAAGTGTGAATTTTGGCTAAGGGAGGTTACTTTTCTAGGACATGTGGTGTCAGTTGAGGGGATTAAGGTGGATCCCTGGAAAATTGAAGCGGTGTTAGACTGGAAAACACCCAAGTCAGTATTGAAAATTTGAATTTTTCTGGGCTTGGAAGGGTATTATAGGCGGTTTGTTGAGGGTTTTTCAGTAATTGCTGCACCGTTAACTAAGTTGTTGAGGAAGAGAGTACTGTTTGAATGGACAGACAAGCAGCAAGAGAGTTTTAGAAAGCTTAAGAAGGTCTTAGCTGAGGCCCCTGTGTTGATTTAGCTAGAGCCTGTGAAGGAGTTTACGATTTATAGTGATGCGTCGCATGTGGGCTTGGGATGCATGTTGATGCAGGAAGGAAAGGTGGCTGCGTATGTATCACGGTAACTTAAGACTCACAAGGTGAATTACCCAACCCATGAAATGGAACTAACCGCGGTGGTCTTCGCGCTAAAAATATGGAGACATTATTTATACGGGGAGAAGTGCGTGATTTATTCAGACCATAAGAGTTTGAAGTACCTCCTTACCCAGAAATAGCTAAACCTTAGGCAGGATAGGTGGGTGGAATTATTGAAGGATTATGATTGTACGATTGAATACCACCTTGGCAAAGCAAATGTGGTAGCCGACGTGTTGAGTCGTAGGGTTAAGTCAGACTTGAAGGCTATGCTTACCCGTTTAAGCTTGTTGGATGATGGTAGCTTGTTAGCTGAGCTTCAAGTAAAACCAGTGTGGGTCGAGCAGATAAGGAGTAAGCAGTTAGTTGATGAGACTTTGGGTGCTTGTTTTAGAAAAGTAGAGAATGGGGAGACGTCAGACTTTAGGATAAATAGTAAAAGAGTGTTGTGTTTCTGTGGGAGAATGTATATACTAAAGGACGATGATCTAAGGTAGTCTATTCTGCAAGAAGCACATAGCAGCCTCTATGCTATGCATCCTGGCGAAAATAAGATGTATCGGAATTTGCGTGAGCTTTATTGGTGGCCTGGACTTAAGCGCGAGGTTATGGAATTCGTAAGTAAATACTTGGTTTGTCAAAAGGTGGAGGAGGAGTATCAGTTGCCTTCAGGATTGCTTCAACCAGTAAAGATTTCACACTGGAAGTGGGAAGGATTACTATGGACTTTGTTAGTGGGCTACCCTTGATGCCTACTAAGAAAGACTCGATATGGGTTATAATGGATCGGTTAACTAAGTCGGCCCATTTTATACCGGTCTGCACTAAATACTCATTACAAAAGCTGGCTAGGTTGTATGTGGTAGAGATTGTAAGATTGTATGGAGTGCCAGTTTCCATAATATCAGATAGGGACCTACGTTTCACTTCGCGATTTTGGAAGAAGCTGCATGAGGTGTTGGGTACTAGATTGAACTTCAGTACGACATTCCACCTTCAAATTGATGGACAGTCGGAGAGGGTGATCCATGTTTTGGAAGATATGTTGAGAGGGTGTGTAATTGAGTTCAGAGGTAGCTAGGAAGACTTTTTACCGTTAGCTGAATTCGCTTACAATGATAGTTATCCAGCAAGTATTGGGGTGGCTCCGTATGAAGCACTGTATGGGCAGAGGTGTCGAACTCCAATATGTTGGACAGAGTTGGGCAAACGAAGAATTTTGGGCCCAGAGTTAGTAGCAGATATTGAAGATAAGGTAAAATTGATTCGAGATCAGTTGAAGGAGCCCTCAGATAGGCAGAAGTCGTATGCTAACCTTAGGTGTCGAGAGATAGAGTATGCAGTGGGGGACTTAGTTTTTCTTAAGGTCTCTCCATGGAAGAAGGTGTTAAGGTTTAGACAGAATGGGAAGCTAAACCCAAGGTTCATTGGGCCATATTGGGTTGTAAGGCAGATTGGGCCAGTCACTTATCAGCTGGGATTACCTCTTGAACTAAGCCAGATCCACGACGTGTTTCATGTTTCCATGCTAAAACGGTATTGCTCAAATCCTTCACATGTCGTAGCAGTTGAGGAAATCGAGGTTAGGCCAGACCTAACTCTCGAGGAAGAGCCCATACAAATAATTGGTCGTGATGTTAAGGTACTGAGGAGGAAGTCCGTTCCATTAGTCTAAGTGCTTTGGCGTAATCACAAGGCTGAAGAGGCTACTTGGGAACCTGAGGAAGTGATGCGACGGCAGTATCCTCAATTGTTTGAATCAGGTAAAATTTCGAGGACGAAATTTCTTTTAAGGGGTAAAGTTGTAATGCCCCAAAAATCCTGAAATTCTGAACTTTCATTTTTTTCAGTTTCGATAAAAAAATTGTGTTTAACATTCCTAGTCAAGTGTTAATTATGTGATAGTAGGTCTTGGTTAAGGTTTGAGTTCAAACTTAGGGGTGAAGGAAATTATGGTTTAATTATTAAAAGAACCATGTTGGCAAGTAGGTTGGCTTTTAAATAAATGAAGAAAGGATTGGACACAAGAAAGACTTGTGGTGGAGTGGCAAGTGGCATCACATGCAAGGCAAGGAGGTAAGGGGTTTGAATCCCTCCTTTCTTAAAGGAAGGATTTATTTTTGCTTAAGGGATGGATAGTGGTGGCGTTGAATGTAAACTTTGTAGGGAGTGATAAGAGGAGAAATTTGAGGAGGGGATTAAGAGGTTATTAGGGAGAAAAATTAAGAGATGAAGAGTGCAAAGAGGTGGAGCCGAATTAGGGATTAGGGGATAAGAAATTCGGCTAGAGGCTATATATAAATGCCGAATGTGAGGTTGCCAGGCTAATGCTGATTTCTCCCTCACCTTGTTGCTAGAAAACACATTTTTCTCCAAAGATCTAAAAGTCGAAAATCCCTTGTTCTTCCTTTATTTTCTTTGTGCCGATTCTCCATTCTTCCCTACTCAAAGTTTTCTTTTTGATTCACCTCTGGTTTTAAACAATTTTTACTTTTCTTTGTGCTGAATAACCTTTTTCACCATACAAGTCTCAAGAGCCGAATATCTTCTGTGCCGCTACTACTCTTTCTACTTCGACCGATTCTAGTGTAAGTGTTTTGCTCTCTCAATCAGTTTTGCTAGTATAGATCACTCTGTCCCTCACTTCTTCTAATCGGTTTTAGTAGGATTAGTATCGAATCCCAGTCTTTTGGATCTCTACCGATTTGCTCCCTAGGTGTTGAAACTTTGGTAAGTGTTCTTTACTTCTGTAAAGGTTGGCCGAATAGGCTTTAGTAGAAAAGGGTGACATATGCTGGATACAAGTCTCCCAATATGTTTTTAACGATAATGGTTAATGCAGATCTGGGTAGCACTCGTGATTAGTGATCAAAGAAAAGCTATTAAGACTTGGCGTTTCAAGTAAGGCTAAGGTGAGACTTTGGCTTTTGGTAAAGTATTCGATAAGTATATGTGAGTAATCATTGAATGATATCGATTGTAGGTTCGTGGTAAGGGGGATCACAACACGCTTTATTACCAGGGGTGTACATACACTGCACACAAACAGTAGATCGGCAAAAGCCGAAATGCCGAAAGTTTGGCTACAGTAGTCTTGCGAGTGTGTGAACACTTGTAAGGGGGAAACCAATAGGTTATCTGAGGCCTCATGGGCGATTCGATAAACTTGGGCCGTGTTTTGGCCAACCGGGCCAAGATGGGCTAAGTGGGCCCGATGGGCTGTTGGGCCCAAAATAGGAAAAATTGGTAACTTGATGTTAAGTGATGGAAATTATATGAAAGCTTGTATACAAATGTGATTTGGGCCTTATGGGCCATACGAATATGATTTGGGCCTAATAGGCAATATGAATGAGATGGGGCCTAGTGGGCTATATGCATGTATGTAGACTTGTTTGGGCTCTGTAAGGGGTTTTAGGCCTAGTATCTGATAACTGTTTAATCGACATAAAACTTAATTAATTAATTGCGACCGTGGACGAGTCCTAAGGTTAAGGTGTGGTAATGGGTATATGCATTTCTAGGATTGGATCTAGGGAGAGCTTGGTACTTAAGCGGTCTTAATGACTCACCTCATCTTCTCTGGAATCCTATCTCGTGCATAGTATCTGTTCACTTTAGCCAACGGGGACTTGTTAACAGGCCAAGGTAAGTAACAAACCCATAACAAGAGAAATTATCGAAATGCCCTTAAGGGCGAAAATAACTAAAATACCCCTATGTGTGGAATGTAAGACTTATGGATGTTCATGTATATCTACTGCATACATACGATATTCTGTTTAGGTTGTATATGGGTTGGGAATTATGGAACAGAGGAAGTATATGAGGATCGCATGATTGCTTGACAACCTGGGTCTACCGACGACTTTTAAGCCCAATATGTGATTGCCAGCTTGCTGCAATGAAGGTAGTTCCGCAATTGGGCTACCCTTGATGTGTATCGGATGGGTGGATCGATATTTGTATCCCCACATGATGTGTATCGGGGGACGGAGTTGATGTGTACCGGTTGGATTATTGGGATGGGTTGCACTGCATTACATTGTATGTATGATTTTATGGATTGATGAATGCTTATTACTCATTGAGGGTCGTACACACTGAGTTTTCGAAAAATCACCCCCTCTTTTTTTATTTTTCTCAGGTGATGCTCAGTAAAAGGTTCGATGGTTGGAGGGACTCGGAGGTGGCCAGCTGGCAAGACGACTTGGACTTGTTTTTTTTTTAAAAGAGCATATCGTTTCTATTTTATTAAGTAATTTTAGACTGAAATGTAATAAGACCCTCCCTTTTAATATTATTTGGATTGTTTTTTTATGCGTTGCTAATATGAGAAGTTGAATATGGGTTTCCTAAATCATAGTTTGTTTTTCTACGTTTCCGCAACTTAATTTTAAAATGACAGGTTTTCATAAATCATATGTTTTAAACAAGCTTTCGTGATTGAAAGAGATTTTTTGTAAGTTAATTAAGGTTCTCATTTCAAGGAAGGGTTTTCAATGAAAACAAGGTTTTCACTAGAACACTTCAATGTGATGCGCCAGATTCAGCCATAACGTCCGGTCTGGGTTTGGGGTGTTACACACAATCTCATACATAATTATATCTCAATACTTTTCATATTCATTTGACATGCCCAGCATGTCCTCAATAATCACATGCTTTTAGTGAATGGAAATAGTGTTCCAGTCTTTCAAATTACCATTTTGTTAGTGTCAATCAATATCTTTCAATTTCACATGCTTTACGGATTTTCATTATGCATAAATAATAACCTTTTCAGTATACAATATAACAAACATCTCATGAGTTTAAATCATACATAAGCTTAATATCTCAACACGTTATATCATTCAGTCAAACATTCTCATATCGCTTAACTCAAATATGCAATTACAAACTTAATCAAACATTCATACTACCAAACTAGCAATTTTGCAGACATGTCAATTTTTTAAAGCTTGAAACATACCTGTTTTGGCCACTCACAAAATCAATAATTTGGCTATTAAGCAAACCCAATAAGCAAGCTGATTGATCAAATATAATATGATATTTAACATTTTCAAACAATTTTATGAGTTTAGGACCACACCTTATTTTCCGTTTCCTCGCAGCACACTAGTGAATCTTCTAATTTTCCTTAATAATTCCTTAAACGAACCTAAACCAAAATTAAATATAAATACAATAAATTTACCATTAAACCAGCCCCCAAACACCCACTTATGAGTTCAAACCAATTATTGAAATTATAACTGTTTTATGAATCAAAACTAGTTAGGTTCCTTACACTGCATCTATGCGAATAGTACGTACAATCGTTCTTTTCCTTTATGGATGATTTGGGGCATTTGGGTCAGCATATAATTCAATAATATACTAGAAAATAAATAGCTAATTAATGATTAAATTCCTTCATTTAATCAATTCATAATGCTTCACGATTTGTGGGTTTCAAATGACCAATCGATCAAGAATGTTTTTCCCTAATTGAAATGGGTTTAAAAGATGATTAAGAGGGTTAAAGAACTCATATTAAGTTTGGAAAAATATAAGCAAGAACCAAGAAACAAAACAACCCCCTTTCTTGCACATAGGCGCGCGCACTACCACCCATGGTGGAAAAAATTGGGGCCGAATTTTAAAACGGGTTGAGATCTCATTAAAATATTGAAAAACACCTTTGAAATAATTTTAAATCTCCCAAATTCCATATCTATAAATTTTGGTTTTTAATTGAAAAAATTAAACAAGAAATTGAAGAGAAAAGAGGCCTTACCCAAGCTAGTCAAGAGAAACGACAGTGACACTTTCTTGGCAATGTTCGAGATCGATCCTTGAGTTCAAGATTTCAGATTTGGGGATGATTTAGATAAGGATAAATGGAATCAATATAATAAAGAAGATGGTGCACAATATTGACGCAAAAAGAAAAAGAAAGAGATTGTAAAATGGGAGGTGTAGGTGACGACATTAATGGAGGAAAGGAAAAAAAATCAAAGAGAGGGAGAGGAAGAGATGTACAGCTAGGGCAATGAGGAGGATGATTAAAGGCTGATTATTTTTGAAACTTAACATTTACACCTAGGGTTACTAGGCTTGAGTGGCACACACATTAAAAACAAGGGATTTTTGCCAAAAGTTAAATTATTTTGCAAGGGAAAGGATTGGAACTTCGGACCTCATTTAATTTCCATGCTTTCTCATATTTCTTTTAACCATTAGGCTTTTTCCTCATTCTTGAAATATTTTTACAGTATTTATTTTAAAAACAAGGCATGACCACTCTCTCAATTTACAAACCCGTTTCTACTAACCCCCGATTTTTGGGATGTTAGATGATCAAAATAATTTTTCCAAAAATCACTTAGATTTTCCAAATTAATTTTTCAAGAATATTTTTTATTCAAATTCTCTAGTTGAACAATTCTTACAGCCACCTAATTTAATTCCACATCGAATAAATTGACTAAATTAAATTATTTCCAAATTCATAGAATTTTCTTCTGATTCAAATGCAGTTCGATCGAACTTTTGTTGAGCTAGTGGAGGGACTAGTCAGACATATACAATTAGGCTCTAGTGATTGCAATTATGTCCAGAAGCATCGTTTCGATAATTTTCAATTACTTAGTCATGGAGTCCGTCCACAAGAAGTAGCATGATTTAAAACTACTTATTGTATACTCTTTACGAAAGCAATTCATCCTACTATTTTGTCTAATGACCTTGTCATGTATGTGTTACCCTTATATGATATCCTTGATTCCTTTGGGTAAAATCTGTTCACTCAATAAATCCTATTTTATCTTATTGTCACCATTGTGTCTTCTTAATAATTAATATGATCACTGCCAATAAATGACTATGATAAATTGCTCGTTCGAGAACAAGCAACTCATGGCCCTGTTTCATATTTATCAATTCACACAATGCCAATGAGAGGATATCATTAACTCTTTAATTGAACTATGAATTCCCCTGTTGCTAGTAAAACCATGCCATACATTAGTCATGTACCCAACATATCGGCTATGGGATCGATCATCTTTAAAGCATAAGCCTCTACTTATATCAAAGCACATGAGTTGCATACACATGGTCAGTGACTAACTCAGGATTTAGGTAAATCACACTATGAACATCATAAGTGAATTAACTCACAAACGGATTCATAATTAATTCATCTTGGGTCCAGTCCAATGTAGCATTATACCAATGAATACATCTATGTCTCTACTCGTGGAGTCAATTGCTTCGATAGCCAATACTAGTCATCTCTTCCAGTGGAATTGTAGACGACATAATAATCCTTCTTAATATTTGAATTAAATGCTCACTTTGATTTTTTTTTATAGGATTACAGACTCAATTAGGTTATCTATGAAGTAAGTTGTCTTTCTCACAATGAAAACATTCTTACAATGCCACTTATCTTCAGTTTGAACATTAGACAATCATGTTTGTCAAAATTTCGCTATGCACGCAAAATATAAAAGACAGAAAATACAAAAGACATAATAGTGAAATGTGAAATTAACTTTCTTTATTTATTCGTCATTCAAATAAATAGAAAACAGTTTCATGTTTACTACAATATGGACACATTTCCCAACAATCTACCACTTGCCCTAGTGAAGTAAATGTGTCATGTGTCGCATTCTCGATGTGTTTGTTAAAACTCCTAATTATGAGAGTCTTATTAAATGGGTCTGTAAAGTTTTCTTCAGAAACTACTTTCATCACATCTACAATTCTTTCATATACTACCTCTCATATCAAGTGATACTTTCGGTCAATGTGTTTTGTTCTCTTGTGACTTCTCATCTCCTTGGTATTAGCTATTGCAACACTATTATCAAAATACAATGTTATAGCTTTCTCCATACCAGGAATAACTTCAAGTTCAGTTAATTACTTTCGAAGACATATTGCTTCTTTCGTTGCGTCAGAACACCCACATACTCGGCCTCCATAGTAGAGTCATTAGTGCAAGTTTGTTTTACATTTCTCCATACTATGACTCCACGACCTAGAACGAATACATTTCCCGACATTGATTTCCTCAAATTTTTACAGGTTTAGAAGTCTGAGTCTGTGTATCCAACAAGAGTAAGGTTCTCCCCAACATACATAAGCATATAATCTCTGGTTCTTTTTAGATACCTTAATATATGCTTTACAGCTTGTCAATGCCTGAGAACTGCATTCGCTTGATATCGCATACATAAGGCTTCCAACTGTCGAAGCTTATGAAACGTTACTTATATGCTCTCTTTCTTCCACTGTCTTAGGATAGCCACTTAAAGAAAGATGAAAACATGATATAGTCGGTTGAATGCTTGGCTTCGCATCGATCATTGTAAAACATTCCAGTACCTTATCAATGTATGAAGCTTGAGGTAGAGCTATCGTTTTATTATTTCGATCCCTAAAGATTTGAATTCCAAATATATAACTAGCCACCGAAGTCCTTCATGCTAAACTGTTGAGCTAACCACAATTTAACAGATGACAATTCTCTTACATTGTTTTTGATAAATAAAATATCATCGTCATACAAAACAAGGAAGACCATATTTTTGTCCTTTATATGCTTATAACCACAAGGTTCATTAGAGTTTTAATCAAATCCAAAAGTCTTGATCGTTTGATTAAATCTGCTTAATTCCATAAATAGATCTTAGCAGTTTGCAAACTTTCTGCTCTTTTCCTTTGACAACATAGCTAGTGGGTTGAGCTATGTAAATGGTCTTATTAAGATATCCATTCAAGAATGATGTCTTGACATCCGTTTGCCAAATCTCGTAACTGAGAGAAGTGGCAATAGATAAGAGTATGCATATGGACTTGAGCATGGCTACTGGAGAGAAGGTCTCATTGTAATCGATGCCTTCTTTCTGTGTGTTGCATTTCCTTACAAGTCTAGCTTTGTGTGTTTCCAGTTTCCCTTCGATCAACTTACACCCTATGGGTTTAATCCCAATCAGTAAGTCTACAAGTTCTCACATCATATTGAATTTCATAGAATCCATCTCGGCATCCATGGTCTGTTTTTTGAGCTTGGAATCAACGTCATGCATAGCCTCATCCTAAGTAAGTGGGTTATTATCCTCATGATTGACTTCTGTATTATAAATACTACCATCATAGACGAAGAAGTCTGATTTCTTAGAAACTCTCGCTCTATGATGGATTTCCCTATGTTGTTGATCGTTTGCAATTCTTTCTACAACTTTCTTGAGAACAAAACTTGGTGATTGTTCTACTACTCCTGAAAGTTCCTCGAGTACCACTTTACTTTGAGGCTTAAAATTATTCATGTAGCTTACCTTGAAGAAAGTAGTATGAGTAAAAAATTTAATCGTATTATCTTTTGGATTGTAGAATAATCCTCTCTTTGTTCCTTTTAGATATCTTACAAACATGCACAATTCTGTCTACGCATTTAACTTCTTTGAATTCTTATCTAGAACATGTCCTGGATAACCTCATATTCTAAAGTGATTTAGAGCAAGTTCTTTTCCATACCATAGGTCATAAGTTGTCTTAGAAGTAGACTTGGTTGACATATTATTCAGAATATAGCAAGCCGTTTGTATCGCATATCCTCAGAAGGAAGTAGGGAGTTATGAATAACTTAACATTGAACGAACCATGTCAAGCAAGGTTCTATTCCTTCTGTGGAGTGCCTGGCACAGTCAATTGAGATAAAATCTCATTCTCTATAAGGTATCCTAAGAACTCGTTGGACAAGTATTCCCTACCTCGGTTAGACCGAAGATTCTTTATAGATAAACCTAATTGCTTTTCCACTTCCGCACGAAACTCTCAAAATTTGTCAAAGGTTTCACTTTTGTGGTGCATTAGATACACATATCCATATCGAGAATAGTCATTGATAAGAGTCACGTAATAATCGTAACTTCCTCGAGCATTGATGCTTATGGGACCACATACATAAGTGTGCACAATTTTTAAATGTTGGTTGGCCCTTGTAACTTTCGCATTAAACGACCTCTTAGTCATTTTACCTTCCAAGTAGTATTCACATTGTGTAAGACTAACTTCCTTAAGCATATTTAAGGGACCCTCTTTCAAGAGTCTAGTGATTCTTTCTTAGTTAATATAAAGAAGTTGTAAATGCCATAGGTACCCTTTATTAGAGTGAGGAGTTTTAAGTTTTTTATTCACTATTTCAATTTGAAGCATCGAATAATTATTTGTTTTGATAAAGTAGAGATTATTTTCCATCCATCTATTACAGATTAAATGATGATTTTTGTGAATAACAATCCCTTTTTTGAATGTCATAGTATAACCATCATAAAATAAACATGCTACAGAAATTAAGTTCATCTTAAAATGATGTACATGAAACACATTCTTTAAAACAATCTTCCTCAAATTATCAAAGTGTAAAACAACTTTTCCTACTGCTTCGGCTAAGACATAACTCCCATGTTCGGTCTGCAACAAGAGGCTCTTGTCACGCAAACTTCTCGTTTTGTTGAACCACCGTAAAGAAACACACACATGGTTAGTGGCTCCAAAATCAATAACCCAGCTGTCAATTGATTCTTCCACTAAGCAAACTTCAACCAAAAAGAGTTCCATATGTAACACCCCAAACCCGGCCTGGACGTTATGGCCGAATCTGGCGATGTCACATTGAAGTGTTTTTCCTAAAGTATGATCTCGTTGAAAAACCCATTCTTTATTTTTAACCTCTTTGTGTGTTTCTGAGTCATGTCATTCATTTCAAAATTTGTGTCACTATTCAAAAAGTATTTACTTTAAAAATCGGTATTTATTTCCAAAAATATCATTTTATAGCGAAAGCTTTTTTAAACAGTTATGTACTTACGTTTACTTTGTAAAAACATTGTTTCTTTTAAAAACTCGTGCTTTCCTATCTCCAGCAGTTATAAACCAAAGCAAATAAATACACCCAAATTAAAGTTAAAAATCCTTTAAGGCCTTATTACAGTAAAATACCCCAAAAATTAAATCGAAACTATAAAGTACAATTTAAAATTAAATAGGTCATGTGGCCACCGCTGAGTCCTTTGCTACACTGATCCGCCTAAGGCTGGGGATTACCTGTACAGTTTAAATAGATGGGTGAGGTTACGAAAACTCAGCGTGTAATCCCATATAAGCAAACAGTCAGAAACAAACACAGTCTGGGCCTAAGCCCCTTTTAGTAACAGTGACAATATCAGTTTGGGCTTTAGCCCATCTCAATATAGAAACAGTCATGTGTTTGGGCCTTGGCCCATTGCAGTAACAGTAAACAGTGCAGGAATAGTGAACAGTATGCAAGTCCTACCCATTCAGCCTCTACACTCTATCTCCGTCCAACCTTACACTCCATGTGGGGATAAAATCAACCTACCCATCCCTACACTTCAAGTAGCACTGGTTATAGTACTAAACCGTATTTGCAGCAGAATTGCCAGTATAATAGGCTTAAAGCCATCTGTGATTTGTAGCAAAGCTGCCAGTACAGTACACTTCCTCCAATCATATAGAAAACCCACTCCCATGCAATGCATCATGCCACATGTCATGTCATATCATAATATTACACATGTACTCAACACAGTTACAATAGCGTGCTAAAATATAAACATATATCAAATAGAGGCAAAACAATCAATTTATCATATAAGGGCGAAACAGTAATTTTACCACATAAGGGCAAAATAGCCATTTTACTACATAAGGCCAAAATAGTCATTTTACCATATAAGGGCAAAACAGTAATTTTACCATATTAGAGCAAAACAATCATTTTATCAATTAGGGGTCTAGGCACACTTACTGACCCAACAGTAGGTCCACAGTCGTCTCGGGCGACCTGTGCAACCTTAACAGTCAAACAGTGAGAGTGGGCCTAAGGCCCATAATGCGGGCTCACACGCCCGTGTGGCCCACATAGCCTAGAAATGACCTTAGCTATGTGAACTACACAGCCTAGCTCAATATTCTCTACACTTTCATGTGGTTTACCCGTGTAGGGCCCACAAGCCTGTGGGGTCTACACGGCCCATTTTGGCTCAACATGGCCCAAATTAAACTCGGCCCATGAAATAGCTCATGGCCGGCCTCAACAATCTTACGCCCACGTCTAGGCGTTCGGTTTACCATACGAGAGAGCGCACACTAGAGTAGCGTCATCAGTCACTTATTTCGATTTTTGCCGATTTACGAGTAGGGGTAGTGTTTTACACACCTTGCTTCTATTTGCCGAGAGAAAAAACTGCTCGCACCTTTGAACCCTACATTTAACAATAATCCTCAATTACTCACTTAATTGAATGCCTAATCGAATGCACAAAACTAACCCAATCGTTGAATCCATACAATAACGTACCTTCGAACAAGCCACGAGAGGGGATCCACCCACCCTAACGCCAACAGAGGATCTTTTCCCCCTCCTTCAACAAGCTCTTGTGCACCAACTAAGCATAGGTAAACATTTAATAAGTCAGCACCAAAATAATACTATTATACTACTCTAAAATCATCCAATCGTTAACCCCCTTACCTTGATGGGACAATCGAAATCTTCTTCACCTTATCACTCGAGAGAGGACAATCACACAAGCCCTCAGTTACAACATGTAAATCAACCAACCTCCTGTTAACTCCTAATCGAAAGCATAGTTTGAACCAAACCAAGAGTTAGTCTTACCGAAACACCGCCCCAGACTTTTGTAACTACCCCCAAAATCGACAAAGAGCAGTGGAAAGAAGATCGGCACAGTGAGGGTAAAAGAAAGGGGTAGAATTCGATAAAAAAACCAATTGAGAGAGCAAGAAAGGAAGGGGAAATCGGTCAAGAAGTAACTGATTGAGAGAGGCAGAAAAGGAGAACAATCGGTCTAAGCACAAGATGCCGAAGAGGAAGGTTGATAATCTCAAAAGAATTGAGAGCAGGGAAGGAGAGAATTTGGCTAAAGAGAGGGGGAAAAGGAGAGCAAAATATCGGATGAGATCCTGAAGGGAAGTGAAAACCTAAATTAGCAAAAACGAATGATACTCCCAAACCTCCCTAGCACTATTCGGCCTCTAGAGGAAAAGAAAAGATCCAAAATAATCATAGGAACCGAAAATAGAGTGGCTAAACTCACCAAAACCAAAAGTCTTGAGTGCCACAATTCAAAACCGGCACACTACTCCCTTTTACCTTAACCTCCCATAATTCTCTCCTAAAATCCCTCCTCAAATATCTCATCAATCACTAATTCAAACTCCACTCAACTCAGCAGAGTTTTGGTCAACCTCAACTACTCACACGGCGAGAGCAACAAAATAAAACACTCCACTGCCTTCACCAAGATTCGAACCTCAGCCCTCTGGCATAGGTAACACACCATTTACCCCCTAGTCCAGCAGGCTTTTTATGTCATGCTTCACCCATTTTTATTTAAAAGCCTACTGACTAGAGACAGGGTTTACTCCTTAAAAACAAAATTTTTGCACATGCCCAGGCTTGAACCCAAGAGTTCTCAGACACTTCCCAGAACACTCAGAACACTTAGCCACTGAAGCAGATACACAGTTGTGTCACTTTCTTGCACAATTAAACATTTATGTACAGCCTCTTAATTGTTCCCATGCTCAAGACCTAATACTTCTAGGCTGAAAATTCGAGGCGTTACACCATACCTTTGCCCTTTTCGGCTAGGTAATCCAAATATTCCTTGTAGTTTGATCTGAAATGCCCTTTTCCTATTGTAGAAGAAACATTTGATCTTTTTAGGATCTTTTAACTTCTTAGCCTTCTTCTTATCCACACGAGGTGGAACCAAAGACTTAGCCGGTTTCTTCTTTTCCTTAGCTTTCTACTCCCCCTTAAAGGATGAGGGGTCCATAGCTAAGTTTGCCTTAGGTTTCTCCTGAACCTGCTTACCGCCATTCAGCATCAACTCATAGGATTGCAATTCCTTCATGAGCTAAGTCAAGGTAAGCGTCTTATTCCCCAAGTTATAAGTGGCCCTAAAACTAGCAAACTCCTTTGTTAAGGATTTTAACACTATTTCAATTTGAGTGCTCACGTCTAATTCAGCCCCATTGTCCTCCACTTCTGCAAAGAATCCCATAAGCTTAAGCATATGTTCTTTGACCGGAATGCTGGGTTTCTACTGAGAGTTCATTGAATTTGTAATAGCAGATTTTTGAGCCAATGCGACTTGGCCATCGAGAAAATCCTTCAAATTTGTCATGATCTTTTTTAGCAGTATGAAATTATCATGTTGCTTTTGCAACACACTACTCATGCTCGCTAACATATAACATCGAGCAATCGAGTTAGAATAGCTCTATTGATTTCTCGCTTTGGGCTGAGCTTTAGGAGGGCACATTTCATTAAGAACAAATTTGTGTTTCTCACAGTTGAGAACTATAAACAAATTCTGTTTCCATTCTCGAAAGTTATCCCCATTTAATTTATTCTCATTAAAAATACTAATAAGAGGAGTATGAGACATATTTAAACTGAAAAAAATATAAAAATTCACTAATTACTATCTTTGTATTAAGCAAATATTTTTCATTTCAACAATATATCAAGAATACAGTATTATGTATGCGTCTTGTATTAAAACCTTGAAAAAAAATATTTTTTGTTGCTACGATCATTCTCACACCCATCAACCATGTTGCCTTGGGGTCCCATGATTAACTAGCTAGAACATGGATTACATCCAATCATTTCATGAATCTTAATTCTTAAGACTCCACACAAACTAATGACCGTTTAATGTTTGGCCATCATCTCTAGCTTAAATATCATTTCTTGGGAAGCTATTTAATAAGAGATTACCTTGAGCGTGTAACCTGTAACACCCTTAACTCGTATCTGTTGTCAGAATAGGGTTACAGAGCATTACCGGAGTTTACATTTCGAAACTATCAAAATTTAAAACATTTAATTCACAATATCAATCAATGCAAAACCAAATAATGACATAAATATTGTTCCTTTTACAAGCCCTCGAGGCCCTAAAAACACATTAGAAACAAGTCAGGACTAAATCAGAATCATATAGAATTTTTCAAGAAAAGGTGAAAATTTTCAAAGCTGCAGGGGTCACATGGCCGTGTGGCCAGGTCGTATGACTCACACGGCTGAGAGACATGCCCGTGTCTCAGGCCGTGTGGACATTCGAAGTAGGGACACACGGCCGTGTCCTAGCCCATGTAACTTTCTAACTTGGGTCAAACAGCCAAGCCATATGCCCGTGTGTCAGGCCATGTAACTCTCGAAATGCAACCTTTAAAAACCTACAGGGGACACACGGCTGTGTCACCTGGTCGTGTGTCACACACAGCTGAGACAACACTCGTGCCTCTAACCGTATGGACAAAAAATAGGCCTTTTTCAATCCATTTTTCTCACCCATTCATGCACTCACCTATAACCAATTTACCACATATAATCAAACATCCCAAAGTACACCAAACCATACAACAACAACCCATCCAAATAGGTACATATTCATACAACCAATATGCCTAAAAGGCACCTCAATCACAAAAATTAAACATGTATAACTAAATGCTTAGTTTAGCCAAAACTTACCATTTTGTATACATATCAAATATATACTCATATGTACCTAATTTACCATTTAACATATAGCATCATAAGCTATAAATACCAACTACATTTTTAATACCAAAATGACCATGTTTAACTTCCATCATATAAGCATCATAAAGGCTATAAAGCTAGCCATCAAAAGGCCACATACATATATCCACATATCAACCATTTCGATCATTCAATATACCAAATTTAAAAGCCAAAACATCATGGATAAAACATCAACCAAAAACACCTATACATTTGCATATTTATGCAATTATCAACTAACTTGTTTCCATGTCAAAAAATAACATAGTTACTACATAATCACCACACCATATTAGATTTATGCCATATCTAGTTCAAAACCTTTCTAAAGTACACCATATCTTAACCAAATTCATCATATATCACTTTGGTCATTCAAACATGTTTTAACACATTATCAATTAACACATATCAACAATGCACCAAATGTACCAAGGCTACATCACCCAAAATGACCTATACATGCCAAACACATCAAGTAATATTCAACTAATCATCATCCATAAGTTCACCTATACATGCAATTATAACCTTAACCAAGACATCAAATTCTACTAATATAATCATTGGATAGTGAGATGGATCTCCGATTAGCTTCCAACCTGATCAAGCTTTCAATAATCTGAAAAGTAAGGAAAAACAACTACGTAAGCAATGAATGCTTAGTAAGCTCGTATAAAATTTAGTTATTTCAATCCATTTCAAATATGAAATTTATACATATCAAGAATAATCCTGTACCGATACCGCAAGATTCATGAAACCATATTCAACAACTCACAAAGTGAATAAATCCACAACATCACATATACATATCACCCTAGCATAGTAGGATTTTAAATAACTTTAAACCCTTTCAAATTTTCTTATTTTCATTTGCATTTCATTACTTTCCATTGCATCTACTTTCTTTAACTTAAATAACAACATCAATTCAACACATTATTCCCTTTTTCATCATTTTACACTTCAAGTATGAACTTACTATTTCATTACCTTTCCACACCCGTTTCATATGTATAACACACAAGACATAAGCATATCATTCAACCATAGCCAAAAGCTAGTGCATTTAAACATAGCTCTTTTCGAATTAATCACATGATAAACCATTTCATAAGAAATTGCATAATTTAAACCTTACCACTCTTTCATGAACACAAGCATATTTCCATTGAGCACTTACCATTTCAATGCAACTTATAAGTAAACATAATACCATTCAACCAATAGCTTGGCACATGCCTAAGCATCAAACAACAACACATGTTAGCATACTTGAACATATTTCATATAAATTCACCATTGATAACCATTTATTCTCAACATGTAACATTTCAGTTTATTACTCACCTCAACTTACATAATTTCCGTGTATCATCATATCAAAGATCTTCATATATGTACATGTCATAATAAATATAATTCTCTTATCATTTCTTATATGAATAATGCCCGTTGAACTATTTAGAATACTGTTGGATACTCGGGATAGCTCACACATAGTGTGCTAACTCATATAAATGTAATTTGTCAATTCCGATACATGTATGCTCACAAGAGCTGTGAATAAGTATGCTCACAAAAGCTGTGAAAATGGCCTGCTCACACGAGCTATGGAGTATCTGCAACACATGTCGGACCTCAACCATCGGTAGGACGTTCAGGACCAGCACCTAAATAATGTAAACCCTAATGACATGTCATTTGTATCCTATAAATTCCTAAGGTTCAAACGGGGCTCGGTAATCGTCGTACGTCGTTGGATTTATGTCGTTTCATAACACGGTAAATTACATATTAACATATATATATTGACTTAATCACAATATAGTCACATATTAACATTCAATTTAGTCAAAATTATACAAAATACAATTCATACAAACTTACCTGGCTAAATTACAAAAATACCAACGTTTAGGGACATTTTGGTAATTTCTTATATTCCTCGATTTTCCACTTGATCTTGATCTAAATTAATAATTTCATTAAATTTATCAATTTAGACAGTAAAATAATGTATTTCATGCAATTTTATCATTTTTAACATTTTAAAAAAATTACCCCTAAAGTTTTATTTTTATTCAATTTAGTCCCTGAGCAGAAAACATGCAAATTAACCATTTTTAATTGCAAATTATAACATCCAAATATTCATGGAACCCATATCAACCCATATTTGTATTAATTTTACATCAAATCCTTGTACTTTTACTATTTTAACAATGTAGTCCCTAATCGAAAAATTCATCAAAAATCACTTAACAAAATACTTTTAATTATCAATCAACATTCCAGATTCATCATTTAACATAAAAAATCACAATATTCATCAATGGAAAAATTCAAAATCTTTAACAATTTCAGAATCAAAGGTACGGGCTAGCTGGACCTAATTGCAACGATCTTAAAAGCATAAAAATTGCAAGAAATGGGGCTAAATTGGACTTATATGCAACCTATGAAGCTTGGTCAGAGCTTGAATGTCCAAAAATGTCTTTCTCATTTCTCAAATATGGAAAAACATAAAAAGAAAAAGATGATATATTTTACTTTAATTATTTACCTTTTAATTTGTTTTATTTTTAATTAATAAAACATACATATTTTCATAATAAGACAAAGGCAATTGCCCACTCACATGTAATATGGTACCATATTAGTCCATATAATTTCATTCATGAAGCCATTTAATCACTCAAATAAAATAGCAATCAAATTTTTCATCTTTTACAATTTAGTCCTTTTAATTAATTAACCATCAAAACGTTAAAATTTTTTAACGAAACTTTAATACCACCTTAATGAAACTTCGTAAATATTTATAAAAATATTTATGACTCAGTTTATAGAAATGAGGTCCCGATACCTCGTTTCTAAAACCACTTGATCTTAGGGTCATACCACTTAAACTTAATAAATCACTTGTATAACATAATTTATCAAATCAAAAACATTTTTAAAACCATATTTGAATCGTAAATATTAAATAGTAATATTTATGAACTTACTCGTCAGATTTGGTGGCCTCGAAACCACTGTTCTCGACACCACTAAAAAACGGGTTGTTACATAACCATTGACTCAACACCCATGATGAACATGCTCTTATTTGTGAGTCATCTTGGGACAATCTCTCTGAAAGTCATGCATGACTTGTTGTCCTTAAAAGGAATCCCACCTAATGCACCCACATGACAAAGTTTACCTTGGGGTGCGGTGAGGGTAGGAACCGGCTCGAAACTTTATCATGCTATCACTTAGGGACCATCAATGGAGGTCGTAGCTCTTGTTCAAAAACCTTCTTCCACTCAATATTTTAAAAACATACAAGGTTTTTTATCCCAAATTTCAAGAATGATTATACAATAGTTCTAGTGACATTTTATCCCAAATTTTAGAATGATTATACAATAGTTCTAGTGGCATTCTTACCTAATCTAAATGACATGCTTCCAATATGCATGGCATACTATGACAGTTGTAATCAATAAAAAAAACAAACACTTTTGATTCTCCACAGTTTTTCTTTTAAGTGAAAAATCGAAGAAGTGAATGTGAACTGTGCACCAGGTCAGGTCCCAAGAAATAGAGGTGAGTCAAATTTGATTGCTTAAAAACCAAGCCTTTCCTAGCTAAAGCCAATCCTAGACATGCACCTTCTCGTTACCACACTTCTCATAGTTATCAAATAACCTAAAAAAGTGAGTATAACAATAACACATGTATTTTCTCATTACCACACTTCTTATTTTTTAATTGATCAACTGTGGATCATCTCAGATATATATCACAATTATTACATTACATAATATAAATATTATAAATATTATAAATATTACAAAACAAATATTAAAATAAAATTGTCAACCAAGGTTTCCATGGTCTATTTCTAGAAAATAAATGAAAAAAGTAAAATTACATAAAATTTTTCCACAATGCATTCCTTGGGTCTTCAACCGCCATTGCATCTTTTCCTCATCATGGGCTCCTTTTCAAAAAATTACATTTAAGTCTTATATCCATTCCTGACTCACAAGACTTCAATGAATAATTTAAAAAAACAGTCCTACGTGGAGATGATAGTCCACAGTCTATTTCCTAAGAACCACAACATTGGAAATAAAAAACAATTATATAACAAATATATAATATTGCATCCATTACCATTTTTAACTCAAAACATGCATAAGATCTAAAGAATGACACTTTCTATGTAATCAACTCATTCAAGAAGAAGATAAATTAATTTTTATTATTTGTTTATACTTATAGATAGAAAACAACCTGGCTCATGATACCAATTGTTGGAAAAAAACAGGTTTAGAAAACATAGCAGAAATTTAAGGAAAAACCAGAGTTTTAAATGTTTTTCCAAAACAAGATCTTAGTTGTGATATTTAAAGTAATAAATATTTAATCAAAATTATACCTTTTCGATTCGTCTAGGATGAGCGCTTCGACCGAGTTGTCTTCTCCGCTATCCTCAAGCTCATATCTACCGAGTGTGGGCTCGCTTTGAATCAAAAAATCATTTAAAAAATTGGTGGGATAATTTTGTAATTTCTTTAAACTTTTGGATCAAGTTGTAAATCAGAAAAATATCTCTAGAAATTTTTTGGAATAATCTCTTTAGAGAATTTTTTTCTACAACTTTCTCTTGAATTCAAGTTTGTAAAAAATAATGACCCAAGGCTCTCTTTAGACAGGGAGAGTGTAGAGAGTTCAACTATAATTAAATTTAATAACTTTAATATTAAATTAATATAATACTTATTAAGATAAATATTAGATTAAATTTAATATTAAATCTTATTAAAATAATAGAATGTTTATCTACAAGATAAAATTAAATTAAATTTAATATTAAGATAATCAATTTAATATTAAATTAATAAAATAATATTAAGATAAGTATTTAATTTAATTTAATATTAAACTATTAAAATAATTTTATTTTTGAAATAGTTAATCTGAAATCTAATTCTTATGTAGAGTCCCAGTAGGAGTGTAACTCTTCCACTGCTTAACCACCAAAGACCAACCGCCACTGGCCATCGGGACACTGTTGTTGCAACTGCCGACATTGTCATATCCAATGATGCAAGTGCGACACGCCGATTCGATTGCTACTGGTTCGGTCTGGATTAGTGACGGCCCAATCGATCCGGTCTAGTCACTGGTTGGACCGTCGGCCCAATTTTCTAAACCAGGCCTGGTTCGACAGTTTTTGGGTATTGGTCTTGGTTTTGGGCTTCTAGGCCCAATTTATGATCTCAGGTCCAATTTTCAAGTTCAATTACCCATTGGGCCAATTGTCTGACTTGAAAATTAATTTCCAAAGATATCATATTAATTTTAGTTAATTTGATTAATTTAATTTTACTTGATCAAAAGTAAATTTCCAAAAATCACTTAGATTTTCTAAATTAATTTTTCAAGAATATTCTTTAATCAAATTCTCTAGTTGAACAATTCTTACTACCACCTAATTTAATTCCACATCGAATAAATTGACTCAATTAAATTATTTCCAAAGTCATAGAATTTTCTTCTGATTCAAATGCAGTCCGATCGAGCTTTTGTTGAGCTAGTGGAGGGACCAATCAGACATATACAATTAGACTCTAGTGATTGCAATTATGTCTAGAAGCATCGTTCCGATAATTCGCAATTACTTAATCATGGAATCAGTCCAAAAGAAGTAGCATGATTAAAAATCCTTATTGTATACTCTTTACAAAAGCAATTCATCCAACTACTTTGTCCAATGACCTCGTCATGTGTGTGTTACCCTCATAAAATAGCCTTGATTCTTTTCAGTTAAATCTTTTCACTCAATACAATCCTATTTTATCTTTTTGTCACCATTGTCTTCTTAATGATTACTATGATCAATACCAACAAATGACTGGGATAAATTTCTCATTCGAGAACAAGCACCCCGCGACCACGTTTGATATTTATCAATCCACACAATGCCAATGAGAGGATATCATTAACTCTTTAATTGAACTATGAATTCCACTGCTACTAGTAAAGCCATGCCATACACAAGTCAAGTACCCAATATACCGACTACGGGATCGATCATCTTTAGAGCATAAGCCTTCACTTATATCAAAGCACATGAGCTGCATACACATGGTCAGTGTCTAACTCAAGATTTAGGTAAATCATACTATGAACATCACAAGTGAATTAACTTACAAACAGATTCAGAATTAATTTATCTTGGGTCCAGTCCAACGTATCATTCTACCAATGAATACATCTATGTCTCTACTCGTGGAGTTAACTGCTCCGATAGCCAAGATTAGCCATCTCCCTAATTGAAATTGTAGACGATATAATAATCCTTCTCATTATTTGAATCAAATGCTTACTTTGATTCTTTTATGGGATTACAGGCTCATTTAGATTATCTACTGAAGTAGGTTGTCTTTCTCGCAATGTAAACATTCTTACAATGCTACTTATCTTTAGTTTGAACTCTAGACAATCAATGAACTAATACTTGCTTGTCATAATTTCGATATGCATGTAAAATTTAAATGACAGAAAATACAAAAGACATAATAGTGAAATGTGAAATTAACTTTATTTATTTATTCATCCTTCAAATAAATAGAAAACAGTTACATGTTTACTACAATATGGGCACATTTTTTAGCACAGTGTTATAGTGAATTTTGATTTGGTAAATTTTTCTAATTGGATGGTTAATTAACGTACAAGTTATTTGACCATAAAGTCAGTGGTTTTGGAAAATGAGGTATTGGGATCTCATTTCCATAAACTGAGTCTGTAAATATTAAAAAATATTTATGGAGTTTTTAATATAGGTGTCTTTTATTTTGGCCCAAAAATTTTAGTGATTGGATGATTAATTAAGGTATAAGGACTAAATTATAAAAATCGTAAAAGTTAATTACTATTAAATTATATGAGCTAAATGATTCTAAAAGCATAATTTAATGATTTTAAATTGTAATTATGCCATATTTGTTTGTAGTGGATAATTAAGTGCTTTTGTTTTAATAAAATTTTATTAAAATGTAACAAAAGTAATAAGTTAAAGGTTAATAAAATATAAAGAAAAGTTGGCACCTTTGTCATTTCTCTTCTCCACTATTTCTTAAACATAAAACCTAAGGAAGCCATTTTTCATTTCCAGCTTAAGGAGCGTTCCATGTATGTGAGCTAATTTGAGGTCCATTTTTTGTAAATTTTATGCTTTTGATATCGTTGTAGCTTAATCTAGCTACTCAAGTATTAAATAGTAAAACTGAATTTTTTTTTTTGAAAAGTTCACATTGTTGAATTTGGATGTTGTTGATGTTATACGGTTAAGCTTGAAGCTTTGATGGAAAATAGGGCTATTTTATAAAGTAATTTTTTATTAGTTTTGAGTTTAGAGACTGAAATGAGAATATGACATATAATCCTCATACATATAGATGTTTGAGAGTTGTATAAGGATGTGTTTGAACCTGGATTTAAAGTTTGGAGATTAAAAATGAATTATATGTTTATTTCGATTGTAGGGACTAAATTGAATAAAAAAGAAAAGTTTAGAGAAATTGTGAAAAAAGAATAAAAAAATCATATACATGAAATGAGATGATTTAAAGTGTTTGGAACTGATAATTGGAAATAAATTATTGTATAGATCAAGAACTAGTAGATAATCGAGGAAAAGAGAAAGTTACAAATTAGCCTCTAACACTCCTACTATTGTTGTCTATGCCTAGTAAGTTCATACATTTTTTAATCATTATAAATGTAGACTAATTTTGTTATAAATACTTATATATACTAAATTAATCTAGAATGAAATGACATTGATGAAGTTAAGTTTGGACTTAAATGAAAGGTATATAGATATATATGTGATAATTAAACTCTGTGTAGAGTATTGCAGGATATGGAGATGATTTTAATATATGCTTTAGTGTTGGAAGTGCTGTGATAACATGAATGTCCTAAATCCTGAATAAGTGTTTCTTATAGTACTTTCGTACTCCTATTAGCACTACAGTGCTCCAAATAGAACATTAGTGCTCATGTTAGCACTACTATGCTTCTAATGGCATATTCATGCTCCTATTTGCAATACGATGCCTTGACTGCACATTTGTGTCCAGTTATGCACTCTGGTGCCCTATTTGCACTTTTGTGCTCTTATATTCACTTTCGTGCTCTGTTTATCACCCCAGTGTATCTTGATACTATAACCCGTGTATCCGAACTCTTTTACTATTATTCATTGAGCTGTCTTGATTAATAAAAGAAGTGAATGACTTGATGACTTGAATATGTATTGAATGTTTGGATTGATCTGATTGAAATGTGTTATCGATTGTTTTGTTACATGAGCATATAAAAGATTATCATATTTCTTGTGAAATAAAGTACCAGGATTGAAAGTGTCATATATACATAGTTATATAATTGATATTTTTGGTTGATAAAGTAAGATAATGCACACGTTATTATATGAACTTACTAAGATTTTGTAAAGCTTACTTGGTTTTGTTTCCTGTTTCTTGTAGTTGACATTTTGCAAAGCAAGGTTGCTGGATCAACTCTAGAGCTCACACTATTAAGCTTCAGTTTTGGTAGATTTAAAATCATTTTTACTTTAGTTATGTGGCATGTATATAGACTATTTTGGGATTATGTTTTGAGCTTAAAGGTTGATGTTGTAAATTGTTCTTATTGTTGGACATATAAGGTTAAATTCTAAGAATTCTATGGCATGTTTATATGGTAAATGATGAATTTATGTGTAGTAAAAGTATTCTTGATTTTGAATCATGAAATGTATGAAAATGGTAATGCTTAAGTGGAATGTGTAGCATATGTGCTAAATGATTGTTGTAATGTCTGAATTCATTAGACCAAGCTAGTAAGTGTAACGACCCAAAAAATAGTGATGTCGAAAAGTCTGGTTTCGGGAACCCGTTTTTGTCAACCAGACTCATAAATATTTTATTAAATATTTATAGAGTTATCTTAAAAAGTGAATTGAATTTAAGGTAGGTAATTTCGTTGAGTTAGTGCTTAATTAGAGTACAATGACTAAATCAATTAAGAGAATAAAGTAAGGTTTATAAGGAATTACAAATAGAAATGAATATAAAGGACTTATAAATTAAATAAACCATTATATGGGATTATAATAGTGGATGGTTATGAATTAATAATATATGTGTTTTATATTATAAAATTTAAGTTATAATTATGTTAAGTAATAAAATTATAAGGAATAAAATATAATTAGTGGAATTAAAGAATCAAAACCCATTTCTTTTTCTATTTTAAATGCAAACAAAAAGAATAAGAAAAGGGGGAGAATAGACTTATGGTTTATAAATTTCAAGTTTCAAATTGGTATGCTCAATTTAGTCATTTTCTAGTAAATTTTATATTTTTGGAATCCCGGCACTATAAGCTAGCTGACTCATGTCCTATTTTTCAGTACTGCTTAAGATTTTAGATGTTACCATTATTGATTAGTTAAAGCTTTAGAGACTAATTTGATAGATTTTTAGGTTATAAGTGAAAAAGGACTAAATTGTGAAATTAAATGTTAATTTTGAGTTATAGGGACCAAATTGAAAAATTTTCAAATTTTAGGGCTAAAAAAATAAATAAGGAGTTAAATTAAGCTTAGAATGAAATTGGTATAAAAATTCAGGATTAAATGTGAAAGTTATGTTAGTTTCGATTTTCGAGACTAAATTGAATTAAATGCAAAAGTTACGTAAATTAGCAATTGAAGGTGAAATTGTTAGTGAATTGATGAAATGTGTTGTTTATTTTATTGCAAAAGTTATGTAAAGAAAAGGTCTTCGATGAATAACTCAGAGTTTATGGTTTGTATTTCTAATTTATAAATTGTTGCCTATTAATTTGTTTGTTTAGGGTAAGAATTTGAGGTGAGAATTCTTCTCAATTGGGCTGATTTGAGTAATTTATGATTATGATGATTCAATTATGCATATTTGAGAAATATATGTGTTTTTTATAAATGAATGAATTGAATTTATATTTTGGGAAAATAAAGTTGAATAAATATACACATGTTGAGAACGTATATGGAATTGAAACATTGGTTATTGGAAATATGAAATAAAAACCCTATTAACTATTCAGGCCGAGTTGGATAGAGATGGCATGCCATAGGTTAGGAAGAGTTCAAGGTTACTTCGACTATGAGTAGATGAGGCACTAGGTGCCAATTTGCTTTGTTTTAACCGATGAGACATTGGGTGTCAAATTTATTTATAGCGCAAGGTGCAATCGTTTGCTTCAGATTTATCCGATGAGACATTGGGTGTCACACTGGTGTGCTCGTTAGATCCGTGTATCCATCCAAGTCTGAGTCATGTAAATAGAGAAAGTAGATGGTACATTTTGATTATCGATTTGAAATGGAAAGTAATATGAAATGAAAGGTGTATTAGAGATTAATATAGGAAATGGATATGTATGAATGGAAATTGCCATGTATTAACATTAGTAAATTTTATATAATAGAATAGTATCTTCTAGTTTTAATTTGAATATTTTATTGTATAATAGTTTGCTAATAATGTTTGTATTATGGAAATGCAACTGAGTTATACTCAGCATAAATTTTAATTTCATGCGCAGGTTAGGTACTTTTCAGTTTGTATGTCAACTTAGCATCCAAAAATAATCATGGACTCAACATTTGGTTATGTTCTTATTTTGGTTCTTGGCATGTACCTAGAGAGTCTTGTGTTGGAATGTTGTTAACATAGTTGATAGCATTTTGGAACCTTGATGTTTTCATAGCTATATAATTATATAAGTTGTTTTGGTAATGAACAATTTGTTGATAGCTTAATGGTGGTCTTGATAATGTGCTAAGTGTTTTATGGTGGATAAGTTTATATGATAGGCATTTTTTTGATGTATGATTGAATATAGTTTAATGCCTACTATGCTTAGTTTATGTTTTAGTATGATATGGATACAAATCATTTTTACACTTAAGCTTTACATGATTGTATAGTTTGTTTTTATTCATGTTAATCTTGCATTTGGTTGATAATGCTTTGGTGTATGTATTATAAATGAAATTGAATGTTTCGTTATAGATGAATAAGTATGTTTAGATGATGATTTACATGCCTTAATTATGTCTAGGTATATCAATTGAGTTTAGGTAAGTTTTGGGCATAAAGTGGACCTTTTAAAGGGAGATTTTAGCATTTTTAAATTTAAGAATTGATTTTTTTTCATTTGTTATCGATACCTGACCATATGAACAGTTTTAAAAATAAACAGAATACCAAAATGGTACCGAATTTTATTTGGATATTGATACTTTTTCATAAAGTATCAATACCCTTGTTTTGCAAAGTAAATAGAATTGAATTTCGGTATCGATTTTCAATAAGGTATCGATTTGGTATTGATACCAACTATGGATTTTCATCATTAACCTTTAAACTTTAAAATGTTACAATTTAATCTCACTCTATACTTGTATCTCGTATATAGGTCTTTGTACAATTCAAAATTGCTAATACATTTGATATTATATATGATTTAATGATAAAGAATTGAGTTTTTGTTATTTAAAGTATTTGTTGTTTGTTGGATTTTTATAGTAGCATCTTATTACTCGAGTCCAATGATAGGGCTAGGTAAGGGTGTTACAATAAGTTTTGGCACTTGAATGCTGTTTATGTTTAAGATCTAAATGGTCAGGCTTTGATTGTGACTTGATAAACTTAGGCAAAATTGGATTTGTTGGTATGTGAGTGATATCTTAGGTATCATGCGTGTGACTTGGTGAATGGTTGATAATGTATTATCTTGATTGTGATTGTGACAAAATGGCATATTGGTTAGGCACTAATACGTTGTTTTTATTCTATTTGGTTTGGCTTTTGAAGTGTTTTTGAGTAATGTTTACAAGCATCAAAATGTGTTTTTTAGAAATACCTAATTGTTGGCTTGATGTAAGCATAAAAATGACAAGTTTTAGGGTCATACAGTTGAACACACGGCCATGTACCACTAGATGATAGGTTGAAATTAGGTTACATAGACACAATTAGTTACACGGCCTAGTTACAGGACCGTGTGACTTTTGTTGGAAATTTTGCATTTTGACCAACATGACCTTAGTGAGTTACACGGCCGAGATACACGATCGTGTATATCAATACTATACGGTCTCAACCTTTCACATGGCCGTGTGACCTCTATTTTACATTTTTGCCTTTATTTTGTGAAATGTTTCATTTTAATCCCTGTTCAATCCCGAACTTGTTTTAGAGCTTTCGTAAGCTCGATTGAGACCCGAATTAGGTTGTTAATCATGTTTTGCATGGATTATGAAATGATAAATTGATTTTTAAATCAGAATTGCATATGATGATTTATGTTTTCTATAGTAGCATCCTGTAGCTCGAGTCTAGTGGCTGGACTGAGTATGGAATGTTACAACCAATATGCTACATTTGACACCAATTCACAATAAGGATACATGAATCAATACAAGTCATTCAACCTATTTTTATCATTACATAACACTTATCCATTCCATACATAAGTTGATTCATGCATACCTCATTCGTTATAATTTCCCATCCTTATGTGCATAGCAAAATACCAAAACTATGAACATGAGCGAATTAACATTACTATTAGGGTTCATAATCAACTATGTCTCAAAACATGCTTAACATTACATACAACTTGACACTCCTAAGTACATGCCACATACAACCAAACTCAAAATGATCAAAAGGCTACCTAATCAAAAGATGGATAGTGTGAGCTCCTCGAGGATCCGATTGACACGTTCCGAAAGTTAAATCTACAGGAGAAAGAAAAGTGACGAGGTAAGCATTACAGAATGCTTTGTAAGCTCATATATAATAAATAATTATCTTACCTCATATAACAAGTACTTAGGTTAAAATAATGTATATAACTCAATAACCTAACATAACAAAACACAATCACAATAAGGTGAGCTTGATTCATATTCAATTATGTAACATTCAAATACTAAACATAACAATTTATAACTTTGAAACTCAATTCATCCAACTTTCAATCACATATGTATTCACAAGCTTGTCACTAAGTCTTACACTTTGATACATTTGATTGTTAAGCACATAACTTGCAATTCAATTCCACATTTCGCATCTTATAAATTACCCGATGAAACACTGTAAAAGAACTCGAATACATAAGTACTAATCATATCTGATGCTTATTCGAGCTAATCATATGCATTTGTGTCAGGTTACCAGTCTAAACTAAACCTTTTAACAGCACATCAAATAGCCTGGCCAGTGTTATATTTACATATAAGGTTACTCATCCGTGATGAACTTATAAAACAATATTAGTTTACTCATGTAACACCCCTAACCCGAATCCATCACCGGAATAGGGTTATAAAGCATTACCAGAGTTTACAATACAATTACAGTTAATTCATGTCATTTACTATAAATTTTAGAAAATCAATCAAAATCCATCATAATGTCCCTCATATAGGTCCTCGAGGCCCAAAATACATATTAGAATCACAAAAAAGTTTCACATAATCTCAAAATTTTTCTTAGATGCAGACCCCCGTGTGGCCAGGCCGTGTGGGCATTCGATGTAAGGCACACGGCCGTGTTCCAGCCAGTGTCCTTACCCGTGTAACTCTTTGAATTGGGTCACACGGCTAACCACACGCCCGTGTGCTAGACCGTATGGACAATTTAATTTTTGACAATTAGGTGCAGGGGTTACACAGCCAGGACACACGCCCGTGTCTCTACCCATGTGTTCAATTCTGAGCATCCTGTTTCTCTAATTTTAAGATGCAGGGGACACACGACCAAACCACATACCTGTGCGTATGGCCGTGTGTCACACAAGGTTGAGACACACGCCTGTGTGTCTACCTATGTGGACAGTATAAGGCCATTTTTCAATCCTTATTTCTCACCCTTTTTACCTTGCACCTACATCAACACTTCAATATATTCACCAACTAATTCAAGGCTTATAAATCAATCTAATGATCAAGTTTTATGCATGACACATTTACTCATGCTTTCAAGTATCATCTTTACATTAAAATTATATACTTACCCAAACTTAATTGCATGTAATATATTAAACCAAACATATTCATATGCTAAATAAAATAAACCTCATGCATAAGTATGCATTAAATTTACTATCAGTAGCCATTCCAACGGCTAGTTACAACCAAAACATTTACATACCCTTATTTATTATCATTAGCCTATACATGCCATTACACCAAGGCAAGATTCCTATTTATACCAAAACGAGCTAAAGGATAGTGTGATGATGCTCCGGTCGATCTCCAACCTTTACAAGCTTACGAGTACTATAAAACAGAGGAAAGAAAACCTAGTAAGCATTTGATGCTTAGTAAGTTTGTATAACAAGAATTTCACTTGCCAATCATGTTCATTTAAAATAAGCATATCAATAACATGCATCCTAACAAAATTAGCCATTTGTCTAATCACATACACTCAATCAAACAAGTTAGTCATAAATTTTCTAAATACTTTTCAAATAATAATGACGATGAGCTCATCAGGTAATAACTTCCATATACATAATCCCTTCATATATATTTTCACATAACTCATACATTTCCATAACAAGTTATCTCAAGTTCAGTGTAGACATGTTAAAACTTTATCTGTTGAATTTATTTGAAATATCAATGGATACGTCAGTATTGCACTCAAAGTGTACAAAACTGTAAATCTGTCAATTGGTATTCAGGGGTACCCAATTAGGGCACATAACCAGGAAGCACTTTCTTGAACCATGTAACAGGATGCTCATGTGAGCCATGTATCAGGAAGCTTATCAGGGCTAAACAGGAAACTCATAAGAGTTTTAATCAGAAAGCTCATTGAGATGAATAGGTAACTCTGAAGAGTTATTATCAGGGAGTTCTAGATAGCCATTTAACAGGAAGTTCAAGCGGGCTATAACAAGACGCTCATAAAGAGCTGCGTTTGTGTCCGCATCACATGTAGGATCACAACTGATCATAAAATAGGACACTCACAAAGAGCTGCAGTAGTTCGCAACACATGCAGAATCACTACCGGTCAAGATGCCCGCAGGAACCATATAACAGGGATGCTCGAGAAAGCTTTTAACAGGATGCTCGTCTGAGCTATAATGTCCGCAACATATGCAGGATTATAATTAATATGGGAAAATATTGTATCCATCGCATTTCATTATTCAAACGGGACTTATCATTTATTGAACAATATTATGTGATTAAACATTTATTCAATTCACACAAATACAACATTCGCTTCAAACACACTAATATACATAATTAAGTTACACGAACTTACCTCGACATTTGTTCGTGTATGAAAATCTACTAATCCTACGCCTTTTCTTTCCTCGATCTAACTCTTTATTTGATCTTTCCAGATCTATATAAATGAATTTAGCATCAATTTAATTCGCTTTGTACTCAATTGAATTCAATTCACATCTTAAGCAAAATTACCGTTTTGCCCATATACTTTTCATAAATGAAAATTTCATCCCTAAGCTCGGAAAATGAAATTCATGAAATTTAATCTTTATTTCAAGCTTAACCAAATTTTACATGTTACAATAACAGCCCATGAATTTCACAAAAATTAAAATTTTTCCATGATTTTTACCATTTTTTAATTTGGTCCCTAAATAATAATTTCATCAAAATTATCTTTGTAAAAGTTATTTATCTATTAACAACCTTTCATTTTCTACCATAAAATTCAAAATTTCAGCATTTTCATCCATGGAAAAATTTATATACTTTGATATCTTTACAAATTAATCCCCAAAATAGATAGATTAACCTATTTCTATCTCGAAAATATAAAATTACTAAAAACGGGACAAGATTACTTACCCAATTAAGCTTATTTGATTTCATTTCTCTTTCCTAGGGTTTCCATGTATTTTGGGGAAGAAGATGATAATTATAATATGTTATTTCTATTTAATTATTATATCATTCTTTATTTTTCCCACTTTCCAATTTAGTCCTTTTTTTTCTAATTTTCCATGGATGATTCACCAAAAATATCTACTAACTTTTCTTAATGGTCTAATTCCATATAGAGACTTAAAATTTTAAATTCCATAGCTATTTGAGACTTATAGCAACTAGAATTCAACTTTTTCATTTTATGCAATTTGGTCCTTTCCATAATTAAATATGAAATCGATAAAATTTTCTTATCAAAATTTTCATACGTCTTTCCTATCATAATGCAGGCCATGCAATAATATTAAAATAAATTTTCTTTCCAACTAGGATTTATGGTTCTGAAATCACTATTCTGATTTCACTAAAAACGACCTATTACAACTCGTCCAAGCTAAACCTATGTCACATGTACCTTCGAGTCTGTAACAAATGTTGGATCTTGGAATCATCAAAAATCAACATGTAACCATGTGTATGATACATTAACGAAGCTTCATCGTGGTAATTTTCATAATGTAAGCTCATATATTTATTCCTTTCAACTTATCCCAATCTCACCCGTTAGTATTAAATTGCAACTTACTTTAAAGTTCAACAAATAATACATAAAACCAAAATATAGCATAAATAAGGATTTAAGCATAATTATACCATATGAACTTACCTGAAAAGAATAACGACCGATAGGTGTTAGGGACTAATCCTCAATTTTCCTTTTTCTACGATTATTCTGCAATCAGTTCAAATCTCATTTAAATCATAATTTAATTCAATTATCAATTCCAAACATCATTTAACAACTTATTATAACTATATATCAGTTCAATTTCTGTAACAGCCTGTTTTTCAGTGGTGTTGGAGACTGTGGTTTCGAGGCAACAAATCCGACGAGTGAGTCTGTAAATATTATTATTTAATATTTATGAGTCAAATATATTATTATAATAAATTTTAATTCGATAGTTTTTGTTAATTGAATGAATATTTAAGTACAAGTGGCTTGTCCCTAAAGTCAAGTGGTTTTGGAAAACGAGGTATCAGGACCTCATTTTTATAAATTGAGCTTGTAAATATTTTTATTAAATATTTATGGAGTGATTATATAGGTGTATTGAAATTTGATCCATAAATTTTGGTGAATTGATAGTTAATTAAGGAAAAAGAACTAAATCATAAAAGCTACAAAAGTTAATTGCTATTAGTTTTTATAGATTAAATGAGTCTAAATGGTTAAGTGGGTAGTTTAAATGATAAATATACCATAATTACAGTTATTGGACAGTATATGTGTAGTTTTACTTACATTCAATAAAATCTGAAAATTGAGTCTTTTATTGAATGAAGTCTAAGGGAGAGCTAACATACTTTGTGAGTATGCAGGAGACCATTAGAAGGCACTTTAGGCCGATATTGCATGCTATGTCGCAACATGGGAAGTCTAATGTTGCAGCATAGGAAACATAATGAAGAAAACTCAAGTCTACCTTTGATGTTGCGATACAGACTGAGAGTGTCACGACATACCCCTGAAGATTGCTACAGAGGAGCATACTGGGTTGCTATGTCGTGACATAGGTCCTGGTGTATCTCGACATTGACTCTATGATGGAAACTAAACATGTAGAAAAGGCACTTAGGTCTGCATAATTAAACTTTAAAACTTAGGAACATCAGCTGACCTAGGTTTGAGGACAACAACCACCTGAAGGCTATAAATAGGCTCATTTGTCACTTGTTAAAAAACACTTCATTAGCTTAGATTCTCTCTTAGATTTAGTTTTGTTTTCTTGCTTTCTTAGGTTTTCATAGTTTTAGTTTAATTATTCTTTATTTTCTTTCAAGAGATCTGATTTGTAAAATAGATTAATTCTATGAATTCACACTTATTATCAATACCAATTAGGCTCTTCTTAAACTCTCTACTTCAATTCATTTACTATGATTAATTCCTCCATCTATTTCATGTTATTTATGAAAGCTATGGGGAACTAATCCTTCTATGGGGGATTAGCAAGTGGAGACATGATCTCTTAACTGTTTTGTAGGGTTACTTAATGGATCAACTATTTGGGAAAGGAAGAACGTGAAACAAACCCTAGGCCTGACAACCCTGGGAAGTCATTAAGGTGGGAATTAACCCAAAATTTGTATTGCCTATTTATGAACACCTTTACACTAAGCCAGTTTGGACTGTGAGGTTGGAAAATAGTTCTTAATGAATTATTATGTTAGTTGAAGATCAAAAGATCTTACTAGGGTTGAGACTAGTTGGTTAACTAGAAGCCCAATATGACAGTTGATTGGGATTGCTGAAGCGAGCTAATCACCCATCTTCAAATTTGATTCACTTTACTCTCTTTATCTATTGAAATTAAATTCTTTTATGTTATTTTATTTTATTAGTTTAAGAAACTCTAAAATTATCTCTTATTTTACTTCTATACTATAACTGATTTAAAAAGTATTAATTAGATCTTTTAGTATTTAGGTTAAGAATTAATCTAGTGCTTGCCTCCCTTGGGTACAATCCTCGGAGTACTCATCTACTTCATTGTAAAATCTATATTACAACTTAACCCGTATACTTGCAGATATTGTCTCATAATTCTCTATTTTATTATAGTATTCACACTCTGAATGTTAGTACGTCCGGAGGCGGTCAAGTTGTTAGCGCCATTGCCAGTGAGGCAACGTGTAACACCCTTTTACCCCTATCTAATGCTGGAATAGGGTACGAGGCATTACTGGACATATACACTAGAAATCATACAAAATCGAGACGTAAATTTCCATCCAAACTTAAAAATTTTCACATACATTCATATCGTTCCTAAAATGAGCCTACGAGGCCCAAAACAAACATTGGAAGCGGTTCTGGACTAAATCGAGAACTTTTGAAAATTTTACAACATTAGAAATTTTTTCATGTTTTAAGAGCCACATGCCTGTGTAGCTTAGGACACGCCCACGTGGGTAGGCTATGTGGTCACACATGTCCGTGTCCCTAACTCGTGTAACTCTCTGTTTGTCACCCATGAACAAATTGAAGTCACACGGCCAAGGCACACGCCCGTGTGCTTAGGCCGTGTGGTCGATTTAATTTTTATAGTTTTTCATAAAATAGGTGTAGGCCTTACACGCCCACGGCACCCACCCGTGCCTGAGGTTGTGTCATCCACAAGGCTGAGACACACGCCCGTGTCTCTGCCCGTGTGCTCAATTCTAAGCATTCTATTTTGCAACAATTAAGGTGTAGGGGACACACGGCTGGATCACACGCCTATGGGGAAAACCATGTGTCACACATGGCCTAGAAACATGCCCGTGTGCCTACCCATGTGGACAAAAAAAAGGCTATTTACGAAGCCATATTGTCACCTTTCCATGCACAAACCTACACAAAAAAACATAGCACCATTCCAATTATATACATTCAACCAAATCAGCCACAACCAAGGCATCAATACCTCATTCACATGCTATTATTGATCATGCACAAACATCACATATATCTCAACTCAAATCAAGCAATTTTTCACATCCATGAAAACATCATCATATGCATATATATACTTAAACCAATATTAGCCAAATTCAATGGCCATTTACAAAATGAATTATCAATCAACATAAGTCAACACATTTGGCCAAATCAATTATGACACATAACAAAATGACCAAGTCCCTATACATGCCATAACTCAAAATATTGAAATCATTGGTGCCTAAATTATTAAGTTGATAGTATGACTGGATCTTCGACAATCTCCGATTCCCGAGCTGGCTTGGTGACACTATAAGAAAAGGGAAAAGAAAGAGGAGTAAGCTATAAAGCTTAGTAAGTTCCCATGCAAATAATAAGCATTATAAACACACATTTAACATATAATTAACATGATGATAATTAGCATAAATATCAATAAAATCTTATAATCATAACTTACTCAATCAAAATCTTATCGAAGGTTCATCACATAAAGAGCTTATTTCGTATGAGTTTTACGTAAATACCTAAATCATTTCGAATTGGATTTACACACAATTCATCTTTGGCATAATTGTTAAATTACCCATTGAACCACTTAGAATACTAAAGGATACTCGGGAGTCTCGTACACTTGGTACAATACCAATGTCATTTCCTAGATATGGTCTTACATGTAATCTCATATCGATGCCAATAGCCCAGCTATGGTTTTACACAAAATCTCATATCGATGCCATATCCTAGATATGATTTTACACGAAGTCTCACACTGATGCCATATCCCAGATATGGTCTTACACATAAACTTAGTAACCCTAATATCATGACATTTGTTTCCTATCTATTCCTAAGGTTCAACCGGGATTTCACACTTGTTGTGACTTTTTCGAATACGTCCATAAGTCAATCACAATTCATACAATAATAAAGCATTTAAAACATAATTAAAACAATGCATTATTTACATAAGAACTTACCTCGGTACAAAAATAGTAAGAAATAGACCTAATCGTAAAATACTTTGTTTTCCCCCGATCTAGGTCCGAACCTCATTTCTCTCGATCTATAATAGCAAATTTAACTCATTTATTAATCAGATTACTCAATTCAGTCCAAAACTTACATTACATTTTTGCCCTTAAACTTTGACATGTTTATATTTTAGTCCCTAGGCTCGTAAAATGAAATCTATTCAATTTCATCAAGGCACAAGCCTAGCCGAACCTCTTTCATGTTTATAATAGCTCAAATTTTCCATTTAATCACACTTTTATACACATTTTGAAATCTTTTTACAAATAGGTCCTTTTGACATTTGCATCAAAAATCACCTAGCAAAAGTTGTTTATCTAGCATTAAACTTGCATAATATACCATTAGACATCAAAATACACAAATATATAACATGGTTCAAACCCTAGACCTCAATCATCTCTCAAATTAATGGTAGAAATAGATAGATCGGGTGATAACGATTTCAAAAATGTAAAGAGCATTAAAAACGTGGCAAGAACAGACTTACAATCGAGCTTGAAAAGTGGAAAAACCTTAGCTATGTATCCCTTGCAAGTTTTGGCCAAGCATGAAGAAGATGGATTAAATTTTGGCTAGATTTTTTGTTTTTAATTCATTTAATTACCAAATGACCAAAATGCCCTTTTCTCAAAACACTAAAATTCTCTTACCTCATGTCTATTTTTGTCTAACTTAAAGTAAAATGGTCTAATTACCATCTAAGGACCCTCAATTTAAAATTTCATAACAATTAGACACCTCTAGCATGTAGAACTCAACTTTTGCACTTTTTACAATTTAGTCCTTTTTGCTAAATTGAGTGCTCAAACGTCAAAATTTTCGAAATAAATTTCAAAAAAGTCATTCTGTAAAATTGTAGACCCTGAATATGTAATAAAAAACAAGTTTTTCTACGTTTGATTCGTGGTCCCGAAACCACTGTTCTGACTAGGCCCAAAATCAGGTTGTTACACAACGTTACTAGGTTAATTTTAATTTTTTCACTTTAAAGTAATAATTAAGAAATTTTTAGGTTATAGTTACGATTTTATTCCATTTATTGTTACTAATCTCCTCTTTCTCAGTTTAGTGTATGACTCGCAGTAGGGGCACACCTATTGTAGCAGCCACAAATCCAAAGAAAATAATTCGAAGAAATCGCCAACAGTGACAGCAACAGCAGCAACATCAGATGCAAGATCCACCACCTCCAACTGTAGGTAACGTGCCATGTGAAAACCTACTATTTGACGATGCTGACAATAACGCCCAAGGAAACCCACTAGTACCACAGTTTCCTGCAAACATTCAGATGGCTCAGAACGAAATAACTTTAAGGGATTATGGCTTACCAAGTCTGGATATGGTTCAAGAAAGTAAGCAAGGTCGGCGATTACAGCTAATAATTTCAAAATCAAGTAGGCTATGATTCAAATGATCCAAAACAATCTACAGTTTAGGGGCACTATGACAGAGGACCCTAATCAACATTTAAAATGGTTTCTTCAACACTGTGATACTTTTAAGTATAACAAAGTCATTGATGACACTATTCATCTTTGATTTTTCCCCTTCTCCTTGATTGATAACTCTTTTTCCTTAGTTAGACTCGTAGGCATCAAGATCTATCACAACATGAGATAAACTTGCTGGAAAATTCTTATAGAAGTTTTTCCCAATCAGTAAAGTAGTGCAACTAAGAAGAAAGTGTGTCATTTTTAGACAAATGGAGGGAGAAAGTTTCTACAATGCACGAGAACAGTTCAAAATCTTGATTCAAAAATGCCCAGACCATAGATTTCTTGCAGGGATTTTATAATGGGTTAGTTACGAATGCACGGTATGGATTAAACAGAGCAGTAGCAGGAGCCCTTATGAACAGAACATACGAGGATGCTTACAAAACCATTGAGAACATGGCACTAAAATTTTGTAAGTGGCCAATTGAATGCTTCACATATGGCTAGAAACTTGTTACGATCAAAGTTATCCAAGAGGATGATAAGTATCAACAAATAGTGGATAAACTTAACCGTATTGAATCTGCTTCTACATTGTCTATACATGCAGGAGATAAGTCACTCTTCCATTATATCATTAATCCTGTTGAGGATATAAACTACATTTGGAATAGGGGTGGAAACCCTTATTCGAATACATACGATCCTAGTTAGAGGGATCACCCAAATCTAAGATGGGGAGGAAACCAATAAGAAGGTAACAATTCAAAGTAAGTTAAAAATACTAATTACCAACCGCCTTATTTGCAGAAACCACAGGATATGGTCAACCCAAATGACCATACTACATGTGGTCAACAGTTAGACAAAATTGAGAGAGAAATATAGCCAATGAGAATTGATGTCAAACAGGTGCGATTTGAGTGCACCAATTCAACAAGAACATTGACTAAACTTGAGAATCAAATGAGCCAATTGATAAACATGATGGGTAACATCAAAAGACAAATTGACACAGGTATTCCCAGCAACATGGAAGATAATCCACAGAGAAAAGGTAAGGACCATGTGAAAGTAATTGCACTCCGATCGGGCAAAGTACTGAGTAGCCCAGAAACCACTTCTCTGGAGAAAATTGCAGAGAAGAGTGACGAACCTCAAGAAGTGCTCCTAGAAGCAGAAGAAGAGCCAGAATCAGAGGAGGTAATCACATCGCCAGTAGAGATAGAGATGGAAATAACTAAAGATTTTGCCAGTACAAGAATCCCATTCCCTTCGAGACTAGAAGAAAATAAAAGTGGGATGATAATGAATTTGTATGTTTCCTAAACCTGTTTAGAACATTAAATGTTAACCTACCTTTAATTGAGTTAGTTGAAAAGGTTCCCAAATACGCTAAGTTTTTAAAGGAGATGATGGCTAGGCATAAGAAATTAAGGTATGAGAACAAGTTACTTTAAATGCTTACTGTAGCGTGATTATTTTAAGAAAGGTACCTCAAAAATTGAAAGACCTGGGAAGTTTTACTATTCCCATCGAGATAAGGAGTATTCATTTTAACAGAGCTCTATGCAATCTAAGAGCTAGTATTAATTTAATGCCTCTATCGATTTTTGAAAATCTCGGGTTAGGGGATCTAAAAACTACTCAAATAATATTTCAGTTGGCTGATAGATCTTTGGCATGTCCAAAAGGGGTATTAGAATATGTGTTAGTCAAAGTGCGAAGTTTTATTATCCCCACAAATTTTGTGGTACTTGATTTTGAAGAAGACCATGAGATACCGATCTTATTAGGAAGACCCTTCTTAGCCACTTCTAGATCCCCCATTGATTAGAAAAGAATGAATTAAATATGAAAGTTAATGGTGAGACGAAAACTTTTAAATGTGGCCTCAAGCGATGAAGATAGGAGGAAGTTAAGGGAACAATCTAAAAAATTATTTATTTCTAACATCCCCGAGTGAAGGGACACACTTCCTTTTATGCATGCAGAAAGAATAAAAGAGATTAAGGAAAAAGACAAATGGGCACAGGTGGAATGGCATGATGGAAGATGGACCAATACCGACAGAACAGAAAAATCCTCTATCGATGAATTGATGACACTATCGGATGAATCCAGTTGTAGAACTTAAAAATTAGTTGAATTTCGACTTAACTTTTGTAAATTATTGTATATTTAACTAATCACCTAGTTTAGATTTTTACTTTTATTTGATTTAGGTTCATTTATAAATTGAAACGTCCTTAAAATTGGAAGTTTTTAGCCGAAACAAAGTCGGTGTCATGACATAAAACCCCTATGTTGTAATATCGGTGTACTGCCAGGGATGTCGCGACATGGAACCCCTGTGTCGTGACTTCGCTACAATTTTCTGCAGGGTTGACGCGACCCAATCGCGTAACCCGATGACTTACTCTTTATTTAACCCGATTTTTAACACTTTAAATCCCATTTTATAACCTAAAACCATATATACTTCCTATAAAATTGACAGACGTGTCATGACACAAAACCCCTATGTTGCAATATCGGTGTACTACCAAGGATGTCTCGATATGGAACCCCTGTGTCGTGACTTTGCTACAATTTTCTGCAAGGTTGACCCAGCCCAATTGCGTAACTCGATGACTTACTCTTCATTTAACCCGACTTTTAACACTTTAAATCCCATTTTATAACCTAAAACCATATATACTTCTAATTAAAACACCTCTTAACCCCTAATCCCTCAAACTCTCTCAAACCTTTCAAGACCTCTTAAACTTTAAACCCCAAATTTCTTACACATTTTAATTATTCTTCACAAACTCTTCAACCATATTTGGGGCAACAAGGAATGGGAACATAGCTGAAAATCAAGGAATTTAAACGAACTTTGGCTATATATTAAAGGTTAAGGGTTCCTAAACTCAAACTTTTTACTGTTCTATTGAATTATTTGCTTAGGATTGAAATATCATACCTCTTAGGGAAGTTAGGCGAACCATGGATACAGAGTCATCGATGGTTCAAAATCCCTCTATTTTCCCAAATACAAATGTTGAAAAATATTTTAATGAACTTCAAAGAAAAACATTCACCCAAGAGAGGGGATTTGATCTATCCATGATTTTTTGTAATGAAATATAGTCTTTAGTGCGATATTATAGGTGGGAAATTTTTTGGACGATCCATAAATAGAGTGTTGTAGTCCCCACTGTCCAAGAATTTTATACCTTATTACGAGACTAAGAGTCTAGAAACACTGAAGGTCATATGTGGGATATGGTCCTTGTGCGAGGGAAAGAGGTTAGAGTAACCCCACATATTATTTGCGTATTTTATAATGCTCCACACTATGAAAAAAAATTTATTGATGAAACTAATGTGGAATATTTTTGAGACTTAGATATGGATAACATTATAAACTTCTTGACTGAAGGTAGGGGCGAATGGAAATATCACGTAGGTACCAATATCGTAGTATCCTTTCATCAAACGATCATGTTTCCTAAGGACAAAATGTGGATCCAATTTGTATGCACAAAAATCGTACATGGTTTAAATGTTTGTAACATTAATACTTTTAGAGCAGTGTTACTCTATGCTATTTTGTAGAAAAAATAGGTATGTATCGGTAAATGGATTCATTAGATCATTAGAAGATGCATTGGTAGCCAGAAGGTGGGAGTTTTCTTTCCCCACCTAGTGATGACATTATGTAAAAAGGCGGGTGTACCTATGACATCCACTGAGCAGCCGTTGAAACCTTCCAAAAGTATTATCGATGATACTTTGTTCCAACAGTACATAGAATTACGAGCCAAACAAATAAAAGATTGGAACAAGGGACAACAAGAATCATCGACTAAACTGACTTAATTGGATAATACAGTGGACGCAAGAGTCGGGACCAATATTCCAAGAATTTGCAAGGCAAAATAACATCCGAGTCCCCAATTATAAACTTGATATGTTCAGGCTGACGAATATGGAACAAGAAGAAAAAGTGCATGAATATGGGGAGGAATGAGAAGATGAGGAAAATGATGGGAGTGAGGAGATGGATGAGGAGGACGATTGAACTACTTTAATTTTATAAAGACTTGTATTAATTTTTGGATGATTTTAATTTATATTTTGTATGAGTAGGATTAGCAAGTATACTTTTAGTATATTCTATTTAAGTTTTCTATGTAATAACCCAGCACGAAGGAGACACAAACAATTCAAACTTCACACGATCAAAGGAAGAAAACACCCACCATTAGCAATTGGAGCAACCACGATCAATCGAGTAACTTCTTTCCTTACTTTTTTATGGGCTACACATTAAGGACGATGTGTCAACTAAAGTTTGAGGGGTAACATAGGAAATTCATTTTTAATTTTTTTCTTTGATTTTTCTTATCTTTTATGTGCTTGAGCTTGTAGAAATGAATAGATTTTTAAAGGTTAGGAGCATGTACATAGATTGCTTGTTTTTATGAATAGATTTGGCATGATGATAGGTGATTTTAATTTTTTTTATTATTAGACTACCGAGTTCTATATGTTACACTATAAATAGGCATTAAGTAATCAACTGTACCAAGTGATATGGAAAATACAAGGAAACGAGCATACTAGTACGAATGATAAATGGTTGAATTTGTATTTGTTGGTTAATTAAATTTGTGCATGTTGAGATATTTAGGGATGACCTAAGGCATTGTTTGGAACACATCTAGAGCCAAAAAGATGACCTATTTGTTTTTCACCTTTAGTACTAATTTTTTAGCCTATAGACACTTCTTGATGAACCTCATTACAAGCCCCGATCTTGAAAATGTTAATTTATGTTTACCCTTTTTTATAGTCCTGCACTACACGATTATAGATGTTTGGCCATACGTATTGAGGGTTAACTAGATACATCACGATGGAGTTGGTAAAAATAGAGTGAAATAGGAAAGATTTGTGTGATATAAGAACTATAAGTTAGCCTAATGTGCGAAACAAAAAGAAAAATCCAAAAAGGAAATTAGTATGAATAGAAAAAAGTCTTAAAATAGCAACAACAAAAAAAAAAGCATTCATGAATGAGATGTATTGAAAAAGAGAAAAGTAACAAAATCACAATAGAAAGAAAATCTCGTTCATTAGTGCACAAAAACTCGTAGGCTAGTGTAAACTCAAAATTATATAGGGTTTTTCTATATATTTTTACCACCTTATTACTTAATAAATGTGTTTATCTTGAGTAATTATTATTGAAATTAGTGAATTTTACTTAATTTGTAATTTTAGACATGAATTTAGAAAGTATGTGAAATTATGCTTAATTACATGATTTTCATGCTAATTTATTAATATATGTATGTTTCACTATGCAAGAGGTCTATTGGAGACATGATTTAAATAAATAAAACATGTACATGTACAAGTTATCCATGTTGAAGGCAAGACCATGCAAATTGGGGCATGAGGTTGACTATTTGACCTAATAAAGAAGGTGATGAAAGATGGACATGTCTGCTAAGTTTTGGACTAAAGAACCGTCCAACAAAGGTAACTAAGAGCCCAAATTCGAAACTTAAAGGTGGCTGCCGAAAATATGTTTTGGGATACTTAATTGAAGGTCCTTATAGTTGGAAAATAATCAAAACTCAGCCCAACAACTTCTCTATTGAAATCGTCCATTCTATAGCTATTTTTAGCTTGAATTTGAAATTCAAATGGAGAAGACTTAGTCATCCCTTATTCCTTGAAGCATGGTCGGCCACATGAGAGAGGGAAGGAATGAAATTTAAACCTATATTTAGTAAACTCAAACCCTTACCTTCACCTATAAATACCTTGCCATCCTTCACTTCTAAGATCATCGCTCATCCCTCAACATTCCTCTCTCACTCTCACTAGTTTTCATCTCAATTCTTTTTCCCTTTTTCCCTTGCATAGTCATCCATACCTTCTCCATTCTTTAGCCTCAAAAGCTTTTTCAAAAGCACTTCTTAGATGGATACCCCTTAAACACTTAGCAAAAGAAGCTTCAAGTAAAACAGAGGAGCACATCAGTCAGAATAGATCCAAAAGGTTGTTGAACTGAATCAGTCAGTGTAGATCCGAAAGGCTACTAACCTGAATAGAGTTTACTCTTTCCTCTTGTTATTTATTTTAATCATTTTTTCTTTGATTTTATTGTTTTTGACATCAACAATGATATTTTAAATCCTATTTGCTAGGATGATTATGTTAATTTAATAAGATCTATTTTATTTATGTTTAACATGTTTAGGCCTTAGTCAATCATGTTTTCAATTAATATCATGATGCATTTCTTTCATACATGATTGGGTTCACTCAGATTAGCTGAGTGATTGTAACACCCTGAATTTGGGCCTAGAAGTTTTGGGCCTTGAGCATGGGAGCGGTTGAAGGCAGCTTATAATATTCTATTGTGCGTGAAAATTTCATTAATGAAGGCTTGTTTTAGTGGTTAAGTGTGCTGAGAAGTGTTGGAGAAGTCCTGGGTTCAAACCTGGACTCTAGCAAAAATTTTGGTTTAAGGTGAATCAAACCCTGGGTGTAGTAGGTAGGCCTTAAGAATATTGTTGGAGAAATTGTAACACAAAAAGCCTTGTGGCTTAGTGGCAAGTAGCGTGTGGAGCATTTAAGGGGAGGCATGGGTTCGAATCCCATGGCAAGCAAAGAGCATTTATTTTGCTAACAGGGGGCGGAAAGAGTTGGTGTTGAATTTAAACTCTGATGATGGAGGGATCCCACATCGAGAAGCTAACATAAGAGTGGATGCGAAGCTGGCTTTAAATAGAGAGAACCATGAGGAGAGTAAGGTACCTTTCTTGGCTGATCCCTTTCGCTTTATAGCGTGTTCGTTTGGGTTGGGCGTCGGCTAAGAGTGCTTGGAGCGTGGATTAACTCCAGTCTCCAATCAGGTGTGAATTACCGGAATACCCCTGTAGGGTAGAATTACCAGAATACCCTTATAGGGTAGAATTACCGGAATACCCCTGTAGGGTAGAATTACCGGAATACCCCTGTAGGGTAGAATTACCGCAATACCCCTGTAGGGTAGAATTATCGAAATACCCCTGTAGGGTAGAATTACCGGAATACCCCTGTGAGGTAGAATTACCGAAATACCCCTGTAGGGTAGAATTACCGGAATACCCCTGTAGGGTAGGGTAGAATTATCGCAATACCCCTGTGGGGTAGAATTACCGAAATACCCCTGTAGGGTAGAATTACCGAAATACCCCTGTAGGGTAGAATTATCGAAATACCCCTGTAGGGTAGAATTATCAAAATACCCCTGTAGGGTAGAATTATCGTAATACCCCTGTAAGGTAGAATTACCGAAATACCCCTGTAGGGTAGAATTACTAAAATACCCCTGTAGGGTGGAATTACCAAGATACCTTGTGGGGTAAAATTACCATTTTGCCCCTAAGGTGTTAAATGACTGTTTTGCCCTTGTGGCCAAGTGACTAACTTGGACCGTGTGGTTGATTTAATTTGATTGTGAATATATGTTGGTATATGAATGACTTGACTGTGATTGTTTGATTCAAATATGGGCATGACATTCTGCATACATGACATGTTGCATGGGTTGGGATTTTGTACGGAGAAAGATCTGATCTGTTAGGATCGCACGGTTGCTTGACAATTGTAGATCCACCGAAGGCTTAAGAGCCGTATATTCGTACTGATTTGATAAGGTCGCACGGGTCACCCAAGACGACTGTGGACTGATCAATGGCTGAGTGCCGATCATATTTACCCGAGGCTGTGTGCCGACTATATTACTATCGCTGATGGCTATGTGCCTAACATGATACAGCTATCGATGGCTTAAAGCCTTCTGATTATGGCTTTGTGTCAACCTACATATGGCTCTGTGCCAACCTGATTATGGCTGTGTGCTAAACGTATTTGTCTAAGGCTATGTGCCAATATATGGTTATTGACGACTCTGTGTCGATCACATTTACCTAGGGCTGTGTGCCGATTATGTTACTCTAGTTGATGGCTATGTGCCTAACATAATGCAGTTATCGATGGCTTTGTGCCACGTATTCTGTTAAGCGGCTTTGCCACATTATCTATTTCTGATGGCTATGCCACAAATATCTATTCTGGTGGCTCTGCCACAATATCTGTATCTGGTGACTCTGTCACAATATCTGATAACTGAGAAGCGATGCTGCAACTGTGGAGTGTAGGGCTGGGTGGGTTGAGCTATTCCCCACATGGAGTGTATGGCTGGTACGGGTGAAGTGTAACGGTTGGTTATAGGCTGGATTGGGTTGGGATTGCATTCACATTCTGATTTTTGATTCTGTTACATGATACTGATTCTGATTTTGATTCTATTACCCGACATCGATTCGATTCGATTCTGTTACCTAATTCGATTCGATTCGATTCTAGTTCGATAATGTTTCTTATTCTCGTAATGGGTTAAAGCCCATCCAGTCTCTGTCTGTTAAAATGGGCTAAGGCCCAATTGGTATCAAATCGTAAGTAAGGTGGGCGCGACTTTTAATTCTTTTATATGACTGACTATTCCTTTTATAGTAGGGGATTTCACACTGAGTTTTCATAAACTCACCCCGTTTATTAACTTTTCAGGTAATTTCCAGTCTTAGACGGATCGGGGCTACGAGGGCTCGGAGGAAGCCACACACACTCGCTTATGTTACAATTTTGATTATTACTTTTAAATGTTTTATGTGGGTTGTAGTAAAGTCGTTGCAATTTTCTGGATTTCAAATTTGGAATTTTATTTATTGTTCTTATAATTGCTAGTATTAGAACACGATTTTCCAAAGTAACTACTGTTGTTCAAAACATCACATAACCGCAATTGTTTTTAAATTAAGCTTCCAGAATCGCCGTGATTTTTACAAAGTTGTTAAGAATGTTATTCAAATTGAGGTTTTCTAATAAGGTTTAAAAGGGTATAAGTTTTAATTATTAAGAAGGGTTTTAATGGAAACATGGTTTTCGAAAAACACTTCAATGTGACACGCCAGATTCGAGCCAAACTTTCAGGCTGGGTTTGGGTTGTTACAGTGATCTTAACTCGATGACGGCTAGTAGACATATAATTGAAAAGTGCAATGCTCAATGTAGATCTTTAAACCCGACTAAGTTGAGGTTCATAATATGTTTCGTTAGCTCTATTATCTTACATAGTTTTTAGGTTTTTGTAATTAAATTGTTGCAAACGTAAATGTCCATGTGACATTACATAAATGCTAAGAAACCCTTAGTTAATATGATCAGTAAAATGCATATTTAACTAAGTAAAAGACTCTGAAGGGACTTAATTTGGTTTCCAAACTCATGAAAGATCGAGTTGCGTAGAAGTATTTTCGTAGAAGTATTTTCGAACATTGTTAAGCATTATAAAGTAAATTGAATTGATTAATTTAATTATCCTAGCCAATTTAAAGTTGATTGTTTTTGTTGCTAAAGCCATTCATTCATAAATTTAGGTAAATTGCATCTAGTTTAGAATTGTATAGGAATCAATCTTTACGTCTAATTAACTTTACTTAGTTTAATAATCACCATCAAAATTATCCAGTTTTTACATTAAATTGTTAATTATAATTTTGCAATCAATCAGTTAAGCTTATACAGTCCCTGTGGAGACGATAACTTATTTTACTTACTTATTACTTGAATGACTGTGTACACTTGCACAAACCACGTTATAGCTAGACGTAGTTACTATGTCATGCTATGATTTCCTATACATGGAGAGACAAGAAAGGTGAGAGAAGGAGAAATAATATGGTCAGCGGGTAAGGGTCACTAAGGGGGGAGAATAGGAATCAATACAATGTGCCAAACTATTTTTACATTTTTAACCCTTTTATTGCTTACTATTTTTGAATTCCATAATTGTCCTAAGCTTTAGAATGTTACAAGCTGAAAAGTCTTATGTGACCTAGATATCCTTATATATGAATGGATATCATACTAGACATACGCATAAATAACTATTTGTATTCTGCTCGGATAATTAAAGTACTTGTATGATTTTTTGATGGATTCCTATAGGTGAGACCCTTAACACTTGTATGTTTTGTAACATATTGAGCTTAGATGTTTAAAGTCAAAGGTGGTAAGTCAACTATTCATCATGTTGAAGTTGTTAGTAAGCATGAAATGCCTAAGTCATATGCTCCAAAGTCAATACTTGTACCATACTTGCTCAAGGATTGTCATGTTTATTTGTCATCTTTGTTTATGTTTCTTGAGGAAAAGCAATAACTTAAGCGTGGGGGAGTTTGATCTTTCATAATTCGGTGTAGCATATCGAACTAGTTTTCACACTTAATGAGCCTGAATATAAGCATTTTCATTACATTTTAGTTAAGTTTCTTTAGTTTTACTTACATTCAATAAAATGTGAAAATTAAGCCTTTTATTGACCTTAAGGGCCAAATGAAGCCTAAGGGAGAGGTAACGTACTTTGTGAGTGTGTAGAAGACCATTAGAAGGCATTTTAGGCCGATATTGCATGCTATGTCACAACATGGGAAGTCTAATGTCGCAGGATAGGAAACATAATAAAGAAAACTCAAGTCTACCTTCGATGTCGCGATACAGACTAAGGGTGTTATGACATACCCCTGAAGATGGCTACAAAAGAGCATACTGGGTTGCTATGTCGCGACACACGTCCTGGTGTATCTTGACATTGACTCTGTGATGGAAACTAAACATGAAGAAGGGGCATTTTGGTCTGCATAATTAAACTTTAAAGCTCAGGAACATCAGCTAACCTAGGTTTGAGGACAACAACCACCTAAAGGCTATAAATAGGCTTATTTTTCACTTGTTAAAAAACACTTCATTAACTTAGATTCTCTCTGAGATTTAGTTTTATTTTCTTGCTTTCTTAGGTTTTCATAGTTTTAGTTTATTTGTTCTTTGTTTTCTTTCAAGAGATTTGATTTGTAAAGGAGATCAACTTCTATGGATTCACACTTATTATCAATACCAATCAGGCTCTTCTTAAACTCTCTACTTCAATTCATTCACTATGATAAATTCTTCCATCTATTCCATATTGTTTATGAAAGTCATGAGGTACTAATCTTTGTATTGGAGATTAGCAAGTGGAGGCATGATCTCTTAACTATTTTATAGGGTTACTCAACAGATCAATTGTTTGAGAAAGGAAGAATGTGAAACAAACTCAATGCCTGACAACCCAGGAAGTCATCAAGGTAGGAATTAACCTAAAATTAGTATTGGTTATTCGTGAACACCTTTACCCCAAGCTCGTCTAGATTATGAGGTCAAAAGATAAGTAGTTTTTGCGACTCATTATGTTAGTGGAAGATCGAAAGATCCTACTAAGGTAGTGACCAGTTGGTTGATGAGAAACCCGAGACGACAATTGAATGGGATTGCTGAAGCGAGCTAATCACCCACTTCAAATTTATTCACTTTATTCTCTTCACCTCTTGAATTTCAATTCTTTTTTGTTATTTTATTTTATTAGTTTAAGAAACCCTAAAATTATCTCTTATTTTACTTTCGTACTATAACTAATTTAAAAATTATTAATTAGATATTTAAATGTTTAAGTTAAGAATTAATCTAGTACTCGCCTCCCTTAGGTACGATCCTCGGAGTACTCACCTACTTCGTTGTAGAATCTATATTACAACTCGACCCATATACTTGTAAATACCATCTTGTAATTCTCTATTTTATTGCAGTATTCACACTATGGACGTTAGTACATACAGAGCCGATCATCTACCGATGGCTGAGGCCCTGCATTTATTGCAGATTCTTTGCAACTCGTGTGAGCAACATCTCGACCCACAGCTCATCCAAGCAAACTTCTTTCATAACTCGTGTGAGCATTTAGAATTACAATTACAGTTACAATCACATTTTGTGTGAGCATGGTTCCTATGTATCAGACGTTATTTCATTTGGTTTATCATGTGTTAAATGTATAAACTGAAATAGATATATAAAACAGTTATATGGAATGAAACTTTGAATGGAAAGATTGATATGAATTTTTAAAAGACATGTGATTATAAAATGATTGTGTTAAATGTGTAATATGAAATGATTATATGAGACGGTTATACTAATGGTTATATAAAATGAATATATGAAATGATTGTTTGAATTGATTATATGGAAATAATTATATGAAGTGTTTATACGAAATGTTTATATAGATAGATATGTAAAAAGGACATTTGGAATTAATACTTGAAATGAAAATGTGAAATCTTAAATGAATAGATGTTGAATGAATGGTATATCAAATTGAAAAACCATAAATTTAACATATTTTAATCCCATTCTTAATTCTTTTATAGATGATTAATGATATAAATCAGCGAATTTGATGCTTCTAATCCCTTAAATTCAAGTTTCTATACTTAGGAGAGCATTTAGGAGCAAAAAGAGCGAAAAAGGAGCCAAAATCAGAGTTTTCAGGATCCACATGGGCAGGCCACACGCTGATGTAATCCACACGAGTAGGCCACATGCCCATATGCCAGCTTGTGTCTATATCGCTCCCTGTTTCCCAAACACGCAGAAAAAGCCAATTTTTAGGGTTTCTGAGCATTCAAAAGTCTATAAATACATACTAGAAGAAAACCTAAAGAGCACACAGAGCAGAAAGCAGAAATTACTCGAAGGAAGCCGTCAGAATCTTCTCAGAAGCAGATCCACCTCAAGATTGAAGATCTCTATTCAAATTTCTTTCAAAGTTTATTTGGGCTTTTTTTATGTCTTGTTGTTTTTCTAAATTTGAGATGTTTTCCTTTCACATTATGAACTAAACTCCTTAAATACCTAGGGAGGATGAAACCTATGACGGATCTTATTATTTAATGTTCTGAATTTAATGATAGATACTTGTTCTTGTTCTTAATTATGTGTTCTTAATTCTTGATCTAATATTTACAGGATATTAATTCAAGTTGATGTGCTTATTCAGAGGAGCAAAAGTCTCTACTTAAGAGTAGATCTACCATAATTAAGCGGAGTTACATGCAACCTTAGAAATAAGGTGACATAAATCTTTCGAATTAGAGTCAAATCTAATAAGAGAATCTATAGATCAGGTTAATGTGAAATAGGGGTTTTAATTAGAAAGAGATTTCAATTAATCAACCTAGAGTCAGTTGTTTTTAGTCTCGAAAGAGATATTAACATAATTTAGGGATTTCTACGGATCAAGAGAAGTGAATAAATAGTTTGATTCAAAGTCAGAATAATAAGTGAAGTCTAGGTGGAATAAGTGAAGTCTAGGTGGATTCTTCCTTGGGTATTGTCTTTATTTTTTGTTTATTCGAATATTTTCTTCACTTTCTGTCATGTTTATTAGTTAATTAGTTTAGTTAAATTTAGATTAAAATAAAATCCCTTCTATTCAATGCTAAATAATAGAAAAATAGTTAATACTAGTACTTTTAGTCCTTGTGGATACGATATTCTGGACTCACCATAGTTATACTACCATTCGATAGGTGCACTTGCCTTTGTCGTGATCGTAGTCTAGTTTAGTGTTTCATAACATGATTATCAAGTTTTTGGAGCCGTTGCTGGGGACTAAGATATTAGGAACGGTTATGTAACGTCCCAAAAATTTAGAGTATTTAATTTTGTATTATCTAACACAAATTGCATGTTTGCTATAATAGATAAGTGGTTTGGGTATGTTTGGGAGTGTTTGAGAAGCCGGGGTTCAAGTTCAGGCTTTTGTAAGATTTTTGTGTTGCTCTTAAATGAATCTGGACACTGTCACATAGGCCTTATAAATAATTGTGTTTGTTTATGACACAAAGAGAGCGTGTGGTCTAGTGGCAAGGTGGCATATTGCTTCTGCTGGGGGACTTGAGTTCGAGTCCTGGGTTGTTCAATGAAGAATTTATTTTACTGTTGAGCTGGGTAAGTAGTGGAGTTAGACTGAGACTCTGAGGTTGAGTCGGTCATGGGAGTTTGAGTAGGAAGTTGGAGTGTTTTATGGAGTAAATCATGGAGAGATATTAGGAGAAAATCAAGGGAATAGGGATGTGATGGTGGTAGTGCTGAATGGGGACTCTCCAAAAGCCATTCTGTCATAGGTTGGTTAGCAATTTGGTGCCGAAACACCTTTTGATTTTGTGCTCTCCATTTTAGTTGCTTTACTTTTGTTTCTTCTTTGTGTTTAGGGTATTAAGGCGAAAATTGGTCATTTAGATAATATCTTTTACCTCTTCTAACCTGAGTCGAATATCCTTTCTCTCCTCATCCCTATTCTTTTAGTTTCTGTAATCGTTCCTTCTTATATTACTTAATCCAAACATTTGATTTTCCCCCCAACTTAATCTTTTGACTCTGTAGTGTTTTAGTTGTTTTTCTCTCTTCTCTTTTAGATCGTTTTGATCATCTCTTCTACTTGTCTAGTATCTTGGTTGAATACTGCTCCACCCTTTATTCGGTTATCTTAGTATTTGATTCGGGTTATTGAGGATTTGCAGACAAACTGGTAAGTGCTCTTGATCTTCACATTTTGTTTCCTTTCCCCATTATGATCTTCTTGTAAATCTCTTCTTCCTTGCCAAATGTTGTTAGGGATACGATTATACTACTATTGTCCCAGTCACTTGGAGTGCTTGCGGCATTGGTGGTGAGAGTTGGCCGATTGCCCTTCTCTTCGAAGTGGTTCATCGTTGGTAGGTTCCTGCTTGGTTCTAACCTTGTGGTTTTCTCGTACTTCCCCTCTCTGTTATGTTAATCCCGTTGCTAACGCCCCCTATTTACTGTCGATTTGTTAGGAGTTTGGCTGACCAATCTTATTTAGTGGTTAAGTGGGATAAACCACTTCTGTTCTTTCAAGGCAAGTATCTAATGTTTTGGTATAGCTATTAAAGAGGGGTATGATTTACCTTATTGGAAATCGGCTAATGGAATGCCTTGAATGCATGTAGGATTAGCGCTCGTGGGATTTTGGCACTTTGTCGCAATCAGGTGTGTAATCACACCCCCTTCCAACTGTAAAACGGCAAAAGTCAAAAATAAGGTGTTTAAGGCCACACGAGCGTGCGATTGATCGTGTGGTAGGCCAGGCCCACGAATCATGGGTGTAAAATTGTAGAGGCCGCCGTGAGCATTCTCATAGTTTGGGCCGTTCTGGGCCACGATGGACTGAAATGGGCCATGTAGGCCCAATAGGCTTGTGGGCTCTACATGGAAAAATCATCGTTATGTGGTAAATATTGGAATGGGCTGTGTAGTTTGAACGACCGTGGTCGTTTTTGGGTTTGATGGGCCATACGGACGTGTGGGTCTACTTGGGCCGTATATTGGACCTTGGGCCCATATACACGATTAGGTCCATTAAGGTTACACGAGTCACTCAAGGCCACTGTAGACCTTTGATGGGTCGATAAGAATACTGGACCCCAAGGCAGGTAAAATGACCAAAATCCTCTATAGGGTAAAATGACTATTTTACCTATCGAGGGTAAATGACTGATTTATGCTATGATTTGGTTATTCTTTCTGAGTATAACATTCTGCATACACGTATGATTTATGACATAACATTTTGTATGGGGTTAGGATTCTATTAAGAAGGAAATGTATTGTACTAGTGGCTTTGCCACATATACTGTTACTAGTGGCTTTGCCACATGTACTGATACTAGCAGCTTTGCTACGTTACTGTTACTGGTAACTTTGCTGCTATATTATTTCTGGTAGATTTACTGCGATATTGGTGTGTTGGCTGGGTGGGTCGACTTTGTCCCTACATGGTGTGTTGGTGATGCGGTTACCGTGTTGTCAAATCAGGTAGAACTTTTAAATAGAAAGATTGATGGTTTATATGGTTCTTCGCAGGTACATCCGGTGATGCAATATGACATGAGTAGAGGTGGAATGAGCAATTCAAAAAATCTATCCTACGGTCCTATCATGGAAAATGAGCAAATGAATTATATGGGTAATAATCTTAAACCTCAAATAATCCTTACGATAATACTTACAATGCAGATTAGAGAAACCACCCAAACTTTTAATAGGGAGGCCACGGTAGAGGCCGTGGTAGTGCTAGGGTTGGGTCTTCGACATCGGACCACATACCTAACAATGAGGCTAGGGGGCACCAGCTTCACCGGTAACTGAGATGGGATCTTACGATCGAGCAGCTGGGGATGATGCATTATCCCAGGCTATGCTCCGAATTTTGGAAAGAGTTGTTGGAACCAATACGGGTACTATGAGCCATGGATCAGTTTCAGAACGACTCCGGTTAAATGGGGCGAAATTTTTTAGAGGTATTTCCAAGGTAGCCCTTAATTTAGTTGAATACTGGTTGGAAGCTAAGAAAAGAGTAATGGATGACCTGGACTGCACTTCTGAGCAAAAATTAAAAGGTGTAGTGTCTTTACTGCTAGATGAGGCCTATTAGTTGTGGCTTACCATGAGAAAGGGTACTCAGGTAGATCGGCTATCATGGGATTTCTTTAGGACTCGTTATGGTCACTATGAGTCCCTAGTGATGTCATTTAGGCTGACAAATGCACCAGCTGCCTTCATTGATTTGATGAACCGGGTGTTCTAGCCCTATCTGGATCGGTTCATGATAGTATTTATAGATGATATCCTAGTGTATTCAAGAACTGAGGAAGAACATGATACGCATCTCCGTGTTGTTCTGCAGATTTTGAGGGAGAAGCAGTTATACACGAAGTTCAGCAAATGTGAGTTCTGGCTGCGCGAGGTGACATTTTTGGGCCACATGGTATCTGCCAAGGGGGTGAGAGTTGATCCTTAAAAAATTGAAGCTATTTTGGATTGGAAACCACCGAAGACAATATCTGAGATTCGAAGTTTTCTAGGTCTGGCTGGATATTGTAGATGTTTTGTAAAGAGGTTTTCACTGATTGCTGCACCTCTGACTAGGTTATTGCGTAAAGGAGTACCGTTTGATTAGACTGATAGGCAGCAGAAAATTTTGAGAAACTGAAGAAGGTTCTAACTGAGGCCCCTGTTTTGATACAGCCAGAACCTGGGAAGGAATTCACTATTTATAGCGGTGCATCACACGTTGGTTTGGGCTGTGTGTTGATGCAAGAGGGTAAAATAGTTGCTTACGTGTCTCGTCAGCTTAAAACCCATGAGGCAAATTACCCTACGTATGACTTGGAGTTAGCTGCGGTGGTTTTTGCTCTAAAAATTTGGAGGCATTACTTGTACGGTGAGAAGTGTATCATTTACACTGATCATAAAAGTCTTAAGTACCTCATCACTCAAAAAAAGTTAAATCATAGGTAGCGAAGGTGGATAGAGCTCCTCAAGGATTATGACTACTCAATTGAATATCATCCTGGTAAGGCTAACGTAGTAGCTGATGCACTAAGTCGTAGGGTTGTAGCCGACTTAAGAGCGATGTTTGCTCGTCTCAGCTTGCTTGATGATGGTAGCTTGTTAGTTGAGCTGTAAGTTAAACCGATGTGGACTGAATATATTAAGGGTAAGCAGTTGATGGATGAGACACTGCTTCCTCATTTTTGACAAGTTGAGAATGAGGAGACTTTAGATTTTAGACTAAATAGTGAAGGGGTGTTGTGTTTTCGTGGAAAAGTCTGCGTACTAAGAGATTCTAATATGAGGCGGTCAATACTATACATCCTGGCTGAAACAAGTAATACCAAGATCTTCGTGAGCTGTACTGGTGGCCAAGACTTAAACGTGAAGTTACTGATTATGTAAGTAAGTGTCTGACATGCCAGCAAGTTAAGGCTGAGCATCAACTGCCTTCAGGCTTACTGCAGCCAGTTAAAATTCCACTCTCGAAGTGGGAGAGGGCAACCATGGATTTTGTGAGTGGGCTGCCCTTAACACCTACTAAGAAGGATTTGGTATGAGTTATCGTAGACCGTTTGACTAAATCTGCCCATTTTATACCGGTCTATACTGATTATTCACTGTATAAGTTGGCTAAGTTGTATGTGGCTGAGATTTTGAGACTGCATGGGGTACCGGTTTCTATTATATTTGACAGGGATCCTCGATTCACATCTCAATTTTGGAAGAAGTTGCATGGGGCACTGGGTACAAGGTTGGACTTCAGTATTGCGTTCCATCCTCAAACAGACGGTCAATCAGAGATGGTGATTCAGATACTGGAGGACATGCTAAGAAGCTATGTGATTGATTTTCGAGGTAGTTGTGAAGGTTACTTGCTGTTAGCCTAGTTCACTTATAACAATAGCTACCAGTCCAGCATCCAGATGGCACCATACAAAGCGTTATATGGTCGTAAGTGCTGCACTCCTAAGTGTTGGACTAAGTTGGGTGAGCGACGAGCTTTGGGGACTGAGATAGTTTCTGATACTGAAGACAAGGTAAGGCTAATTCGAGACCGTTTAAAGACAGCGTCAGACAGACAGAAGTCGTATGCAGACTTGAAATGTAAAGAGATTGAGTACTCTATGGGGGTTATGTCTTTCTTAAAGTCTGACCATGGAAGAAGATTCTGAGGTTTGGACGAAAGGGTAAGCTAAGCCCTAGGTTCATTGGGCCTTATCGTATACTAAATCATGTGGGACCGGTCGCCTATCAACTTGAGTTGCCTCCAGAGTTGGACCGGATTCATGATGTATTCCACATCTCCATGCCAAGACGTTATCGCTCTAATCCCACACATATAGTACCAGTTGAGGAGATCGAGGTTAGGCCAGATCTGACCTTTGAGGAGGAGCCAGGGTAGATATTGGATCGTAAGGTTAAGGTGCTGATAAAGAAATCTATTCCACTGGTTAAGGTGCTTTGGTGTAATCACAGCTCAGAGGAAGCCACGTGGGAACTTGAGGAGGCTATACGACAACAATACCTTCATCTTTTCTGATCAAGTAAATTTCGATGACGAAATTTCTTTTAGGGGGTAGAGTTGTAACGCCCTAAAAATTTAGAGTCTTTAATTTTGTATTACCTGATACAAATTGCATGTTTGTTGTAATGGCTAAGTGGTTTGGGTGTGTTTGGGAGTGTTTGAGAAGCCTGGGTTCAAGTTCTGGCTTTTGCAAGATTTTTGTGTTGCTCTTAAATGAATCTGGACACTTTCACATAGGCCTTATAAATAATTGTGTTTGTTTATGACACAAAGAGAGCACGTAGTCTAGTGGCAAGGTGAAGTATTGCTTCTGCTGGGGGACTTGAGTTCGAGTCCTGGGTTGTTCAATGGAGAATTTATTTTGCTGTTGAGCTAGGTAAGTAGTGGAGTTGGATTGAGACTCTGAGGTTGAGTCGGTCATGGGAGTTTGAGTAGGAAGTTAGACTATTTTGTGGAGTAAATCATGGATAGATATTAGGAGAAAATCAAAGGAATAGGGATGTGACAGTGGTAGTGCCGAATCGGGACTTTCCTAAGCTATTCGGTCATAGGTTGGTTAGCAATTTGGTATCGAAACACCTTTTGGTTTTGTCCTCTCCATTTTAGTTGCTCTACTTTTGTTTCTTCTTTATGTTTGGGGGATTGAGGCTGAAATTGATTACTTAGATAATATCTTTTACCTCTTCTAACCTGAGCTGAATATCCTTTCCCTCATCATCCTTGTTCTTTCAGTTTCTACAATCGTTCCTTCTTCTATTGCTTCAGCCGAACATTTGTTTTTTTCCTCCAACTCGATCTTTTGACTCTGTAGTGTTTTGGTTGTTTTTCTTTCTTCTCTTTTAGATCGTTTTGATCCTCTCTTCTACTTGTCTAGTATCTTGGCCAAATACTGCTCCACCCTTTATTCGGTTATCTTAGTCTTTGATTCAGGTTATTGAGGATTTCCGGATGAACTGGTAAGTGCTCTTGATCTTCACGTTTTGTTTCCTTTCCCCATTATGATCTTTTTGTAAATCTCTTCTTCCTTGCCAAATACCGTTAGGGATACAATTATTCTACTCTTGTCCCTATCACTCGGGGTGCTTGCGGCATTCGTGGTGAGAGTTGGCTGACCGCCCTTCTCTTTGAAGTGGTTTAACGTTGGTAGGTTCCTGCTTGCTTCTAATCTTGTGGTTTTCTCATACTTCCCCTCTCTGCTGTGGTAATCCCATTACTAGCGCCTCCTATTTACTGTCAATTTGTTAGGAGTTTGGCTGACCAATATTATTCAGCGGTTAAGTGGGACAAACCACTTCTATTCTTTCACAAGTATCTAATGTTTTGGTATAGGTATTAAGGACGGGGATGATTTACCTTATTGACAATCGACTAATGGAATGCCTTGAATGTATGTAGGATTAGCGCTCATGGAATTTTGGCACTTTGTCGTAATCAGGTGTGTAATCACACCCCCTTCCAACTGCAAAACGACAAAAGTCAAAAATACGGTGTTTGAGGCCACATGAACGTGCGATTGCTAGTGTGGTAGGCCAAGCCCACGAATCATGGGTGTAAGACTGTAGAGGGCACCGTGAGCATTCTCATGGGTTAGGGTTGTTCTGGGCCACGATGGGCTGAAATGGGTCGTGTGGGCCCAATGGCTTGTGGGCTCTACGTGAAAAAAATCATCGTTATGTGGTAAATATTGGACTGGGCTATGTAGTTTCCACGGTCGTGGTCGTTTTTGGGCTTGATGGGCCACACGGGCGTGTGGGCCTACTTAGGCCTCATATTGGGCCTGGGCCCATATACACGGTTAGGTTCGTTAAGGTTTCATGAGTCGCTCGAGGCGACTGTAGACCTTCTGATGGGTTGATAAGAGTACCTGGACCCTAAGGCAGGTAAAATGACCAAAATACCCCTATAAGGTAAAATGACTATTTTACCCCTCGAGGGTAAATGACTGATTTGTGCTGTGATTTGGCTGTTCTTTCTGAGCATGACATTCTGCATACATGTATGATTTATGAGATGACATTCTGCATGGGGTTGGGATTCTGTTAAGGAGAAAGTGTACTGTACTGATGGTTTTACCACATATATATTCTATGGTGGCTTTGCCACATATATCGATATCTTGGCGACTTTTGTTGCGTTATTATCTTGGCGACTTTTTTGTGATATTATTTCTGGCAGCTTTGCTGCGATATTGGTGTGTTGGCTGGGTGGGTCGACTTTGTCCCCACATGGTGTGTTGGTGGTACAAAGTGGTGTATTGGTTGGATTGGGATGGGTTGCATTATTGTACTATTTTGTTATAGTATTAGGCTAAGGCCCATTCTGCAGTGTTACTGAATAGGGCTCAGGCCAAGACTATTACTATATGGTGTATACTGATCGACTGATAGGGGATTGCACACTGAGTTTTCATAAATTCACTCTTTCTTTTCGACTGTGCAGGTAATCTTTAGGCGGATCGATGCTGTGAGGGACTTGGAGATGGCCACACTATTGCTCCGGTTTTCTTTTATTTGGCGTTTATTTTCTATTAGATTTGTTTTGGGTTTTAAATTATGTAATAAGGCCTCTCTAATTTTCTAGCTTTTAATTTGGGGATTTATGTTTATTACGATTTATAACTGTTTAAGTAGAACGCTATTTCCAAAACGATAACTGTTTTTAAACACTACGTTTTTTCAACACTTTTTGAAATGCTTCCGCAACAAATAATTTTTTAGAAGTAATGACAATTTAAAATGAATAACGAATAGCTAGAATGATTTTAGTTCTAACAAAGAGGCTTTAAATTTTCAAATGGGTTTTCATCAGCAAGAGCAGGTTTTTGTAAAGTACTCCAATGTAACACCGCCAGATTCGGCCATAACGTCTAGGCCAGGTTTTGGGTGTTACAACTTGATTTTTATTAATTTAGCCATTTTTTATTTTATTGCATTTTATTTTTGTTTTAGTTTTATTTTTAATTACTAAATTTTTTTTGTTTGTTTCTGGCAAGTTCTTGTAGTTTATGACTAGAAGAAACCCATCAGGACCTCTACTTTTTGACAGTAAAAATGAAAGCACAGCTCGTAAAAATTGTAGAAAAGTAAGGCAAAGTCTACAGTACATAGAGGAAGAGCACGAGGACGATACCAATATTACCGAGGAGATGGCTGACAATCGGAATAATCTGCTACCTCATATGGTTGCCACGAATCCTGTAAATCAAAATCCTGCTCCTCGTACTATGTACGATTATTCCAAGCCCACTTTCACTGCGGCCGAATTGAGTATTGTTAGACCTACTATTGCGGCAAATAATTTTGAACTGAAACCTAACACTATTCAAATGATTCCACAGTTTGTTCAGTTTGATGGTTTGCAGGATGAAGACCTAAATACTCATTTGGCCAATTTCTTAGAGTTCTGTGATACTTTCAAGATAAATGACATTTTTGACGATGCCATTCACCTACGATTATTCCCCTTCTTATCGAGAAATAAGGCTAAGCAGTGGTTGAACTCCTTACCACGAGGTTCCATCATTGCTTGGGATCAAATGACCGAGAAGTTTTTATTGAAATACTTTCCGCCGGCCAAGACAGCAAAGTTGAAGAATAATATCTCTTCCTTTGTGCAAATGAACTTAGAGACCCTATACGATGCATGAGAAAGGTATAAGGATCTATTAAGAAGGTGCCCTCACCATGGGTTACCTCTATGTTACAGGTTCAGACTTTCCACAATGGTTTGAACCCCTCAACTAAGCAAATGATCGATGCAGCTGCCGGTGGTACTATAAATAATAAAACACATGAGGAGGCTTATGAGTTCATAGAGGAGATGTCACTAAATAATTATCAGTGGCAAGTTATGAGGACAAAGTCGACAAAAGCAGCCGGTGTTTTTAGCATTGATGCGGTTACCGTGTTGTCAAATTAGGTAAAACTTTTAAATAGAAAGATTGATGGTTTTTGTGGTTCTTCGCAGGTACATCCGGTGATGCAGTGTGACACGAGTGGAGGTGGAATGAGCAATTCAGAAAATCTACCCTACGGTCCTATCATGAAAAATGAGCAAATGAATTATATGGGTAATAATCCTAGACCTCAAGTAATCCTTACAATCATACTTACAATGTAGGTTGGGGAAAGCACCCAAATTTTTCATGGGGAGACCAAGGAAATGAAAGACCACCATCACCCCCTCCGGGGTTCCAACAACCACCTTACCAACAAAAAAAAAATCAAACCTTGAGGAGATGCTAATGAAATTCATCCCATTGTCAGAAACTCGCTTCCAAAACACCGAAACCACACTAAAAAATCAGCAAGCGTCGATTCAAAGGCTCGAAAATCAAATTGGTCTACTTACCAAGATGATTGTAGAATGACCACAAGGTAGCTTACCGAGTAACACCGAAACTAACCCAAGGGAGCAACTTCATGTGATTACTGTTCGAGATAAAGAAGGGTTAGTTGAAGATGAACCAAAATCGAGACAAGAAGATGTGATAAGTAAAGGTAAGGTTGAGGTGAGCCACAACGAACAAAAACCGGTTATAAAGAAATATAAACCTCATATGCCATATCCAAATGCGACAAGGAAAGACCACACAAACGAACAATTCGTAAATTTCTTAAACTGTAGAAAAAATTACATCTTAACTTATCGTTTATTGAAGCTCTTTCGCAGATGTCAAATTCCGTTAAATTTTTAAAGGAGCTTTAAGTTAGACGATTCGTCGCACGTGGAGCTAAATGTAGTGTGCTCGGCCATTTTGAAGAATAAACTACCCAACAAATTGAAAGATCCAGGGAGTTTTACTATTCCTTGTTTAATTGGTAGTTTAAGTGTTAATAATGCTTTGGCTGATTGAGGGGCTAGTATTAATGTCATGCCCTACAAAATGTTTAAGCAACTAGGTCTTGGGAAACCCAAATAGACTAGGATGAGCTTTCAATTGGCAGATAGAACAATTAGATTTCCTAGGGGTATTGTTGAATACGTACTCGTCAAAATTGATAAATTCATTTTACCAGTTGATTTTGTTGTTATAGACATGGATGAGGATAGTGACGTACCGTTGATTTTAGGACGGCCCTTTTCAGCAACTGCTAGAACTATCATAGATGTTGGTACAGGTGAGTTAATACTTCGTGTAGGTGATGACACGATTAAACTCCAAGCTCGTGATTCTGTTAGGATATCTAGTAATAGAGATGATATTACAAGTTATGTTAATGTTAATAACCTTGTGGCTAAACATTCTTTGCAGAAAACACCTCGAAAAAATGTGACAGAGTCACAGTCCAGTTTACATAACAAAAACAGAACAAATCATGAAGAAAGAAGATTACAAATCGATGAATTAGATGAATGGCGGACATAGTCAAGGAGAAACCTAGAATACACGATGAACCAAAGCGACTCCATGACGAGCTTAAGGATGGGATGAACCAATTTAAGATTGGCGATCAGGCATTGTTGGATAAAATAGACCCTCGAATCACCACTTCAGAGCTTAATGCAAATGGAGCAACTCCTTTTACGGTACTAAATATTTTCCCAACGGTACAGTCGAGGTAAATCATTTCAAATTGGGCACTTTTAAGGTAAATATTACTCGGCTAAAACCTTATGTTGATAAATGAATTGATAGTGAGAAAGAGGAGTTTCGACTCTATGAACCACCGTAACCGTGCGAATACGAGGTAAGTCGAGCTTAGACTTTAAATAAGCGTTTCTCGGGAGGCAACCTGAGTGTTAACACTATTAATTTTCTTAATATTATTTCATTATTTTTTTAAAAAATAATTAATTTTCAAAATCTACAAAAAAAGTGTGTTTTTGACCCACATGGCCTGGCCATACGGGTGTGTGGAGCACATGGCCTGGCCATACAGGCGTGTAGGATCTCACATGGGTGTGGAAGAATCGAAAGAAAATGCACACGGCCTGGCGACATGGCTATGTGATCCACACGGCCTAGACACACGGGCGTGTCCTAGGCCATGTGAAACCTGGAGCTAATTTTTTTTTTCAAAGTCAGAGAGTTACACGGCCTGACCACACGGGTGTGTGGGATTTCACATGAGCATGGGAGAAGCGAAGGAAAACACACACGGCCTGGCGACATGGCCATGTGACCCACACGGGCATGTCCATGGCCATGTGAAAACTGGGTTAATCACCCCAATTTTATTTTATTTTATTTATTTTTAATTGTTATATTATTTATTTTTATTTTACTAATTAATTAATTAATTTAGTATTCTTATACTTATATTTTAATTTTTTTATATTTTAAATTTTTATATACTTTTATTATTTTTATTTTGCTATTTCTATTTTTTTTTTTTTTTTCATATTTTTTTATTTTTACTATTATCATTACAATTACCTTTTAAGTTTATTGATATTATTGAGTTTATTATTATTTTTATTATGATTTTATTTTTATCTTTCTTTTTAATTTTATTTTAGTTGTTTTATTTTTTTCTCTTCAATTTATTTTCATTATTATTTTTTGAAAGATTTATGGTTGTTTCTAATCGAGTTATAACCCATTAATTTTCTTTATTATTTGTGTTTATTTTCTTGTTAGTTTGCTCGGAATCATGAGTTACATTTAAATTTAACTACAATTCTGCTTTTCACTATTCTAAAGATTTCATCCAATATTCAGGGCAGTTTCAGTTTTTTCCCTCTCTTATGATATTCTGTTTATACTATGATTATATGTGTTTGTACATTGAGGACAATGTACATCTTAAATATGGGGAGGTTATCTATAGAATTATTAGAAAATCCCTGAATTATGTCTTATGTTTAAGTAATTTCTCACATTACTATTAGAATGAATTCTTATTAATTTGTGATTTTCGTTGATGTGTTTTAGATTAAATTCATAGGTAATTGTGTATTGATTGTTTAAACTTTAAGACACTAGAGAATCAAGCATGATAAATCTATTTTCAGAATTAAAAAAAAAATTAGGTTGTAAGTATTACCTTGAAGTTTGAAATTTCCAAGATTGACATCAAAAGCGACAATTTTTGTGAGATTTTGAGCCTTTAGAGGATACAATTTTTTTCTTGCTCACTTTATTATTGGTTACGAGTGTGTCAATATTGATTTGTTATTCTAGAACTTGCTTCGATTATACATGTCAAGACCACACCTTTAATTTGATATATTGAGATGATAAAGGCACCTAGGTTTTAACCCACTTATCCCATAAGCCTACCTTCATAATTAACCCTTAGTAAACCCCCTTTAAGCCTAACAAACTATTTCTTGATTTACACTTTAATATTAACCCATAACTTCTTTTTGATTCATTGAGAATTGTTTCCCATTTTATTGACTCCCTTTTTGTCGAGATTTGATTTGGTTAGTTGCTTAACTATGTTCTTTTGTTTTAGTTGTTAAATTTTCTCTTATTATCTATTGTTCTTAAAAAAGGTGAAAAAAGTGAAAAATATATATATATATATATACACATTTATGTTGAATTATTACTAGTTCTATGTTTTTGAGCTTAAGTAGTTAATTTCATATTCTGATAAGAAGCTCGTGTTATTTTTTAATAATTTCGATTGATGTAATTATTCGGTATTAGTTTATTTTTCTAGTTAGGTAATTTATCAATTCAATCTCGATTCTAACCTTCTTTTTCAGCCTTTATCCACACCTTTAAACTCACTCCCCGTTACTACCCTTTAAAGACCTTTTGATTTGTGTATCATATCATTTTATAGTGGTGGAGATTTGATTTTCATGCAAGCCTATGGTAATGACTTTTCATAATTGACTTTTGACTGCTTAATTTTTTAACCTTAAACACTTTGAGTGATTTGAGTGAATCTTTAGTGAGGATGTAAAATATTGTTGATTTTGAATTAAAGGTAAGTACTTGATAAGGGGAGATACCTATGTTTTCATGTCTTAAAAAAATGTGTGACTTGGATTGTTTGAATCTTTAGGGCTCTTTTAGTTGAATTTTCAATGCATGATTATTTGTGAATTATTTCGAAACATTATTGATGAGAATTATAAGTTGAGAAGAATTAATTTTAATTGTGAGTTGAGGATTTTGCTTGAGGACAAGCAAATGCTTAAGTGTGGGGATATTTGATAAACCATAAATGTAACATATTTTAATCCCATTCTTAATGCATTTATGGACGATTAATGATGTAAATTAGTGAATTTAATGCTCCTAATCCCTTGAATTCATGTTTCTATACTTAAGAGAGCATTTGGGAGCAAAAGGAGCGAAAAAGGGGCCAAAATTGGAGTTTTCCGGATCCACACGGGCAGGCCACACGCCCATGTGCTAGCCCGTGTTGATATCACTCCCTATTTTCCAAACACGTGGAAAAAGCCAATTTTTAGGGTTTCTGAGCATTCAAAAGTCTATAAATACATACTAGAAGAAGACCTAAGGGGGCACACAGAGCAAAAAGCAAAAATTACTAGAAGGAAGCTGTTGGAATCGTCTCAAAAACAGATCCACCTCAAGATTGAGGATCTCCATTCAAATTTCTTTCAAATTTTATTTGGGTTTTTTTATGTCTTGTTGTTTTTCTAAATTTGAGATGTTTTCCTTTCACATTAAGAACTAAACTCCTTAAATACCTAGGGAGGATGAAACCTATGATGGATCTTATTATTTAATGTTCTGAATTTAATGATAAATACTTGTTCTTGTTCTTAATTATGTGTTCTTAATTCTTGATCTAATATTTTCAGGATATTAATTCAAGTTGATGCACTTATTCAGAGGAGCAAAAGTCTCTGCTTAAGAGTAGATCTACCATAATTAAGCGGAGTTGCATGCAACCCCAGAAATAGGGAGACATAAATCTGCCGGATTAGAGTCAAATCTAATAAGGGAATCCATAGATCAAGTTAATGTGACAATAGGGGTTTTAATTAGAAAGAGATTTCAATTAATCAACCTAGAGTCAGTTGTTTTTAGTTTCGAAAGAGATATTAACATAATTTAGGGATTTTACGGATTAAGACAAGTGAATAAATCGTTTGATTCAGAGTCAGAATAATAAGTGAAGTCTAGGTGGATTCTTCCTTGGGTATTGTCTTTATTATTGGTTTATTCGATTATTTTCTTCACTTTCTATCGTGTTTATTAGTTAATTAGTTTAGTTAAATTTAGATTAAAACAAAACCTCTTCTATTCTAGGCTAAATAATAGAAAGATAGTTAATACTAGTACTTTTAGTCATTGTGGATACGATATTCTGGACTCACCATAGCTATACGACCATTCGATAGGTGCGATTGCCTTTGTCGTGATCGTAGTCTAGTTTAGTTTTTCATAAAACGATCATCACAAATGTATTTACTTGTATATGTATTTACTTGTATATGTTTTATATCATGATAAAGCTATAAGTTTTGCATATGTGAACTCACTAACCTTGTGAGACTTGTGATTTGCATAGGTTAACCTTGCTTATGAATTTAATTGCAAATTGTTTAAGTTGCAACCTTTACGGTAAGTTAAAGTTTAAATTTAATACAAGCTTACTAAGCAAAGATTTGTTACATCCGTTGTGTTTGATTTATAATTATGCATTTATGAAGTATTCTTTGATTATTTGAGATAATTAATGTGAATTGAATGCGTTCTATTTCGGTTATAAATGTAGCATTCCGTAAATTGGGTCCGATGACTAGATCAAGTTATGGGTGTTACAAATTCATTTATAAGATATTCTTTCAAGTTTTACATTTTATTCAATTTAGTCCCTAAAACCAAAATTGTTATAGCTTTCAAATTTTAGGTTTGATTTTTAAATCAATTTCATCTTTTTATAGCCCTCTAATATCTATAATTACAGATATTTCATAACAATTTCAAAATATTTACACTTTATTTCCTAAGCTCACAATAACAATTTTCTCTTTACAAACTAGTTTTTTTTCATATCTAAGCTCAAAATCTATCAATTTAGTACTAAAAGCTTCAAGATTCAACAGTGGCAACTTTTATAAACTTTAATAATTTTGCAAAATAGTCCCTATACTAGCTAAATCAAGCTTCCGAGATCTCAAAAATAAAAAATTACAAGAAAATGACTTGAAATTCCTTACCAATTGAAGGACTAAAGCTTGGACGAAACCTTTGGTCTCTCTTCAATGGTGAAACTATTTGGAAAGAAAATAAAAGAAAAGAATATGGCAACATCTTTTTTTTATGCTTTATTATTTTATAATTAATTTAATTATAAAATTTAACATCATTTACTTAATAAAAATTGCTCCAACTATCCACCATTAATCCAAAATGGCTTAATTTCCATTTTAGATCCCTATTAATGAACAACTAAGCTTTTTAATCATTCAAAATCTATAGCAATTAACTTTTACTACCTTTACGATTTAGTCCATATACCTTAATTAACTATACGTTCTATAAAATTACTAGTGTAATAGCCAATTTTTTATAAAATCAGAACCGTGGTTTCGGGACCACAAATCTGAGTCTAGAAAAAAATTTATTTTAATACTATTTTTTTATCTACAGTATGATAATAATATTGTGTGAAAATTTCGTAAAAAAATTTTACCGATTACATGTTTAACTTGATAAAGGACCAAATTGCACAAAGTGCTAAAGAGATTAAATAGCTATAAAACTTTAAATTGGAGGTCCTTACATGGTAATTAGACCATTAAAAATGCTTAGATGTTAAGGATGAAGATTCATCCATGGAAAATAAAATAAGAAAATGATGAAATTGGAAAGATGAAAAATAAAAGGTGATAAATTAATTAAATAACAAAATATCATCATTTTATGTCATCTTCTTCCCCAAAATACATAGAAACCCTAGGAAAGAGAAAGAAAGCTTACTTGGCTTAATTGGGTAAGTAATCTTGTCCCGGTTTTAGTAATTTTATATTTTCGAGATCGAGATAACTTAATCTATCTATTTTGGGGGTTAATTTGTATGAAAATTTTTCCATGGATGAATATGCGAAAATTTTGAAATTTATGGTAGAAAATGAAAGGTTGTTGATAGATAAACAACTTTTACAAAGTGAATTTTGATGAAAATGTGATTTAGGGATTAAATTGTAAAGTTGTGAAAATTGAAAACAAATTCTGAAATTTTTGGAATACATGTTCTGTAAATGTTATACTAAAATTTCGGTTAGGCTTGGAACAATGATTAAATTGCATGAATTACATTTTCCGAGCTAAGGGACGAAATCGTCATTAATTAAAAGTTTAATGGCAAAATGGTAATTTTTCCTAATATGTGAATTGGACTGAATTGAGTCTAAATTGTATTAAATTGATGTTAAATTTACTCGTATAGATCCAGATAGATCAAATTTGGAGTTAGAACGAGGAAAAGAGAAAAATGTCGGATTAGTAGATTTTATGTACATGAACATTTGTCGAGGTAAGTCGTGTAACTAAACTGTGTATATTTATATGCTTAAATTAAATATTGTGTTTGTGAATTGTATAAATATCATAAATATATGACATTGAAAACATATCCTGCAAAGCCCGATAAGTGATAATATCTGAAACAAATGATAATGCCCGATAAATGATAAATGATAAAAATGTTATTTTTATGCTTGAAATGAATGTGGAATATGTTTATTTGAATTATATGAATATTATAAATGTATGAAATAATCACCTGCTTGATAATGCCTGAAAATTTTTAAATTTCGTTTGAATAGATGAAAGTCAATGGATACAGTATTTTCCTATATTAATATTAAGGTCCTGCATATGTTGCGGGTGGGATTTAGGTCAGACAAGTAATCCTAATAAAAGCCCTCTCAAGCATCCTAATGTATAATTCCTGCGAGCATCCTGATTAGTAATGATTTAGCATATGTTGCGCACTACCGCATCTCTTTGTGAGTGTCATGTTACATGATTTGATCGGTTGTGATCTAGCATATAATGTGGGCACAAACGCAGCTCTACATGAGCGTCCTAATATAGGCTCTTATGAGCTTCTTGATATGGCTCGCTTGAACTCCTTATTACCTTATCCAATGCTCCCTGATATTATCTCTTCGGAGATATCTTGTAATGCCCTAAAAATTTAGGGTTTGTAATTTTACTAGGTTGACATAAATCACATGTTTGGTGTGGTGGCTAAATGATTTGGGCGTGTTTGGGGTGTCTGAGAAGGCCTGGGTTCAAGTTCTGGCTTTTGCAAAAATTTTGTTTCTCTTAAAAAGAACCTAAACGTTGGCACCTAGGCTTTATGAATAATTGTGGTTGCTTGTTACCACAAAAAGCCTTGTGGCTTGGTGGTATGTGGCGTGATTTAGCGGATGAGCAGACTAGGGTTTGAATCTCATAGAAAGTAAAAGATGTTAATTTTGCTGCTTGGGACGGCAAGAGTTAGTATTGGACTGAAACTCTATTGGGTGAGAGTTTGAATGGGTCTTGGAGGTTGTTATGGAGGAATAAGGGGAGAAAATCTTGAAGGATTTCAAGGGATTTGAATTAGTAGGAGTTGGAGCCGAATAGGGGTTTTGGGGAGTGTGTTTTCGGCAATTAGGAAGAGTATAGGTGCCGAATTGTTCTTAGACTATTTCGGGTTTTGCATTTTTGTTCTCTTGATACCATTTCCCTCTTGTGCTGATTTCTTTTGGTATCTTTCAGGTTAAATCGAAATTATTTCCTGCTATTTCTCCCTTTTGTTTTTCACTCTGTGCCAAATACACTCTTTCGGTTCACTCTCTAGCCTGTGCTGAAATCTTTTCCTTCTCTTCTTTCTTTCTAACCCCTTCTCTGTTACTCTGTTGTGTTTCTTCCCTTAGAGCCTTGACCGAATACCGCTTGCTCTTTCCTTCTCATCTTATTCGGGTTAATCTTGGTGCTAGCCGAATATCTTCCTTTCTCTGCTGAATTTTTACCTACTTTGATCGAGGTAAGTGAGTTCCTCTTGGTTGTCGAGTTTTTATCAATGGTGGAGTCTTGCTAATACAGTTATCAAATGTAGTTTCACAGTGGTGCCGATTCTCTTTCTTCTTTCTGTAGTGGTCTCCCTCTTTAATCTCTTCTTTGTGTCGATTGCTGTCAAGAGAACGTTCGTGTCATCGGATGCTTTAATTGTTGGTGGTATTGGGGTTGGCCGAAAGCTGTTATCGTCCTTTCTTGGTTTACGTTTCGGTAAGGAGTACACTTAGTCTAAGTTTATTGCTTTTAAGGTTGCTAAATGGATGGGATTTCTGTGCAGACTGTCGCCAATAGGTGAAGGTTGTTGGTTAAGGGTAGTTTGAACCCTACTTGTTCTATCAAGGTGAAGCACATGGTGTGTAGTGATTTCTTCTCCAAACAGGTGTGCTATCGTACACCCAACCTTACTCTGTGTTCAATGATGAACGTGGGTGTGTAACCATACCAAGGTTGTTGTAGATCGGCAAAAGCTGAAAAGTCGAAGTTTCGGCTTTTGAGGCCTTGCGAGCATGCGATCGCTCGTGGGGTGAATCGAGCCCACATGTTATGGGCGGTAGACTTTAAGACCGTTGCGTGCGTTTCATGAACTAGGGCTATTATGGGCCTTGTTAGGCCGAGATGGGTCGTGCGGGCCTAATAGACCTATGGGCCCCACACAGAAGGGTATGCGGTAAGTGACAAAATATGGAATGGGACATGGAAATCGTGTTGTCACGACTGAACTTGAGCTAAATGGGCCATATGGGCGTGTGGGCCCACTTAGGCCGAGTAATGGGCCTTGGGCCCATTATACTGTTTTGGCCATAAGGGTTATCTGATTCGTTCGAGATGACTGTAGACCTTTCAAAGGGTCGTTATCAGTACCGAGACCCTAAAATTAGTTTAATGACCAAAATTCCCTTGAGGGGTAAAATTACTGTTTTAACTGACGAAATGACCATTATAACGCTAGTGGCAGGTTAGTTGAGGTGTGTATGACATTTATATGACATTTATATGTTATGGAGGAAGTACTGTACTGGTGACTACGTCACGTTTACTATTACTGGTGGCTTGCCACACTTATCGCTCTTGGCGACTCTGTTTGGATTATTATTTCGGCGACTTTCTTTGTGATATTGATGTGTTGGTTGGGTGGGTTGATTGATATCCCCACATGGTGTGTTGGTTGGTACGGGTGGTGTGCTAAATGGTTTTGGGATGGGTTGCATTTTGCACTATACTGAGACTGTATTGGGCTTAGGCTCACACTGTTACTGTTTAAGGGCTTAGGCCCGCATGTCTTGATCTTGAATAGGGCTCGCCCTGCATCATTCTCGCATACACTGTTTCCTATAGTCTGATAAGGGATTACATATTGAATTTTCGTAAACTCACCGTTTCTTTTAATTGTACTGGCAATCCTCAACCTTAGACGGTTTGAAGATGCAAGGGACTCGGGGTGGCCACACGATCACACGTGACTTTATTATTTAATGATTTTACATTTGAATTTTGTTTTTGTAATAAGGCCATTTAGGGTTTTAACTTTTAATTGGGCTATGATTTGGTATTTATCAACTGCTAGAGTAGGAACATCGAGTTTTTAAAACAATAACGTTTTCTGTAAGCAAACCTGCAACTTTAATACTGATAAAAACCAACGTATTGGAAACCATACACGTTTTAAATAGCATGAAACACTAGGCATACACGGGCTTTAAAACTATAAAGGCTTTTACGACAACCGGTTTAACATCATAAGCTTGTCGGGTTTCCGGGTAATTGATGTGGCATGTCAGATTCGGCCGTAACGTCTAGGCTGGGTTTGGGGTGTTACATATCTGATAAGCTCTATGAGCTTCCTCAGTAAAACTCTTATGAGTTTTTTGTTTAGCCCAGATAAGTGTCATGTTGCATGGCTCATCTAAGCATCCTGATATATGGCTTGAGAGTGTGCTCCCTGGTTATGTGCCCTAACAGGTACCACTGAATATGAATTGACAGATCTTGATTTGTAAACCTCGAGTGTACTACCTGTGTATCTATCTATATTTCAAATAAATTTAACGAGAAAAATCCTGACATGAGAAGATATGAATATTACACGTATCTACTTGAAATACATGAAAATGATGATACATGATAATTGATATATGGAAATATGAGATAATGATACTTGTACATGGAATTTATTTGATGAATATGTTCATCCTTGATTATATATTTGTAAAACTTGAGTGTACTACTCGTTTGACATTGATATTTCGATTGATATGAGTAAAGTTCTGATATGAAATAATTTGAGCTCGAGATGAATTATTATGAAAATATACTTGTAATATAAAGATATAATTTATACATGTTAAATGAATATGTGATGTGGAAAGCATATGTGCCTGGAAATCTGATTTTTGTGGAACCCATATATGTTTCTTGATGATATTATGGAATGTATGACTAACAAGGGCAATGAGTATATGTGTAGGGTTTGAGATCAAATTGATTGAATGTGCCTTACATGTTTATCTTGAAATAGATTGAATGGTAAGTTAACTACCATGTTATACGAACTTACTAAGAATTATATGCTTACTTAATTTTATTTCCCTATTTTACAATAAATCAGAAGCTCGTTAGATTGAAAGTTTGGTGGAGATCACTCACACTATCCAACGGCCCATTTCGGTACATATGGTAAATCAATTATGGTTATAATGGCATGTGTAGGTTAATTGGTCATATTGGCATGTACATATTTTGGTTATAACTAGCCTATAAAATGGCTTGTGATAAACATGTTTTGATATATTTATAAATGGATCCATCATGTTTGAGGAATGAATGTAACCATACATATATGCATTTGGTAAATGGTAATTATGAATGATAAATTAACACCATAATAAATTGTCATTCTGAGATATCGAAGAGTACATTAGTTGTATGTGATATTATGTCATGCATGAAACTTGGTTTTGACTTAAATTAATTTTCTTGATATGGCTTGTAAATGTGTTTAAGTGTTGGTATAGGTAAATGACAAGATGGGTGAGAAATAAGGCTAGGAAATGGCCTTATTTTGTCCACACGGGTAGACACATAGGTGTGTGCCTTGACTGTGTGTGACACACGGCCTGGCATATGGGCATGTGGTTTGGCCGTGTGTCCCTTGCATCTTAAATTTGAGAAACAGAATGTTCAAAATTGAGCATATGGGCAGAGACACGAGTGTGTGTCTCAGTCGTGTGTGATACAAGGCCTAGAACATAGGTGTGTGTCTTGGCCGTGTGAAACCTGCACCTTAATGTTTTGTAAGCCAGAGAGTTACACGGGATGGGGACACAGCCATGTGACCTATTTCATATACCACACGACCTAGAACATGGGTGTGTTATTTGGCCGTGTGGCTCATACGGCTTACCCACACAGGTGTGTGACCCCTGTATATGAGGAAAATTTTAAAATTTTGCAAAAAAAAAATTGAGTTCCCTATTTAGTCCCGTCTCGATTCTAATGTTTATATTGGGCCTTGAAGTTCTATTCAATGGACAATATGACTAGTTTCGGAAATGAATAGTAATTAACATGAATTATCTAAAATTGTTCTGTAAACTTCTATAATACTCTGTAACCCTATTTCGGTGACAGATACGGGTTAGGGGTGTTACATTTATTACTATCAGAGCTACGGTTTAGTTGGTTCTGAAGCTGAACGTAGCATGTGTGGAGTCTAAAAATACATGCCATTATATAACCTGTGATAGTGTGATATCTCCCTACTCTGATGAAAATTATTTTGCTAATAGATAGAGATGTTTTCCAACCGAGCTAATTCCGATAACATTGAAAATGATACTCAGGTATTTCAGTAACAATGTTACTTATGATAAGTATGAACATGTCGATGTTAAATGTTATATTATACGTGTATATATATGATGGAAGTTAAATTTTGAGGCTTTACGATCTCCACGCTCTTACCAGTATAGTTTTATACAATGAAATTCACAATAATTATATTGATAAAGTTTACAAGTGTGGAACTAAAGAGTTCAGTGGCTGAATGATTAATAATGCAGTCAGAACTGAGAACAGGTTAGTAAGTAAAGGCAGTATTAAAAGAGATATCAAATTTTTCTAAAGATTATTCTGGGTATGTGATGTCACTATTAAGGAAGAAGTTATTCATGAGTAATCGACTTATTCAGGTATGATATCTACATAACGGATTAGCCAAAATTTTCTTCCAAATTGGCTATTTTAGTGAACCGAATAATGTAAGATTATTGATGACTTAATTAGTCAGAGGAATAGTGATGAAATTGCAAAGATATTTGAATGCAGCTATTATAATCGGGTATATTACAGCAATCTTTTTTGGGTATTCTATATGTTCTATCATTCTCAGAGGCATATGAAATTGTTCATGTTCAGATGCAATATTTATCATATTGGAAGGCTAGTTAATTATAATAGATGTAATTATTGTAAGTCTGGTTGATTCATGAGCGATATTACCCTATCTTTCTTGGGTTTTTTAATTCATCATGATTGATAGAAGACTTGATGGCAAGATTCATATGATACTATTTTTTTTACTTCTACTGATTGAAGCCCTGAATTACGAATATGCAAATTATATTGTCTTTATTACAGTTGTTTTTACTACATATGTGTGATATTACTTTTCTGGATTTTTTCTAAGATATCATCAATTTCTTTATTATTCAAACATGGTTTATCTGTAAAAGATATTCATTGGCCGAAGGTAATTACATTTATTACTTTTATAAATATTGAATCGATCATGAAGTTTAGTGATAAGGATCACAGATTATAGAAATTGTATTACTACACTGGTTATTATTAGGGCCATTTTCGGTTTTCCCTCTTCTAATTTGAGGTGCACATTGATGTTCAAGTATTGTTTTATCTATACAGTTAAAATGTCAGTCATATTATAGCACTATGGTTTTAAATCTATCTGATGGTTGTGGCTTCAGAAAAACTCAAAGCTTCAATGTTAATAATTGAAATAGCTACATTGATGACACGGTTATTACAGAAAAGATGTAAGATTTGAATGGACTGATAAATATCAATAAAGTTTTGACTAGTTGGAAGCTCTGTTGACAGAAGTATTAATTCTGGTTCAATCTGAATCGGATAAGGAATTTATTATTACAGTGATATATAATTGAATAGGATTAGACTTTGTTTTGATGCAGTAAGGCAAAGTAATAGCCTGTACTTTCAAACAGTTAAAAATCACATGGAAAGAATTACCTGATACGTGATCTAGAATTGACAGCTATTGTCTTTATATTGAAATCTGACAACATTACTTGTTTGGTGAAAAATGTCATATATTCACTGATTATAAAAGTTTGAAATATCAGATGTTGCAAGAAGATTTGAATCTGAGATGGCTTATATGGCTTGAATTGTTGAAAGATTATGATTTGATAATTGTCTCTATTTTCCTTATACGTAATGAATACTCGATTATTATTGCCTGATGATGGCTCAATTTGTTTTACCTGAGTTTAAAGTTAAACCAATGTTTCTACAACAGAGCAGTGAAGCTCAAAAAAAGTGATAATGAGTTACAATCTAAATGGGTACAGAGTAACTCAACTTCTGACTTAGAAATTTGGAATTGATCTGATAATTTTCTATTATTCAGAGGCAGAGTCTGCGTACCGAAGAATTTAGAACTTGTACAGATGAAGGATCACAATGGTAATATGATTGTTCATCCGGAGAATAATAAAATATACAATGATTAAAAAAAAAAGAGATGATGTGTTAGCTGTCCGAGATGAAATGTGATATTTCTGAATTTGTATTTAAATGTTAGATATGTCAACAAGCTAAAGCTAAACATTAGGAATTGATACCTTTAGAACTATTATAGCTAGTGACAATACTAGAATAGAAATGGGATAAAATTTCTATTAATTTTATATCAGAATTACCCCTATCTTTGAAAAAGAAAGATGCTATTTGGGTAATTGTTCATCATTTAATGAAGTTTGCATATTTATCCTAGTATGAATGGATTTCTTACTTAATTGATTGTCTGAATTACCTGTTTTTGAGATTTTCAGATTTCATGATATGCCAATTTCTATTATTTCTGATTAAAATTCACGGTTTACATCCCAATTCTGGAACAAATTATAAGAAGCTCTGGGTACACTATTATATTTTAGTACTGGATTTCATCCTTAGATGGATCGTCAATCTGAATGTGTGATTTAGATTTTGAAGATATGTTAGAATCTGAAGGCAATTGGAAAAGAAATAATTTTCGTTAGTCGAATTTGCATATAATAACAGTTTCCAGTCAAGTATAAAATTGTACCGTACGAGACTTTATATGGTCACAAATGTAAAACTTTGATGTTTTAGACTGAGCTCAATAAGAAAAGATATATGTAGTTGGTTTGATTCGTTGAAACCGAAAAAGGGTGAAAGTGATCTGAAACAGTTTAAAAAACAGTATTTGATCATCAAAAATCCGAAGTGAATCTAAAATGAAAAGAATAGATTTTCAAATTAGCGACAAAATATTTTTGAAAGTTCGCCATGGAAAAAAGTTTTCTGGTTTGGCCGTAAAGGCAAATTAAGTCTACGGTTTATTGGGTCATATAAAATCATTGAAAAGAATTAGACCTATTGTGTATTGATTGGTATTATTACCAAAGCTCGACAAAATTCACAATGTTTTTCATGTGTATATGTGTTACGACAATATCGATCATATCCATCATCTATTATTATTTTGATAAATGTTAAATTTAGCTTGACACGACTTACAGTGAGAGACTGATTGAAATTCTGGCACTTGAAGAGAAAAACTAAGAAATAAAAAGATAGCTTTAGTAAAAGTTCTCTGACAATGATATGATATAGAAGGAGCTACCTGGGAATAGGAGGATATTATGAGAAAGCAATATCTAAATCTCTTTACTGGTAAAATTTTCGAGGACAAAAATTCTTCAAAGTGGAGAGTTGTAATAGCCCATTTTTGATAAAATCAGAACAGTGGTTTCAGGACCACAGATCCGAGCCTGAAAAATAAAAAATTATTTAAATACTATTTTATGATCTGCAGTATGATAATAATATTGTGTGAAAATTTTGTAAAAAAAAATTTATCGATTACATGTTTAACTTGATAAAGGACCAAATCGCACAAAGTGCAAAAGTTGAGTTCTAATAGCTAAAAGGATTAAATAGCTATAGAACTTTAAATTGGAGGTCCTTACATGGTAATTAGACCATTAAAAATTCTTAGTTATTAAGGATGATAATTCATCCATGAAAAATAAAATAAAGAAAAGGATGAAATTGGAAAGATGAAAAATAAAAGGTGATAAATTAATTAAATAACAAAATATCATCATTTCATGTCATCTTCTTTCCCAAAATACATGAAAATCCTAGGAAAGAGAAAGCAATCTTTCTTGGCTTAATTGGTTAAGTAATCTTGTCCCGTTTTTAGTAATTTTTATATTTTTGAGATCAGGATAACTTAATCTATCTATTTTAGGGGTTAATTTGTATGAAAATTTTTCCATGGATGAATATGCTAAAATTTTGAAATTTATGGTAGAAAATGAAAGGTTAATGATAGGTAAATAACTTTTACAAAGTAAATTTTGATGAAATTGTGATTTAGGGATTAAATTGTAAAGTTGTGAAAATTGAAGACAAATTCTAAAATTTGTGGAATACAGGTGCTGTAAATGTTATACTAAAATTTCAGTTAGGTTTGGAACAATGATTAAATTGCATGAATTACATTTTCCGAGCCTAGGGATGAAATTGTCATTATTTAAAAGTTTATGGGCAAAATGGTAATTTTTCCTAAGATGTGAATTGGACTGAATTGAGTTTAAATTACATTAATTTGATGTTAAATTTACTCGTATAGATCCGGATAGATCAAATTTAGAGTTAGAACAAGGAAAAGAGAAAAATGTCGGATTAGTAGATTTTACGTACACGAACATTTGTTGGGGAAAGTTTGTGTAACTAAACTGTTTATATTTATATGATTGAATTAAATGTTGTGTTTGAATTGTATAAATCATATATATATATATATGACATTGAAAACATATTCGAAAAAGCCCGATAAGTGATAATGTCTGAAATAAATGATAATGCCTGATAAATGATAAATGACATAAATGTTATTTTTATGCTTGAAATAAATGTGGAATGTGTTTATTTGAATTATATGAATATTATAAATGTATGAAATAATCACATGCTTGATGATGCCTGAAAAATGTTAAATTCCGTTTGAATAAATGAAAGTCGATGGATACAATATTTTCTTGTATTAATATTAAGGTCCTGCATATGTTGCGGGTGGTATTTAGCTCAGACGAGTAATCCTGATAAAATCCCTCTCGAGCATCCTGATGTATAGTTCCTGCGAGCATCTTGATCGATAGTGATTTAGCATGTGTTGCACACTACTACAGCTCTTTGTGAGCGTCCTGTTACATGATTTGATCGGTTGTGATCCAATATATAATGCGGACACAAACGCAGCTCTACGTGAGCGTCCTGATATAGGCTCTTATGAGCTTCCTAACTTGGCTCGCTTGAACTCCCTGTTACCTTATCTAGTGCTCCCTGATATTATCTCTTCGGAGACATCTGATAAGCTCTATGAGCTTCCTCAGTAAAACTCTTACGAGTTTCCTGTTTAGCCCGGATAAGTGTCCTGTTACATGGCTCATCTGAGCATCCTGATATGTGGCTTGAAAGTGTGCTCCCTGGTTATGTGCCCTAACGGGTACCCCTAAATATGAATTGACGGATCCTAATTTGTAAACCTCGAGTGTACTACCTGTATATCTATCGGTATTTCAAATAAATTCAACGGGAAAAATCCTGACATGAGAAGATATGAATAAGAAATGAGTTATTACACGTATCTGCCTGAAATACATGAAAATGATGATACATGATAATTGATATATGGAAATATGAGATGATGATATTTGTACATAGAATTTATTTGATGAATATGTTCATCCTTGATTATAGATTTGTACAACTTGAGTGTACTACTCATGTGACATTGATATTTCAACTGATATGAGTAAAGTTCTTATATGAAATAATTTGAACTCGAGATGAATTATTATGAAAATATACTTGTAATATAAAGATATAATTTATATATGTTAAATGAATACGTGATGTGGAAAACATATGTGTCTGGAAATCTGATTGTTGTGGAACCCATATATGTTTCTTGATGATATTGTGGAATGAATGACTAACAAGGGCAATAAGGATATGTGTAGGGTTTGAGATCAAATTGATTGAATGTGTCACACATGTTTATCTTGAAATAGATTGAATGGTAAGTTAAGTACCATGTTATACTAACTTACTAAGCATTATATGCTTATTTAATTTTATTTCCCTGTTTTATAGTAAATCGGAAGCTCGTTAGATTGGAAGCTTGGCGGAGATCACTCACACTATCCATCGGCCCATTTCGATACTTATGGTAAATCAATTATGGTTATAATGACATGTATAGGTTAATTGGCCATATTGGCATGTAAATGTTTTGGTTATAACTAGCCAATGGAATGGATTGGGATAAACATGTTTTGATATATTTATAAATGGACCCATCATGTTTGAGGAATGAATGTGATCATACATATATGCATTTGGTAAATAGGTAATTATGAATGATAAATTAACACGATAATAAATTGTCATTCTGAGATATCAAAGAGTACATTAGTTGTATGTGATATTATGTCATGCATGAAACTTGGTTTTGACTTAAATTAGTTTTCTTGATATGGCTTGTAAATGTGTTTAAGTGTTGGTGTAGGTAAATGACAAGATGGGTGAGAAATAAGGCTAGGAAATGGCTTATTTTGTCCACACAGGTAGACACAATAGAGTGTACCTTGACCGTGTGTGACACACAGCCTAGCACATGGGCATGTAGTTTGGCCGTTTGTCCTCTACATCTTAAATTTGTGAAACAGAATGCTTAGAATTAAGCACACGGGAAGAGACACGGACGTGTGTCTCAGCCGTGTGTGATACACAGCCTAAAACACAGGTGTGTGTCTTGGCCGTGTGAAACCTGCACCTTAAGATTTTGTAAGTCAGAGAGTTACACGGGTTGGAGACACAGCCGTGTGACCTATTTCATATACCACATGGCCTAGAACAAGGGTGTGTCATTTGGCCGTGTGAGCCACACGGCCTACCCACACGGGCGTGTGACCCTTGTATATGATGACAATTTTGAAATTTTGCGAAAAATTATCTGAGTTCCCTATTTAGTCCCGTCTCGATTCTAATGTTTATATTGGGCCTTGAAGTTCTATTCAAGGGACAATATGACTAGTTTCGAAAATGAATAGTAATTAACGTGAATTAACTAAAATTATTCTGTAAACTTCGGTAATACTCTGTAACCCTGTTCTGGTAGCGAATACTAGTTAGGGGTGTTTCAACTGGACCGAAAATCAATATAACACTGTAATAGACTCGTAAATATTATATAATTATTATATAATATTTACGAACTCCATAATCAAATAATAGGATTTTGAAACTGTCGTTTTTAACACCATTGAAAAATGAGTTGTTATAGTTTTTACAATATCTCTTTGTTAAACAACCTGCAATTATTCCAAACCAATTCTAAACACATTTAGATCTCATTCAACAATCATATGCATATCTTTAGCACCAATTCATGAACATATACGCTTTATTCACAATATGGAAATGCTTCATCTCCCAAAAGCTAACTTCTAATGCAAATCCATAAACATTCATACCTACTTCACTAAGATCATTAGCATTTCAATATTTGTACAATTTCAATCCCATATTCATTTCTAATTTACAAGATACTAACAAATTAACCAAACGCACACATCAACATTTAAAATTAAAAGAGTATATTGACATAATTTGGCATCAAAATTGACACAACCTAGGTACGTGCCAAACAACAAGTGAAAGAAGTACACAAACATCGTTGAGTTCAGGATCTTTGATTGGATGTTGAAGTCAACGCTTGGGATCTTGATTTGTTCCTAACTTGCGCACAAAAGAACAAACAGTATGTTAAGTGATAAAACTCAATGGTATTTCTATAATTCAAGTTAATATAATATAAATGTTATTCAAATGCAAATAATCAAATTCAAGTCTATTATACAACTAATTCATATACCAAATTGTAGTACAAACCTAGTGGTCAATTCATTTGCTTATTTCATATCTTACTTTATAACACTTATCTAACCATTTTTCCACATATTTCGTTTCATACATGTTTGATGATTTCATATCACCATTTATAAACATATACTTTTATATATATACATTCAACAATTTACATATTCAATTCCATTTCATCCATTCAATCATTTTCGAGTCTATTGGCTCGTAAATACTCAATCGATCCTCAGGGCTCATTTTTTAATCATATTGCTTGCTTTTTTTATACTACCGTATATCACATTTCATAAGTATGCAATTATACCAAATCAATTCACATTTCATATCATATCTACCTTATAGTCAAATCATATTAATATAATCCTATTAACCTGACGCAAATATTCAAGATGGATACTCAGATTAGTCAATCTGCATCTCAAACTAGCATCATGGTGCATCATCGAATAAATCAAAGGAAATATACTAACACATATTGCATCATCAGATGTAACGAAGAATGTATACTAGCACACATAGTGCATAATTGAATATATCGAAGCAATCATACTGGCATGCATTGTGAATGATCAGATAAATCAAAAAAATCATATTGGAACGTAAATGCATCACCAGATGTACTGAAGAATATATACTGGCACATAAGTACATCATCGAATATACTGAAGCAATTATACCGGTACATAAGTGCATCATTAATTGAACCAAAGTATAGACCTGTACATTTAATATAGTATCCCATTTCCAATTTCATCACATAGTTCAATTCACATACCATCATTCTCAATTCAAGATCAATTTGTCATGGAATATAACATAATTCATCTCGATCTCATATCAATTTCCTATTTCAGTTAAGTTATACAACTTTCTATTCTATTCTATTCTATTCAATTTAATTCCTATCTTGATATTTAATCTCAACCATAACATTTCAACTCAATAACCATCAATATCTTACCCCCAAATTATTTAATGTAATATACCATGAATATGCAGTAACTAGATTGGTCTCAAGTCATAGAAATACAAACCAAAAGCTCGAGTCACTGGTCGTCGGCTCTCGCCTTTCCTTTCTCTCTCGACGGTCCTGCATCATCTTTAGCTATAAATAATAGTTCAATAATAGTACAGTATCAAATTCCATATCAAAATATATTCAATTTCAAAGTCATCATATTTTACAATTTATTTAATTTAGTCTCTAAAATCGGGACTAGCATAACTTTCAATTTAAAACTCTGAATTGAAATATGATTTCACTATTACTTATTAGGGACCTCCTAATTCTTATTCCTACTTTCAATTTTTCATTTTATTCAATTTGGTCATTAATGTACAAAACTATCGATTAAGCTTTATAATTTAGTCCTTTTTCACATCTAAGCTTAAAATCTATCAATTTAACACCTAAAACATCAAGAAATCAACAATGGAAACTTTCTAAAGCTTTCACAATTTTAGAAATTGGTACATAGTCTCGTTAAATCAAATTCTCATGACCTCAAATCTATAAAACTTATAAGAAAGGACCTAATTGAACTCACCAATTAAATGGCTAAAAGCTTATGGTTTTTGGAGCTCTCCCTTAGGTTTTTCTTTCTTCTTGGACAGTGGATGAGTGTAATGGAGAAGAAGGTACTATTTTCTCGGCTAAGTTTTAATTTATACCTAGCTTAATTTTACTTAACTTAGGTTAATTATGTATTTAATTAAAATTAATCTTGATTTTATTTAATTAGTAAACCATCATCAACCATCCACTATGTATCAATTTATCACGGTCTAATTTCTATTTTAGACCTTTGGTTAATTATAATTTAAGTTCTTAATCCAATTTATAATTAAAACCTATAGCGATTGAATTTTTACAGTTTAGTCATTGTACCTAAATTAAATAATTACTAAAAATTGGAGTAAAATTTAATATTCTATTATACAAACTCCATAAATATTTTAATTTAATATTTATTGATCGATTTATAGAGATGGAATTCGAATCGTATTTTCCAATATGACTAACTTTTGATCGTTACATAAAAGGTAATAGAAAAATTCTTAATGTTAATTGCGAAAATTAAAATAAAAATTATGGGAAAAATAACCCTTAAAATTAATGAATAATTTATATAAAATAAAAGAAGTATTCAAAATTCACCTTTATTCCTCCCATTTTATGTGGTTTATAAATAGAATTGTTGCAAATATGATGAAACACAACACAGAATTATGAATCAATCCACTGGCATTTACCTTTTCTATTTCAAAATTCTTCTTATTTTTACTCTATATTTTCTATTCTATTTTACACAATTTGTTTTAACATAATTTATTCACTAAATTTTTACATTAAAATAAGGAAGGAATCATCTTCTAAAGATTTGCAGTAAAACATTTTTCGAAAAATATTTTCCTAGGGTAAAAACAAATGTTTTTATGGAAAATCCCTTATCGGTTCTATTCCTATAAGACATTTTCCATTCTCTTCATCCTCATCGAAGTAATCCGTTCTCCCTTCCTCTCTGCCGGTCAGCCTCTACTGCTCCTCCTCATCTTTGTTCATTCGTCTCACCTCCGAATCTCTATCTCGTCATCTCTGTTGGTCGACTGTCGTTCTTACCAAATCTACAAGAAACCCTAAAATTTGGCTTTCCAGTCCTATCAAGGTATATCACTATCTTCTATTTTGTTTTTTTTTTGGTTAATTGGTCTTTTCAGTGTTTTATTTTGGTTACCCTGTAAATGAAACACTTGACTACACATTCCATTTCACCCACACATTTTCTTATTCTTGTTTTTCTCTTTGGTTAATTCCCTAAGTATTTTTATTCTTCAAAGTTCTTGTATTTGGTCCCTTGGAAACGATAGAGAAATTCGTTGCTATCTCCATAGCCACATGTGAGCTTCTTTCTTCTTTTTTTTTCTTTCTATGTGATTTTTCAGTTTAAGCTGACTAAGATTTTAATTGGGGGTTTTGGTTGTTTTTCAAGTTTGGATGAGTAAAGAATTTTTTTTTAAGTTCTGCTCTTCTGTTTCTTGGTTCTTGAATTAGCTTTTTTTTTTTTTTTTGTAATCTTTTGAATTAGCTTTTGCATGTAAAGGAAAGGATGTTTGGTCTATTTGGTTTTTATTTTGTTAAGAGACTGGAGATTTTTTAGCCACATGTGAAGAACTAGAAATACAATTTGAAAATTGCTAAGTAAAGAATCTATGATACCATGTTGTAAAAACAGATAGCATTCCTTATATGGTATTTTTTTCTTCCTTCAGTGCTTCTTCATATAACTTGTAATTTCTAGGTTGGTGCAGTTAGTTCTGAGGGCCAATCATTAAAGATGAAAGTTGTAAACTTGTATACCCTGGTAATGTTGAATACTACCATGTCTTCATTCAAGTGAGGGGCACAAGTACTTGACTCTGACAAATGATGGTGATAGACCCTATCTACTACTAATACATTTGCTTTCTAGAACATCAATTCATGTTTCTAACATTTAAATTCTAAAGCTATCAGCATTGGTACAAAGTCCATGAGTTTCATAGGTTGTCAACATATACTTTGTTGTGTTATGCTTGTATTTTTGGGTGAACTTCCTTTTGTCCTCAATCAATGCTAAATTCAATGAACCTTTTCTTGTTATTATTGTTCTTTCCTTATTTTCTTGTCGATAATCAGGACAGTATGACGTTTTGTTATACAGTTATTGTCTTCGAATTTTCCAAGTAATAAAGCTGAGTCATATAACTATAGTTTACTTCATACATATTTAAGTTTGAGGCTTTGACATAATGTTAATATCAATATTTGATTTGAAAAGAGTTGAGGGAAGAGTTGATTACTGTAGCTGAAGTTGCATTGTTTCTCCCTCATAACAAAGTCCAAGAATATGACGAGTTGTTTTACAATTGTGTTCAGGAAATAATATTTATGCCTTGAGTCTATCCTGACATTTATTCACATGCTTTTCACTTGGTAATATGGTCCCAGCTGCATCCTTTTGTTTTGTTTTGTTACTTGAATTGTAAACATTATTCTTGCTGGTTCCGAATATTGTCAAAATTCAAGACTTATGATCCATGTCTAAGTGTTATTTAATAGTTTGTTTCCAATTGTTTTTTCATTTTCCATTTGTTTAAAACCTTTTGTTTTATCGGAGAAGGTCAATCTGAACATTTTGTTGCAACGCACATGTTTGACACTATAAAAAGCTAGTTTGTCTACCATTTTCTGTTGTATGAAGTCTGAAATTTTGGGGTAAATATGAAGATTATAACTGTGTTAAGTTTCATGTCTCTTGAGGCACTTTTGGTTCGCATGCATCTTGTGATGTATGCACTGTTGTAAGGCTTGAGTTAGCATCTTTCATCCTTGGCAGGCAGTAGAAGATTTTTACTATACTGCAGTGAGAAGAAACCTGTATATTTTTGCCTTCGTACTTCGATTCTAATATGCACACTCCATGTAGGGAGAACCCAACATGTTTGATAGTTCTGATTATGCTACCATGTTATAGTTTGATAAGGGTGTAATTTGCTTGTAGTAATGTAATGTATCTATGCATGCATGACATGATGTAGGCCTTGCAGGGCCACTACATTTGTTGTGCATATTATGATCTTTATGCCTGATGCTTTGCATTCTTTACTTTGAAATGTAAGATATAAATTAGATGTTGGAAATGCTTGTGCGTGATAGATGCATTCATAACTTTAAAAGTCCAGAAAACTTTTTTGTCCCACTATTAATCTGACATCATTTGTTTGATTGTCTCTCCACAAAATCAATAAAGATTTTTAGCAATTAATTATCTTATCATTGCTTGAGAAACTTTCATATATGTATATATGCACTTTAGTCATGGTAACTTCTTGTTATTTCAGGTAGCTTAGGAGTTCCAAATATTAAAATTCCAAAGTTGTGTTTCGGGAAAGTAGGAGTTGATAATTCAAAGCTAAATAATGTTAGAATTTGTATAAGGCAAAGACCACTGCGATATACTTCCCTGGTTAGACGCTTGGAGAAGGCATTCAGCATAGGTTTGAGGCAATCTGTTTGGTTTCTAATATAGTGCTCACATTTATGGATTTGTTTGATAATTGTTGTTTGAGATAATCTGTTTGGTTTCTTGTCGATAGCCATGGTATTTTTTTCTTTTGAGTGGGAGAGATTTGAAAAGGAAAAAAAGAAAAAAAATGTGAAGAGCTTTCTTAACTATTTTCTTAAATAAGAATAAAAGTACGCATCCATGGTGGATGTACCCGCATGTCAACAAAAGTCATTTGGATATTATAATCCCTAATAACTGACATGAATGTTAAATGGCATGATCTAGGAAGTAACAGCTAATGTTAAATGGCAGTTATTGTAGCTCAAAACATAATTCAGTTTTTTAGTTTAATTCAAGGATTAAATTGAATCGATATACTATACTAAGTATTTTTATTGTTAATATAGATTTTTTTTTTTTAATCATTCCTGTTCCATTAGTCCTTTACAATTTGAGATCATTTTGACTTCATTATAGACGTCAGAAAAAAGTAGGAAAAGAAATACAAAGGCAAAGCTTAAAAAGTCGGATGGAGGTCACACTGGCGAGACGTTTGGTAACCAATTGAACAGGTTCAACCACTGGGACCTTCCAGTTTAATAAAAATAATTTACAATATTAAATAAGAATTAAATATAATAGATATTTAGTAGAAATATGAATTTTGGTTAATAGTATAGTATAGATTCAAAGGGGTAAAGATTCAAATCTCATAGCATAAAATAAATTTAAAATTAAGTTTAAAACCAATTTATATGGTTTTTTACTGGTGCAACTGGTTTTTGTCTGAATTATTTAGTAAAAAGTCCATTGAACTTTAAATAAAACAAGTATTAGATTAAAATTTTCGAATTATTTAGTTAAAAAAACACTTGAAGATTAAATTTTAAAAGTTAATGTGGTACAGGGACTGAAGGCAGGATTGATATCACTAAAATAATAGAAAGATCAAAAGCCCAGCCGACTCCATGGAAGTTGGATAAAGCAGGGCGACACCAAAGGTAAATTATTGCCCTTATAGCTAGCTATAAAAAGATTAAAGTGGTCAAATCTTAAATTAACTTTGCGTTTAAATTTAAATTAGTGGGTTAATTTTAAATGAAATCCTTAGTAAGTCTTTAAATTCAGATTTCGTTATGTCATTTCTTTAAGTTAGATCTGATTATTATTAATTTTCAAATTAATTACACATTGATTTGTAATAATTGCATATTAATTTGTAAATTTTTGTGTGATCCTATGGGAAGCTTACATCTTTTTTGTAGTGGTCAAATATTTGTGTGGCATTATTTTTTGTAGATGAATCGTTATCAAGATCAAAATGTAATTGTTGGAGTTGTGGCTTCAATTTTAGTTTTTGGAGCTCTTTGGATTAAAAAATTAAAAACTAGGAAGGAAATTGCTTCTCCCCCTTGTATGAATCGAGATTTTGAAAGAGGAAATTATATTAATATTATTTTATATAGTGGTGATCAGCATTGTATTGATGTGATAAGGATGAGACCGATTGTCTTTTTTAATTTGTGTGATATTCTTAGTAGGAATAATTTGTTATAATCAACTAAATCGGTGAATATTAGGGAGCAAGTAATTATATTTTTACATATAATTAGTCATAATGTAATATTTCGAGTGATTAAATCTAGATATTATAGATCAATTGAGACAATTCATCGTTACTTTAGGGTTGTATTGAGAGCTATTTTGAAATTGTATAAATTAGTTATTAGATTACTTGATGAGTCAACTCTTAGTGAAATCAGAAACAATTCGAGGTTTTGCTCTTATTTTATAGATTGTATTGGAGCATTAGATGGAACTCATGTTCGTACATCCATTCCACTTAGCATTCAAGGAAGATTTCTTAGCCGTAAAGGGGGGACGACACAAAATGTATTGTTGCCATTATATTTGTTTTGAAATTTTCCTATGTTCTAGCTGGTTGGGAAGGTAGTGCATATAATTTTCGTATTTTAAGTGATGTATTTTCATATCCAAGAGGAGTAAGAATTTCGGAAGGTAAGAATTAACATTAAATACCAAATAGTTCAAGTAAGCTCATAGTTTATAGTAATAATTATGTTGTGTAAAATTTTAGGTAAATATTCTCTTGCTAGTGCTGGATATGGCATCCAAAATGGATATATTATCCTATATCGTGGTGTCCGATATCATTTAAAAGAGCTTAGCGCTCAGGGGCCAGAAAATGCAAAGGAACTCTTTAATCTTTGTCATTCATTATTGCGAATCACTATTGAACGTGTTTTGGGGATTTTGAAGAAACAATTTCATGTGTTAGATGCTGAACCATTTTGGAATTTTCAAACTCAAGTAGATATAGTTTTGGTTTGTTGTGTCATCATAATCATATAATGGGAGTTAATCTTAGTGATTTACTTAATCAAGGATTATACAAGGAGTCTGAGTCTGATTTGATAATACCAACTATTACGGAGCGAGAAGAAAGAGAAGAAGCAAGAGAATAGTTTACTAAGAGAGAGGAAATTGCACAAACTATGTGGACTGATTATATGGTTAGAAATATTAGGCAAGTTTAGGGCTTAGGGTTATTGTTTCTATGTTAGGTATGTTTTAGTATTAAAATTGTTATTTTTTTTAATAATTGTTGGATATTAATATTGAAATTAGTTTGTTAGATTTTGAAATTATTATGTTTTAAATTTGTTAGATATTGAATTTATAATGTTTTAAGCTTGTTGGATATTGAAACAATTAATAATGACAATTATTAATGTAGAATGGGTAAGGGCAACAAAGAAGGGGCATCCAAGCAATTCAGATGGACAAAACTGATGGAACATATTTTTTTCGAAATTCTGGCAAAGAAGGCTCAGAAAGGAAATAATATTTCTAACACTTTCAAAGCAATTTCTATTAATCGAGTTGTCGTAGCTATTTTTAAAAGATTTCACCGTAGCTATTTTTAAAAGATTCCAAGTCCAATGCGATGCGAAGCATGTGGAAAATCATTTTTGAAGACTGTAAAAAATTAGTGGCAGATTATATGCACAATTTGAATTGAAAGTGGTTTTGGATGGGATGATAACATGAAAATAATTACTTGTGATAGAGCAACATATGATGTAACAGTGATAGTAATATATGTATATATATGTTAAGTATATTTCAATTGTTTTTTACTTGTTATTCTAATTGTGTATAATATCCAACAGGCACATAAGAAGTATGAACTATTTTTGAATAAAAGTATTGATCTTTATGATGAAATAGCTTTGGTTGTTGGCAAAGATGTGGCAATGGAGAGTTTTGCTAGAACATTTGCTAACATAGACTTGGATGATGGTAACCAAGATTCAGTGCCTATAGATTGTGACAATGAAGAGATTGAAGAGGTAAGAACAAAAGTATCTTCATCTGGCACATTTAAATGTAAAAGGAAAAATGCTCAAGAAAGTGTCATTGATGAATAAATTAAATTTATGGGCGAGCAACTCGGCAACATTGCTAATACTTTGGAATAATTTACTGCGGATAATATACCACATCTTTACGAAGAAGTGATATCGATGGAGGTAGAAGGATTTGATGACGACTTCTTTTGTAGTATGTTTGATTATTTTGTAGGTTATGAATTCGAGGCTAAAGCTTTTTTAGTTAAAAGTAAGAAGCATAGAAAAATTTAGTTTCAAAAATTTTCTCAAGATTAAAGATATTTATACTTTAATGTGGTGTAATATTAGTTATGCACTTTGACAATGTTATTGTTATCATGTGGTGTACTACTAATTATGCACTTGGATAATATTATTAATTTCTAGTATTAATTGTGGTTTGGAAGCTAATTAATAATTATTCAATCTTTGTTTTTATTTTTATAACAATTAAATATAATTTATTTGCTTTGGTTGTTTTTAATTTATGATGGTTAATATTCTAACTTAATAATTGAGTATTATTATATATTTAATTTGATTTATTTATTGCAAGATATGTAAAAACAAATGTAAAATATAAATTTATTAATATATATTTAATAAACTCAATTAAACAATGAAAATATAATAAATTCTCAAATGTATGTTTGTTTTATTTAAAATAATTTTATGAAATATTTTGAAATCGCTAGACAATGAAAATATTTTGCATACATTCATCCAAACATCAGAAAAGTAAATCATTTCCATAAATCATTTTTCAGAAAACATTTTACTGGCAAACAAACGAAAGCGTAAAATATTTTCTGTTGTTTGGCAGATTTCTTGAAAATATTTTCCGGAAAAGTTGTTTTTACATATATTAATAAATTTATATTTTAAATTGTTTTTACATATATTGCAATGATTTATTTATAAATAAATAAATTAAATTAAATATATAATAAATTAAAAATAACCAAAATCAAATAAATTATTTCTAATTGTGTTATAAAAAAATTAAATAAGGATTAAATAATTATAAATTAGCTTCCAAACCACAATTAATATTAAATGCTTTCAGCACTAGAATCCTGAAAAATGAATGCGTTTCATCACCAACCGTGTGTATCCAAATCCTTCAGCAATAACAAAGTTTATGCTACATCAGTCTTTTAAAGTGGTAAATGCATCACCACCAGCAATAACGGTACTCCTCAGTAGCAACAATGGCCATTTCATCCATCAGTGCACGCCATTTAGGCTTTGGTGAAACTGGCGGATGCATACCATGCTCAAGTGTGGCAGCTGTAAAACGCTAGAGTGTTCTAAAGCACAAGTGCTCCTCCCCAAACGATTGCTTAATAACTTCAGCTTGAACTGTAACACGAAGTGATCCGTGAATAGTTTTAGGTGGTTGAGATAATAAAGCAAGATGAGTTGGACCACCTCCTCTTCCAACAGTCCCACCACAACCATGAAACATTGTTAGCTTCATTCCAAATTGCTTAGCAACCTTTATAAGCTCCTCCTGAGCTTTGTATAATTGCTAGGCAGCAGAGAGACGCCCAGCATCTTTACCTGAATCTGAATACCCAATCATAACTTCTTGCTTTCCATTGATTCGATTTCTGTACCAATCTACTGAGAAGGACCGAGCCAAAGCAGCAAGTGCAGCCTCCAAATCTGCAAGCTTCTCAAATAGTAGAACAACTCTTAATGGTTACTTCATATGGCACTCACGTTGCAGGAGCTCAATAGCAAGAACATCAGAAGGTGCGGTTGCCGTTGAAATGATGTACGCTCCGAAGTTAAATTGCTGGGAGCTCTGCTAGGACATTGAATGTGTCTAAAACATCAGCAATTTCTTCTGTTTTAGGAATATCTGAACCAAACAGTACACGCTTGCCACTTGGTTCAAATAATAGCCATTCCTGCTTTTGTTCTTCAGACCACTCTTGGTAGGAACCAATTTCCAAGTGTTTGGTAATGGCATCTAAGACATCTGTATGACGGTCAGACTCTTGCCTAATGCCAAGTTTGACAAGTGAGAGCCCAAAGGTTGACACTTGCCTCAAGAAATCAAGAAGGCTTCCATCAGCAATTGGCCGGTCACCACAAGAGCAAAGTGATCTATAACAAAGTTCAAGAGGTTCCAGGAACTGCATAAATTTTAAAACTTAATTAGTGCTAGGGTCAGTTAAGAAGAGGTTACTATAGAAAAAATATACACGTAATAAAATGCTATTTATGATGATAACAAAAATAATTACTTGAGAGTGATGTAGAATGGTCCTTCAGAACCTAATTCAATAATTATTATTTTTGGGTGGGGATTTTCCAGTTTCTAATTACAACAATATAGTCAAGAGGAAATTTACTATTCTCTGTATTGTTTCGACTCTTTATTTTTGTCAAAGAACCTATGTTCAACACCTAAGCTCGATGCATATCAAGGCATGGCTATGGCCCTCCAAGGATTCTTCAAGTACATGGAAAAAAATGAACATACCCTTGTTGGATGCATACCCGCAACAGACACTTGAAAAGTGTAGAGTGACATATGTAAATCTCTATTTCACTTGTAAAAAGTAGGGATATTCCAACTAATAATAAAACCATGATATAGGACAAACAAAAAGATACCTGCTCAATGTTGGTGAAATTTGCTTCCCCCGGAATCTCAGACATACCATGAGATAACAATTGTCGTGACCTTTCACTTGTTTGATACAGCTTGTCCCTAACATCACCAAGAATAACACGGTAGGGTTCACTGGGAGGGATTTGTTTCCAAAACTCTGCATCAAGAGTTACATCAATTAGAACTTAACCAACATAACAGATCATTAAACAAAATATTTGTAGATACTGCCATTTCTAAGTCACTTAATCTAAATTCAATCTTTGAGCATGCTAAAAAACATACACTAAAGAAAAATCTTATCCCTTCGTGGAGAATTGGCGAGGGAGAAGAAGTCTTTATACTTTAATTCAAAGTATATTCTGATAACAAGAACTTTAGTCCATTCTGCAAAGCTATTTAATCATGTAGAAAGTGCATAATCTAGATTCAGAATAAAATGCACACAAAACAGAAATCAGCGTGTATACCTATGTAGTGTTTAGCATCTCTCCTTAAAGATCTATGAAGTTCATCAGCACGAACACGAAGCTCATCACTGTAACGCCACATGGACAACTGCAAAGACATCGACAAGAATTTGCCTAAAATGGGTCCTTTCAGAAAAGTTCTATAAAGCATGTTCGATGGACGAGCTTAATACCTCAAGCTGGGAATAGTACAAATTGGCAGCCATCATTCTGGCCAACAAGCAAACATCCCTTATGACTTCAAGAGTTACCCTTGGATTGCCTGCATGATAAATTAAGAAAATGCAGAAACACTCCAAAAGACATTTGAGTAAAGAAACAAAGTAAGAACAAAAACATCTGTTTCCGGCTTTAGATTTTTGAACTTCATGGTGTTCATTGTAGTTAATTAACAATACAAAAAGTTACAATCCAACATTGATAACTAAGTTATAAAAAAATTTACCTTATCTCAGAAGGATATAGGCTTGTCAAAGAAACCATTTAGCACCAAAAGCACACACGATTGTCAAACAAGATAAACATCTTACCTCTCGATGCTTATAATTCTCTTCATCTTCTTCCTTATCACGAATTCTTCCAAGTTCCGTTGCCTCTCTCTTAAATTCCAACTCCAACTTATCTAACGTTTGAGGGAAGGCATGGTATTCAAACTGATTGCCAGATTGCAAATCAAATCCCCGTCTCTCAGTATCCCATCCCTCAGTTCTATAAGCTCCCATGTTACGATTATGACCATCGTAGGAATTAAATGAGTTGCCACCATAAGGTAAACGGCCTGAGGATTTAGAGTAGCTCGAGCGACTTCTAGCAGAAGATCAGGTGTCAAGGATAGGGGAAGGGGAAGGGGAAGGGGAAGCAGAAAATCAGTGTTGGCTTCTAATTTTCCTGAAAATATCTTATCGAATTAGAAACGGTAAGACATTTTCCACAAAATTAAGGGTTCTTTTCCTGTGTTTTGTAATTGATTTTCCCTTGGGAAAATATTTTCAGCCAAACAAACAACGGAAAAGGCTGAAAAGCTTTTCCGGAAAATGTTTTACTTCCAAACAAACAAACCTTTAATGAAAAATTTCTTAAATAGCTTGAAATAAACAAGAACGTTATGAAGATTTCATTGGTTATTTTATAATATTGCATATAATATTTAGGTTATATTATTTTATATTATTTGTAAAATGTAAATTTTAAAATAAAATAAAAAATAAATTTAACATAGTATAACTAATATATAAAAATAACATGTGCATCGAATAAGATAAAAAAACTAATTTTTAATAATTTATTTGCTTTGAATTGATTGGACTAATCAAACTAGGAATTAGTGGTATACTTGGCTCGACTAATGGGCAGACAATGGAGGTTTTCTTTTTGTATTTATATAGTCTAAGCTTTAACATTGTAAAGCGTATTATTAAAAACTAAAAGATCCAGTAGCTACTCCTTTAAAAAGCTTATAGGTCGTAGAAAATTAGTTACTAACTCGTTTAAGTAAATATTTAAAAAAAAATCAAATATAAAGAAAGAAAGAGTAAAGGGCAGCCCAACATATGTATTGGGTAAGGCCTAAGAGATAGAGAAGAAGGAAGTGAATTAAAAGCCCAACATTTTATCCCTATTTTTTTTTCCACTTTTAAAAATAAAGGTAAATTACTTAATTGGTTGCCTAATTTTTAGGGGTTTTCAATTTTAGGTACTAAAATGAAATACTTGTAATTTCATTGCTAAATTTTTAAGGTATTTTTATTTTTGTTATCCAAGCCTAAAATTTCTAATGGTGATTATCTGTACATGCTGCATCATGTTCACACTTTCATTTTGATATCTTAACTTCTAGGTCGCTTTTATTTTAGTCACCTAATAAAATATTTTTTTAAAGTATTGATTGGGATAAAAAATTAAGAATTAAAGTGAAAAAATGATAGAAACTAAAACAAAGCATTAAAAAATTTGTCAAATTGTACTTGTTTAGTACAACTGAAAATTCTAAATTTCTTTTGTTTTTAATATTGAAACTTTAAATTTAAAACATACAAATCAAATAAATAAATTGTTAAAAAATTGTCCTTGATAATATTAATCACTTTTTATTGTAATATTGAAGTTAATTAAATTAATCTCCTTCTAAATTTTAGAATTTTATTTTATGTTTCCATATTATTTTTAATGAAATCAACTCGATAACTCATATTATTAATTTTCTGCAAAATTTAAATTTATTTTGGTTATATAATCTCAAATCTTCCTTACAAAGCTAAAATTAAAGAAAAATTATAGCAATTAATTAAGTTAATTGCTTGTTTGGGTAAAGAAGTGATGAAAAATTCTGAATTTATTTGGCATGGAATATAAAATTAATCAATTTAATTAATTGTAAAAAAATCGAGATCATACAATAAAAAAAATTGGGTCTCATAAACAATTATTAAAGATGATTTATTTGAGTTTATTTTAATTTGAAAATATACAATAAAATTTTAAGATTTAAAGGAGACTAAATTAATTAATTTAATTAATTTTAATATTATAAAAGGAAAACAGTTGACACTATTAATGGATAATTTTTTTCAATAACTTATTTAATTGATTTTGATGTTTTGAAATTTAAATTTTCAATATTGAAATTAAAAAATAATTAACTTTCTATAAAGAGATAAACAAGTACAATTTGATAACTTTTAAAGTATTATTTTAGTTTTTACTCTTTTTTTACATTAATCCTTAATATTGTTTTACCTTAATCAATATTTAAAAAGATTTTTTTGAAAAAACGAAAGCATGAATATGATCTGATATTTACAAATTAATTACCCTTAGAGATTTAATGGTTGCGTGAAAAATGAAACTGTCTTAAAAGTTGTGTGATGAAATTGTAATAATTTCATTTTGAGCGACTAAAATGAAAACATACTAAAAGTTGGGTGACCAATTAGGTAGTTTACCCTAAAAATAAATGCAAAGGTTGGAACTTTGGAAGCTGGAGTGATCTCCAAGCCATCTCTCTTCAGTCTTTTAAGCTCCGCTTTTGCTAAAATCAAATCAGTTTCTCCCCTAAATTTACTGAAATTTTATAGCAAGACTCCTTATTTCTCCGATGTCGGTATGTCATTTCTTTTTTTTCTGAATCTTTTTTTTTCTTCCCCTTTGTTGAAACCCTAATTTAATTTAAATAATGTATTGTTTTGGTGGTGGATGATGATGGTAGATCTTCGAATACAACGGGAGTGCCCTAATAGCCATGGTAGGCAAGAACTGCTTCGCCATTGCCAGCGATCGGAGACTTGGAGTTCAACTCCAAACTATCGCCACCGATTTCCAGAGGATTTATAAAGTCCACGATCGCCTCTTCCTCGGTCTCTCCGGCCTCGCCACCGATGCTCAAACCTTGTATACCCTTTATTTTTCCCTTTATGCTTTTTTTTTGGTTCCCTATAAAAAACAATGATTTATCCTAATATTTGGGTTTTCTATTTCTTTTATATGATAATAATTGAAGGTATCAAAGGCTTGTCTTTCGGCACAAACTGTATCAGCTAAGAGAAGAAAGAGACATGAAACCTGAGACTTTTGCTAACCTTGTTTCTGCGATTCTTTACGAGAAAAGGTCTGTTTAACATCTCCCTTCCTATCACCCCTCTAATATTGGGCTAAGTTAGATTTTTATTTTTATTTTTTACATTTCAGGCTGTCAACTTAGTTCTTGAGATTATTGGAAGAAATAGCAAGATTTAGTTTTGTTTTATGCAGCCAAGTACTAACTATTGATTAGTTTGGTATTCTAATTAATTTCAAAAGAAAAGTCCTAGGAGAGAAATTGATTAATCAATAATAGAATTAAGGTCGCTTGGGGTAGAGGATGGGTGACAAATGCCTGGATTTGAGCTCCGAACTTGGATGTCACCTCTTGTAGATGGTTGCGTTAACCAACTGAGCTAAGCTCCGGGTTTGCTATAGTGTACTCTTGAATAATACTGGTTACCAGTTCAGGAGAGGAAAAAGGCCTTGCTTATGTCCTTGAAGGGGAATAGTCCACTTACCTTATGACAAGAAACTGAGCATCAAAGATATTCTTGGCCCAACCTTAATTTCATGTTTAGCCTTCAAACCTAACAGAGGGACTCTTCTTTTATTAATAAACTCCAGCCTCCTTTATGATATGTCTAGCTAGAAGGAATTTCTAGGAAACAATAGATTTGGTGTGAGGATTACACTTGAACGGGTGCACCATTTTATATGTCTGTGATAAGTTTTGTGGCATTTTTTCCCATAGGTTTGGTCCATACTTCTGCCAACCTGTAATTGCTGGATTAGGAGATGAAGACAAGCCCTTCATTTGCACCATGGATTCCATCGGAGCCAAGTAAGTTGACTTCATTCTCTTGTAATTTTTGAAACAAAAAAGCATGAAGTTATCTTAGTTGTTAAGTACATCCGTATTACCTTTACTCACAGTATTTACCTAACCAAGAGTGTTGTTCTTGTAAACCTAATGCATGTTACTTTCTATTTGGTAATATAAGCTTACCAATCGAATCTCCTCCATGGAAAGGAATTTTTCTTTCATATGTCAATCAAAATCTAAAGAAAGTAGACTTTTTCTCTGTTGACATATTGCCTAGAGACCTGTGTCATCTAGGAGAGAACCAGAAATTTGAACACTTGTTACTAAAAGAACTCACTATTATTCCAAACCTGAAATTTGAGCCCTTTTTTTGGGGGTTAAGTAACCTGCATTTCTTTAAAATCAGTAATTCGGGAACTGATTGATATAAGAATCCCAATATCATTCCAATTCCGTCTTAAACAACTCATTTAAGCATGATCCTTGACATTTGGCAAACTAGGGGCTTGAGGTATCCATATGTAATCACATGATTAGCAAAATTAAGAACTATGCCCCCTATGCATTCTTTTGTGTCTCCTTGTGCACGTGATAAACAAGAGCCATCCCCTAGCCACCAATTATGTATAATAATTTTCTTTTATAGAAGATACCTTTTTATTAATATGTTGATATTTATAGTTTTAATAACTATCTTCTTTCTTGCAAAGAAGGAAGTACTTCTAAAAAATTTTAATCCAGTTCTATATATCACAGTTTTTCATGTGTCATTTTCCTTGTTTCTATCTCTCTTCTGAAAGATTTGACTTATAAATGCCCGTTAGTGTAGCCTTACAATCTTTGCCATGACTAACCCTCATGTTGTGTTTATCCATTTTTTGGGTCAATGAATTGGATTATTGCCTGACAATTCTATTTTAACTCTTATGGTTATAATGATCTCTTTATATTCATTGTTTTGGTTAGTAAAAGCCTTTTGAAGCAAATGCTGAGATTATCACAAATGTTATGTTTTCTTTCTTGTAAATGCAGGGAGCTTGCGAAAGATTTTGTTGTAGCTGGCACTGCCTCGGAGTCTCTCTATGGTGCCTGTGAATCAATGTTCAAGGAGGGCATGGTTTGTTATTTTATTTATTTCCCTATGCTCAAATTGGAACACATTCACATTCACATTTTTACCTAAAAACCAAAACATGGTGCTCACTTTTGAAGTAGATAAGGTTACAGTGTATTGACTCGTAAGCTAAAAAAGAATTATGGTTGCTTGCTATTAAATATTCATGCCAGAAATACAAATTCATTCTTCACTGACTCAATGCTTTCTTCTCCAGGAACCTGAGGAATTGTTTGAGACGGTTTCCCAAGCTCTCCTTTCATCAGTAGATCGCGACTGTCTGAGTGGTTGGGGAGGACATGTCTATGTTGTGTAAGCATTTACAAATGTTTTTCGTATGTGTGTGTGTACTCCTAGCAGTTATTCCTAGGTTATATTTGTTATATAATGTTTGCCGAAAAGAATCTGGCTGTTTATAGGGAAAATGCAGTATATGTTCATTTCTTGAATGATGATTGGTGGATAGCTAGAAACCCTTAGGTTTTACATGATAAGCAGGAAATAAAATTGAAAATATGGAAATGTGGAGTTAAAAAGTAGAAAGATAGAAAAAATATTTTTCTTTCCATTAGTTTGCTTGAAAGGAAAGATGGCAAAATTAGAAGACAACTAATTCCGTTCCATTCAATGCTCAGTAGAGTTGAAAAATAAGAGAAAAAAAAAAGATTTTAAAAATGCGTAATTTTGTACACTAAACTTACATCTCTCTTATTTTCTCTCATCTTATCATTACAAATTTGAATGATTTGTTTATATTCAAGAGGAAAGAAAATGATCATGTTTCCTATTTTTTCCTTTTGACTTTTCCTACTGAGCACACTCAAAGTTGATTTTCTTCACTTTTTCACTCTTTCAAGCACACCTTAAATATTTGCAGTAGAGAGAACACTGATGTCCAATGCATATTCAAACATGACCATAGCGATGTGATCCTCTAGATATCCATGAAATACATAGAGAAAGAGTTGAACATGCTCTTATGAGACCCTCATACTTGAGTCCAGTTAACACGGTTGTGATGTATTTGATATATGTATACGATTTGCAGGACGCCTACGGAAGTAAAGGAAAGGATCTTGAAGGGAAGGATGGATTGAATGCCGGCAACTGGTTCATTCCTAAACTCCTTTTAGACTATTTCAGTCAATTTGTGTCTCTAGAGTGTTGCTGGATTTGATGTACTCTTTATAAATTTGATAGACCAAGTTCGACATTATTGAGAGCAATGATGGATTTGTGGTGCATTTCGCGAGTTAAATTTGTTTTTTTCTATTGTTTCTTTAAAGATAAGATGCATGGGATTTTTAGACTTGCAAGTTGCAACTAAGCTAAAAGAAAATTCGAAATTCATGGCTTAATATTCTCCCTTGAGTTCCATTTTAGAGCTCGAATCCAATTTGTGATATGTATTAAAGAATAAGTGAGTTTGGTTTCATTTTCGATTTAAAATTAAAATGTAAATTTGAATTGGAATTTTTTAATTTTTTTAAGAAGGTCAGTACCCATGATAATTTTAAATTTTTATTCTCAATTTAATTATTGAATTAATTATTGTTTTGTTTTCTACTATGGACACTGTCAACGGTTTCCTCAATATCCAACTCCTCCTTGCTTTGGTTTCATCAACTCAAATTTATCCTCACATCACTGTCACTTCAATGTCGGCACTAACATCGATCCTAAGCACGTTGACAATGAGCACTAAGCTTGATTCTTCTGTAAATGTTCTTTCAAGTTGGCCGACTCTTTGTTGTTTTAGAAATCTCACTTTATAAGTTTAAAAAATTATGAAAATGACACAATTTTAAAATTAATGATGGGGATGATTTGATTTTTACAGTAGGATTGGGTTTCGTTATTTTTTCAAGCGCTATCATCTTAAAAATTTCTTTCAAAAAAATATATTTTTTGGCGCCGTCTAACAAATTGTCGACACTGGACTAAAGTGTATAGGACTAAAATATTTAAGGATTTGATGAAGTAATTAATTTTTTTAGAGTGGTTGAGAAAAAGTGTTGCATGAGAGTGTCGCGGTATCTAATTAAACTTTTGATTTATTTGCATGTTAGGTGTAAGAATAACAAAAAGATATAAGAATAATAAAAGTAAATTTTTATATTTTTTATTCTTTTAAAACATAAAATAAAATAAATATAAAATTATTATTTAAATTACCTAATGTGTCTCTCAAAAATTTCTTCAAGTTTATCTAAATTCAAATATGCTAGGAAATGGATTGAAAATGTTTAAATTTAAATAAATTTGAAGAAATTTTTGAGAGAAATATTAGGTAATTTAAATAATAATTTTATATAGTTTTTAAGTTTATTGTTTTTAAAAAATAAAAAAAATGAAAGGGTTTATTTTTGTTATTTTTATATCTTTTAAGGGCTATTTAAATTTAATCTCAAACTAGGACATGCTTAACATGTAAATAGACCAAAAGTTTATTAGGTACTACCATACTCTCATGCAGACACTCTTTTTTCAGCCTGTCTAAAAAAGGTAATTACTTCATCAGGTCCCTTAACGTTTTATCCCAGCATATTTTAATCCGGTGCAGCCAATTTATTATGCGACACTAAAAAATCATTTTTTTTTGGGGATTTTTAAGGTAGTGCTGCTTGGGAAAGGGCGATACCCAACACTATTGTAAAAATCAGATCATTCCCATCACAAATCTTAAAGTTGGATTATGTTTATAATTTTTTAAGCTTATAGGGTCAAATTCCTAAAAAAGCCCCGACTCTTCCATTCTCTCTCCCTCGGTTTGTCTTCTAAATCGCCTCATTTGTCACTAAAATCATCAAACCCAAAACTTTTAAACATATAAAACAACATTAAAACCACAAACTTGTCTCCTTTTATGAATACTTTCTATTGTAATTATTTAATCTTACAAAAGAAAATCATAACTTTACCATTTTTTTTTACGTAAAAAGACTTAAACAACATGGTTGATGAGCAAAACTCATTTTGTTTACAAACTAAACTTAAACTATTTCAGTTTTTTGTTATGGAAGAAAAATAATGAAATATAGTAACAAGACAAGAAAAAGAGACAGAAAAGAGATTGAAGGATGAGAAGAAAAGTGAAGAAGCAAAATCAATGTTGAATATTCATAAGAACCTTTCCTCTCAAAACATGCTTAAGAGGGAAAGGAGCAATGGTTTGGGAATCAATTAAGCCAGTCGTTACTTGACAGTTTTGCTTCCCATATCACCGTTTCATTTAATTGTTACAAAGCTCAAAAACGTGTTGTTTTAATCACTACATAACTTGGACCATAGCACAACGTTTCACAAAAGTATCTAAGACATCAAAACATAACGTATTGATCAAAGAAATAAAATAAAACTAACAAACATAATATAAATTTAAATGAATTAGACCGTTAAGAATTCCCTCCCATATCAATTACTCACATCCCCAAAAAAATCTTTGTCCTCAAGGATCAAACAGTGGAAATCGTTGTTGAAAATCCTGTAAATTCTCCTAAGTAGCATCTTTAGGAAAAGTGTTGGCCCATTCCATCAGAACCTCGGTTGTAGTATGATTTCCTTTCCTCACCATCCTTCTATCCACCACCCGAACTAACTCTTTTAGAAGAGCTCCATTTGTGCCTACCAATGGTAAATTGGCTTATGCTAGGGCCTTCCCAATACGTTTCTTGAGCTGAAAAACATGGAAGGTAGGGTGAATTCAAGACCCTATTGGTAGCTTCAAACGATAAGCTACCTTTCTCATTCAAGCTTTCACAACATATGGATTAAAGAATTTGGGAAAGAGCTTTTGATTCATTTGTCTCCTTAGTGTATGTTGTCGATAAGGCTGGAGCTTCAAATACACATAGTCACCGACCTAAAACTATCAGTCCTTCTACAACCAATTTTTTGTTTCATTCAATCTTAATCCATCCTTAAATGAAACTTGAGAAGTTGCCTTGTTGCATCTCTTTATTGAAGACTACGATCCACTATACCTACAGGAGAAGAACTAACTAAATAAGGCAGATGGTGGGGTGACTCTTGTCCATACAAGGCTTCATATGGTATGGACTGAATGGCTGAGTCGTAGGTGATGTTGTACCACCATTCAACTAAAGGTGTAACACCTCCAAACCCGGCCTAGACGCTATGGCCGAATTTAGCGGTGTCACATGTGAGTGCTTTTTAGAAAACCTTAGCAAGTAAAAAATCGTTCAATTTTTTATATTTACTTAAGTCGTGAAATATCTAATCCAGATATTAAGTGAAAACATTTCATTAACACGGAAGCTAAAACATCATTAAGTCCTAAATCAAATAATTTAATAATTTAAAATCCCAAAATAAACCCAAGAATAATTTGTGACCAAACCCATATTAATCCCAAAACACACAATTAAATAAAGCAAACAAAATGAAGTGTTACTCAAAAATCCATAAATGTCTACCAGTGGTCACCATTGAGCCCTCCATCACTGATCCACCTACTGCTGAGGATTACCTGACACACAAAATAACAAATAGGTGAGTTTTAGCAAACTCAGTGTGTACATCCCCACAACAGCATGCATACAAACAGATAACAGAATACAGATATTTCGGCCTTAGCCATACAAATATCATATGCATAATAGATCAGATATCAGAAATATCATGCCCACCAACCCTACACACCATCTTCGTCTAACCCATCACACCATGTGGGGATAAAATTGACCCACCCATCCCTGCACACCATATATAAGGATATAATTGACCCATCCAACCCTACACACCATAAGGTACTGCATCGTAGCACATATCATAAGTATGCAGCTTAACTGCAAGATAACGGGCTTATGAAGCCCTTTAAATACTCCCTTCACTTTGTCAGACCCACCCCGATGCAATGCATCATACAAATATGGCATACTGTAATGCAGACAAACATATCATACATTTATTTCCAGAACAGATCAGATAATCATGCTAAGCATATCATGCAAACACATACATCACAAAATTAAGAGTCTAGATAAGGCTTACCGATCCTACTACAGGTCACAGTCGAATCGGGCGACCCATGCAACCTTACAGAACATTTCAGATTAAAGGGGTTCACACGCCCGTGTGCCTTACCCTGTGGGCCCACAAACTCGTATGGGTCACACGGCCCAAATTAGCTTTGCCCGTATGGTTCACACGGCTTGACCCAGATTCCCACACGCCCATGGGGTTCAACCGTGTGACCTACATGACCATGTAGGCAACACGACCCAAAAGGTCGAGCCCGTGCCTCACACATAGCCTGCCAGCCTTACACGCTTGTGTGGCGCGCGCACGACCTGGCTCGTCAGTGACACGCCCGTGTCTCGCGACGCAGGCTACCACACGAGCAGACCATACGCCAGTGTGGCGTCGACAGGCCACTTTTTGGCTTTCGCTTAAACTCATTTTCTGCGTAATCGGAGTACACACATGGTTCGTTTTCGCTGCTAATCCTACCACGAGCACTCCAAAGGCTAAAATCAATCATAGCGAACCCAAATTAGTCTTTTAAGTTAGATTATTTAAGAATAGGTAAATCTCAAAATGAGAGATCTATTTACCTTCAACGAATAACGGTGATTCCTCGCAGTTAAGAGCTCAAATAATGATCCACAGCCCCTAGAATATTCCCTAAACAACAACCAAAATTCCTCTTAAATAATCTCCAAGGAATCACTTAACTTGATAAAGCGATACTTACTGAATCAACAGAACCGCTAGCAATAAGCCTAAGCTTATCGAAAAAGAAAAAAATGAAGGTGAAGAAAAATGGAAAAGAAGGGAAAAGAAGAAAATTTCGGCAGCTAGGGCTTGGAAGAGGAAGAACAATAAAGAAAATAGTTTGCCAAAAAGAAGGTAATAAGAAAACCCCTAATTTTTCCTAAAACCCTCAACTCAGAATTTTTAATAAGACCCTACACTTAACTGAAACTTGCAGCAAAAATAATCCTATCGCTATTGTAGAGAATCGAACTCCAGACCTCCAATACACCAACACACATCTTAACCACTAGACCAGCAGGCCCATTCTGTCAGGTTTTTACTATCAATTCCTTATAAGCCCACTAACCTAAAGTCAGGCTTTACTCAAACAAAACCAAAATTGAGCCCAAGTTAAAGCTTGAACTTGGGACCTCCCCAACACACCCTAGAGCACAGAACCACACAAGCAGACTAATATTATGCAAATTCATGCAAAAATTTATATTCAGATATCCCCCTACACTACAATTCCACAAAAGTTGAAATCACAAAAATTTGGAGAGTTACAATTCTACCCCCTTAAAGAAAATTCGTCCTCGAATTTACCTGATCAGAAAAGGTAAGGATATTACTGTCGCATCAAATCCTCCGACTCCCAAGTAGCTTCCTCAGTGTTATGATTCCTCCACAGCACCTTCACCAAAGGTATAGATTTCCTACGTAGAATCTTGACGTTGCGATCCAAAATCTGAATTGGCTCCTCCTCGAACGTCAGATCTGGCCTAACCTCAATCTCCTCTACAGGCACAATGTGTGTGGGATCAGAGTGGTAACGTCTCAACATCGAGACATGGAAAAAGTCATGAATACGATCCAACTTTAGAGGTAGCTCTAATTGATATGCGACTGGCCCTACTCGTTTCAGAATCCGGTACGGCCCAATAAACCGATGGCTCAGCTTACCCTTGCGACCGAACCTCAGAACCTTCTTCCATGGTAAAACCTTAAGGAAAACTATGTCCCCCACAGAGTACTCGATGTCCTTTCTCTTTAGATCAGCATAGGACTTTTGCTATCAGAAGCCGCTTTCAGACGTTCTCGAATCAAACGGACTTTATCCTCAGTTTCTGATACCAAATCTAAACCCAGAACACGCCGCTCACCCAACCCAGTCCAGCATAAAGGAGTGTGACCATAAACTACCTCCGAAATCTATAACACACCCTCTTAACATATCCTCTAGTATCTGAATCACCCTCTCCGTCTGACCATTTTTCTGAGGATGAAATGCAGTACTAAAGTCAAGTCCCGAACCCAAAGCCTCATGGAGCTTTCCCCAAAATCGAGACCTAAAACGAGGATCCATATAAAAAATGATCGAGACAGGTACCTCATGCAGCCTCACTATCTCAGAAATGTAAAGCTTGGCCAACTTCTGTAGAGAGAAGTCCGTCCTAATAGGAATAAAATGTGCGGTCTTGGTCAATCGGTCCACAATGACCCAAACAGAGTCCTTTTTAGTGGGTGTTAGGGGCAACCCACTAACGAAGTCCATCATTACTCGCTCCTATTTCCACATCGATATTTTCACTGGCTGTAGAAAACCTGATGGTAACTGATGCTCAGCTTTAACCTGCTGGTACGTCAAACAGCAAGCAACAAATCCTCATCATTAGGTACACAGATCTTACCTCGGAAACACATTACCCCATCACTATTTAGCCCAAAATCTATAGTAGTCCCAGTCTCAACCTGACGAAATCGCATCTCGAGAGTATTCTCCTCTAACTACTTAGCTCTAATCTATTTAATCCATGTCGGCTTCACTTATAGCTCTGCCAAAAGACTTCCGTCATCATAAAGACTCAATCGAGCGAACATTGCTCTCAAATCAGTCACAACCCTACAGCTTAATGCATCGGCCACCACATTGGCCTTTCTAGGATGATACTCAATACTACAGTCGTAGTACTTGAGTAGCTCAACCTATTGACGCTGCCTAAGACTTAACTCCTTCTGAGTAAGGAGATACTTAAGGCTCTTGTAATCAGTGTAGATGGTACACTTCTCACCGTATAGATAGTGCCTTCAAATTTTCAATGCGAAGACAACTGCTGCCAACTCCAAATCATGCATTGGATAATTAACCTCGTGAGTCTTAAGCTATCGAGATGCATAAGCAACTACCTTACCGTCTTGCATCAAGACGTAACCCAAACCCACATGTGACGCATCACTGTAAACCACAAAGTCCCTACCAGGCTTAGGCTGTATCAGAACCGGAACCTGAGTCAAAACTGACTTGAACTTTCCGAAGCTCTCTTGTTGTGCTTTAGTCTAAACGAAAGGAACTCCTTTACTCAACAACTTAGTCAATAGAGCTGCGATCAACAAGAACCCCTCTACAAAACGTCGGTAATACCCTGCCAGTCCTAGAAAATTACGAATTTCCAACACACTCTTCAGTTATTTCCAATCCAAGACAGCCTCAATCTTACAAAGATCCACTCGAATCCCCTCAGCAGAAACTACATAACCCAAAAATGTCACTTCTCGAAGCCAGAACTCACACTTGCTGAACCTCGAATACAACTGTTTCTCATGAAGGATCTGTAGAACCACTCTTAAGTGCTCGTCGTGCTCATCCTTAGACTTAGAATACACCAAAATATCATCGATGAACACCACCACAAATTGATCCAAGTAGGGCTGAAACACACGGTTCATCAAGTCCATAAATACCGCTGGTGCATTAGTCAACCCAAAAGGCATGACTAGAAACTCGTAATGTCCATAACGAGTCCTAAATGCCGTCTTATGCACATCGGCCTCTTTTACCTGCAGCTAATGATAACCTGACCGCAAATCCACTTTGGAGAATACAGAAGCCCCTCTGAACTGATCGAATAAGTCGTCTATCCTCGGAAGTGGGTACTTATTCTTAATCGTCAACTTGTTCAATTGACGGTAGTCAATACACATCCACATTGTACCATTTTTTCTTTATGAATAGAACAGGTGTCCTCATGGAGACACACTGGGACGAATAAACCCACGATCCAATAGCTTTTGAATTTGAGCCTTCAGTTTTGCCAGCTTTTTTGGTGCCATTTGGTAAAGGGCGATAGACACCGGAGCTGTACCAGGAATCAACTCAATCCCAAAATCTACCTCATGACTCGGAGGCAATCCTGGTAGTTCCTCTGGAAAAACATCTAGAAAGTCCCTCACAGTACGGATGTCCTTAACTGAAGAGTCCACAAAATCAGAAATACTGATGTAGGCCAAAAATGCCTCACATCCTTCCCTCACCAGCTTCTCTGCTACCAACGCAGATATCACATTACTCAGGTAATTCCGTCGTTCTCCAATCACGACTATTTCATTATTCTCCTTGGTCCTCAAAACAACCCTCTTTCAGTACAATCCAGACTTACACGATGCTTCACCAACCAATCAGTACCCAGAATTAAGTCGAACTCCCCAAACGGAAGTTCCATCAGATCAGTCAGAAATATCATTCCTTGGATATCCAATAGAACGTCCCTAAACAGTTTACTAACCCTAATAGATTGCCCCAATGGACTCACCACTGAAATCTCACTAGAAGTGCTCTCATACGGTATTCCCAAAGTCTCTGACACAAAACATGCAACGTAGGAATGTGTAGAGCCTATGTCTATCAGTGCAACATAAGGTACATTAAAGATTAAGAACGTACTCGTGATGACGTCTGGAGCATCTCTATCTTTATGACAGCATGCAGCATAGACAAGTGCAGGTTGCCTTGCCTCTGTTGGCTCAGCACCTTGGCCCGATACTCTCTGTCTTCAGCCCACACCGTTACACCCCTAGCCTGACCTAGGCCCTTAGGTGGCTGCTGAATTACCATCAACGGCTGTGCAGTCTCAGTAGCCGGAGCTTGTATGTGATTAGTCCTCAATGGATAGTCTTTAACACGATGCTCAGAAAACCCACATCTAAGACAAGCTCTAGTAAGCCTCCAACACTCACTCGGATGGTGTCTATTACAAAGCTGGCAAATTGCCACCCTAGCAGATGCAACAGTAGGCCCAACTCTCATGGGCCTATTAGATCTGACCTTTTTCCTAGGCCTTACCCCAGCATTCAAAGACTCTACATCCCTCTTAGCCTTCCCTCTGTCATGGTTCTGGCGCTCAGCGCCCTTAACCTCCTCTGTAATCTTGGCCTTCTCGACCAACACAGTGAACTCACACTCCCTCTACGGACCTATCAGGACCCTCAAGTTATCCCTAAGGCTGTCGTCAAAACTGACACAATGTTCATACTAAGTCGCCACCATGCCCCGTGCATAACGGCTCAGCCTCAAAAAGTTGGCCTCATACTCGGCCACCGAACGGTCTCCCTGAGTAAGATTCAAGAACTCACGCCTCCTAGCGTTGATATAACTAACCCTTACATACTTACTCTGAAAAGCCGTCTTAAACAAATCCCATGTCAGACTGTCAGGCTGAGTGCCATCCCTAACCGTCAGCCACCACTGATATGCTTCATTGCGAAGTAACAAAACAGCCCCATTGAGCTTCTACTCGGCAGTAAAATCCAGATCATCCATAATACGCTCCATGGCCTCCATCCAATACTCAGCCTAATTAGGAGAAACTTCAACAATGCCCCTGAATATCTCAGCCCCATTAGACCGGAGTCGTTCCGTAACCGACTCACGGCCTCCAGATCTAGCATTAGCCACAGCGACCCTCTCTAGAATTCACAGCATGACCTGGGACAATGTGTCGTCCCCAGCTGTATGGTCCTAAGACTCAACACCAGTCTCAGGAACAGGTGACACCGGCGTCTCGCTAGTGTCCAGATTAGAGATCGTATCAGATGCAAAGGACTCAACTCGAATCCCTTTACGGCCTCTAATACCCCGTCCATGAGTACTACGTGTGCTCATTGTAATTTGAATTAATCTGTCTTAAAAATTTTATGCAAATCAATTTACAGTTTCAAAATTTGTTAACAGATATTTTATGCAGTAAAGTTTATCAAAGTATTCGGAGTCTATTATCGCAAGTCACAGTTTACTACAGTTTCAGTTTACACTACCTAGAGTGTTTCAGTAAAGTACAACCTACAGTAGTCTCATAATACATATACAATGTTTCAGACAAATACAGACAAAATTTCAGTATAAACATGCTTTCAGATAATACGTAGTAGAGTTTTAGAGAACTTACAGGATCAGTGCTGGAGGCTCGATGTACCACATACTTAATCAAAGTATCTGAAAACATTCGAAAGTGTTTCTTTGGAACCCAAAATTCATAGCCAAGTTTTGAACTTGACTCTGATACAACTAAATGTAACACCCCCAAACCCGGCTTAGACGCTATGGCTGAATCTGGCGGTGTCACATGTGAGTGCTTTTTAGAAAACCATAGCAAGTCAAAAATCGTTCAATTTTTTATCTTTACTTAAGTCGAGAAATCTCTAATCCAGATATTAAGTGAAAACATTTCATTAACACGAAAGCTAAAACATCATTAAGTCATAAATCAAATAATTTAACAATTTAAAATCCCAAAATAAATCCAAGAATAATTCGTGACCAAACACATATTAATCTCAAAACATATAATTAAATAAAGCAAATAAAATGAAGTGTTATTCAAAAGTCCGTAAATGTCTACCAGTGGTCACCATCAAGCCCTCCGTCACCGATCCATCTACTGCTAAGGATTACCTGACACACAAAATAAAAAATGGGTGAGTTTTCTCAAACTCAGTGTGCACATCCCCACAACAGCATGCATATAAACAGATAACAGAATACAGATATTTCGGCCTTATCCATACAGATATCATATGCATAATAGATCAGATATTAAAAATATCATGCCCACCAACCCTGCACACCATTTCCGTCCAACCCATCACACCATGTGGGGATAAAATCGACCCACCCATCCCTGCACACCATATATGGAGATATAATCGACCCATCCAACCCTACATACCATAAGGTACCGCATCGCAGCACATATCATAAGTATGCAGCTTAACTGCCAGATAACGGGCTTATGAAGCCCTTCAAATACTCCATTCACTTCGTCAGACCCACCTTGATGCAACGCATCATACAAATATGACATGTTGTAATGCATACAAACAGATCATACATTTATTTACAGAACAAATCAGATAATCATGTTAAGTATATCATGCAAACACATACATAACAGAATTAAGAGTCTAGATAAGGCTTACTAACCCTACTACAGGTCATAGTCGACTCGGGCGACCCGTGCAACCTTACAAAACATTTCAGATTAAAGGGGTTCACACGCCTGCGTGCCTTACCCGTGTGGGTCAACACATCTGTGTGGGTCACACGACCCAAATTGGCCTTGCTCGTATGGTTCACACGGCCTAGCCTAGATTTCCACATGCCCGTGGGGTTCACCCATGTGACCCACACGCCCGTGTAGGCCACACGGCCTAAAAGGTCGAGCTCGTGCCTCGCACACGGCCTCTCCAACCTCACACGTCAGTGTTCATTGTGCCCGTGTGACCCGTGCATGACCTGGCTCGTCAGTGACACGTCTATGTCTTGTGACGCAGGCTACCACACGGGCAGACCACACGCCTGTGTGGCATTGACAGGCTACTTTTTGACTTTCGGTGAAACTCATTTTCTACTTAATCAGAGTATACGCCTGGTTTGTTTTTACTGCTAATCCCACCACGAGCACTCCAAAGCCTAAAATCGATCATAGCGAACCCAAATCAGTCTCTTAAGTCAGATTATTTAAGAATAGACAAATCCTGAAACGAGAGATCTACTTACCTTCAATAAATAACAGTGATTCCTCGCTGTTAAGAGCTCAAATAATGATCCACAGACCCTAGAATATTCCCTAAAAAGTAACCAAAATCTCTTTTAAACAATCTCCAAGGAATCACTAAACTTGATAAAGCAATACTTACTGAATCAACAGAACCGCTAGCAATACGCCTAAGCTTATCGAAAAAGAACAAAACAAATGAGAAGAAAAAAGGCGAAGAAGGGAAAAAGAAGAAGAAAATTTCGGCAGCTAGGGCTTGGAAGAGGAAGAACAGCAGAGAAAATAGTTTTCCAAAAAGAAGGAAATAAGAAAACCCCTAATTTTTCCTAAAACCCTCAACTCATAATTTTTAATAAAACTCTACACTTAACTGAAACTTGCAGCAAAAATAATCTTATCACTACTGCAGGGAATCGAACTCCAGACCTCCAACACACCAACACACATTTTAACCATTAGACCAGCAAGCCAATTCTGTTAGGTTTTTACCATCAATTCCTTATAAGCCCACTGACCTAAAGTCAGGCTTTACTCAAACAAAACCAAAATTCAGCCCAAGTTAAAGCTTGAACTTGGGACCTTCCAAACACACCCTAGAGCAAAGAACCACACAAGCAGACTAATATTATACAAATTCATGCAAAAATTTATATTTAGATATTCCCTACGCTAGAATTCCACAAAATTCGAAATCATAAAAATTTGGGGCATTACAAAAGGCAATCACAAGAACTAGTCATTAGGCCTTTCATCAGTCATGCACCTTAAGTAACCTTCCAAGCAATGCTTAAAGACCTCTGTTTGGCCATCTGTTTCAGGATGAAAGGCCATGGACATGTGGAGATTTTTGCCAAGCCTCTTGAACGATTCTTGCCAAAATTTTCTAATGAATACCTTGTCCCCATCAGACACAACCGACTCAGATGTAGCATATAGATTGTATATATAAGTAAGGTATGCTTACACCATTATTAAAGCTAAGAAGGGATGAGACAAGGCCACAAAATGTTCATACTTGGTCAGTTGATCTACCACCACTAAGATGTTATCCTTTCTTTTTGAGTTTGCCAAACCTTTTATGAAATTCATGCTAATTGCTGCCCAGGCTTGGTCAAGTACTGGTAGAGGTTACAAGAGCCCTGATTGAGTTGCATTATTACTTTTACAACTTTGACAAGTGACACACTCTCTCACCATTTCTTGATGACATTAGATAAGCCATTCCAGTAAAGGAGTACCGCCATTTTGTGTGGAGTAGCATGGATACCTGAATGACTTCCCTCTGCCCCTCAATGGAAATACTGAAATAAGTCCTTCCTAAGAGTGCCACTAACCACTACCTTAAATTTCCTTCTGAGAACCTTACCATCCCAAGAATATATGTGATGCAATTAAGGCTGATGCTGCACTTCCAAACAAAGTTGTATTTTATGATTAGTCAGGAAAGAGTCTAACACCCTGGTCCACATATTAAACCAGACAGTGCTACCAATGTATTGAAATAGTTAACCCTTCGACACTTATGGCTTTCTAGACAAAGCATCAACCACGATGTTTTAAGTACCCTTTTTGTAGATGGCTACATAATTGTAACCAAGCATCTTGGCTATCCATTTTTGCTTGTAAGGAGTTATAGCTTGCCTGTTTGACAAGAACCTCAAACTTTGGTGGTTAGATCTAATGTAAAATCTCCTCCTAACCAAATAAGAATACCACTTCTTGACTGCCAATAGGACTACTAACATTTCATTTTCATAGATAGAAAGGGCTTGATGTTTGATCTCTAAGGCCTTGCTGGAAAAGACAATCAACTTCCCTTTTTACTGTAACATTGCTCTAATTCCCTGGCCATAAGCATCGATATAGATGAAAAACTCAGTGTGGAAATCAGGTAAGACAAGCATTGGTGCCTGACAAATGACTTGCTTGGCTTGCTGAAAGGCTCCATTGGCTTCATGAGACCAATTCCATCCTACATCCTTCTTCGATTGGTAGTTAAAAGCCTAGCCAATGTGTCATAATGTCTAATGAATCTCATATAATAACTAGATAAGCTTAAGAAGCCTCTGATTTCTTTGATAGATGTTGTTCTACGCCAAGTAAGCACTCTCCCTACTTTAGTAGCATTCATGGCCATTGACCCTCGTGAGATTATATGGCCTAAGTACTCGATATTAATGGTGCCAAAATTACACTCGGCCTTCTTAAAATATAATTTATTTTCCCTCAAGAGTTGCAAAACCTCTTTGAGAAGTGATATATGAGATGACCAGCTCTCTGAATACACTAAAATATCGTAAAAAAAACCCAAAATTGACTTCCTTAGAAGAGGTTTGAAGACAACATTCATCAATGCTAACTAGAGGGAGCATTAGTTTTAAATGCAGCCATGTGGATATCCTTCTCCTACATCCTAATTTGGTAATAACCAGACCATAAATCTAGCTTGGAAAAGTAAGTAGCGTGCCCCAACTCCTCAAGCAACTCTTTTATGGCAGTGGTTGGGGACTTATCTTTGATTGTGTACTTGATAAGTTGCTTGTAATCCACATAGAGGCGCCAACCACCATCTTTTTTTCTTCACCATAACAATTGGAGAGGGAAAAAGATTGCAACTATCCCTGATAATACCTGCTTGTAGCATTTTTTGAATCCACCTTTCCATCTTACATTTTTAGACCGTGGGGTAACAATAAGGTTTGATTTTGACTACCATGCTCTCATCTTTAGGAGGAATTTGATAGTCCTACAAGCTATGAGGGGACAACCCTTCAGGAGTTTGAAAAACTTCTTCAAAATTTGGCAAAAGTTGTTGAAGATCCTCGCCAGATATATGAATAGTCATTCTTAAGAAGGTTTACTTGTTAAGAGTGACAAACATAGGATAGGGACGCTGACCTAGCATAGAGAAGTACTTGGATGCCTGAGGAGAAATCATAATCAGAACTGCCCCAAGTAGAATGCCCTACAAGGTGTAAGGATGTCCCTAGTGAAAAAACTGTATTGTGAGAGAGGCAAAATTCCAAACTATAGGGCCCAAGGATAATAACCATTGGATCCCTAGTACTTTGATTTCCCTTATCATACTATCAAACTATATTTCCCACAATTTACTATTTCATCAAAATATTAGTTATAAAATACTAGTTAAAAAAAAACATAACAAAAATATTCAAATTCGGTTTACAACACAGTATTATATATATACAAGCTTAGGTACATGCCATTTATATCAGCTATAAGTAAACTTTTCCCCAACATTGCTTAAGTTGATCTTCGATTTCAAATGCTGCTGTAACTATAATGACCCAATATTTAGTGGTGTCAGAAACTCCAATTTCTAAATGCCATTTTAGTAAATTGTGTTAGTAAATATTAAATGGTATATAGATATATTAAAGTTTGGCCTAATAATTTTGTTTAAGTGATAGTTAATTAAGGTACAAGTGTAATAATCATAAAGTCAGTGGTATTGACAAAATGTAATTTCGGGATCCTGTTTTCGTAGACTGAGATCGTAAAATATTTACAAAGTTATATTATAGGTGAATTGAAATTTGGATAGGTAATTTTGATGAATTAACGATTAATTAGGGTATAGAGACTAAACTGTAAAAATAATAAAAGTTTAATCACTATGAATTTTTATTAATTAGAAATGTAATAATGACTAAAGTTGTAATTATACCACATTATAAATATAGTGGACGATAGCTTTGTTAATTTATAAAGAAAAATGTTATAATTTTTATTAATAATAAAATAAAATAAATATGAAATATAATGAAACATGGTGGAAAGAAAAAAAATTCTCTTCTTCTTTCCATGCACGGAACCTCCATAAGAGAAAATGAAGAAACATTTAACCTAGGGATTTTGAGTTTTAAGCAACATATTGGTGAGTTCAATTTAGTAATTTTTTTTTTATATTTTTTTATGTTTTTGAGATCTTGGGATCTTAATCTAGCAAACCCATTTCTCAATTTGTTAAACTTTAAAAATTTTTAAATTTGTTATAGTTGAGAATTAAAAGTTTTAGGTGTTAAATTGATAGATTTTAAGCTTAGAAGTGAAAAGGACTAGTTTGCAAAGTTTAATTGCTAGTTTTTGAACACTGGAACTAAAGTGCATGAATTTTGAAATTAGTGTAATATTTCTATAATTATTGAGAACAGAGTGCTATATAAGGATGTAATTGAGATCAATTTCAAAATCGAAGGTCAAATTTGAAAGTTGATGGCAAATTATACTTTAAGGACTAAATTGAATAAAATATAAAACTTTAGGGGTATTTGGATAATTACATTGAACTGATTTATGCACATAATAAGATGATATAATATGTTTGGAATTGATAAATTGATTTGAATAATTATATAGATCAGAAATTGGATTAAATCAAAAATAATTGGGAAAAAGACAAAATTGTTGAATAGTCTTTAAAGTTTCAACTTGTTTGTTGATTTAACCAGGTAAGTTCATATGGTATGATTATATTTAAATTTTTCTACACTTGAATTATGGACTTGTGTATGTTTGATATTAATTTGAATTGTTTACAATTCGGTACAAAAATGATATATGGACTAAATCCTAAAGAACTGATAAATTGACTAATAAACGGAAAATGATGAATTTCAGTTTAGGATATTTAATGAACTGATATTTGATTATGGCTGATGAAATCATATTGGTATGAGTTTGACCGATTATTGAGATAGAGGATTAAATTGAATAATTTACAAAATATGTATGACCTTGTAATTGAATATGATTTGGATAACATTTGATATTATACTGTTACTAAATTAATATTTGTATCTAAAAATGACGCAGGATGGTCGAAAGGGAAAGAAAAGGCGAAAGTCGAAGAAGAGTGACGGGAGCTTTTGCTTTGTATTTCTATAACCCAAAACTAATTATACTTAATGTATATTCATGATTTATTGCATTATATAGTAGTAAGGTAAGATATTAATAGAAATTGAGTTAAATTATGTTATGTTACATGATAAATTAATGAACTAATGTTGAAATGAAAATGATGGGATATGAATTGAATTATGTGATGAAGTTAGAAGTTGGTCACTTTACTAAATGTACATGCTTATATTTTGGGATAATTGACAGTACACTACTAATCTAAGTATTCATTCTAAAATTCTGAGTTAGGTTAAGAGGATTCTATCAATGCGATTTGGCTCTACGGCAAATTGGGTATGCATTGTGATAGTATATAATAGAACATGTACATAAATTGAGTCTTTTTGTTCAAACTATGTTATAAGCTTGTAAATATATATAGGTGTTTTCACTAAAGATATATATTACCAATGAAGTCAATTAGTAATTATGCTTGAAGGTGATTGATATAGAATGCTTGGAGTGTTTTAGTAATTGTTAGAAGGTGTATATATATATGGCATGGTATTTGAATGGTTCAATTAATATTGCAAATGGTAGGAATTGAACATAGAAATGGTGTGGCTGAATTTTAATTTGAAAGGCTTGAAAGTATGGAAATTTAGTTTGTGATTTAATAAGTTTTTGATGTGTTTTGGTGCATGATTAATGCATGTTGAATAGATTGATGTTGGTGAAAATTTCCTTTGTTTAGTTAATGGCTTGTACCGAGTAGGGTCTTTTAGGTATAAATTACGTTACATGCTAATGATGTATGGTAGCAAATTGGTAACTAAACTCATATGTGGTTGCTATGGTATAGCTTGGTTAAATGAATGGTTAAAATGGATATAAGTGCTACGTGTTTATGATTCGAGTAATGTTATAAATGAATTAACCAAAATGATTTAGGTAATGTTGATGATTTTAGTTGTTATAGACAAGAATGCTTTGGTGTTGAATGAATTGCTTGAGTAATAATTGTTAAGGCAATAAGTTAGATCAGTTAATATTTTGTAAATGCTTGTTCGACCTTGGAATAGAATTAAGCTTTTGTAAACTCGTGTACGACCCGATAATGATTGAATATCATATTGAATGTATATTTTGATATTGATATGATTACAATTTATTATAATAAGCATAATGACATGTCCATATAGAATGTATTAAAATGGAAAAAATTGTTTTTAGTTGCACAGTTGATGTCTTTATATTGAACATATAAAGCTTAGCAACTCTAAGTTATAAGTATATGATAGATATGCGTATATCGACATACATGTTTACTTTGTGTAGAATTGTTAATGCTAATATTACATACTTAAATTATAGAAATACCACTAAGTATTTTATTGAGCGTATAGTTTGTTCTCTCTGTGCATAGGTTAGATTGATTTGAGATTTCTGAACATCGATCCCAACATCCAAACCACAATCTCAGTCTTAGCAACGTCCATTTGTTTCCAACTTTATTTACATTTGGCATGTACCTAATAGGTTAGGTTTTGTAGTAATTGAATAATATTATAATTAAATGTTGTAGGTTATTAGATACATATATAAATGAAACATAGATTTATATATAAATGAAACATAGATTTACTTTGGAATGTTTAATGAAAGTATTTTTGTTTGATTTTATCATATAAACTATATAATTTAATTATGAATTGATCATAATTGCTCTGGCAATGAATGTGACACATTGTAGCTCGGACCCAACGATTAGGTCAAGTATAGGGTGTTACAGGAATATCCTACCAAATCTAACTACCTGCGCATGGAAAATAAACAAACCATACACTAAGCAATTTTTTATGTGAAATTAACATCATTGAGCATAAAATCAACTTCATATTACAACTTATGTTCATTGTGTAACACTCCAAATAGGGCTTAGATGTTATGGTCAAATCCGGGAGTATTACAAAGAAGGGTTTTGAAACCGATGGAAACCTCAGAAAAACCACGATTAATTACTTAATCAAACGTCCAAGTGATATAAAACATTTTTTTTATACATATACATTGCTGGAACCGTTTCAATTGTTTCTTGAAATCAACCATTTATTTCATAGCGAAAGTTCGAAAATCATTTAAAACAAAACCAAGCTCGTTTTTCCAAAAACCATTTGTTAAAACCATTGTTTGTGTAAAGTGTTTTTGTCATCGTTTGAAGAAAAGAAAACAAAACAAGACAAAATCGAAATCCAACAGTTAAAATACAGTCCAGAGAGTCCCAAAAATTACAAACTCTCAAGAAAAACCCGATTCTAAAATTTAATCATTATTACTAAATAAAAACATATCTCGATAGAGTGGACATTGTTGAGCCTCCGCCACATCAACTCGTCTAAATTTTTGGATTACCTAAACGAAACAGACAAACAAAAGCGAGTTTTCGTAAACGCAATGTGTAACCCAATAGAAGTAGACATGCAATATACACAGAAATCTCATATACAGTCAGATGCATATTCGGATCTAAGTCCATGACAAATATAGATAGGAGAATCAGATAAGCAGAACATATATCCAAAGTCCTACCCCCATCCTCTACACACTATCTCCGACCATCCGATTACACCATGTTGGGTTAAAAACACCCACCCATCCCTACACACCATATAGTGTCGATGCGACACATGACAGATAATACGTAGTAAAGTTGCCAGAATATAGGTGAAAAGTCGCCATACAGGCCACTTCCTCCATATATCCAATTCCCACCCCAATCATAGATACAGAATACAGATACAGAAATATCAAGCTTAACATGCTCGTATACAGATAACGTATATACTCAAACAGAACAGTCAAACATACATATCAATGTCCTACTCAAAGCAGACTACCAGAATACCATATCACATGATTTAAGGTTTCTTTAGCCCTTATCGACCCTACGGTAGGCCCACAGTCGATCGAAACGACCCATGCGATCCTAGGAAAAATTTTAGAATTATGGGCCTATAAGCCCAAATTGGCCTTGCCCGTGTGGCCCACACAGCCTGGCCCAATACCCCTACGCCTGTGTGGCCCACAGAGCCACACACACACACCATCACATAGCCGTGTCTTGCACACGACCACACAATGTGTCTCGCACACGGCCAACCACACGATCAGTCGCACGCCCGTGTGGCGTCGACAGACCCCATTTTTGGCTTTCACCTTAACTTAATTTTTCGTGTTAAGAGTACACAACTGGTTCGATTTTGATGCGAAAGTAATCCCGAGACCTCCTAAACCTAAAAACAATATACCAAACACCGTTTTTAGCAATCTAATTACAAAATCATCAATACAAAATTGAGCAAAGCGCATACACTTACCGCTATCAAACCTGACCACATGCACAGATTAACCCAATTGAGCAAGACCACTGTCTCACCATCTTCTCCTATACAAAACGTTTACAAAGAATTAGTTTCCTTACAACCCACACTAAGAATACAAGCGAAAATGAGAACCCAATAGCTTACTAATACGGAACCAACTATAAGTGAAAACCTCCCACTTACCTGACCACACGAAACATCAAAATACCGAATTGCACACGATGAACAAAAAGAGGGTACAGATTGAAAAGAAAAATGACAGAAGAAGGGAAGGGTAGAGAAAAGCAAAACGAACATCAGAAATTTAGAAGAGAGAGAGAGAACTGAAATTTTGAAAAAAAAAACAAAATTAAATCAAATCATATCTATCCTAACCTCCCACAAACCACTAAATCCCACTAACTCACTAACTCTTTCAAAAATTCACTTTCACCCAACCTCTATCTCATAATCGAACACAAAAATATCAACTACTAGGCTCATTCTAATATGAGTTTACTAAAGATAAAATATAACCCAACCCACCAAGGATAAGGCTAGGATAAAAAATAACCAAAATTTCCAAATATCATACTTGAACCCAAGACATCATACACACACTCAAAATACTTAACCACTGAAGCAGATACTCGTTTATGTTAGATTTTACAAAAACATACTTAAATTATTTAGGGCGTTACACATTGAGCATAAAACCATACATAATTCATTACATAAAGTACTGAACATAAGTTATTTGATAAAAAAAATTAAAGCAATTATAAATAACATTAGTAATATCACGATAAAAGAAAGTTCTAATAATGAGAAATTTTCATATTAGAATATTTACAATTTGAATGAAATATAATTTTTTAAACAAATTCAAAATCACATAATTAATTTAATTCACACAATATGGAATTTTGAATAAAATAAATTTTTTTTTTATTTTTCTTTCCATTTAGTCCCAATACTAAGGTTTAGACCCAGATATGGGAATCTGCCATCCTGAATTGTTCAGCAACGACAGGCTATCAGGGTAGTCTATGACCCTCTGGAAATTGTGAGTGCCCAAGACCCTTTGGGAATTGGAGAGTTCTAAATTCTTTCATGTAAAGATTTTATAGCATGCCAACTATATTCGATTTAGTCTAACTTAGTGTAACAAGGTTAAAACCAAATTTCATGATCCATTTCAATTCCATTTTCATATTATTCTCATTTCAATTTCGTTTCATGTTCAAATCACATATCGCCTAATGTAAAATTAGGCTTCCAATTCAAAAACATATTAAACATTTTCTTGTTCAACCATTTAAAATCATAATGTTCAAATTCAAATCATATCTAAGAATTTGCTAATTTAATCATTTGAAAGCATATTTTTCATATCGAAACATAATTTTATAAATATTATTTGAATCATTCAAACTCATAAAAATAAAATTAATATAGCTAGCCATAAATATTATTTGAATCATTCAAACTCATAAAAATAAAATTAATATAGCATATTAGCACAAACTGAAGTTTCAAGCGCTTTACTCATTTTCTTTGCCTCTCTCTCGAGATGCTCGCTTCATTTTTAGCTACAATAGTAGCAATTCAATATGAAACAATGTCATTTATCCATTATAATACTAAAACTAATAATAAAAAACTTAAATATGCATGGTTCATCAAGTTGACAACTTAAGTTTCCAAGTCCGAAATTCACATATTTTTCGACTTGATTATTCGTTTTCAATTCTGTCTTCACTAGAATGCTCACTGCTTCACAAGCTACCATTTAGCGCCAATATTACACAAAGTGTCCAAGGTTTTCTACTTCCCCTTCACCATGGGCGAATCTACCAAGTAGACTCTCTATCCATTTTTATTTCTTTTTCACACTTCTAACAAGGTAGAATTCATCTTCTAGTCATTTCCTATCAAAAAATATACATATTTCTCTTAAATTTTCTAAGCTTCCATCAATATCCTTTAATGACAACTTTCAATATACTTGATAAATACATATATGTAAAACAAGCTTCAAAGATTCAAAATCTATGAAAATTTTGAATTTGAAGGACAATGATGAAAGAATTTTTTTTCTTCTTCCCTGGAGAAATATGTTCATCTTTCTTTTACATGTATTATAATATTACTTAATAAAAAGTTATTATTTTAAATAAGATATTAAATAATTATTATTTAATAAAAATATCATTTAAAAGCTATCATGAAACCATTGATTTTTTTAAGTAATGGTAAAATTATCATCAAGCCCTTTTCATTAAAATAAAAATGGGATAGTTACACTTTATTCTCTATACTTTTCCAAGTTATTCAATTTAGTCCCTGAACTCGATACCAAATTTTTAGCCTAACCACATGCTCTGGCTAATAATTCTTTACGTTTTCATCTCTGACAATTTCCTCTATAAACAATCACAATTTTTTGTACTATTATTTATTTATAGATAACTTATTCAAGGATTTCTACCATAAATATTCTTTTTTTTTATGTGGGGATGTTACAAGCTCGCATGGTATTAGGGCATTGGGAGCCTTTTATGGTATGTAAGGAAAGGATAAGAGTTGTAAAGGTATCCTCCTCCTGATCATTAGGCTCAAGTTGCTCTGGAAAATCTTGAAAGTCTTTAGAATGAGGGCTTATTGTCTCTCCCTTAGCATCCAATTAAGGTTCTAAGATCAATTGGTACAATTGAGACTTCATGCACTTGTGAACATGAGTGTACTTGGTTGCACACAAAAACAAAACCATTTTCTTCTCTTATCTTTCATGCCAACCTGGGAGAGGGATTTAGGCTTAGTTTAGCAATACTTCTCAAAAGTGCTTTTAGGGTCAAAAGTGCTTTTGGAGCCATAAGCAATACTAAACAAACAACTTTTGGATTCAGAAGTGCTTTTGAAAAGCGTTTTTGACCCATAAAGCAAAAACAATTTTTTCTAACTCTTGCTTGGCAAAAGCACTTTTAGGAACAAAGGACAAGTTTAACCCTTATAAAGTATTTTATATAATATTTATATTAAGTATGTAATTACTTTCCTATTGAAATTTATTTTAAACATAAAATATTATATATTTAAATTTTTATTGGTTATATTTAAATATTTAAAATATAATTTATATATTCAAATTAAATTTGATAAATAATTAATATTAATTGCTTAAAATATTTAAAATTTATATTTCATATATTAAAATATTAAATTTTTTATAATAAATTATTTTTTATATTATTACTAATATATCATAATATTAACTAATGTGATTATTTAAATGCATATTTGTTAATTTATAATATCATATCTAAAATGGACATTTTATTTCTAAAAACATTTTTGGTACTAATACTAAACACTCAAATTTTAAACCAAACATTTCAAAAATATTTCTCAAAAATCACTTTTCCACATCACTTTTTAAAAACGCTTCTCAAAAGCATTGCTAAACTAACTTTTAGTAGGCCTTTTGTGACCATTAGTAGCTGAAGGAAGCCTACTAGAAGCCAAATTGTGGCTATTAGTTGAGGTCACCTTAGAAGTAGGGAATATGGCTGGAAATTTGGAATGACATCTTGTAACAACCTATTTTTTAGTGGTGTTGGAAACGATGGTTTCAGAACCCCATTTTCGATGTAATATTTACAATGTTAGTATAAAGATTAATTAAAGTTTAGTCCCTTAATTTTGTCAAATGGATAGTTAATTAAGCTACAATGACTTAATTGTAAAAGTTGTAAAAAATTAATTGCTATGAATTTATAATTAACTGAAGGACCAATTGAGCAATTAGACACTTTTTATTATGACAAACGGTGGTGGAGGCTAGTTGTAATCCATTAAATTTGTTAATCATGCTAAACATCAATTTAATTAAGTTTAATTAGATTAAATTAAGATTAAGTAATTTAATTATAAGTATATAAGTAAAAATTAAAAGTTATCATCTTTTATTTTTGTTATTTTCTCCACCAAAACCACCAAAGAAACATAAAGTGGTCATTGTTAAAGCTTAAACCTTTTAGTCCATGCACGGTAAGTTCAATTTAGTCATTTTCTTGTAATTTTTATGTTTTTGATGTCCCGGGAGCTTGCTTTAACTAGCAAATGTACCAATTTGTAAAACTGTTAAAGTTTCAAAAGTTTTCATTGTTGTTTTCTTGAATTTTTTGGTACTAAAGTTTTACATTTTAAGCTTTTGATTGAAAAAGGACTAGTTTATAAAATTTAATTGTTAGTTTTTTAACATAAGGACTAAAGTGCGTAAATTTTGAAATGGGTGTAATATTTGTGATTTTTTTATAATAGAGGGTTATAAAAGGATGTAATTGAGATCAAATTCGAAATCAAAATTCAAATTTGAAAGTTATGGCAATTTCAGTTTTAGGGACTAAATTGAATAAAATATAAAATTTCAGGACCATTTGAATAATGAAATTGAATTGACACATGCATAAAATAGGATTATATAAGATGTGGAATTGATAGATCTAATTGAATAATTATATAGATAAAGATTTGAACCAAATTGAGGATAACCGGGTAAAAGGCTAATTTAATCAGGTAAGCTCATATTGTGTGTAACACCCTCACCTGACCCAATCACCGAATCCAGATATTAAGTGTAACAGCCCGATTTTGGGCCTAGTCGGAACAGTTGTAACACCCCAAACCCGGCCTAGACGTTATGGCCAGATCTGACATGTCACATCGAAGCGTTCAAAACATTTTATATTGTTGATCCAGAAAAACCTACTTAGTGTTTTAAAAGATAATTTCATTATAGGTTAAAGTGAATGGAAGCTGTGCACCAGGTAGGAAACCGAAAAAGAGGATGTGAGTCTATCGGACTACTTAAGTACCAAGCTCCCTCCGGATCCAATCCTAGACATGCACACCGCCATTGCCACACCTTAACGTCATGTATATTTCTAGGAAACCGATTTGATTAAGTCATTTTTAGGAAAAGTGATTAATTTTGGAAAATACTTTCATTGCGGAAGCTTTGCTTGTTGTCGTGTTATTTTGAAATCAATTGTTGTTTTTTTTTTTGAAAATGCGCCCTAAAGCTATCTAATTTCAACAGTTAAAATAAGTAATACCTATCTTAGTAATACATATTAAAACCATCAAAAATAATTAAGCGGCCTTATTACATTTAAAAACCCAAACCTCAACGTAAATAATAGGATGTCCAGTTCACCAGAAGAAAACCAAACTTTCAGAGCGGGTGGCCACTCGAATTCCCTCACGACTCCAAGCCCACTATGGTTGGGGATTTCCTACGTGGATGAAAATAAAATGGGTGAGTTTGGGAAACTCGGTGTGTAAGGAAAACCCATTCAAAGCCCAAGTCACTCAAGCCTATTGGGCCTAAGCCCATTCAGTATGATGGTCTTGGACGAGCCCTTTTGATTAAAATAAACGGGCCTTAGCCCTTATTGAGATAATGATGATGGCCCATAGGCCCATTTCAAATACATGCAACATCAATAACATATGCAAGCCCATTTGGGGAGACTACTCAACCCACCAACCACTACACTCCACCCGTACCAGCCCTACACTCCATGTGGGAATAGCTCAACCCACCCATTAACGCTCATGATTGCGGCCTTCTTTGCTTTCGATTAACGATAAATTGAGGCAAAGCCAAAGACGTGGACAAGCCACTTTCAGTACTTCCTCCGTCAATATCCCAATCCCATGCATCAGATAATAACAACATGGCATGCGATAAATAACAACGATCAAACATGCATTTAGGTCAATTTAACCCTAGGGGTATTTCGGTAATTTATCTACTAGGGGTAAAACTATAAATTTTCCACTTTTAAAGGTATTTCATAATTTATCCATTTTAGGGTTTTTCATGCATATTCCTACTTTTCACGTGCTAACAGAATCACGTCGAGGGTTCTTACGAATTGGGCCCATTGGCCCATCATTCCGATTTTGGCCCATTAAGCCCAAAAATATCGAACGTAAATCATGCACTTTGCGGTCCAAATTTTGCAGCTTACCAAAAACATTAATCGATTTACCTCACGAGCATTCGCACACTCCAAATCTACAAAATACCGGTTTTCGGCATTTCGCTTTTCGACTTTTGCCGATCTAGACTAAGAAAGAGGTCATTAGTTACACACATTTGCGACGATATCTTGACAAGATCCACACACGAACTGCCTACAATTGGATTACTAACACATTAATCTAACTATTCAAATACGAACTACGTATTAACCCCTTACAATATTCGGCCAACCTCACCTACAGATCATAGTAAGCTTATAAGAAAACAATAAGCAACTCATTAACAAATTTTTGTCAATGTTTACCACATAATCATAATTTCACTGCAAGCTGTCTTCCTGAGCAACAGTCACTAAATTATTTATAACTGGAGCTACGAAACTCCAAATCAAGTGCCATTAATTTTCCCTGAAAATAGACTCATATATCTTATATCCATAAAACTTTCAGAATTTTTGGTATGGCCAATCAATACCAGATTTTTCTTAAAGTTTCCCATGTTTCACTGTTTGACTAATCTGACCACTCTTCATTACAAATCAAATTTATCATTGTACAGAATTCAAAATATGTTCTCGTTTATTCCATTTGAAACTAGACTCATTAATATTTAATTACATAATTTATGCAGCTTCTAACTCATCTCCCACAATTTATGGTGATTTTCCAAAGTCACGTTACTGCTGCTGTCCCAAGCAGATTTATTACCAAATCACTCTTTCACACCTAACTTGGATGCTTGTTATTTAAACATGTATATCACCAATCAATCATCACATATCTATGATTTTACTTAAGTATAATCTCCATTTCATTATTTTAAAGCACAACATGTTAGCCGATTTTTCCCCTTAGCATCTAAGGCACATGCATGCTCATTTGTTTGGCTCAACTTCACCTATCTTCCATTTTTCATCAAAAGAACATGAAACAACAACCATTGCCTTCATTTTAATTCATGACTAAATGTTCACAACACAACTAAAAACCAAAATATGCTTCAAGAGTTAAGGTAGAATCAAGAAGAACTCATGAACATCAAGATAGAAGCAAACTACCAAGAACTTACCTTCAATTTTCTTCCCCAAGTGACCGAACATTCAAGAGCTTTCTCCTCTCCTTTCTCTTCTCTAACTTTCGGCTATGATGAACAAAGATGGACAAAACTTTGTTCTTTTCACCCCTTTTTCTTTTAATAAAATTTCATATTTCATCCATTTAATTCTTTAATACAAAAGACATGAAATGCCCATCATGGAACATTTACCTAAACCATTATCATGAAACATTTACCTAACCCATTATCATGGAACATTTACCTAACCCATTATCATGGAATATTTACCTAATCCATTATCAATTTGTACCATGAATTATGGATATCAAGTGCTCATATTGTCTACAACAACATGATGGCTGGCCACTTCATGTAAAATGGGAGGTTTGTCATACAAATCCTCCTATTTTGCACTCCTATTTATTTGGCCACTTCAATTTAGCCTATAGCATTTTCAAACATTTTCACATAGGTTCTATTTCATAATTTCACCCCATTTTTCTTATGGAACAAAAATTAACTAAAATTATCGGGTTCTATCTTAAGCTTGGGCCTTCTAGAGGCCCACTAACATAATTAAACCTATGCCAACATTCACAGAATTCCCGAAAATTGGGGCGTTACAACAGTGGTTTCGGGACCACAAATCTGACTAGAAAAAAATTTATTTTTATTATATTTTTATGGCCTACAGTTTCACAGAATGATTTCGTGAAAATCTCGTTCAGAAATTTCGATGTTTGGGTACTCAAATTAGTAAAGAGGACTAAATTGTAAAAAGTGTAAAACTTGAGTTCTAGAAGCTAGAGGAATTAAATAGCTATATAATTTTTAGTAGAAGTCCTTATGTGATAATTAGTCCATTAATAAGTTAGTGGAAGATATTTGTTTGGTATTTTTGAAATTTGTTTGAAAAGAAAAGGGCAAATTGGTAATTAAGTTATAAAGGCATAATAAGACAAAAATTTAAAAGCTACCATATTTTCTTCTTTCTTTTTCAACTGTTTATGAAGAAAATGCGTAGCCATGGATGAGAAAACATTCGACCAAGCTTCTATGGCTCATTTAGGTACGATTTTTGTCCCGTTTTTAATTATTTCTACATTTTTCGAGTCGTGGTAACTCAATTTAGCTATCTCGTACCTTCTTTTTCAAAACTGTTTAAAGTTTGTAAATTTTTCCATTGATGAATATATGTGTATTTTGATGCTTGATGATGGAAAATGCATCCTTGTCGTTAAATAAACGACTTTTACTAAGTGATTTTCGGTGAAAACGTCCGAAATGACCATTTTGTAAAAGTTGTAAAAATAGTATGAAAGTGTGTTTTGATGAGAATTGTAGTTTGCTATAGTTATGAAATGGTTCGGCTAGGCTTAAAGTACAAAGAAATTGAGTGCATTTCATTTTACGAGCCTAGGGGCAAAAGTGTAATTATGACAGTTTAGAGGCAAAAATGTAATTTTGCCAAAATATGATTTTTGGAGCACATTGAATAATGTGACTAATAATTAGACTAAATGTGATTTTTTAGATCAAGAAAAACAAGATTCGGACTTAGAACGAGGGAAATCAAGTGCATTTAAATGTGCACAATGTGATGTTATAGCATATTTTAATGCTTTGATAATATGTGCATTTAAATGTTTTATTACTATCATGAAAGTATGAAATGTATGATAGAAGAATAAATGACATTATGAGCAAGTGCGACGACATTGAGCTAAACAAGAAATCCCGTTTGAACCTCGGAAATAGTATAGGACACAAAAGGTAAGTCATGAGAAATAGAGTGCTCTGAACTCATGAGTTAAGTCTGAGTTCATGAGATAAGTGATATATGTAATGTGGGCCCGGGTACTGACTTTGTGTATAAACCCATGAGTAACTCGCTGAGCGAGCATATCATGTTAATGCTTTGGGGCTCGGGTACTGACTTTGTGTATAAACCTGTGAGTAGCTCAATGAGCGGGCATTACATGATAATGCTTTAGGGTCTGGGTGCTAACTTTGTGTACCCAGACCCATGAATAGCTCAAATGTGGGCAATACAAAATATGTTGTAGCTTTAGCTACATACGTTACGCGCTATGAGTTGGTTCTAGCTACGTATATGGCATTATGTACAAGTTTCCGTGTATCCATTAGTATTCCAAGTGTTCAAAGGGTAATTCAAGGAAGGATTTGATGATGGTCCCAATGAGGTATGTCATTGATGAGAACGAACTTGAGTTATGTTACAAATGAGTATAGGTATGTACAGAAACTCAATTGAATACGAAATCCATGAATGGTAAGTCCATGAGTATTGTGAAATGATGTTGTATTAATTTTGTGGACTATGATATATGTTTATAAATGCATAGATTTCTAATTTTAAAAAAATGAAGGTGTGATGAACTTAGTTATCATTATTTTTGTACTAAAACTGTTTTGGGCAGTAGATGTAGTCTAACTTTGAAAATCCACCAAAAATTGTGGAAATTGAATTTGAGGCTGAATAAAATATGAAATTAAATTTTATTGAGCTTAGTTTCACATAGAAACGATGTAAGAAAAATAATATTATATTATGAGATATTTGAATTTTCGTGAGATAGAGTCAGAATGTTTTTTGCTTCCCCTGTTCTGATTTGGGAAAATCATAAAAAATCGTAAAAAAATAATTATGGGCTATAATTTATATTCTTATAATCCTTAATTAGCCTATCTTCAAAAGAAACAAATGAGAACATCATCCGAATCCTGTATGGGGAGTTAATTAATTTTTAATGAAGAAGGGTCAGAATTGTCAAACAGCAAAAAATGGGTGACTTTGAAGAATAAATGTACTAATTGGATAAACTAAAAATTTTGAAAATTTTATGGTGAAGAGATATGTGAGTCTAGTTTTATGTAAAATTTGTGGAAATTAATTTGGAGTTCCATATCTTAAGATATAAATAATTTTGTGACTGCGATCCGAGTAGATAGCTTAACTAGAATTTGAGCAAATAGTGGAATAATGTGCAAATATGATTGTGATACCTTGAGAACATATTATAAGAAATTCTGAAAAAGCATGTAAATAAATTGCTTATTGATTTCATATGAACTTACTAAGTTTTAAGCTTACTCCCCTTCCTTTCCATCTCTTTTAGGTTTATTTAGCTAGCTCGGGTTGGAAATCACCGGAGATGCTATCACACTATCAAGCTACCATCTAGGGTATAAGTATTCTAGTACTCGAGTTTATGGCATGTATAGGAATTATCTCTTTTTTTATATTAGTCATTACTATTAGGGACAAGTGTGTTGGCCTATAATGAGTTATGATTCAATTTGAATATGCATAGACATAAATGATGGCTTATGATAATCATATGCTTAATCATATTGAAATGACATGTTATTGCATGAATGTGGTTAGTTTAAATTGCATTTATATGCTTGATAATGTGCCATGTGATGTGATATGAAATGGTGCAAGTAAGGGTGAAAAAATGGCTTGGAAAATAGCCTTGCAATCGTCCACACGGGTAGACCCACAGGCGTGTGTCTTGGCCGTATGCCCCTAAATGAATGATGACGTCATAAACAGAGAGTTACACGGGTTAAGGACATGGACGTGTCCCAAGCTACACATGCATGTCCCAAGCCACACGGGCGTGTGTAACTACACGGCCTACTCCACTCTGGCGTGTGACTCTCTAAAAAATGGGAAAATTCTTAAGTGTTGTAAAATTTCTGAAAATTCTTAGTTTAGTCCCAAATCATCTTCGATGTATGTTTTGGGCCTCGTAGGCCCGTATAAAGGACAATATGCATGTGTATGACTGGTTATAAATTAATGAAATTTTATGGCTCGATTTTATATGAATATTTATGTTTAGGTTCGGTAATGCCTCGAACTCTGTCTCGACATTAAACGCCAGTAAGGGGTGTTACATTTAGTGGTATCAGAGCTATAGTTTAGACGATTCTTGGACTAACCTAGCGTATACGAGTCTAGCTATACATGTCATATTATTACTCGTGATAGTGTGATATCTCCCGGCTCTAACGAAATTGTTCTGTTAAGGCAGAGATGACTTCCAATCGAGCTACTTTTGATAAAGCTCAAAATGATATTGAGATGATTGAAATGCGTTTATGATGAGACGAAACTTAGAAATGCACGAATAGAAGTTCATGATACGTATGTGATAATGTACAAAATGAGGTAACCATAAGTTGAAATATGGAAAAGTGAAATGAAATGAAAGCTTATATTACAATAAGCCTATTCATGTTTGTTTGGCATTCCTGTGATGTTATGTGCCTAACGTATTTGATTGAATGAATGTGATAAGTAAATTTACTCAAGTTGATGGAATGTGTGTTTGTGAACACTTGTTTGAATAAATACAATCAGTAAATCTGTGGGACATATATAAATATGTTGATTTGTTTAAAGTGAATTGCATGACTGTTATAATGTTATGTTTTGGTGATGAATACTAAGTCGTATGTTTGTGTGTGTGTGTGTGTATATATATATATATATATATATATATATATATATATATATAAGAGTCAAATTAGAGGCTTTACGACTTCACCCCTTACCAGAGTTGTAATTATGACAAAATTTCATGAGAATTATGCTGAATAAGTTCATAAGTGTAAAACTAAAGAGTTAAGTGGTGAAATAAGTAGTAAAGTATACAGAGATGAAAATAGCTTAGAAAGTGAAAATAGTTTCGGAAGAAATATCATATTGTTTTAAAGGTTATTCAGATTAAGCAATGTCACGGTTAAAGAAGAAATTACTCTCGGTTATTTGATTCTATCAGGTATGAAATTTAAAGATGTGTTTACTGAAAATTTTCTCAAACTAGCTTTCGTTAGTGAATGGAATCGTACATAATATATGATGACGGAATTAGTTAGAGAAATGATATTTGAATTGTGAAGATGTCTGTGTGTAATTGTTATAGTTGAAAAAATTATGATAACCCTTTTTGAGTGTTTTGTATATATATTCATTCATTCTCTGAGGTTCATGTGAATGTTCGTTCATGAAGAAAACCTTATTGTATGAGTACACTAACTGACTCTAATGTTAGATGAAAGCATTGTGAGTCTGTTTGAACTATAGTCGACATTTTCTTATTTCTCCAGGATTCTATTCTATTATGTTGGAATAAAGACGACGGTAAAAGATTATGTGAGGATATACTTCTACTTCTTTTGGATGTTGCATGTTGCTATGTCTCATATGTATATATATGGAAAATATGATATCTTGGTTACAATGAAATTCCAGAGCGTATAAGTAGTGGTTTTCTTTTGGTTTTCTCTGAGGAATCATTCTAATCTTTATAATTATTTCCTTATGAGTTATGTTCCTAGATTTCTGTTATGAAATTGTATCTGAGTTTTCTTACCTTTCTTATGATGTGGATTATCTGACATGGTTCATCTTTAAAGCATGTTCCTTGATCAGTATGACTATGTTTATTATGATGGTATTTCTGGATTTGATCATAGAATCGTGGTGATTATGTTATCTAGATTTTTCTGCTTTTCGTGTAAAGAATTGCCATCAAAAAAATTATAAATGATGAAAGCATAAGCTCAAATTTTATGGTGGTTTCTAGGTAAGTTGACTACGACTAATGAGCTAAATTGAATGTTTTGCCTCCTTGAGCTAATGTGATTGCAAAGATTTTGATTTGTATGTTAAGAGAAATTTGAAAGATTGTGTACTTGAGTTGTTTCTCTTAGCATGAAAAAAAAAGTATTCAAATATGTCATTTTGCGGTAATTGAAATTAACTTTGTGGTTCATATCAGAGTAAATTGATTTTTTGAGACGTGATTTGAGCTATGTGTATTTGAGCGGGCCTTTCAGTTAAGGGAGTAAATTCTATGCATTCACGAGTATAAACAGACGAATAATTTGAATGAAGAATTTATATTCTTGAAAGAATGATACAGAGACATATTGGTTGGATTTCTCTTAATTGAAAGATGATGTTATGAGCTAAGTTGTTCTGATTTATAAAGTGACTATATATGTGGAGTTTGAATCATTTGACGCATGTCAAAAAATTTGAAAATAGTTGAAGGTATTATTAATCGAAATTCTAGTTTGGAGTTCGATTTGAATTAAATGAGGAATTTATGATTTTCGGTGATGCACTATTGTATGCATTGAAATGTGTTTAATATGATAATATAAAGTGATGATTGATGCTTTCAGATGGTTAAAGTCACATTTAAAGAATTTGTCCAACGGGTGATTGTGAGTCAGTTGTTTTTATGTTTGTATTGAGAATTTGATGAAATAGTTTGTAACACCCCTAACTTGTGACCGACGCCGGTGTCGGACACGAGGGGTTAACGAGACAAATCCTCTTAAAGTACCGACCAATTTGGCATTTCTGGACAGGCTGGAAAACTGCGTCACCTTCGCCTTAAATATCATATCTCGAGTTCCAAAACTCGGAAACTGGTTTCGTAAATTTTCCCTGAATTTAGACTCATATACCCATCCATGGATTTATTTTTATAATTTTTGGTTGGTCCAATTGGTACAGTTTATTAGTTAAAGTCACCCATGTTACAGGGATCGACTGCTCTGACCTCCGCACGTTACAACTTGAATATCTTTCTGTACAGGGCTTTAATACTGGTGCCGTTTGTTTCTAATGAAACTAGACTCAAAATGGAATCTGTACATATAAGTCATGACTCCTAATTATTTCTGGATAATTTATGGTAAATTTTCAAAGTCGCGACAGGGGACCCAGAAACCGTTCTGGCCCTGTCTCACGAGAACTTTAATATTTCCCAGTATACTGCTCATATGGTCGTTTCGTTTTGTCCATATAAAAATAGATTCATCAAGGTTCAGTTCCATAATTTACTCACTATTTAATTCTACTTCTACTATTTTTAGTGATTTTTCAATCTCATCTCACTGCTGCTGTCCACAACAGTTACTGCAGTAGACTATGCCAATTTCATGAATTTTTCCTTGGCCTTAATCATCCATCATACATGACACAAATTATGGCCACCTTAACAAAATTTGAGTTTCTAAGACTCGTGGCTATAGGTTCTAGCATCCCACTCGACGACCACATAGGCCATTTTCACATGGCTTAAAGTTTACAACCCACAATTCGACAAAATATAATAGCCTATACATGCCAAATGTCCTTCAACAACAAAAAAAACAATACCACAAGATTTCAGCCGGTGTGATGACTTCAACGACGGTTCCGAGCACGCAACAATACGAGTCCAAGAGACCTAAAATGGGTGACAAGAAAACACCGAGTGAGTTTACAACTCAGTAAGTCATAAGCATTCGTCAATCCACTGATAAAGTTACTACTACATGTACAACAAATGAGGCTAGGTACTCGTCCATATCGAATCTATACCATAATACCTCGGACCTTTCGGTCCAATCTCGTACCAATTCATACATCCACATTTCATATTCTACACAACAAGATAATCGAAGCATTTTTACACATTAACTCATTTTCCAGCACAACCATACAATTTCAATCATCACATAGATTTAAGGCTTACCAAATTCAACCCCGAGCATGAACATATTTTCTATTCGTCATGAGCTCGAGGTACTTACCCGATCCGCTGTCCGGGATTAGCTCGATAAATGTCGCACACTCAGTGCCAATTGTAATGCAAGAGCATATAGTGAATCCGCACACTTAGTGCTATATGTATTCAACTCGCACACTTAGTGCTACATAATCGAACTCGCACACTTAGTGCTGTACAATTTTAAACCCGCACACTTAGTGCCAATCTTGTCACCGTGTCCATTTATACCCGCACACTTAGTGCCGAGACCAATACCTTATGTATTTTGCTGCCTTTATACATTCAACAATGGCATCATTCCATACACATACATTTCCATTTACACACCAACTCATTTAAACACATTTGCATATATATATTGATCATTTAAATCAACACCAAATATACGCTTAATGACTTACCTTGTGTTGGGTAAAACAGTCCAAGTCGGCTACTCGATGACCTTCGTCTTTCCCTTGCTTGATTCTCCTTCTTTAACTCCTTGAGCTTAATCAATAAATCAACTAGTTTAACCCTCTTGCTAAACATTCATAATTCAATTACACATGCATATGTATGTTTGTATATTCGCAACCATCCTCACTTATTACCCATTTGGTCAACAATCTAAGCCAAGATAAGGCTTCAATATGGTTGCCTCTAACCGAATACATGCACACCAATCTACTTCCTTTGGCCGAATATGCATGTCTATATGGAGGCCAATTTTACACTTAATACTACACAAAAAAAAACAGCATACATTTTCCTAATTAACGCATTACATATTGTAGTTCTATACACATCTCTCATTTATTTCATAACCGAAACAACATCACAAGCAAATAGACACCTTAAAATAGTATACATGTCATACCAATTCATCATGTGCAAACATATATTCATGTAGGTGCAATGGCGAATTCTCAAGTGGCTTATATCCAAATATACACACATATCCAAAGCTTAAATCTTACTTACCATGCAACATGCATGAATCATACTTATGGATATAACATGGCCGAATACCACAACACCATACCGTTTCAATTTGGTCATGGTTAAACAAAGAGCTTAGTATCTCATTCAAAAATGCTAAAAGAAAATCTAAGAATCCTCAATCCACCATCACATGAATCATTATCAAGCTTGATATTTAGCATGCAATGGCATTAACACCATATTCACTTTGGCCGAATTTCATTCCCATGACATAACAAAGATTTGAACCATGGGCTAACAAGAACATCAAGCTAGCAACTAAAATATACATGAATCTCATGGCAAAACATCAAACTTACCTTAATCTAGGTACAAGTATGGCCAAACCTCCTCCTAAACCTCTTCCAAACCAACATGAAACAAGAATTCCTTCCTTCTTCCTTAGAATTTTCAGCCCAAAGGAAATGAAAATGATGAACAAAAATTCTTCTTTCTTTCTCCACACTCACGGCAATGGGCATGCATGAGACCATTTTTTCTTTTTTTTTGTTCCTTTCATTATTAAATTCCCATGCTCACTATTTTATTTTTTCTTACATACACCATTGTCCCAACATGTTTTATGACATGTTTTTACCCATAATCTCTTGTCATGGCGGCCACTAACTATTAGGGGGAAATTTGACATGCAAGTCCTCCCTTTGACTACATGCACTATTAGGTCCTTATAGATTAGCCTATCACTTTTCAAAAGTGTCACACAAGTCCTACTAACTGAATTCACATGCTATCGGCTAAATCGAAGCTTGAAATTTTCACACATTCATAATTACATATTCTAGACAATAAATATTACGTTCAAACATTTCGGTGACTCGGTTTAGCGGTCCCGAAACCACTTCCCGACTAGGGTCAATTTTGGGCTGTCACATAGTTGGTCGATGAAGAATGTTATATGCTTTCTAATTTTAAGAGTTAAAGTATTGAATGTTAAAGAGAGATCTGAGATTAAGACGTATTGAGGACTTGAACTATTGAAAGACTGTGAGCAGTTGCAGATGCCCGAATGGAAAATCTTAGTTTATTTTTGTGAGTACTAGTACACGACTAATCTTATTGATGATGGTCTGATTTTAGCTAGTTAAAAGTTAAAGTAATATTTTCTCTACAATGTTTGAGAAGCTTATAAATGTGTTAATGAGTGATGATCTAAACGAGTTCAGAGTGAGTCGACTTTTGATTTTGATTTCTGTTATTATTCTTCTGAGATAAAATTTGTGTATAGAAAAATCCAGTGATTATGTGGAAATTTTGTACGGAACTCAACAGTAACTCTTTTGTTCACCCAGGGAATAAAAATGTACAATTATATGCAGTGGATGTCCTGATGATCAGGTATGTGACATGATATTTTTTTTGAGCTGTGTTCATATATCGATTTTTCAGCAAGTAAGCCGAATATCAAGAGCATTCAGGATTATGACAGTCGGTGATAATACTGGAATGTTATGAGATAAAGCTATTACAGATTTTGTATCGGGATTATCTTTATCCCCAAAAAGGAAAGATGTTATTTGAATTGTAAATTATCGATGATGGAAATCGATATAATTATTTCGAAAGATACAGATTTCTTATTTGATAGATTAGCCAAATTATAAAATTTTGAAATTATTCGATTATGTAGAGTGACCGTTCCTATTAATTCGGATAGAGATACGAGGGTTACATCACCATTATCATAAAAGCTATGGGAAACTCTCAGTACGTAGTTGCATTTTGGCACTGTGGTTCGTCTTTAGTCGATGGTGAGTTTGAGAAAGTAAATCGGATCTTTGATGATATGCTTCGATATTATGCGTTAAAGTTCAAAGGTGTTTGAAAATAAGTATAAGAAGTTGATTGGATTTGTGATTCTGAGAAATTGTGAAAGTGATTCATGAGAGTTGAAACCAAATTCTTTTGGTAAGATTTTCGGGGACGAAAATCCCTAAGGGGGGGAGAGTTGTAATAGCCCAATTTTGGGCCTAGTCGGAACAGTGGTTTCAAGACCACAAATCTGACTAGGAAAAAATATTTATTTTTATTATATTTTTATGGCCTACAGTTTCACGGAATGATTTCATGAAAATCTCGTTAGAAAATTTCGATGTTCGGGTACTCAAAAAAGTAAAAAGGACTAAATCGTAAAAAAAATACAAAACTTGAGTTCTAGAAGCTAGAGGTATTAAATAGCTATAGAATTTTTAGTAGAAGTCCTTATGTGATAGTTAGCCTATTAATAAGTTAGTGGAAGATATTTGTTTGGTATTTTTGAAATTTGTTAGAAAAAAAAGGGAAAATTGGTAATTAAGTTAATAAAGGCATAATAAGACAAAAATTTACAAGCTATCATCTTTTCTTCTTTCTTCTTCAACCATTTACGAAGAAAATGGGCAGCCATGGATGAGTAAACATTCGGACAAGCTTTTATGGCTCATCTAGGTACGGTTTTTGTCCCGTTTTTTAATTATTTCTATATTTTTGGAGTCGTGGTAACTCAATTTTGCTATCTCGTACCTTCGTTTTCAAAACTGTTAAAGTTTGTAACTTTTTTCATTGATGAATATATGTGTATTTTGATGCTTGATGATGGAAACTGCATCCTTGTTGTTAAATAAACGACTTTTACTAAGTCATTTTCGGTGAAAACGTTCGAAACGACCATTTTGTAAAAGTTGTAAAAATGGTATGAAAGTGTGTTTTGATGAGAATTGTAGTTTGTTATAGTTATGAAAATGGTTCGGCTAGACTTAAAGTAAAAAAAAATTGAGTGCATTTTATTTTACGAGACTAGGGGTAAAAGTGTAATTATGACAAAGTTTAGGGGCAAAAATGTAATTTTACCAAAATATGATTTTTGGATCACATTGAATAATATGACTAATAATTAGACTAAATGTGATATTTTAGTCAAGAAAAACATGATTCGGACTTAGAACGAGGGAAATCAAAGAATATGACAATTATGTCCAATTGCCAATTTTGTGTTAAGGTAAGTTCGTGTGATTATAATAATGCAATGTTATAATTGAATATTAAATGCTTTATTGTTATTATTATATTAATTTTATGATTGATTATACGGATATTCTTGATGAAGATTAGACAAGTAAGTACATAAGCAAATAATGTGATGTTGTAGCATATTTTAATAATTTGATAATATGTGCATTTAAATGTTTTATTACTATCATGAAAGTATGAAATGTATGATGGAATAATAAATGACATTAATCTCGTTTGAACTTCGGAAATAGTAGGTAAGTCATGAGAAATTGAGTGGTCTGAACTCATGAGTTGAGTCTGAGTTCATGAGATAAGTGATATATGTAATGTGGGTCTGGGTACTGACTTTGTGTATAAACCCGTGAGTAACTCGCTGAGCAAGCATATCATGTTAATGCTTTGGGGTCCGGGTACTGACTTTGTGTATAAACCCGTGAGTAACTAGCTGAGCAAGCATATCATGTTAATGCTTTGGGGTCCGGGTACTGACTTTGTGTATAAACCCGTGAGTAGCTCAATGAGCAGGCATTACATGATAATGCTTTGGGGTCTGAGTGCTGACTTTGTGTACAAATCCGTGAGTAGCTCAAATGCGGGCAATACACAATAAGTGGTAGCTTTAGCTACATACGTTACGCGATATGAGTTGGTTCTAGCTGCGTATATGGCACCATGTGCAAGTTTTCGTGTATCCATTAGTATTCCGAGTGTTTAACGGGTAATTCAAGGAAGGATTTGATGATGGTCCCAATGAGGTATGTCATTGATGAGAACGTACTTGAGTTATGTTACAAATGAGTATAGGTATGTACAAAAACTCAATTGAATATGAAATCCATGAATACTAAGTCCATGAGTATTGTGAAATGATGTTGTATTAATTTGATAGACTATGATATATGTTTATAAATGCATAGATTTCTAATTTAAAAGAAATAAAGGTGTGATGAACTTAGTTATCATGATTTTTTATTAAAACTATTTAAATTCACATATTATCAAAGCATTAAAATATGCTACAACATCGCTTTATTTGCTTATGTACTTACTTGTCAAATCTTCATCAAGAATATCTGTATAATCAATCATACAATTTATATAATAATAACAATAAAGCATTTAATATTCAATTATAACATTTCATTATTATAATCATACGAACTTACCTTGACACAAAATCGGTAATTGGACATAATCTTCATATTCTTTGATTTCTCTCGTTCTAAGTTCGAATCTTGTTTTTCTTGATCTAAAATATCACATTTAGTCTAATTATTAGTCACATTATTCAATGTGATCCAAAAATTATATTTTGGAAAAATTACATTTTTACCCCTAGACTTTGTCATAATTACACTTTTGCCCCTAGGCTCGTAAAATGAAATGTAGTCAATTTCTTTGTACTTTAAGCCTAGCTGAACCATTTTCATAACTATAGCAAACTACAATTCTCATCAAAACACACTTTCATACCATTTTTACAACTTTTATAAAATGGTCGTTTCGGACGTTTTCACCGAAAATCACTTAGTAAAAGTTGTTTATTTAACAACAAGGATGCAGTTTCCATCATCAAGTATCAAAATACACATATATTCATCAATGGAAAAATTTAGAAACTTTAACAGTTTTGAAAACGAAGGTACGAGATAGCTAAATTGAGTTACCACGACTCGAAAAATGTAGAAATAATTAAATGAGCCATAGAAGCTTGGCCGAATGTTTTTTCATCCATGGATGCCCATTTTTTTCATAAACGGTTGAAGAAGAAAGAAGAAAAGATGATATCTTTTAAATTTTTGTCTTATTATGCCTTTATTAACTTAATTACCAATTTGCCTTTTTCTTTTCTAACAAATTTCAAAAATACCAAAAAATATCTTCCACTAACTTATTAATGGGCTAATTATCACATAAGGACTTCTAATAAAAATTCTATAGTTATTTAATACCTCTAGCTTCTAGAACTCAAGTTTTGCACTTTTTACAATTTAGTCCTTTTTACTAATTTGAGTACCCGAACATCAAAATTTTCGAATGAGATTTTCACGAAACCATTCCGTGAAACTGTAGGCCATAAAATATAATAAAAATAATTTTTTTCCTAGTCGAATTTGTGGTCCCGAAACTACTATTCTGACTAGGCCCAAAATCAGGTTGTTACATAGAGTGCCACAAATGGACCCGTTTGGGTTAAACACAAATTTTAAACTTAACCTTTTTGAGGATTAACTTTATTAAGTAATAATAAATACTTCTTATATCAAAAACCTTAACTTCAAATAAAAGTTTACTATCTCAAACTTCTGATTTCTTTGTCATTATATATGTAAATAAGAATGAATCTCATTCCTTTTAGGGAATTAACTTAAAAGAAAATAAATTATTCTAACTCCCTGCTTATTTAGCATTCACGCATTATCTGGAGTGTCGGACTCCTATTCGACTTCCACAACTTTTCATTGGCAGGTTAATCGTTGATCGATCATTACTTGGTTGAGCTTGTGACCCTTCAATCAATTTTGGTGGATCCTGGATTATCTATTTTCCTTGCGGATTATCATTTTTCCATTCAATATTACCTTTTTTTCATTATTCTCCATACTTCTTATCATCAATATTCATCCAAATTTATCCTTACCCAACATCCTATTATAGTTCTAGCGGGTCATCTGATGTTCTACTTATAAGGCCTACAAGAAAAGACCCACGCCAAACTAGAAACCTAACCTATGTATTTCATTATTCTACTTCTACCTTACACTTGGTAGACATATTGGTTGGATTTCTTTCTTGAAATCCGCTCTATTTGTGATACATTACTTTTATGGCGTAAAAAGTCCATTTGTATTGGACCATTTAGACTTATAGTTTCCAGTAGACTTTATCTGAATAATCATTCTAGTTCCTGGTCTCCCTTATATAATAGTTCCCTATGGAACTTCTCCTTAGCAGATATATTCGCCAAAGATTTTCCTTAGAGAGGTATAGTCTTGACAAACATATCTAGCACTTGGATTATCTTTTTCTATCAATGGGTTTTAGCTAACAACTCTTTACCGATTTAATAATCTGAAGTACATACAATCAAACCTTCTTGCACAAAAAATGATTTCAACAAACCTCGCTTCGAAAGTGATTTTTTTGTAACCTTCTAAGGTATTCCTCTAGCATACAAAGTTTTTTTAAGCCTTTATCGGCAGTTTTCAATGGTGGATCTTTATCCGTGATCCTCAGTTAATTTCTTTTTTGTTTACTTATATACAAGGAATTATTAGCATTTCATTCCCATAACTGATTTTAGCTGGGTTAATAGGCTATGCATTACTGACCTTTTGCCTACTGTTTCGACAGGCCCTTCATATCTCTATTATTTTGCCCTTTTTCGACTGATTCCTCAAACCCGCTGACTAGCTTTCAATTTTCAACACTTGTATTATTCCTTATTTGTATGATATTTTCATGATTACTGCCATGTAAGCTAGATCTACCATGGGAGAAATGACCATGGCCTTTTTTGGAGGAAACCTTGGAGGAGGACCACCCAAAATCCCTTATCCCTTATCCTGAGCAGATCCTGTGGCTGTCACAGAAAGTAGGTAACCTAGGTATTGCTAGAACAAGGTTCGAAACTCTGCCTTTATCTATCCTCTGAACTCATCTCTAAGCTCTTTCAAGTGAGAATCAAGTTTGATATCCGATTGATAGAGCTTTATTTGAAGCTGTAACAGCCTATTTTTGAGTCAAATTAGAACAGTGGTTTCGGGACCACAAATTCAATGTCAAAATATTATTTTATTATTTTATTAAATTTTACAGCATGATAGAATTATTGTGTGAAAGTTTCGTAAAGAAATTTTACAGTTTGAATGCTTAATTCGGTAAAAGGACTAAATCGCGTAAAATGAAAAAGTTATAGTCTACTTGTTAAAGGTGTTTAATTGCTATGATTTAGTAAATCAAAGGTCATTATAATGTTATTAGTCCATGATTAGTGTAAGTGGACAATTATGGTCATCCATTAGATGTTTTTACATGTTTAATATAAAGGGTATTTTGGTAAATTAGAAATTAAGTTATAATTTAATAAAACAAAGCCAAATTAATTTCATTCATCTTTGTTAACAACCGAAAATAGAAAAGAGAATAAGGTTTTAAAGTTTTCATCATTTTGACACACTCTTAGCTTGATTAAGGTACAGTTTTAGCTTGGTTTTTTTATGATTTCTATGTTTTTGTAATCATTGAAGCTTAATCTAGCTAGTCTGTATCTTTTATTTCGACATTTTTAAAGATTTTGAGAGTTTCCATTATTTAATCTATGAGTTCTTTGATGTTTCATGATAGATTATGAAAGCTTGATGATAGTTTTACATGTTTTATTAAGTGATTTTTGATGAAAATGCATAATAGGGATTAAATTGTGAAATGTGCAAATTGAGGGGTTGAAATGTGAAATAAATGAAATTTTTGGGCTGTTAGGGACTTATGTGTAATTCGGCCAAGTTTTGGTTTAAAGAAATTATGTGAATTTTATATATTTATGAAATAGATACTAAATTGATTAAATTCGTAAGTTTAAGGGCTAATGTGTAAAAATGCCCAAATGTGTATTTTTGGACTAAATTGAAAGAATATATGATTGAATAAGTCAATTTTGAATTAATATAGATTAAGAAAGAAAGAATTTAGATTTAGATAGAGGGAAAAGCAAGATTATAGAGTAGTTTACCCTATACGTCAATTCTGAATACGAGGTAAGTTCGTATAATTGAACTTAACTGTGTATCTATTTAGTTGATGGATGAAATTGAGATAGTAGTTATTTTATTGGATAAATTTTGAAATATTAAATGAAATGTATGAATTGATTAAGACAAGTTACCAAATAAGACCATAGCTGGACTATGGCAATCAGATAATAAGACCATAACCGGGTTATGGCATGTGGATAAAAGACCACGGCAGGGCCTTGGCAATGTGTGTGTAAGACCATAGTTGGACTATGGCATTGGAAAATCGATGAATTTGTATCGTTAGCATTGGTAAACCAGGGCAGTTTAATAAGAGTAATGATGAGAAATAGAAATGTATCGGTACAGGTATATTCAAGTATCGAGTTAAATAAAGTTGAGAACTCACTAATCATAATAGGGATAAATTCTATGATAGCTCATGATTTGATGCTTCGAATGTTTATGATATTATCCATTTTGAATTGCTAATGAATGTTGTGATTATTTCATGTTCACATACGGACTTACTAAGCTTAATAGCTCAGTCTATTTAATTTTCGATGTTTTATAGTTCTACAAAGCTAGCTCGAATCCGAGAATCGTCAAAGGCTTCATCGTACTATCGATCATTTATTTTGGTACTTTTGAAGTTATGTATGTATGGTATATGGCATGTATAGGCTTATGTCAATTTGGTTTGTTTGATGGATGTGTATTTTGGCCATTTGTGTTGGCATAGGATGATAAACTTGATGATGTTTTATGAATGTGCAATGCTTCTATTTTCATGTTTCGTAATAGACCTATATGAAATGAATGTGATTAAAGTAATTATGCATATTTGAACTGGTTTAGTTAGATGAATTATATATGTGAATTATGCTTAGTAAAGCAAGATAAATTGATTGATATTTGAGTAGGTAAATGATATGGATTTGAGTATTGAATTTAGTTGAAATGGATATGGTATGATTTTGTATTAGTTGATGAACTTTGGTTGCATATTTGTGACTTAAAATGGTTTTAATTAAGTTTACTTAGGTATGTGGAAAAAGGGTGACAAATTGGTTTTGCAAATAGCCTATTTTTATCCACACGGACAGAGACACGGGCATGTGTCTCAACTACACGGTTAGGTTACACGATCGTGTGTCCCCTGGTGTTGAAATTGAATTGAAGTCAGTATGTTTCACACGGTCTCACACACGGACGCGTGACTGGCCGTGTGGTATATGTCAGTATAACCCCCTATTTGGCATGCGGCCTAGCACACGGGCTAGACACATGGGCGTGTGGTTGGCCGTGTTACCCAAGTTAGTATACTCTCCAGTTTTCACACGGTCTGGCACATGGGCGTCTCTTCGATCGTGTGATGCAAGCCAGTATGTATGCCCTATTTTCACACGGCCTAAGACAGGGGCATGTCTACTAGCCGTGTGAGGCCACGACCTGCTCACACGGGCGTATGACCTTTGTATAGATAAAATTTTTTTAAAGTTTTCAAAATTTTCGTATGTTATCGGTTTAGTCCTGAATCACTTCTAAAGTTTGTTTAAGGCCTAGTTGGCCATTATAAGGGACAATGTGGTTGTATTAAATGATGTATGAGAATTAATGCTTTATGATGATAAATGTATGATATATGTGTTATGTTTTAATCGGTAATACCTCATAACCTTATTTCGACAACGGATACGGGTTAGGGGTATTACATTTTATTGGTATCAGAGCTACGGTTTAGTCGATTCTAGGACTAACGTAGCATGTGTGAGAGTGTAACTATACATGTCATATATATACTCTGTGATAGTGTGGTAATTCTTGACAGCTTAAATTGTGTTTTCGTATAGTAATGGATCCCGAACGTGCTATAACGGATGATGTAGAGAGTAATGCTATAGCTCTCGCTTAAGGGATAGCGCCTATTGAATCTAGACCCGTGTCGAGTAGTCACGAAGGTGAGGCTAAAGAAGCCCTTTTCCAGATGATGAACGAATGGTTCACGCAATACATTCATACTAATCCGGCTGGTCAACAACCTCCACCCCCACCTATGCCTCAACAAATTCCTGTTGTTCCTCAAGTTGTAGATCCAATACGGTTGAACAAGCCACCAGTGGATAAAATTTGTAAGCACGCGGCTGAAAAGTTTTGGGCTACTGTTGATGATGTTGCTGAGAAAGTCGAGTTTTGGCTCAAAAATACGATTTGAATATTTGATAAATTGTCTTGTATTCCTGAGAAATGTATTAAATGTGTTGTATCTTTACTGAGAGACACTGCATATCAATGGTAGAATACCTTGGTGTCGTAGTACCGAGGGAACGAGTGAGCTGGGAATTCTTTCAGACGAATTTCTGAAAGAAATACATAAGTCAGCGATTTCTTGATCAAAAGCATAAAGAGTTCTTAGAGTTAAAACAAGGCCGCATGGCTGTCACCGAGTATGAAAGAGAATTCGTAGGTTAAGCAAGTATGCTTGAGAGTATGTGTCTACTGAGGAGATTATGTGTAAACGGTTCGTTGGCGGGTTGAACGAAGATATAAAACTACTAGTTGGAATTCTAGAGTTGAAAGAATTTGTTGTTTTGGTTGAAAGGGCTTGTAAAGCTGAGAATCTTAGCAAAAAAAAGAGAAAAATAAAATCAGAAGCTAGACACTCGAGAAAAAGATCAATGAGTAAGCCGTATCACTCTTCATCAAAAAAATCTTGAGATTTGTTTAGTCGATCAAATACACCAGTGGAATACTCTAATAAAGATCGTGGGAAGTAAATTACAAGTTTAAAAACTCCAATTGTGTCAGCAGCAAGTGTGGGTAATGTTAGATCAAATAAACTTGAATGTGGACGATATGGAAAACGACATTTTGGAGAGTGTAGATTGAATGATAAAGCTTGTTTTAGATGTGGCTCTCATGAACATTTCATCCGGGATTGTCCTGAGCTAGATGAGAAAGATAAGTCTTAAAATGTAAGATCGAGCAACCCTACTGTGAGAGGAAAATCATTTCGTAATGTTAGAAATGTGAGTGGTGGTTGAAGTGCAACTCGAGATACTACTGCGAGATCCGATGCTAGAGCCGATACTAGACCACCTACCAGAGCCTACACTATTCGTGCTCGCGAAGAAGCGTCACCTCCAAATGTTATCAACGGTACTTTCACTCTTCATGATACTAATGTGATTGCATTTATAGATCCAGAATCAACTCATTCTTCTATATGTATGAATTTAGTATCCTGTAAGACTTTGCCTGTAGAGTTTACTGAATTTTTGAATAGAGTATCGAACCCTTTAGGTAAATGTGTTTTGGTTGACAAAGTCTGCAAGAATTGTCTGTTAGTACATCGGGATTTCTGTTTTCCGGCTAATCTGATGTTGTTTCTATTCAATGAATTTAATATGATTTTGGGTATGGATTGGTTAGCTATGCATGATGCTATAGTGGATTGTAAACGAAAGACAATAGAATTTAAATATCAGAATAATGAGACTATTAGAATTGAATCTGATGATCTGAATAATTTGCCAGTTGTGATCTCATCTATGTTAGCTCAGAGATTTGTGAGAAAGGGGTGTCAAGTTTATCTTACTTATAAACTTGGTATGAAAGTGACAAAAAGAAAGATTGAATCAATATCAGTTGTGTGTGAGTATCTAGATGTATTTCCCAAAGAGTTACTGGGTTTACCACCTATCAGAGAGGTTGAGTTTGGTATTGAATTAGTACCGGGAACTACACTGATATCGATAGCTCCTTACAGAATGGCACCGACAGAGTTAAAAGAATTGAAAGCTCAGTTCCAAGAATTGATGGGTAGAGGTTTTGCTAGACCAAGTTTCTCTCCTAGGGTGCACCGGTGTTATTTGTCAAAAAGAAAGATGGCACGATGAGAATGTGTATATATCACCGGCAGCTCAGCAAAGTGACGATCAAGAACAAATATACTTTACCACGAATAGATGATTTGTTTGATCAGTTAAAAAGGGCAACAATATTTTAAAAAATTAATTTGAGATCGAGTTATTACCAGTTGCGAGTTAGAGACTCTGATGTACCTAAGACTGTATTTAGAACAAGGTACGGACACTATGAATTTCTTGTTATGCCTTTCAGACTAACCAATGCAGCTACTATAGAAGATTTGTGAAAGGCTTATCGATTATTGCGACTCCGATGACACGATTGCTTCAAAAAGATGTAAAATTTGAGTGGTCTGAAAAGTGTCAGCAGAGCTTCAAACAGTTGAAAGCATTATTGATAGATACACCAGTGTTAGTTCAGCCTGAGTCAGGTAAAGAATTCGTTGTTTTCAATGATGCGCCGTTAAATGGCCTGGGTTGTGTTTTGATATAGGAAGGTAAAGTTGTAGCTTATGCCTCGAGACAAATGAAGTCGCATGAAAAGAACTATCTGATGCACGATCTAGAATTAGCCGCGATAGTGTTCACATTGAAAATTTGGCATCATTACTTGTTTGGCGAGAAATGTCATATTTTTACTGACCATAAAAGCTTGAAATATTTGATGACTCAAAAAGACTTGAATTTGCGACAGCGGAGATGGTTAGAATTACTAAAAGACTATGAATTAGTGATTGACTATCATCCAGGGAAAGCAAACGTAGTTGCTGATGCTTTGAGTCGAAAGTCCTTATTCGCTTTATGAGCTTTGAACACACAGTTAGCTTTTTCTGACGACGGTTCGATAGTAGCTGAGTTGAAAGCGAGGCCGTTATTTCTATAGTAGATTTGTGGGGCTCAAAAATTTAATAATGAGTTGCAAGTAAAACGAGATCAGTGTGAGTCGACTCCTAATTCAGAGTTTTGATTAGGGCCTGATGATTGTTTGATGTTTCGTGATAGAATATGTGTACCAAGAAATTCTGAGCTTATTCAAAAAATTTTAAACAAAGCAAACAATAGTTGTTTACCAATACATCCAGGAAGCATAAAAATGTATAATGACAATTTTATTGGTGGCACGGTATGAAATGTGATATCTCAGAATTTGTTTCGAAATGTTTGATTTGTCAGCAATTCAAAGCTAAGCATCAAGTGTCGTCAGGTTTATTACAGCCTATTTTGATTCCTGAATGGAAATAGGATAGGGCAACAATGGATTTTGTATCAGGTTTGCCCTTATCTCTGAAAAAAAGATGCGATCTGGGTTGTTGTTGATAGATTGACGAAATCAGCTCATTTCATTCCGATATGTACGGATTACTCACTTGATAAATTTCTGGAGTTTTATATCTCAGAGATTGTTCGATTGCACGGAGTGTCACTATCTATTATTTTGGATAGGGATCCGAGATTTACTTTGCGATTTTGGAAGAAATTGCAGGAAGCTTTAGGTACAAAATTGCATTTTAGCACTGCATTTCACCCTTAAACGGATGACTAATCTGATCGAGTTATTCAGATAGATGAGGATATGTTGCGATGTTGCATTCTTGAGTTTGTAGGTAGCTGGGAGAAATATCTACCGCTGATTGAATTTGCTTACAACAATAGTTTCCAATCGAGTATTAAAATGGCACCGTGCGAAGCTCTATACTGTCGTAAATGTCAAACACCATTGTACTGGACTAAACTTAGCGAGAATAAGATTCATGTTGTTGATCTGATCAGAGAGACTGAAGAAAAAGTGAAAGTAATTCACGATAGTTTGAAAGTAGCTTTAGATCAACAGAAATCGTACGCAGACTTGAAATGGAAAGATATTAAGTTCCAGATTGGGGATAAAGTGTTTTTGAAAGTATCACCGTGGAAAAAGATATTACAGTTTGGTCGGAAAGAGAAATTGAGTCCACGATTCATCAGACCGTATGAGATTATCGAGCAAATTGGACCAGTGGCTTATCAGTTGGCATTACCATTTCAATTAGAGAAAATACATAATATGTTTCATGTATCGATGCTTAGACGATACCGATCTGACCCTTCACATGTCATTTCACCGACCGAGGTTGAAATTTAGTCTGATATGTCGTATGCTGAAGAACCGATTCAAATTTTAGCTCGTGAGATCAAAGAGCTGAGGAATAAAATATTATAGCATCGACACGGGGTTGAAGAAGCTACGTAGGAACCCCAGGATGCTATGAGAAAACAATATCCAAACCTATTCACTGGTAAGATTTTTGGGGACAAAAATCGCTAAGGGGGAGAGAGTTGTAACAGCCCGTTTTTTAGTCAAATCAGAACAGTAGTTTTAGGACCACAAATTCAATATAAAAATATTATTTTATTGTTTTATTAAATTTTACAGCATGATAGAATTATTGTGTGAAAGTTTCGTAAACAAATTTTACTGTTTGAATGCTTAATTCGGTAAAATGACTAAATCGCGTAAAATACAAAAGTTACATTCTACTTGTTAAAGGTGTTTAATTGCTATGATTTAGTAAATCAAAGGTCCTTATAATTTTATTAGTCCATGATTAGTGTAAGTGGACAATTATGGCCATCCATTATATGTTTTTACATGTTTATTATAAAGGGTATTTTGGTAAATTAGAAATTAAGTTATAATTTAATAAAACAAAGCCAAATTCATTTCATTCATCTTTTTTAACAACCTAAAATAGAAAATATAATAAGGGTTTGAAGCTTTCAGAGTTACGGCACACTCTTAGCTTGATTAAGGTACGGTTTTAGCTCAGTTTTTGATGATTTCTATGTTTTTGTAATCGTTGCAGCTCAATCTAGCTATCCCGTACCTTTAATTTCAAAATTTTTTAAAGATTTTGAGAGTTTCCATTATTGAATCTATGAGTTCTTTGATGTTTGATGATAGATTTTGAAAGCTTGATGATAGTTTTACATGTTTTATTAAGTGATTTTTGATGAAAATGCATAATAAGGATTAAATTGTGAAATGTGAAAATTGAGGGCTTGAAATATGAAATAAATGAAATTTTTAGGCTTCTAGGGACTTATGTAATTTGGCCAAGCTTTGTTTAAAGAAATTATATGAATTTTGTATATTTGTGAACTAAGGACTAAATTGATTAAATGCGTAATTTTAAGGGCTCATTTGTAAAAATGCCCAAATGTATATTTTTGGAATAAATTGAAAGAATATATGATTGAATAAGTCAATTTTGAATTCATATAGCTCAAGAAAGAAAGAATTCAGATTTAGATCAGGGGAAAAGTAAGATTATCGAGTAGTCTACTCGATACGTCAATCTGAATACGAGGTAAGTTCATATAATTGAACTTAAATGTGTATCTATTTAGTTGATGGATGAAATTAAGATAGTAATTATTTTATTGGATAAATTTTGAAATATTAAAGGAAATGTATGAATTGAGTAAGGCAAGTTACCAAATAAGACCATAGCTGGGCTATGACAATCGAATAATAAGACCATAATCGGGTTATGGCATGTGAATAAAAGACCACGGTAAGGCCTTGGCAATGTATGTGTAAGACCATAGTTGGACTATGGCATCAGAAAATCGATAAATTGGTATCGTAGGCATTAGCAAACCAGAGCGGTTTGATAAGAGTAATGATAAGAAATAGAAATGTATCTGTATAGGTATGTACGAAAAAACTATTCAAGTATCAAGTATGTGAACTATAAGTTCATATGTGAACATGAACTAATCACAACATACTTAAAGGAAATATTTTAGTTGATTTTTTATGATAGTTTTACATGTTTTATTAAGTGATTTTTGATGAAAATGCATAATGGGAATTAAATTGTGAAATGTGCAAATTGAGGGGTTGAAATATGAAATAAATGAAATTTTTGGCTACTAGGGACTTATGTGTAATTCGGCCAAGCTTTGGTTTAAAGAAATTATATGAATTTTGTATATTTGTGAAATAAGGACTAAATTGATTAAATGCATAATTTTAAGGGATAATTTGTAAAAATGCCCAAATGTGTATTTTTGGACTAAATTGAAAGAATATATGACTGAATAAGTCAATTTTGAATTCATATAGCTTAAGAAAGAAAGAATTCAGACTTAGATCGGGGGAAAAGCAAGATTATCGAGTAGTTTACCCGATACGTCAATTCTGAATACGAGGTAAGTTCATATAATTGAACTTAAATGTGTATCTATTTAGTTGATGGATGAAATTAAGATAGTAGTTATTTTATTAGATAAATGTTGAAATATTAAAGGAAATGTATGAATTGAGTAAGGCAGGTTACCAAATAAGACCATAGCTGGGCTATGGCAATCGAATAATAAGACCATAATTGGGTTATGACATGTGAATAAAAGACCACGTTAAGGCCTTGGCAATGTATGTGTAAAACCATAGTTGAACTATGGCATCGAAAAATCGATGAATTGGTATCGTAAGCATTAGTAAACCAGGGTAGTTTGATAAGAGTAATGATGAGAAATAGAAATGTATCGGTACAGGTATGTACGAAAAACTATTCAAGTATCAAGTATGTGAACTATAAGTCCGTATGTGAACATCGTTTTTCGATACTTGAACATCATTTCCCAAAATAGCTTACTCTGTTTAATTTTCGATGTTCTATAGTTCTACGAAGCTAGCTCGGATTTGGGAATCGTCAGAGACTTTATTGCACTATCGATCATCTATTTTGGTACTCTTGAAGTTATGTATATATGGTATATGGCATGTATAGGCTTATGTCAATTTCGTTTGTTTGATGGATGTGTATTTTGGCCATTTGTGTTAGCAGAGGATGATAAACTTGATGATGTTTTATGAATGTGCAATGGTTCTATTTTAATGTTTGGTAATAGACTTATATTGAATGAATGTGATTAAAGTGATTATGTATATTTGAATTGGTTTAGTTAGATGAATTATATATGTGAATTATGCTTAGTAAATTAAGATAAATTAATTGGTATTTGAGTAGGTAAATGGTATGGATTTAAGTATTGAATTTAGTTGAAATGGATATGGTATGATTATGTATTGGTTGATGAACTTTGGCTGCATATTTGTGACTTAAAATGGTACCAATTGAGTTTACTTAGGTATGTGCAAAAAGGGTGGCAAATTGACTTTGCAAATGGCATATTTTTGTCCACATGGGCAGAGACACGGGCGTGTGTCTCAGCCGTGTTCAACACACGGTTAAGTTACATGGCCATGTGTCCCCTGGGGTTGAAATTGAATTGATGTCAGTATGGTTCACACGGTCTCACACACGAGTGTGTGACTGGCAGTGTAGTCTAAGTCAGTATAACCCCCTATTTGGCATACGGCCTAGTACATAGGCGTGTATGGTTATTTCGAAGGGTACACGGGCTAGACACACGGGCGTGTGGTTGGCCGTGTGACCCAAGTCATTATACTCTCTAGTTTTCACACGGTCTGGCACTTGGGCATCTCCTCGGCCGTGTGATGCAAGTCAGTATGTATGTCATGTTTCCATACGGCCTAAGACACGGGCATGTCTACTAGCCGTGTGAGGCACACGACTTACTCACACGGGCGTGTGACCCTTGTATAGATGAGAAATTTCTAAAGTTTCCAAAATTTTTGTATGTTATCAGTTTAGTCCCGAATCACTTCTAAAGTTTGTTTAAGGCTCGTAGGCCTTTATAAGGGACAATGTGGTTGTATTAAATGATGTATTAGAATGAATGCTTTAGATGATAAATATATGATATATGTGTTATGTTTTAATCGGTACGTAATACCTCATAACCCTATTCGGCAATGGATACGGGTTAGGGGTGTTACAGAAGCTAGGTCACTTGTTGTTGAAGATGACCCATCTCTTTTTGGAGCCACGTGGTTATACCTTCACTGGCCATAGAGGATTGAAAGTTTTGGTACCCTTGTTATGGAAGAAAATTAAGCAAAAATACAGTAGTAAGATGATAAAAAGAGGCATAAAAGAGATCGAAGAAGAAGAAAAAAGAGTGGAGAAGCAAAATTAGTGTTGAATTGTCATTATACACACTTTTTCATTTAATTGTTACAAAGCTTAAAAACATATTGTTTTGATTGCTACATACCTTGGACCTTAGCGCACCATTTTATTAAAGTATCTAAGACATCAAAACGTAGCGTATTCATCAAAAAAATAAAACAAAACCAATAAACATAACAGAATTTTAAATGCATCAGACTGTTAAGAATTCCCTCCCATGTCATTTTTAGGCCCATACATGCAAGAAGAAAAAGACCATTGTAAGAACACATAAATTGACATATAATCAATAACATACAGAAAACAAATGAAAAATATGAGTTTAAGAAAGAAAAGAAAAAACCCAAACTTTTAAGAAAACTTAAAAGAAAAAATCATACCTTTGTTGAGGTTCTTGCTTTTGGAACTGACCTTATTATTGTCTAACTGATTGAAAGAGTCTTTATTCTTTCATGGGTTAGTTTAGGGTTTGATGGGACGATGATTTGGGAAGCGGTGAGTGGCGATGGTTAGTTAGGAAGTGGAAGCCAAGAGTTTTAAAAACGAAAAAAAATAAAGAAGAGAAAAGGGACAACGACGATGATCATGGTCAAAAAAGGTAATCGGAGCTCAAGCGATAGTACTGGAACTTAGTCAACAACACGAAGGTGATTCTGAGGTTTTCAGATAAGAGAAGATTGTTGATAACTATAATATGTTAACAATTAATGGAATTTTTAACAACAATTAGTAATATGGGAAAAATATGATTTTTTTTTTGGAATCTTTGAGGCATATTTTCTATTGGTAAATTAGGAGTTTTGAATCATAAAGTTATCAATTTATGTTTTACCCTATAAGACCTTTACATTGATTGAGAATCAAGTGTGGAACTTGTATATATATATATATATATATATATATATATATGTAAACTAAATCGGTGGTTATTGAATGACTAAACTAATGTTTTCCCTCACACATAGGGAGTGCAAATCCAAATCCACTAGGGTTGGGGGTGCACCCGCATGACATGAGCGACGTGAAATGTTCGACCCGTCGGGCCCTTTTAAGCTTGCAGATATTTTAACCCAATACATGTTTATTTCTTTTCCTCAGCAAAGTATTCAAATTTAAAATTAAAAGGTCTATGTTAATGTTCTTTAATTCAGACGTTAATTTGGATTTAATGGCCTTAATTCACGACGAAAATAATCAGAACACAGTAAGACTGAATTTTGATAATTTCCTCTGAAATTTTCTCTCCCAAAAAAAATTATTTTCTGGTGATAGAAATAAGGCAAGCTTAGTTCGTTGATCACGCAGCTACACTGCTGTAGTGTCCATCCAGTTGTTGTATCCTGAGAAACAATCGTTCGACGTTTCTCCAACACAAAAGGAACGGTTGAATCTGTGCTAATGAGACTGTGTTCCTTAAGCCTCAACTCTGAATCAATTTCCAAACTATTTATAGTAAACATTTATTTTAAATAATATTGTGATTTATTTGATTTAAATTAATATACTTAAATATTTTTTTTTATTGCTGTGTATTTGCTAACAATTGTGCAACAAGTAATTCACATAATTATTTTTCTTAGAATACTTACATTAAAAAATTAAAGTTACCGAAATAAAAATTATTTTAAACTGAACGTATAATTTACGTTTTTAGAAATATCGTTTTCGTATCATAATAATGGTGGATATGATATTATGGGATGTTTTGGATGAGAATTGAGATGGCATTGAACATCATAGTGGCGTGAAAACTCTAGTACTGCATGCCGACCTTTTTATTTGGATTCGGCGCCGCCATCGGACAATCCGCACAAACGCTGTGCCTCTAGTGTATGAATTTTTCACTTGTCAAAGATTCTTATTCAGCAAATTTGCCGAGTATATCTGATTATAAAATCTGACAAATTATTAACTTTTAATCGTTAACATATTTTATTATTTTGGTTTTATTTTTAGTTACAAATTACTTTTTAATATTTTAAAAAATCAAATTTGTTAATCTAAATTAAAAATATTTATTTATTTTTAATAAAAATATTGATTAATGTTGGGAATAAATTTGATTAAACAACGAACAAATAAAATATTAGAAAAATTGAAAGATCGAAAACAAATAATTTACGCGAAAAAATCCTCTCCAAAGAGGATAAAAAATTATGGGTAAAGACAATTTTATTATAACGGCAAAAATGAAAAGTACAAAAATAGAGATAAAACTAAACTTTGAAACCCAAGAAATACCTTCAAAATATAAACACAAAATTTCTTGAATGTTTGTAAAAACTAATACCTATAGATTATTTTTCTAGCATAGAAAAAGGGCCTATTTATAGGCAAAATTTGTAGGTCGAATAGTATTAAAATAACCTACATTAATAAGAGTTCAAATGGAAAACTAAAACAAAGTTTAACTAGCAAAAAAAAAAAATACAAGGCAAAAATATAAGGCATAACTCCACAATAAAATGATAAGTTTTCAAACATTATAACCAACATGATAATTAACATGTATTTTATAATTATTTTGAATTTTTATAAATTTTATGTTTTTTAGTTTCTATATTTTTACAATTGTTTGTTTAGATAACATATAAGATAAATAGTGTTATGTTATCATAAAGAATAGTAGGTTGTCAAGCGAGTTGCCACATTAACATCATTAAAGAATTAACATTTTGTCAGTATTTTTCCTTAAAGAAATGATTTAACTCTTTTTGAAGTGTTAAGATCTAAATTTAACTCAAAAAATAAAAATCAAATTAACAAAAGATAAAAATATTAACAACTAAAATTAACATTATAATTTTAAAATATTGGGATGATGATTTAAAGAGACAAATAAATTACCATGAAATAAATCTTAATTTGGGTATAAATAAAGCTAAAATTTAAAAACAAAATAACATGTACATCCGCTAACAAAAGAAATTTTAAGTTGAATATAATTTAAGTGATAACAAAATAATATCAGTCTAACAAAGCTAATTTGAGATTGCAAAACTGACAAGTTACACCTCTGATCATAAAAAAAATACATATAAATGATTTGCCAATTTTAACAATGATCTAATGTAAAACCGTATAATATTTTATTATATTATAATCATGACTAAAATATTTTAAATTCATGTAAATTAATATTTTTATTGTTTTAACTAAAATGTGCCATTTTTTATTTATTTATTTTCCCACGTGTCCATTTACAGACTCAATGCACCTTTTATCTCGTGACTGACATGGACATTGGGTCATTTAGCTACCAATAAGTTACACAGAGCGGCTACGACAAGAAAGTGAGGAGACCGGCTCTGACAACAGTAGCGTGTCACCATTTTATTGGTTTTAGGATATCAGCATCTTTGACTATGGACACAGACATGATGTTTTTTCAGTAACGACCACCAAAATTAAAAGGTCATACTGCCACGTCGGTAGCGAACTATTGACTCCAGGATTGTAGGTAAGCTATGTAAGTATATGGTGAAATGATTTAGGAGTGTGGAAGAAGACAAAACGGAGTGGAGCAGAAGCAGCAGGAAAAAAGTAAAAAGGGGGGCGATTTCGGCGCATGCCGAGCAGCTTCCTTCATCCTTATCCAACTGGACCGACCTTGACACCGAATGGTTTTGAAATTTATTTTGGTATAAAATGAGTAAAATGATTATGAAAACAATTCGGGTTGAAAATTCATCAGTTTGGCAATGTGAAAACTGTTAGTTCTGGCCCCATTGAGTTTATTTGCAACCAAATCCCCAATAATTTCAACCCTTTATTTAAGGCGGTAGATCCAATTTTTCGATGTTCCAATTTAAAGTAATGAATCAAGTTTTTACAATTAATAAAGAGTTAGATGGAAGCCTTGGTTTTTTTTTTTTATAAAATGGAAAATTGTTAGTAATAGTTCTTCATTTTAAGTTCTTCAATAACTTAAATAGAAATTTTGTAATTTTGGTTCCTCCTAAAAATTAATTATATAATTCAATTCATTTTTAACTTTTTAAACAATATTTCTAGTTTTATCGTTCGCGATCTAATTAACTTATTAAAAGGACCATCATAAAATTATAATGGAACTAATATCGGTTTTTATTATTATAAAATTATGATTATTTATAATAATTTACTATTTAACAAAAAGTATAAAATATATGTTTAAGTGTATTTAAATTATAATATTCAACATACTACTCCCACACTTCTAATTAAGTTAGTTTTTTTTTGGGTAAGATTATGAAATCTAAATTTAAAGGTTATATTATGCTCCAAGTTCATGTAATTTTTATATATTTGAAATTTAATTTTCATATTTTTATTTTCAAAATTTAATTTCTTTAATTTTAAAATAAAAATTTAAGTTTAATTTTCTATTAAATTCATTTGTGAGAGATTTTGAAATTAAAAAAATCAATTGGTAAATATGACATTATAATAAATCTAAATTTAACAAAAAATTTAATGATGTTAATGATGCTTGAAATTCACATCAACATTTTAATTAAAACAATGTATTTAAATTAGCTAATGACTTTGTAAAAGGTGGAGCGTCAAATTATGTTAAAAATTAAAATATTAAAATCATATATTAAATTTAAACATAATATAAAGACCAACATTAAATTTTAATAATTATTATATAAATTTAAAAACATAAAAAAATTGAAATCTTACCATTATCTAAAATTGTAAAAAGAAAATTAAGATGTGTGTGATTGTAAGAAAGTGTGAAAGCATTCTTTTATATATAGTTTATAGATTTGGAAATAATGGAACATAATAACATTATTCGTGATAATTATCCATTTAAATGAATCAAACTTTATCATAATTATTAATTTATAATTTATTTGTAAAATCCAACTATCTCGTTATCTATTTTTTTATGTTCTTTCAATAAAATGTTGTAATACTCAATCGGAATTTGTAAAATTGTGTTCGACCATTTTTGTGGTAATAATTTTCCAAGTCAACAAATAAGGATTTGGTTTTATTAGTTATTACCCAAAAAAAAAGGAAAAAAGAAAATACAAAGGGTCACGTGTTTTGGGGATAGACATGTTTCATGGTCTTTCTTTGAAACGTCAGCCTATGATTAAGACACTACCACATATTAGAACGTGCACTCACTAAGCTTTTTATGCCAAAATAATTACTTTTAATTAATAAAAAAATGCAAAATTTCAGATAATATCATAATTTAATATGTACTTATTATAATTTTAGAAAAAACCACAATTATTTATATTTCATAATTTCATTTTATAATTATTAAATTATTTTGTATTTGAACTATGGGAGTCAGTATTATTCCTGTCCCACTCGTATCGGTTGGAATGCTTAGTTCCGATAAATTAGAACAATAAATTTCAGATTCTATTCAGGTGTAAATTTTGGTTAGTACCAGTTGATAAATTTTGGCTAGTATCACTTGATTTTACCCGTATTGCTCGGTACCAAAAACTTTTATTTTAAAATATATTTTAAATTTAAATTTTATTATTTATTTTGGATTTGTTGAATTAAAATTAATATATGTATAGTATGAGATGATCTTGTTATTAAATTTGTGGAATAATTTTTTCTTTTTTTTAGTTTGATTAATCATGGATTGTATTTGTGAAGCTTATTAAACTATATTTTATATAATTAATAAGTATTTTTTCTGTATCTTAAAATTTAAATATGGTGAGATTTGAATCTATGTAACTAACATTTTAAAATATTTTCTTTGCCATTTCAACCAAAACTTTATTTTTTATGAGCATTTTATATTTGAGATTTTTAATCTCATTACTTGATGTTTTTAAATACTTTCATACACATATATAAAATATTTTTCAAAAATAGCGACAAATCCAAAACAATACATTGAAACAGATCGATATCAAGATTTGCCAAGTACCAATGAAAAGAAGCACGTCTATTGGTACAATACTGACTATCTTAATTTGAACGGCTAATGGGGCAAATTTAAGGGCACGCAAGAGTTGTGGGCCTCCCAAAAAGTGAAAAATTGTCAATTCAATCTCTTCATAAATACTAAAATTATAAATTAATAAATGATAAAATTATGTTATGACCTCTCATAAATTATAATTAAATTTCAACCCTAAAAATTCTAAATTTGCCGCTAATAGCTGAGTTGGTGTGGTTTAATTAATTACACTAATGTAGGGATTATATAACAAAATACATACATATTTTTGTAGTTTGACTGTATGTATTAAGGTCAAGAATTTGACTAAAATAATAAGAAAGAAAGTGGCTTATAGTTGTCTTACTTCTTTAACAAAAATTGTTAAAAAATAACTAATTTGAGAAATAAATCCTTTAACTTTTTCATTTATTAAGATAAGATTTTATACTTCTATTATACTTAAATAAGCCTTTAAATTTTAATTAGCACTCAAATAAGTTCTTAAATTTTAAGTTACATTCAAATTATAAGTTGTTAATCTTTAATTTGCATCCAAATTAGGAGTATTCATTCAATTGGTTCAGTTATTATTAAATTTGTTAACCAGTAAAATGAACAAGGGAAGAAGATGCTAACCGAAGGGAGAAAAGTAAGGTGAAGGTTGGGTAAGAGATTTATTTGAGGAAGAGTTCAATAGTTAGAAGGGAGGAAGTGAGGAAGTGAGTACGTAGTGTTTATAAGCAATTTGCATGGCCCTTTTATAGTGGGGACAAGCTTAACTACGTGTCTTGAGGCACTGACATTGAAGTCTAGTTTGGTACTCTTAGCAATGACGGTGATGTTGTGTTCTAGGGTAAGACATTTTAGAATGACTAGCAATTAATTACCTTGAGTCTCCACATGGTCCTTATATAAATTTAGTGGAGATGCCTAACCTAAAGTTCGCCAACCTAAGGTTTGCAAATTAACCCAAAGTCTACCATGTTGTTAGCTTAATTGAGAGACACATATCAGGTTCTTTATGGGTACATTGTCAAGTTCGCAGGGTAAACTATGAGGTTTGTGAGGCTTGTTACATAAGGTATAACAATCATCCTCCCCAGGCGAAAGAAGGTTATAAAGTGACATTCGCGAGCCTGTTAGGGAAGGTCGCACTATAGGTGCAGATGGTGAAAGTCTAGGGAAGTTCACTTTGCAGTATTATGTATTTTATTGATGCGTTTATGTTATATTTTGATAAGATTATTTTTGAAACTTGAAATTTGAATTTTTAATGATTGAAAGTTTTAACTTTGTTGATTTTATGGCAAGGTAAATAGGTTCATGTATGTAAATTTGTATATATTTATTGATGACATTTTTCAAACATGTAATATATTACAATGTATTTATTGTGTTTCCAATGAAACCGTTATTACTATTACTATTTGAATGCACATGTCAAGTTCTAATTGGAACAACTTTTAGTATATGGGGAATGGTGCACGCGTGAGTGCATGGTAACATACTTAATAAGTTTCGAGGGAGTTGAAGGGTTTTGTTTGAACTTATACATAGGGATAATGGTTTGTGGTTTATTTCATCTTCTTTTTTTTTTTTTGAGTTTCCTAGTTTTTACCTTTTTTCTCGTTTGTGCTTGTGGTGTGATTTTCTTTGGTAGGTTTCAACTATTTTCACTTTTCTTATATTGTTCTTAGTTTTAATTTTATCTTTATTGAAACGTGGCCCTAGGATGTTTAGTGTTCCCACTATGAGTGAGGAATTCGAGTGTTCTACATCAACAGAGGAGATGTGCAAACTGTTAGAATGCAGGAGAATTACATGCTTCGATAATTTTAAATATAAGTTTGATATTGTGAAAGGGAAAAATCGATATTGTAAGATGAACAACCATAAGAGGGAAAATAACTAACTTCTTTTACCCTTATATGTATTTGAAGCGAGTTTTCATTTGTCTCTGTACCCTTCTTCTTCTTCTTTTTTTTGAAATGTTGAATTCATATGGATGGCTCCTAGGTAATTGGTGAGAGAAAAATACATCAAGATTGAGCAAACTGTGGTGAATTTCCTTTCCGTTTAGCTTGGGTGAAACCTTTCGATAAAAATTTACTTGGGACATAAGGTATAACAAAACTAAATTTTCATTAATCAAATTAATTGAAATTTGCTATGAATATCTTATTAAGTGGATGTTTATCATGATCAAGATAAAGTTTTAATGTACTTTAAATTCTAATAGTTATTAGAATTAAATCTCTACTTCTTTTATACTTTTTATGCCTATAAATAAAGACTCTAATGAAGCATTTTAATCACCCATTTTGATCAATAAAGTACATTTTCAGTTGCTTTCATAGTTTCTTTGCTCTTTATTCTCCCCATCTCTTTTTATTTTATAACACTTTATCAGCACGATCTTGCTCAAAGTGATAGTTCCTTTTATCAATGATCAAATTTATCCTTCATGATTTTCAATATCTTTAACAGCAAGATACAAAGTTTTTACAAGAAGTTTCTTTTATTTAATGTTTCATATCTGATTATTATTTTCATTCTTCTTTCATTATATGTTATCATTATTTTGATTAACTTATTTTACTTTTTATTCTTAAGGATGGTGAAAGATTTGATACCATTATCTATATAAAATCAAGAATATTTTCAAACTATCTCATACCTTCTAGTGATGACGATGATGTTAAAGATCTTCAGGTATATTTTACTATGTTTTATTTATTGCTAATTATAATTGGAGACTAATCATGACAACATGCATAGATAGATTTTGATTTGAAATCTCACGCATGTTTGCGATGGTAATTATGAAATAAAGAATCTATTGGGATGTTTATAAGTTTGTTCTATTATATTTGTTGCATTCCCCGAAGTGAATGTAAACATAAAGAAAATAAAAGATATACTAATGGACCACTAAAAGTGGGAACATAGTAATAAATAAGAGAACAATGAGAGTTCTCAAGATAACTCTTTAAAGGGTAAATATAACTTATGTTATCAATATGTGATATGAAATATTATTGGCCACATATGTGGCGTATGCCCAAATATTTTGTTTCTGTTAATATTCTTTGAGGAAGAATATTAAAATGTGGGAATGAATCCTATCATTATAGATAGAAAATATTTATCTTATTTGGTATTGAAGCAAACAAATATTATTCCAATATTTGATAGTACAAAATTAGTTGAAAGCTCGGAAGAGCTAATATATCACTATCTAAAAAGTACAAAATTTGTGATGGTTAATGCATTACTTTTAAAATTTATTTGTAATGGGTTTCATATTAAGATTGTGAATGAGGAAAATATTATATTTCATATGAATAAAAAAGGGATTGAGTTACTAATTTATAATATTTATGATATTCTTTTGTCATCATCCCTATTAAAGGGTTGAAAGCAAAATATTTGACTGTGAAAGATCTACTCATGAGCAATAGAATATGATAATTCTATCTAAAACTTATTATGGTTGGATGCATCTAAAGTTGCAAGTATTTTTTAAAAACTGTGAGTATAACTATACAGTATTTAGAATAAATTCTCAATTAAATTTACATGGTAAAATATTACTGATGAGAACTTGTAAGAGAGAAAACTTATGTATGAAATGTCATTAGTTATGTACCTGTTGTACACTTGGAAAATAAGATCAACTCTCAAAGTTTGCTAATAGATTTTTGGGCATTTGAAGATTTTGGAATATTTCCTGAAGCGAATATTGCATACAATTATTTGGAAATTATATTTATTGACTTGGTGACATTATAGACTTCACATTGATTTAGAAATTTCCAGAAGTAAATGTCACAACAGTACTTATATGTGGATACAAATTAAAAGAATTGATAATAAAATTATCAATTTGTTACAATTTAGTACAATTAAAACACATGTTAAAGTAAACCAGAAGTTTACTAATACAAATGCGTTTACTACTTGGCATGACCAGTTAGACCATTTTGGATCATATATGATGCAAAAATTAGTTAATAATTTATATGGATATTCAATTAAAGAACCAGGAGATTTCTTTAATTTAAAGAATTCTCATTTGTTGTTTGTTCTCAATGAAAATTAATTATTAGAAACTCACTAGCTAAAGTTGAGATTTAATGTCTTACATTTCTGAAATGAATATGGGCTCATTCATCCACAATGTGGATGATTTTGATATTATATGATTTTGATAGATGCATCTACAAAATAATCACATATGTGTTATTAATTTGCAACTAGTCGTTTGCAATATTGCTTGTTTAAATAATTAATTTTAGATCATGCAATTAAGACAATTCATCTTGCTAATGTTGGTGAGTTTACATCCCAAGTTTTCAATGATTATATCATCTCAATTGGGATAAAAGTTGAACATTCTGTAGCTCATGTTCACAAACAAAGTGATTAAGCTGAATTGTTTATCAAATGCCTCCAACTAACAGTTAAATCATTACTTATGAAAACAAAACTTTCTATTTCAACATGAGATTATATTGAATTATGTGTTGTACGCATCAAGCCAATAAGTTATAAATACTCCTCATTATAGTTGGTTTTTATTCAAGAGCTAAATATTTCTCGTCTTTGAATTTTTGTATGTGCGTATATGTTCCAATTGATCCACCATAACGCACAAAGATAAGTGAATCCTCAAAGAAAGTTGGAAATCTATATTAAGTACAAGTTTTTTTATGATTACATTTTTCATTCAATAATTTTCCCGACATTAGGGGGAGAGAAATAATAACTTGTAATGAGTTAGGGGGAGAATAATTTGAACCAGAAGTTCAATAAGGATAATTTCAAGTTAACTGTTGATGTATTTACAAACTTAATGAGAATAACCAAGTGTTATATACCATCTAATATTTTAATTTGAATCAAAGTTCCAGTAGGACAATCAGTTAGAATAAATAATAGATTGATCGATTCCAAATATGAAAATTCTTCTAGATGGTCATATTGTGGAGGCGGGTGCTCTAGAAGAGACCCAAGACATAACTAATAAGTAAAACTCCAGAAGAGATTCAGGTACTTGAAACTGAATTTTAAAATAATGAAAATAAGAGATCTCGATAAGTTATGTCAATTCGAGATAATGTGAAACCGAATAATAAAAGTGGTCGACAATGATTTTGCATGCAGTATTATTATAATGAAATAAAAGGAGGATCCTGAATAAATCTATTAAGAAATATAGATATAAAATAAATTGATCAAAATAGAAACACACAACTTAAGTACAATTAAATTTTTGGAGTTTTTGGACCAGTAGTCCAAATATCTAAAGGTATAAAGCCAGTAAGGGTGCAATTAAAGTAGTTTTGCAAAAGCGAAATAAAAATATGAATTTTTTCGCTAAGCCCTGGCATTGATTATGAAAAGATATAATATTCTTTTGTGGTGGATGCAATAACCTTTAGGTATATTATTAAATTGACAATTCATAAAAGATTTAACTTGAGTCTAATGGATATTGTTACAACCTTTTATGAATCACTATATAGTAAAGTTTATATTAAAATCCTTGAAGGATTTAGAATGCTAGAAGCATATTGAAATTCTCGGGAAATTATTCATTTCTATGAATTGAAATAGTTTGAACATATGTGGTAAATTTGAGTAGTTGAATGAGGATTATAAAATGATCCAAAACACCTATTTGTGTTTTTATAAAAGAATCATGATTAAAGTTTGTTATGATTATTGTTGAATCTCCTGAAGAGATCAAAATATATTTCTCCAAATTTCTCTCACTCATGAATTTTAAAAGAATGGTAATATAAATACTTAGCAAATACATTCAAATAGTCATTTGAAAAACTAGTATTCAAGATTGAATATGTAGAATATGAGAAAATATGTAATGTTTTCATGAGGGAGAGTAAATACGCGTTGCACTCTTTTTCCCTTAATCGAGGTTTTGTCTCATTGGGTTTTCCTAGTAAGGTTTTTAATGAGGCAACATATTATGCGTATTATAGATTGTGTACTCTTTTTCCTTCATTAGATTTTTATCCCACAGGGTTTTTCCTAATAAGGTTTTATCGAGGCACATTATCTATCAATGGACATCCAAGGGGGAGTGTTATGAATATCTTATTAAGTGGATGTCCATCATGATCAAGATAAAGTTTTAATGTACTTTAAATTCTAATAGTTATTAGAATTAGATCTCTACTTCTTTTACACTTCTTATACCTATAAATAGAGACTCTGATAAAGCATTGTAATCAACCATTTTGATCAATAAAGTACATTCTTTGTTACTTTCATATTTTCTTTATTCTTTATTCTCCCCATCTCTCTTTATTTTATAAAAAATTTGAATTCATGAACCATTAATCAAATCTAATTTTATTAACCAAATTAAAATAATTTCGATAACTAAAATTTAAAAGCAAATCATGACAAAGATATTGACAAATTAAAATTTTAAAAAATAAAAAGAAAGCATGAGACCTTTTAACAAGATTAAGCTTTGTTAATAATCAAACTAACATTCAAAAATCAAATTCAATTAATTCCGTTAATCGAACTTAATTAACTGATATTAGAGTTCACAAATTAGTTAAGTAGTTACAGGTACTCTAGAATTCTGTTAATAACAACTTTGCAGTTAAGTTGTTATACAACAATTAAGAAATCAAGTGTATACATGTATGTTCATCCACAGATATGAAAATAAGAATGAATTTCAGTTTTCTTAGTAATCTCTTTACCTTTCGTTGTGTTACCACAAATCCTTTCATGGTATCATTCGCCTAAGTCATGGGCACACTCTTCCACTACCTACTATGGAAAATTCAGAAGAATCTGCCACTGCTCCTCATGATCCACAGCCAGTTCCTCCGGCTCCACTTCTAGCATCATCATTCAATGTTGATTTTGGTAAATCTCGGTTAATCCACAACTTCCCTCGACATGATACAATTAAGCTCGATGAAAGTAATTTCATTCAATGGCAACATCATGTAAAACTGATAATTGATGGGTACGAGCTTACTGGATTTGTGAATGGAACGCTGCCAATTTCACCACGGTTTGTACCAGATCAAGAAGGAAAGTTAGTTCTCAACTTTGAGTTTTTTTTTCGTTTCATCAACAAGATAAATTACTGGCATCGTGGTTGTTATCCATGATTAGTAGTCCATTGTTGTTCTGTTTTACAAGTATGACTACCGCAAATAATGTTTGGACACTGCGAATCGTCTCTTCGCAACTGTTACTAAAGCTAAGTTGTCCAGAATGAAACATGAGTTGCATTTCATTTAAAAAGGTACTATGACAGTTAAAGAATATATTGCTAAAATATAGAATGTTTGAGCGTTACTTGAGGCTTCAAGGCACTAGACCTTGGATTCTGAAAGAGTCGTGATAGTCCTCGTGGAGCTTTCGTCAGAGTTCAACTTAGTGGTTACGCTCACATCGTTCTCGTTTAAACCTCTGCCCATGAGGAGATTAGTTGATATCCTTTTGGAGTACGAAAATAGATAGCAAAAGATGGTGCTAGAATCCTGTTTCAGGTGAATTTGGTTGGATTTACGACTTCGAATCCTCTATTTTCAGGGATGGCAACATATGAGAGGTAGCCATGAGATCTTAGGTGGTCGTGGACGCAACAATCAAGGGCGTATGCAGTGCCAAATCTTTGGTCGTTTCTAGCATCTGGAAAAGCGATGCTATTATCAGTTTGATTTTTATTATGGTGGTCCACTAGCTTCGACAGTTTCACAGAAGCCTCCTAATTGGCTAAATTATATTGAATTACTGCTTAGGCATGGCGCGGTGTTTGGTGCGTAGCCTGGTGCGCCTGCCGTTCTATGAGGCTGTGATCAGGCTTCTCGGGTGTCGTGAGGGTTTAAATAGCGGCACTTTCGTGGTCCAATGCCTGGGCAAGGAACGGTGCATGGTACTTCTTCACTGACGACTGCACAAGAGGGTTTTTACCCTAATATAGATATTGATGGTGAGGGTTATTAACCAAAGAGACATGCGGGTGGGCTATTTAATAGGCCAAGTGTTCATAATGTTGACTTGGGTAAGCCTGTTGCGTTTAATTCCTATAATCCTATTGGGTCCCATTTTGTAGCTAAAATAGATGGTCTACGGTACACAAAACCCCAAGTCAGGTATTTTCAAGGCCCGAATCATGATGTCGATGTCTGGTCGTTCTTTTCTAATCGTGTCACAGGTTCTTCTGAGTGTGTGGGTTTTCCATAAATTCTTGATGTTTCACGGTCCGAATACTCGAATGGTAGTTAGTCTAATACAGCTACGATCAATTATAATGTTGACTCAGGTTTTAGAGCTCATACGTTTGGTTCTGACGAGCCGTACATTCCTACACATGTTAAGAATAGTAACTTGACTTTGTGGTATCTTAACTAGGGAGCGACTCATCATTGTGTAAAGAGACGTTCGCCCTAAACAACTCTACTCCGTATTTAGGTACTATTCTACTTTCAATAGGTGATGGAACGCATGCTAAAATTGCATCTGTAGATAATTCTACGTTGGATTTATAAGCTAAATTGCTGCATTTGTCTAACGTTTTACATTTGCCTTATATTTGTAAAAATTTGTTGTATGTCTCTCAATTTTCTCTAGAGAATAATGTTTATTTTGAGTTTCATCTTTTTCAATGTATGGTTAAGAACATTCAAACCCAGGACATTTTGTTGTGGGCCACACGCATTATGGACTTTATAGGTTTTCATTAGTTACTTCAAATAATACCAGTGGTACTCCGTCAACACATCACGTCGTCGTACGACCGTGTTCCTCGACTGATGGTATATTTGAACTTTGGCACCGTCGTTTAGGTCATTCTTTAGCTCAGATTGTTCAGATTGTTTTGAAAGATTGTAATGTTGTCACAAATAAAAATAATCTTGTTCATGTTTTGTGACAACCAGTTTTAGACACTAATTGGAATGGTGGTTTCGGAACCACGAAACTGAGTCGAAAAATAATTAAATATTATTATATGTGTTCATTATATGTGAATTAGCATATGTGAAGATTTAAATTTAAAATGTGATCGTTTGGGTGTTTAATTAATAAGAAAGGATTAAATTAATTTTCTATGTTTTATTATGTGAATTTCCATGTGTGAAAAAAAATAATAAATTAAAAAATTGATGCTTTAATTTTGTTATTTGGATGTCAAATTATAAAAGGGACTCAATTAATAAACCATAAAAATGTGATAGGTAAAAGTTGAAGTGACCAAATTGTATATGGATAGCATCATAGAGGACTTGCATGTCAAATGGGCCACTATGATTATAGTGGACGGCAATGATGATGAAAAATTTGGCATTTTGTGTATTGTATATTAGTGAAATAATATTAAATAGTTTTATATTAGAAAACCATGAATTAATAATAGAAAAAGGGGTGATAAAAATAAAGTTTCTCATTTTTTTTCTCCCCTTTTGCCGAAACTAAACAAGAAATGGAAGAAAGAACACCTAAGGCATTCGGCCATCTTGTGTTGGGAATTAAGGTATGATTTCATATGTTTTTCTTTGGATTTTGAGAAATTTAAATTGGTTTTGAAGCTCCTAACATGACCCATGTGTATGATTTTGTGTTTGTGATGCATGAAGCATTCGGTCATGAGCTCAATGAGTTACATTGTGTATGTTTTGATAATTTGTAAGGAGAAATGTTTCTAATTGAGTATGAACAAACTAAATTACCATATGTGGCTCAAATGAGCTTGAGTAGTCGGCTAATGAAGTTAGTTGAGTTATAATACTTGCTTAATAATGAAAAGAACATGAGCTTAATGCTCAAATAGCATTCGGCTTTGGACTAAGTTAAATTAGTTAGAAAATGAGTTCCAAGATAGTGAATTATGTGTTAAAAGAGGGATTTAGGTTGTATATACGTGTTTAGATTGAATACAAGAGGCTATGTTAGCTAATTGAGGGATTCGGCCATAGTATTATAGTGAATAATAATTTGAACAAGGGTTTTAATTGTATGATAGGTTTTCGGCTATGGTTGATTGGATAATAAATTGGTGTGGATGCTTTGAATGAGATATGTACAATTATAAGTTAAATTTAAGGTTTGTTAAATTTGTCCTTATCATTGCCGAATGAGTTTAATGGCTAAAGAAAATTGTTAAGTGCTTTTAATGTGCATTCGGTCATTTAGGATGAGTATACATTTGATAATGTTTTGATGCTTTGAAATGGAATTTAATTATTAAATGAGTTCTAAGCTTGTTGAATTTTGAGATGTGATTGGGAGTAAATTTGACATGAGCATATTTTGCTAATGACATATTGATAAATGTTGAGTTACGATACCATGATATTAACTTAATTATCAAGTTGCCGAATGTGCTTATAAGTAAGTGAAGTTATGTTATAATTGAACTAAGTGTGGCTAGTAAAGCCTATTTAGTTTTCTTGCTATGTTTGACCATAAATATGTTTGAGTGATTCTGATTATAGCTTAACATTTAGTTAAGCATAATTGATGCTTTAAATTATATAGTTGTATAATCGAATTTGTTTTGGTTGAGTGTTACTTTGTTAAAGGATTTTTATTATTAAGCTTAAAGGCATTCGATCATGAGATGGATTAAGGTGAATAAATATTTATTTGTTTGTTTTAATTAAGCTCAAGAGAAAAAGGAGCTAAATTCGGGAAGGGGGAAAGCAAAAGTAGTTGATTAATCAATCCGTAATTGTGCAATGACATTCAAGGTAAGTCCTTAAGTAATTAAATTTGATTTGCTGCGCGCTTAAGATTTTATATAATATGGTAAGTAATTATTTGACCTTTACAAGTTCTATTTGCAATAAGTATATTGAATTTAGGCTATAATGCCGAATATGAAATGGATGCTTTATGTATATAATGTGGCCGAATGACTATTAAGTAATGATGTGAAAGTGTGTAATATGTGTATACAATTTTATTGTACTTGTTTGTATAAAGTCGAATGTGAATTGAATGGTATATATGTGATGACCGAATAGCTATTATGAAACAAAGTCAAAGAATGGGATATTTGTATAATAGATGAATTGTGACTATTGTTCCTACTTGATCGAGGTTGTGTGTGAAATAATTTGTGAATATGGAATATAGCCGAATGGTTATTAAAAGTGAAACTGGGATAGTGAAAAGATTATGTGTTCTTTGTGTATGATTATTGAACCGAAAGTTAAAAGGTAGGTGTACATTTTGTGCTTATATTCGAATGAAGCAATTGAATTACTAATGTGATATGTTATGTGAAATGTGTTAACATGTGAATAAATATTCAAGACATTGGAAATGTATCCGGGCTAAAGTCCCATGAGCTTCGTCTTTGAAATGTATCCGGCTAACTTCCCGCAGCTTCGTCTTTGAAATGTATCCTGCTAAAGTCCCATGAGCTTCGTGTTAGAAATGTATCCGGGCTAAAGTCCCGCAGGCTTTGTGCTCGTAATATAATTTCGGGTTTTATACCTAGCAGGCCAAGTGCCGATGAATTTGATAAAAGTATACAATTACAAGATCATACACTAAGATGACAAATTGAAAGTGTATTACATATTAAGTTGGCCAGGTATGTATCATGTACTCGTATGCGATTTTGATTTGAATTAAATTATAAATGTACAAAGTGATGCATCTTGAATAAGTGTTATGACTATAAATGTGATCGTGATACATTCGGTAAATGTGTGAAGTTATGTGAAGTGGTTCTATGTTTATATTCAAATATAAAAACTTGGTCCTTGTGGAAAGGTTTGTGGAAGTATATGATTTTATTTTTAGGTGATTACGATCATGGAAAATTAAATGTGAATATGATATTGTATTTTATTCGTTTCAATTGAACTAAAGTTGATAGTGAAGCATTTTTAATGCCTATGTTATATGAGTTCGATCTTGAATGACATGATATACATGTTTAAATAATTTGAATGCAAGGAATGTGTGAAAGAGCAAATTTGTAATAAATCTGCTTAGGACAAGAACGAGAGCGTGATTTTGGAAAATCACCATAAATTTTGGAAATTGAATTAGAAGCTGAATAAATTATGTAATTAAATCTTAATGAGTCTAGTTTCTTATAAAAGAAACCGTGTAAGCAAAAGAATTGTAGATAATGAGATAGTTGAAGTGGCGTGAGATAGAGTCAAAATGACTTTGAAATCCCCTATTTTGTTTTTAGAAAATCATTTTAAATTGTAAAATGATGATTATAAGATAAAATTTATATTTTTAGACTCCTTAATGAGTCTAGTTTCAAATGAAATAAACGAGAACATATTTTGAATTCTGTACAATGAGAAATCTGATTTATAATGAAGAATGGTCAGATTAGTCAAACAGTGAAATAGGGGAAAATTTAAGAAAAATCTGGTATTGATTGGTCAAACCAAAAATTCTGAAAATTTTAGGGATATAAGATATATGAGTCTATTTTCAGAAAAATTAACGTCACATGATTTGGAGTTTTGTAGCTCCATTTATAAATAATTTAGTGACTGCTGCTCAGAAAGACAGCTTGTAGTGGTTATGTGATTATGTTGTGAACGTTGAATAAACTTGGTCAGATGTATGTAGTCCATGTGAAAATGAGGAGTGATAAATAATAGATAAATATATGCTATATGTGCTTGACATGTGACCTTGTGGTTCCATGAATCAAACATGGAAAAATATGACATGTTGTGGTTGGTATGTAATGGATATGTGCAAGTTTTGTTCATACGAATGAATTGACAGTTATCACACGAATTTAAAATCATAGTCACAAGTTATTTGTAAATATAAATAAGTGAAGCTACTTAATAAGGTTATATGAACTTAAGAGTACTATGAATGTATATGTAATTGAGATTATTTTTTTAATTCGGATTAGTGATATGGAATTTCTATAATCATTGAAATGATTTATTTGCTTAAGGCTTACTAAGCTTTCAAAGCTTACTCTGTGTGTTTTTCCTATGTCTATAGGGCTTCAGAGAAATTGCTTGGGTTGGAAGTCGAGGAGATTTCATCACACTATTGAGTTATCATGTGAGTAGATAAAGTTTGTATATCATTAAGGTTTAAGGCATGTATAGAATAGATTAATAGTGGAAAGATATTTTGGTTAACGTATTTAAGCCATGCGAATATGGCATCTTTTGGATGTTTAACTTTATAAGTTTGAAATTCGATCTCTGGTTGTGTCTAGCATTTATTTAAATAAATAATCTTTATTTCAAGAGAATGTTCAAAATTTTACTGTTAAGATCTATTTTCTAATTTCCGGTAACGCCTTGTCCTATTCAGGCGATAGTTACAGGATAGGGGTGTTACATGTTTGTACTGCATGTCAAAAAGAAAAGTCATATAAGTTGTCGTTTCCTAATTCCACTACTTTGTATACTATGCCATTTGAATTAGTTGTCTCAAACTAATGAGGACCTGCAGCTATTGATTATGGTGGTAATTGGTACTATGTGTCCTTTGTTGATGTTTTTAATCGTTTTACCTAGTTATTTCTCATTCAACGTAAATCTCAACCAATTAACTGTTAGTTAGTTCCAACAAATGGTTAAAACATAATTTAAGAAAGACATTAAACAATTTCAAAGTGATTAGGGTGGTGAGTTTCGGTCTTTCACGTCGTTACTCGCACAACATAGGATTATTCATCAGATTTCGTATCTGCATGCTTCGAAACAGAATGGAGTGGTTGAACGGAAACACCAACATATTGTTGAGGTTGGTCTCACCTTCCTTGCTCAAGCGCACTTACCAATACGATTCTAGTGTTATGCTTTTACTTGTGCCATTTATCTCATAAATCGGTTACCTACTCCAATCTTGCAAGGTAATACTCCATATTTGGTACTTTATGGAAAATCGCCAACCTATGATCATCTTCGCATTTTTGGTTGTTGTTGTTTTCCATACCTTCCTCCTTTTAATAAACATAAGTTAGAGTTTCGATCTCAGCCGTGCACTTTTCTCGGATATAGTCCACATCGTAAAGGCTACCAATTTCTTACGCTTGATGGAAAGGCTGTCATCTCTCGACATGGTATTTTATGAAAGCAAGTTTCTATATCTTGAGGATCCTTTATCATCTCCCGCGATAAATGATTGTGTTACCACGTATGTTCCTCTTGTACAGTTGTAGTCTCCTTTTTCTAGTTTTCCTTGTCAGAATACAAAAAATCTCGTGGCTTTACCTTGTGATTCGTCTCGCTTGGATTATACTACTACTCCCTCACACACACCAGTAGTTCCTTCTAATATGGTCAATCCTTCTCCACAACTTGGAAACACCCCTTCTCCTACACCAAATTTTTCCACCACTGTAGTAGATCCTCCTTAACCTATTGGGAATACACATCATATGGTGACACGGTCCAAAACTAGTATTTTCAAACCCAAAGTTTTAGCTATTGAAACCGCTGAACATGGGCCTCGTACGATTGATGAAGCTTTTCCTCATGAGATAGAGTGTAACGACTCAAGCTAAGTATGATGCATTAATTCGTAATTGCAATTGGGAGTTAGTTCTTTTGCTACTAGGAAGAAAGACTGTAACACCCCCTTTACCCGAGACCGTCGCCGGAGTCGAGCACGAGGCATTACTAAACTTATTTGAGCACTTAAACAAATTCAAACAATTTATATCACACTTTCCGACATAAGTTGTCCAAGCTGCGTTATAGGCATAAAAAATCATATCTCGAGTTAAAAACTCGAAATCCAAATCCGTAAATTTTCCCGAATCTAGACTCATATATCTACGTACTAATTTTTTTCTAGAATTTTTGGTTGGGCCAATTAGTACAGTTTATTAGTTGAAGTCTCACTGTTTCAAGGTTCTATTGCTCGACCACATGCACTACTGAACCAAATTTCTCCATGTACAGAATTCAAATAACCAAGCAGTTTGTTTCTCTTAAAATAGACTCAATAAGGAAGCCATACATATATATTATGACTCCTAATTAATTTTTACAATTTTAATGATTTTTACAAATCGAGCAGGGAGTTCAAAATCACTCGACCTTGTCTCACAAAAATTCAAATATCTCCGATATGAAAGCCTTTTGCTTACTCTTCTATGTGAAACTAGATTCAATAAGATTTAATTTCATATTTTATTCAACCTATAATTAGATTTTCATGATTTATGGTAAATTTTCAAACTCAAACTACTGCTACTAACCAAAAACTGTTTTAGTACAAAATGTTGTTAACTAGTTTATAACATCTTTACTTCATTTCATTTAAACCTATACATGCCATATAAATCTTCAAACATAAAACAAAAACTATCGGAATTGATCTGGATAGTGTGCTTTGTTGTGTTGATCCGATCTACCCACTTCACTTCAAGTCAATCTACATAAAAATATTAAACACACACAAGTAAGCTTATTGAAGCTTAGTAAGTTCATAGGTTTAAAAATAATGCTTACCAAACATAATATTTCCAAACAATACCAAAACATTTACTAAAGTTTCTTGCGATTCACAACCATTGTTATAATAATTCACATAGTTGAGCTCAACAAGAATAACTACTCAATCTCTTTCATTTGGATCACTTCTCTTTATTTCTTATAATCAAATTAGGAAACGGCTTACGAAATTGAGTACGTCGTTGCTCAATGCCACGATTCAAAACTCAGTATGATTTTCCTTATTGAAATACCATACCTACATTTTTCAACTCGGTATGGGAAATGCCATACCTACATTTCTTAACTCAGTATGGATTTGATAATACCATACCTACATTTCACAGCTCAGTATGGATAATACCATACCTACATTTCACAACTCAGTATGGATGATACCATACCTACATTTCACACTTTGCCATGGAACAACCATGGTCTTATCCGTCAATTCATCACACGTCACGATACGAACGTACTCAATCCTGTGTTTTTCCTAATTTGCATTTCCGCATTTATTCTTTCATTAACAAAATCTACACAATCCCACAACAAATTCGTATATAATAACACATTATATACTTCAATCATTCACAAATAAACATCTAAATTCAACCATATGAACTTACCCGGCTAATTTGTAGAAGATATTGAAATTTAGGGACTATTCGCAACTTTTCTTTTCCTCGTTCTTCTTTGGATTCTTGATCTATAATATAAAATATTTCTACTCATTAGCATTTATTTGATTTCTATTTCACTTCACAATTTATGCTGTTCAAATTTTGAAATTGCACTTTTACCCCAAAATTTACAGTTTTCACAATTTAGTCCCTGCTCAATTCACCCATCAATTGAACTAATTTTTCTCAATTAACACTTTATTTTATCATTATAAACTATTTCAAAACCTTTTATATTCTGAATTTCAACAGCAACCTTCAATTCACAACTTTTCACAATTAGGTCCTAAATATCATTTCCTATCAAAATCACTTAATAAAACCACCTTAATATGAAATTAGAACTTAAATTTCATAATAATTCATCATAAACTTCCCTTATCCATCCAGGGTAACTTCCAATTTCACCCATAAAATCAAAAACTAATGAATTCTATAAGTAGACCTAATTGTAAAAGTCATAAAAACATAAAAATTATCAAGAAAAAGCAAGAATTAAACTCACATGATGTAAAAATATGAAAAACCAGCTTTCTCCAGACCTTCTATGGCGTTTTGGCTGAGAAAATATGAAGAAATGTCTAGATTTTTCAATTACATCATTATTTAACTATTAACTTTTATGCTATTTTCAAATTTACCCCTTGTTCACATTGTTTTCTTGCTTATTTCATACCCAAACCGTCCAGCCATTAACCTTGGGTCTAATTGCTCTTTAAATCCATCTTTTTAAATACTTAAGCTATTTACTCACAATTTAACAAATTTTGCACTATTTTCAATTTAGTCCTTTTTAATTAATTAGCCATCCAAACGTTAAAATTTTCTAACGAAACTTTAATACTAACTCAATGACACTCCATAAATATTTATAAAAATATTTATAGCTTGATTTTCAATTTTGAGGTCTCGATACCTCGTTTTTGATCCATTTGACCTAATAAATTCTTTTAATTCACTAATTTCACCATTTCACAAATTCTTCTAAATTCTTACTTGACTCATAAATATTAAATTACTATATTGTTCAATCTTATTTGTCGAATTTAGTGATCTCAAATCACCATTTTCGACACCACTGAAAATTAGGCCGTTACAAAGACAACTAGTTGTAAATAGTTGTTTAAAATTAAACAACATCCCGATGGCACTATTGCTTATCAGAAGGGAAGATTAGTAGCGAAAGGTTATTCTCAAGTACTAAGGTGTGATTTTCAAGAAACTTTTAGTCCTGTTGTTAAACCAACTACCATCCAAACCATTCTATCGATTTTTGTGTCCCAGCAGTGGCAGCTACGGTAAGTAGATGTAAATAATGCATTTCTTAATGGTGAGCTCACCGAGGAAGTCTTCATGCATCAACCTCCTAGATATGTTCAACATGATTTTGATGGGTGACCTTTGGTTTGTTGATTAACGAAGGCGTTGTATGGGTTACGACAAGCTCCAAGAGCATGGTTTGATAAGTTGAAATCCTATCTTCTTTCCATAGGTTTTGTTGGGTCCAAATATGATGATTCCTTGTTTATACGTGTTATTGGTGTGGCTCGTATGTATGTGTTAGTATATGTTGATAATATTATCATTACAGAGAGTTCAGCTCCTGATATTGATGTGTTTGTTAAACAACTTCATTCTAAAATTTCCCTTAAAGACATGGGGGGTCTCCATTATTTCCTGGGTATTGAGGTCACTTACTTGACTGACAGAACTCTTCATCTATGTCAACGCAAGTATGTACTTGATTTACTTGATCGTTGTCATCTAGTTCATGCTAAGGTTGTTCATACACCTATGGTTAGCTCTTCTTTTCTGTCCAAAATTATGGGTACTCTGATTGATGATCCTGGCGAATATCGTAGCCTTGCAGGTGCTTTGCAATATGTCGTGCTGACTCAACCTGACATTGCTTATGTTGTGAACCGTATCTATCAGTTCATGCATGCTCCCACAAATGTTCATTTTGTGGCACTCAAATGAATTTTACGCTATTTGTGTGGTACAGTTGATTATGGTCTGCTTGTCAAACCGTCTGAAAGGCTATCATTGGTTGGATAAGCTGATGCTAATTGGGGGTTATACTTTGATGATCGACGGTCTATTATAGAGTACTGTATCTATTTTGGTGTTCTAAAAAGTAACAGGTTGTGTCTCGCTCCACCACTGAGGCAGAGTATCGCGAGCTGGTGGCCGCCACTACAAATGTTACATGGCTGATGTCTTTGTTGTGTAAACTTTAGTATCCATCTGTTGATACAACAAAAATATGGTGTGATAATTTGAGTGCTGTGGCAGTAGCAGCTAATCTGATTTTACATTGAAAGTTTAAACATGTTGAACTTGATTTGTTTTTTGTTCGTGAGAAAGTTGTTGATGGGTCTCCTATCACCAAAGAAGTTCTTGCCTGTGATCAAGTTGCTAACGTTCTTACTAAATGTTATCTGCTTCGCAGTTTTGTAAACTTCGACAGCCCTTACGAGTTTCGAAGATTAGGTAGATGGGTGAATGTTAGAGTTCACAAATTAGTTAAGTGTTACAGGTACTCTAGAATTTTGTTAATAACAACTTTGCAATTAAGTTGTTATACAACAGTTAAAAAATCAAGTGTATAAATGTATGTTCATCCACAGATATGAAAATAAGAATGAATTTTAGTTTGCTTAGTATTCTCTTTACCTTTCATTGTGTTACCACAAATCCTTTCAACTGATAACTAAATAAGCTTCTACAAGAAACTCTATCAGCTTAGTCACCTAACAAAATAAAGCATGGGCTAACCCCCATTAAAAAAATGGAAGAATAAACTAGCCAATAAAGAGTGACACTTAGATTCACACAGCTTTTGACAACCCCAAAGAGATCTATAATAATTACTGAGATTATGGAGTAGATCAAGTATGACCATTTAACAACCTTGTACCATTCTTTCAGTTTTCTCTTAGATTCTTACTAACTTGAGCATAGAAGGGTGCTCTATTGTACAAACTTCGGTGCCCTCCAATGTGTTTTCTACCTTACAGAAATACCAATTGACCCATTTCAACTATCCATCGCATAGTTAGACCTCAATATCCCTAGTCTAATCAACCGTAACCTTTAATTTATATCTTAATAAATTTCTTAATCTATATATATTTATATTTGGACCTTCCTTTGTTGATATGTGGGTCATCTTTTCTTTTCTAGTTTTGCATGATATAGGAAAATGATTAAATTTCAATCACTACAGGAAAATAGGGCTTTAGCGGCGTTTTTAGCGGCATTTTATCAAAAAACACCACAAAAATTATAAAAAACGGAGCAATAGCGGCATTTTTTGTTAAAACACCGCTAAAAATAGAGCATTAGCGGCGCTTTTGGTAAAACCCCGCTAAAAACCAGAGCATTAGCGGCTCTTTTGGTAAAACGCCGCTAAAAACCAGAGCATTAGCGGCGCTTTTGGTAAAACGCCGCTAAAAACCAGAGCATTAGCGGCGCTTTCGATAAAACGCCGCTAAAAGTCATATAATTCTTGTAAAAATATATGCCCAAAATATGGGTTTGGGTAAAAAAATGAGGCCCGTTTAGAAAATGGGTCGGGCTCGGGTAAAACTTTTTTGGCCCGTGCCCGGCCCGAATTATATACTAAATATATATATATATTTTTTTAATCATATTGATATTTTATTTTTAATTTTAATATAATCACTTTTTATTATATTTTCAATTTGTCTATTGTTTTAATAATTGTTTTAATATCATTTTTTATTTGTTTCTTGTTTTAATATTTGTTTTAAATGTATTTGATGATTTATTATATTTTAAAATTTTTTATTTAATTAAATAAGTTAAAAAATTAATATGGGCCGGGCCGGGCCGTGGTCAGGCTTAACAATTTCATTTTGGGCTGGGCTTGAACAAGAGGCCCATATTAAATGTATTTGTTTTAAATGTATTTGATTATGGTTTAAAGGTCATTTAAGGGTTGGGGTTTAAGATTTAAGTGTTAGGGGTTAGGGGTTAGGGGTTAAGGGTGAGGAGTTCATGGTTCAGGGCTTATGTTTTAAGGTTTAAGGTTTAGGGATTAGGAGTTTAGGGTTTAGATTAGTTAGTGTTTTTTAATTATATGATAAATATTTTCTTATATAATTATAAAAGAGATAGTATTAATTTTAAAATATTAAATTAATTATCATTATAGTTTAGGGTTTAGGGTTAAGGGTTTAAAGTATATGAGTTATTATTTTAAGGTTTATAGATTATGGGTTTAGGGATTATGATTTATGGTTATGTAAGAGATAATTTCCCCATTTTCCCTAATCTGAATCTTTAAAATAATCACCCCTTTTTCCCCAATTCAAAATCCAAAATCCCCGATAAATGTTTCTTTTTCTAACAATGATTTAGTGTGCAATTGTATACATGAACTTTAATTTGATCCAGTTCTTGTAAATTATTAACTCAATTATTGATATAATATCATTTTATATTTATATATTGCATACATAAATATTTATATTTATCCAATAGAAAAATATATTGATGTATTTATTTTTAAAATTTATATGATTAAATCAAAATTAAAGTTTTAACTATACATTTAAACCACAATTAGAATTTCACGTCTACAATTACACATTAAACCGAAATTCATATATAATTCTAAGATGTATCTCTATTAAAATTTAGGTGTATATATATAATTAAATGCCATTTGTATAAAAATCTAAACAACTAAAGCGGACTATACCTAAAAGAATAATACTTGTATTATCGTGTCATTTTGTATTTTTTAATTCATCGATTTCATTTTATTTCATTAAAGTTTCCTTTTGTATTTTATATGATAATTTAAAATTAAAAATCTTCAAAAAATAAAAATAAAAATAAAAATAAAAATAAAAACTTAAAAATTTAATATTTAATATTTTAGTTCATATTTCAGTTAAAAATTTAATATTCAAAATTAAAAAAATTCTAAAAATAATAATGTCAACACAAAAATTTATAAGAAAAATAGGAAAAATATGTTAAAAATAAAAAAATCAAAATTGAACAATAATAGCGTTTTTGAGTAAAAACCACAAAAATAATTGGACTATAGTGACGTTTTTAATAAAAATTAAAAACGCCACAAAACACTATTATTTTTTATCCCGGTTTCAAAATCCCGCTCACAACGAAAAAAAAAAAAGTTTGGTTACCCGCTTCTCATCTTCTTTCTCACCTCCTTTTACTCTCAAAATTTGCCTCCCATTTGGATGACGCCAAGCTAAAGCTCTCTCGTTTGGGTATTTTCCCTCTCAATTTCTTTTTAACGATAAACGCTTCATTAGAAACAAATTACTAATCGTAATCTTCAATTCTTTGATGCTTTGTAAATATGATTGTAGAATCTGTTATCGAAGAAACAATTCAAAGCATTGATGCTAAAACCCTTCTTCTCAAGGAACGCGAGAAGCTTCTCGAAGACATGGAAAACAAGATCACTTATCTGCAGTCTGTTATATCTGCAGTCTGTTTTTCCCAGCCCCTGAGCCTCATGACAATCAGTTGCATGCTAGTATAGTGAATCAGATAGATTATTATTTCAGGTAATGCTTTGTTTGCGTGGTGACTTAGGTCAACTTCGTTAATTCAGCGGGCATATCTTGGTATTGATGTCACCCACAAAGCTAACTGCCTGTTTCTTTGTTGCAGTAATGAAAATCTAATTAAGGATACCTACTTGAGGCAGAACATGGATGACCAGGGCTGGGTTCCTATTAAATTAATAGCCGGCTTCAAAAAGGTGAGTTTTTTTTTTCAGAATGTGGAGCTAGCTTCATGCCTGATTGTGTAGTTCCTGTGCTCAGAGCTAGTTTCATCTGTTAGCGTTATGCATGTTTATAACATCTGCACCTGTGGACTTCTCTGTCATATTGTTGAGGCAAGTTATGTGGTTATCATTAAAAGCAAACCTATTTTAATTGAAGTTTATACAGTTGTCATTTGTGTGTTTTAAGAGAATTTCAAAACTGTGAAAGCCTGTGGAATTTTGCACTTTAGGTTTTGTCAAAATTTTTTATAAATTAAAATTCGAGAAACACGTAACTACTGGATTTTCAAGCTATTTTTCTATTTCCAAGAACATAAATTAAAATTCAAAGAATTGAGAAACCTAGTCTTCAGTTTCACACCTGCTGCTAGTTCTTGTTGAAACACATCAAAGAATGTCTCTAGGTACTCTGTCATATGCTTTCTCTTTGCATGTTGTCTTAAATGTTACTCGAAGACTTTTTCCCAGTATTTCATATTATGACTCATAAGTTTTATTGGAATGATCATATCACATTTGAACCTTTTGCCTAAGGTATAACACAGTGCATGTTAGGAGATCTGATTATGATTTTCTTGAGATTTGCGTCTCATTTTTATTTCTTAAAATTCCCTTGTTAGTTTAAATAAACTTTCCTTATAAATTAGTATACTTAGATTTCTTATCTTCTTTTTCATAGTAGAACATGAAATTGTGGTTTTGCATCTTGTTTTTTAAATTGTAAACCTCTATTTAAGAGGAATATTATTAATGAATAAAATGAGTCGAAAGTTTCAGTAAATCCATTCCAACGTAAACAACCATAGGCAAAATTTAGAATTGAAATAAGGGAAAAACCTTTCTTCAAATTTGAGTTCTTTATTAATTGTATGGTGATTTGATCCTAGACTTGGAACATAACAATGCACCAACTATCATCTTCTGGATGTTAGTCCTATATATAGTAGTGATCTACCGTCATCCTCTAGAAATTGAGCTTTTGTGATTATGTCATTTCTTTCCAGATCAGGTAGTGAGCATCATTTTCTTGGTTTTGTGCCTTTGTGTCGAATAACAAAGAGCATCAAACCTAAAAAAACATCGAGCGTCAAGTCCCTATAACCAAGACCATTTGGTTAGGCACTCGCTAGATGCACCTAGGCATGCTGTTTTGTAGGGCAATATTCATAAAAAATGTCTACATGGTTGAAATTCTCTTTGCTAGTAAAAATGGGGACAATATCAACTTCTCTACTTCTCAGTATTTGAGTATTCTACAAGAAGCATGGGCAAGGAGATAATAGTGCATATTGACCTACATGATTAAAAGAAAAAGATTGCATGTTTTGTAGATAATACCAAATCAATTTTGTGTTTTTTAATCAGAATTGTACATCTTAAGCTTATTTTACAGGCATCCCACATAAACGTGCTTTTTCTTTGCACTTTGTGCATCTTGCGCCCTTAACAACATTGGTTTAGAAATTTGTTGTTGGATAAGCTTGTAGTGATTTTGCTTTCCCAAAGCAATTTTCTTTTCTAAATTTTAATGCTTGTTGTACAAACGCGGCATATTTTCTATGGCTTCTCCTTTTCAGGTTTCACTTTTGACTGATAATATTCAGCTGATAACGGATGCTTTGCAAAGTTCAACAGTTGTGGAAGTGCAGGTACTTTCTATATTTGATAATCTTGGGATGTATGTTTTATCAATATTGAAATGCCTGGTCTTATCAACCATCAAGACTTGCATGCATCTTTATTTTTTATGCTTAATTAATAGTTTTGTTAGAAGATAGGACTAAAATTATGTGGTATGGTTTGCTTTGATCACTTTTGCTTTCACATTTTAGGGTGACCAAGTAAGGAAGCGGATTGATTGGATGCGATGGATAATGCCGCCTTCTGTTCATTTCCCTACCAAGTCTGGTCAGGATACACTAGCAGCTCGTGTTCAGAATATTTCATTGGATCAGAGAGCTGCAAACCAGAGTGGTGCAAGTAACCCTGAAGATTCTGATGCTGGTAGACCATCATATGGGGACTTCAGTAATCAGCCTCAGCTATTCAACAATGAGGAATCAACCGTCAGTGCTCATGGTGGGCCAGCAAGTAATTGAAACTATTTGTTATTTTCCGAATTTACCGAATTTACCGAATTGTTTTCCTTTGTTCTTTTCCTTTTTTACAAATGGGGATGTTGGATTTTCTTTTACTATTTGTTATTGGTGATGTTGGTGTTTAAATCTGGGGAATTTCGATTTTTATTTTCGAAAAAACATAAAAGAAAATCTTTGGAGGGCTTTGATAGCCTCCGGTTGCATGGGTGAAAAAAAAAAAAGAACACATACTTGGATTGAGGTCTATGGAGAAAATGGCTCCTGCAGCTGTGGCTGCAACAGCTACTACTGCTATTATTCATGCCTACAAAAGCTTCTTTTTTTATTACCTTTCGAGGCATATATCATTTACCAAGAATTGCACTTTATATTATTTATTTATGTACTTATTTATACACTATTATTATATTTAATTGCTACTTGCTTCTGCTTCATAAAAATTTGCCCTGCGTTTGTGGGACAATCCTTTGAAAACAACCATATCTTACAACTGGTTCTTGTTGTATGGTTTTAAGTTTTGGAGCTTGTGGTACTTTTGACTGACTCTCAGAATAATTTTTATTTATTATTTGTGGTGAGAATAATAGGGTACTATTAATACACATACCTATAACTTTTTAGGTCTAAGTAGCTCCATGCTTGAGTAATGTTTAGGGTTTAAGTCTTGTGGATGGAGAAAATAGTTTTAGTATAGACCTTTAGGTTCAATTTTAAATTTTTTATATTTTTCATGATTTTTATAATATTTTATTTTTTTTCCGTCTATAGCGGCGTTTTTTGTGACGCTTGTAAAAAGGCCGCAAATAGTTTTTAAGCGCCGCTAAAGACCTTAAAAAACGCCGCTAAAAATTAATTTTGCTGCAGTGAATTTTAGTCTTTATAGTACATTCGAATATAATATTTAATCTTTATACTTCTATTTTTGACATAATATAAAAACTTAAAATATATTTTAATCTTTAAATATTTATTCTATAATAAAACCCCAAAAATAATTAACTCAACATGAGATGTAATAGTAACCATAGAGTACAAAAGCTTAGATACAACAAACAAAAATTATCTTGTTGTTTATGTATAAAATTCTTTTTTAATGTAAAATAATTTATAACATACCAATCCTAAATTTTCTATGAATTTTTAAAATTTATGTATTTGTTTATGTTATTTATATAAATATATATTCTATATTATGTTTTAATTATTCTATCTCGAATTTTCGTTTTCATTGTCCAATAACATTGCTATCAAATTTTGAATTTTTTATATTTTAATATTTTAATAAACTAAAAATATTCAAACTAATTTTGTTTATGTTTGAACTTTGAAACATGTGATTCAACTTTAAAAAGCTCATTTAGGTGGCAATTAAAATTTAAAAACTTATTCTATTCAAGTACCAATTATAGTATAAAGACTTGTTTAGGTATAATAAAAGTATAAAAGGTATGTTTAAAATAACGTGATAGAATTCAAAGATTTATTTAATATATTTTCAATTTATAAATTCATTTAATAAAAATATTACAACTAGCAATATCTAAGCGGAGAACGAAGTCAGAAAATTCAAACAATAAGTAGATTCAAACATGCATCTACGATATTTTAATAAAGATTTTTTCTTACAAAAACATCATTCATGTGGTCATAAACGTCTCATTAAAAAAATTACTTACAGACTATTTTACGAATTTCTTCATAAAGAAGCTATTACTTGAAGAAAAAAATATTTTTATAATATAAACTGAAATTTCAAACAAATACTAATAATATAGTTGGTAGTTAAAAAAAGTTCAACTTCATGTCATTATCTTTTTGAAATACTTTATGTCATTATCTTTAATATAAACTAAAAGAATAAAATTTTAAATCTCATTTGAATCATAAATACAATTTTCAAAAGAATATATACGACTGCGATACTAATTCAAATATGTTTTAGTTCTTAAATCATATCTGAATTCAATAAATCAATAGGTATTCAGTAAAGAAAGTTTTGAAGTCATTATTTTATTTATTTATTTTCATAAACACTAATTATATTATTTAGTAATTTGTTTATGAGCAAAGTCGAGTCATGGTACTTTCTTTTTTTTTTTCTTTTAAGTTTTAACTTGGTGTAGGTTGACAATTTAATGCGTTTTGAATAAGTGTTTATTTCTAATAACTTGCGTTTAATTTTTTATTGTCTCATGTTATAATATTGTTATAATATTTAATTTCACAATTATCTCTATTTTATATTAATCACATATAAATATATTGTACATTTAAAAGACCCTTATTCTATTATTATTCATATATTAATAAAATATTAAATAAATTTTATATTTTATAACTAATTTTAAGTTTAAAATTAATTTTATTATATCAATCAAGTTCGGGTGCAGTAAATATTCTTAACTAAAATCAGATGGACCACCCAGCATGCAAGAGCGAAGCTAATTTCCTTTTTCGGAATTATCCATCTTTTATTTTTGGAGGGCATTCGTCGCCGGCACGAAAACAGGTGCACTGCGGAGTCAAAATAATAGCTCAGCTAATAGCGATGATTGGGCGAGCGAGCCGACTTGTTAGTCCGAATCCACGGTTAAACTGTCGGCTCATAACCTAAACCCTTCAAAAATAGTCTAAGAAAATATGGAGAGAAAAAAACATACCCATCTCATTACACAAATCTCCAGGGTCGTTTTGTGTTATGTTGCTTAATTCTGAGAACTCCCGTCCAAAATAAATAGCGTAAGCAGTGACAAAATCACGCGCACGTGAGATGTCCACACGCACGCACTTCACTTCCACCTCCTCCACGTGTCCCTTCATGCTTTCATCACTCCATGAATTAAAACAATAAAACCTCATCACCCACGTCGATTCTAGAACCACTCTCCATCTCTCTACGCCACGTGTCCCTCCTTCTTCTCCTATAAATTCCTCCTTCTCCCTTATGTCTAAAGTTTCAAGCGCCGTCGCCACATAAAAGATTGGAGAGAGGAGAGGGGAAAAAAAAAAAAAAAAGTGGTCAGGTATACCTGAAAGGTTAAAAACGTCAGAAAAAAAAATGACTGCAACGGAGTTACAGTTACATTTACCCGCTGGCTTTCGGTTCTATCCAACGGATGAGGAACTGGTGATGCACTATCTCTGCCGTAAATGTGCGTCTCAGTCTATCGCCGTCCCTTTTATCGCCGAACTCGATCTTTACAAATACGATCCTTGGGATCTTCCTGGTAATTTTTGATCTTTTCTTTAATTTCCGGAAAACGTTTTTATTTTTCGTATGGTTTTATATTAATTTGATTTGTAATTTATAGATTTGGCGTTGTACGGTGAGAAAGAGTGGTATTTCTTTTCACCGAGAGACAGGAAATATCCGAACGGTTTAAGGCCGAACCGTGCGGCCGGGTCTGGGTACTGGAAGGCAACCGGAGCTGATAAGCCGATTGGGCAACCGAAACCGGTCGGTATTAAAAAGGCTTTGGTGTTTTACGCCGGGAAAGCTCCGAAAGGAGAGAAAACTAATTGGATTATGCATGAGTATCGATTAGCCGACGTGGACCGGTCGGTTCGCAAGAAAAACAGCCTAAGGGTACAATACAAATACACTTTCTCACCTCAGTGGTTAAAATATTAGGGGTAAAGCGGTGATTTACATGCATGATAATTGTTTGGACTGGGACGTGAAGGCGAAGTGACCTTACCCTACTTGAACCACACAAAGAAAACGCTGTTCGTACACAGTGTGGTCCAGCAACATACAAAAGCAGACCAAACAATTATAACTCCAATTAAATTAATAATAATAACAGTAGTTAGTTAATTAATCAAATGTTTTGTTTTCTTTTCCATCAGTTGGACGATTGGGTGCTGTGCCGGATTTACAATAAGAAAGGTTGCATCGAAAAACAACCAACGCGAGGAAGCGTTACGAAAAAAGCTAGCGTGACGGAGATTGAGGAGAGTAAGCCGGATATTGGGACACTAGGCGTGGAGACGTGTGAATTTCCGCCGGCAGCTACGGCGATTGGTAACGATTACGTGTATTTCGACTCGTCGGAGTCGGTCCCGAGGGTTCACACGGACTCGAGCTGTTCGGAACATGCGGTGTCTCGGGAATTCATGACTGAGGTTCAAAGCGTTCCCAAATGGAAGGAAGAATTGGGAATGGCCAACAATAATGCCCTGGAGTTCGCTTATAATTACTTGGATGCCAATATGGATATCGGATTTGCTTCACAGATGCAGAGTAGTAATCAGCTGTCGCCATACCAGGATATCTTTATGTATCTGCAGAAGCCGTTTTAGAGGAGAAAATAAAATTGGGAGTTGAAATTGAAGGGATACTGTGTTTTGGCGTATCGCTGGGTAACAGAGACTGAAAGTCCATGAGTGTACCGGTGGGCGTGCGCGTAGATAAAAAGAAGCTGCTTAAACTTTGAAATTGGTAGATAGAACGGGAAAGCCGGGGGGAGGTTGTTGATTATTTGTTTATATAAAATCATAGAGCTAAAATTTGATGATTAAAATATATTTTAGATTTTAATATTTGTATTTTCGAATTTAGTTTGCTTTTTGTTTTAAAAATTTTAAAATTTAAATCATAATTATTATTAAATCTTTTTATTAAATTCATTAGTTTAATATTTTGAAATAAAAAATTACTTAATAATTAATATCAATTTGAACTTGTCATAATAAAATAAATTGATATTTTTTAAAAAATTTGGCATCAACATTTTAATTAATATAGTTAAAAGAGGATGGACTAAATTACATCAAAATTAAAATATATGGATTAAATTCAAAGTTCAACATAATATAGAGATCAAAACAAAATTTGACATTTTCTTATAATGTGAAAAAAGAATAGCAAGGCAAATTTAAAGCATATGTTAACTTTTAACACCTTTTAATATATGCAAATTATGTTTAACAATGTAAAATACCATTTAACTGTATACAACCAAAGATTATAGAATCAAAATTATAATTAAGCATAATAAAGAGGCTAACACTTAGGTTTAACCATTTTCCAGTAATGTAAAAAAGAAAATTCAACATTGTGCATATGTGACATATTGGAAGGCCTTCATACCTTCATTTTTTATATAGTTATATAGTTTTTTTATTTTACAAAATTTAAAATATTAGTTTTTAAAAGGAAAAATATTTTTAAAAGAATGAAAAAATATTATTTTTTAAATTAAATTATGTACATAAAATGCATATTTATAAGAATTGATCTAAAAAAGCAAATCGCCCTTTAGTTGAAATAGAACAATTAGAAATTTTGGAGACTATGGCTTTCTAGGTTCAAGTTCTAAGTGTGAGTATGTTTTTCTAAATTAATTTTGTTTTTAAATTAATTTTATAAATTTTATAAAAATGATAAAAAGATTTTCATAGTTATATTTGTTATTTTGTTAAAAGAATGAGTTTTCAATCATTTTTATTTGAATTGATATTTAATTAATTTATAACACCAATTGAGTTAAGCATTTAAATATTATTAGATTATAATACACCCATGATATGAATGAAAAGGAAATTATATATAAAATGTATTTATGTAACGCCCCAATTTTCGGGAATTCTGTGAATGTTGACAAAATTTCATGCTTTGATTTTATCATTTGCGAGTGAAATTATGAAATAAGACCTATGTGAAAATGTTTAAAAATGCTATAGGCTAAATTGAAGTGGCCAAATAAATAGGAGTGCAAAATAGGAGGATTTGCATGATAAACCTCCCATTTTACATGAAGTGGCCAGCCATCATGTTGTTGTAGACAAAATGTACACTTGATATCCATAATTTATGGTACAAATTGATACAAATTGATAATGGGTTAGGTAAATGTTCCATGACAATGGATTAGGTAAATATTCCATGATAATGGGTTAGGTAAATGTTTCATGATAATGGGTTAGGTAAATGTTTCATGATAATGGGTTAGGTAAATGTTTCATGATAAGAATTACATGTCTTTTGTATTAAAGAATTAAATGAATGAAATATGAAGTTTTATTAAAAGAAAAAGGGGTGAAAAGAACAAAGTTTTGTCCATCTTTGTTCATCATAGCTGAAAGTTAGAGAAGAGAAAGGAGAGGAGAAAGCTCTTGAGTATTCGGTCATTAGGAGGAGGAAAATTGAAGGTAAGTTCTTGGTACCTTGCTTTTATTTTGAGGTTCATGAGTTCTTCTTGATTCTACCTTAACTCTTGAAGTATATTTTGATTTTGGTTGTGTTGTGAGCATTTGGTCATGAATTAAAATGAAGGAAATGGTTGTTGTTTCATGTTCTTTTGATGAAAAATGGAAGATATGTGAAGTTGAGCCAAACAAATGAGCATGCATGTGCCTTAGATGCTAAAGGAAATCGGCTAACATGTTGTGCTTTAAAATGATGACATGGAGATTATGCTTAAGTAAAATCATAGATATGTGATGATTGATTGGTGATATACATGTTTAAATAACAAGCATGCAAGTTAGGTGTGAAAGAGTGATTTGGTAATAAATCTGCTTGGGACAGCAGCAGTAACGTGACTTTGGAAAATCACCATAAATTGTGGGAGATGAATTAGAAGCTGAATAAATTATGTAATTAAATCTTAATGAGTCTAGTTTCAAATGAAATAAACTAGAACATATTTTGAATTCTGTATAATGAGAAATTTGATTCGTAATAAAGAGTGGTCAGATTAGTCAAACAGTGAAACATGGGAAACTTTGAGAAAAATCTGGTATTTATTGGCTAAACCAAAAATTCTGAAAATTTTATGGATAGAAAATATATGAGTCTATTTTCAGGGAAAATTAACGGCACTTGATTTGGAGTTTCGTAGCTCCAGTTTTAAATGATTTAGTGACTGTTGCTCAGGAAGACAGCTTGCAGTGAAATTATGATTATGTGGTAAACATTGACAAAAATTTGTTAATGAGTTGCTTATTAATTTCTTATAAGCTCACTATGATCTGTAGGTGTGGTTGGCCGAATATTGTAAGGGGTTAATATGTAGTTTGTATTTAAATAGTTAGATTAACGTGTTAGTAATCCAATTGTAGGCGGTTCGTGTGTGGATCTCGTCAACATATCGTCGCAAACAGGTGTGTAACTAACACCCTCTTTCTTAGTCTAGATCGGAAAAAGTCGAAAAGCGAAATGCGAAAACCGGTATTTTGTAGATTTTGAGTGTGCGAATGCTCGTGAGGTAAATCGATTAATGTTTTGGTAAGCTGCAATGTTTGGACCGCAAAGTGCATGATTTTTGTGCCCTCGATATTTTTGGGCTTAATGGGCCAAAATTGGAATGATGGGCCAACGGGCCCAATTCGGTAAGAACCCTCGATAGTGATTCTGTTAGTACGTGAAAGGTAGGAATATGCATGAAAACCCTAAAATAGATAAATTACTGAAATACCTTTAAAAGTGAAAATTTTATAGTTTTACCCCGGAGATAAATTACCAAATACCCTAGGGTTAAATTGACCTAAATGCATGTTTGATGTTGTTATTTACTACATGCCATGTTGTTATTATCGATGCATGGGATGGGATATTGACGGAGGAAGTATCGAAAGTGGCTTGTCCACGTCTTGGAGGCTTTGCCTCAATTCTTGATAATCGAGCAGCAAGGTCGCAATCTGTGGAGTGTTAAATTTGGGTGGGTTGAGCTATTCCCACATGGAGTGTATGGCTGGTACGGGTGGAGTGTAGTGGTTGGTGGGTTGAGTAGTCTCCCAAATGGGCTTGCATATGTTTCTTGATGTTGCATGTATTTTGAAATGGGCCTGGGCCACATCATTATCTGAATAAGGGGCTAAGGCCCGTTTATTATAATCTGAAAAGGGCTCGGCCCAAGACCATTATTACTTGAATGGGCTTAGGCCCAATGGGCTTGAGTGACTTGGGCTTTGAATGGGTTTTCCTTACATACTGAGTTTCCCTAAACTCACCCTTCTTTAACCTTGCAGTGAGTCTTGATGTAGGTGACTTGGAGCCGGAGGGATTCAGAGTGGCCATTGTGAACACTTTTGGGTTTGAAAAGAGACTGGTTTTCTTAAGTTATTTTTAATTACTATTTAAGTTTTGGGGTTGTAATAAGGCCATTTTAACTTTATTTTCTTCTTTGATTTTCGAGATTATATTATTTTAAACAACTTTAAATTGATGGATAATAATAATTCAAATGGGCTAGATTTAGGCACGATTTCAAAACGATATTTTTAAATAACACGATGACACGAATATTCAATTTACCAAAGATAACCACTCAAAGAAATTTCAACTTGTTATAACCAAGTGTGGCAATGGATGTGGACATGTCAGGATTGGATCCAATCGGAGAGCTTGGTACTTAGCGACCTTCATGGCTCACCTCCTCGTTATGGATACCTACACGGTGCCCGACTTCCATTCACTTTAACCTATAATGAAATTATCTTTAAAACACTAAAAAGGGAACACGGGTTTTGACTTCAAAGTGGCATGTCGGATTTGGCCTTAACGTCTGGGCGGGTTTGGGGTGCTACATTTAGTGGTATCGAGCCTAGGTTACAATAACTCGGTACGTGGATCGGGTCCAAAAAGGGTTTTCAAAACTTTATGCCAAAAAAAGGGTATTTTGGAAAAATCGACTTTTGAAAATTTCCTATTTAAAGGAGATAATCTCCAAACTTGTTTTTTAAAACAAATGTTTGGAAAATGGATTTCAAAAGTCTAAATCTTTTGAGTTTATCTGAAAACCGATGAGGTGGCACATGAATCCCGGCACCAAGGTCGTAAGTACTATTCTGCTTTTATATCTTGAATCTGCATCAGTAGTTAGTACTAAACCTTAGAGATAGTACTATAGATAATATAGCGTAAAGGCTATGAAACCGAGGACCGTAGGGTAAACTAAGCCCTAGAAACCGAGCAGTGAGCTAAATTATGGTTACGCGAGAACAACCCTGAAACTTTATCTGTTCATAAGATATTCTGTAATAAACAGTGGAAACAGTAAACTAACTGCATAAAATTCGTAATCAGATAAATCAATATGAGTACGAGAGCTACTCGAGGTAGAGGCCGTGGTCGAGGCCGTGGTCGAGGCCGAGGTAGTACTCAAGCCGGATCTTCGTCTTCTGAACACATACCCGCTGGAGTAGCACGACCACCACCGGTGGATGAGAATGGGCCGTATGATTGGGCCGCGGGGGATGACGCTCGTCCCGAGCCATGTTAAGAGTTTTGGAAAGGGTGGTGGAGCTAATATCGGGCCCATGAATAGGGGTCCATTTCGAGTGACTCCGCCAACGGAGCGGAAGTTTTAGGGTGTATCTGGAGTAGCCCCAAATGTGGTGAAATCTTGGTGGAAGCCACGGAGCTAATTATGGATGACTTAGACGCTTCGAGAGAGCAAAAGTTAAAAGGAGCGATATCCTTACTACGGATGAGGCGTCGGTGGTGGATCATTTGTGAGAGAGGTACCCAGTGAGAGGGTAACACAGGAGTTGTTTAAGCAATCCTTCAAGGTGAAGTATGTCGGAGCTAGCTATGTGGATGCGCGAAGGAAGGAATTCCTGAACCTGACCTAGGGTGGTAAGACCGTTGCTGAATATGAGGCAGAGTTTCTACGATTAAGCCGGTATACTAATGGTATTGTCTCTACCGAACACGAGCGCAGTGTTCGTTTTGAGGATGGCCTCAGGGATGAGCTAAGGGTGCTCATAGCTCGCAAAGAGAGCGCGATTTTTCTTTGACTGGTAGAAAAGGCTAAGATAGTCAAGAGGTGAAGCAAGTGAACGAAAGAAGCTGTGATAGGGATCGAAATCGGTTCGGAGAGATCTTGGACCAACTGGTCCGCAAACCGGAATGTTAAGAGAGCTAGGATGGAAGAACCGATTCGGCGGTTCCGGTGAATCTTGTTAGACCACAAGCTTGTGGAGATTGTGGTAGAATGCATCTGGGGAATGTTGGAAACGTTCTGGGGCTTGTCTTCGTTGTGGATCAAAGGAACATAAGATCAGGGATTGTCCTAAGAGGCCAGCTCAGGCTCAAGTGGTTGACCAAAGGGCTGTGTAACCCGTGCAAACAGCGCGAGGTAGACCATCGCCGTCGAGAGGTCATGGCCGAGGTCGCGGTGGCAATGGCCATGGACGTGGGGCACCTGGCAAGGGTACTATTAACACTGAGGCTCGTTAGCCAGCTTTGGTATATGCTGCTCGTCGCCGCGAGGAGGGTGACGCACCTGACGTTATAATTGGTACGTTTTTTATTTCTAGCATGCCGTATACTGCCTTGGTGGATGTTGGATCTACTCATTCCTATGTTGCATGTGCCATATCTGGGTCGTTGGGTGTGCACTCTGAGGAGATTGTGAGTGGGGTATCTGTACTAAGTCCTTTGGGTCACTCGGTTAGGGTAGACAAACTGTATAGGGATGTACCCTTAGAAACTCAAGGTAAGATTTTCCCTGGAGATCTGATGGAGTTACCATTTGGAGAGTTTGATCTCATTTTGGGAATGGACTGGCTTGTTAAGCATAACGCGACTCTGGATTGTGCCACTAAACGAATGGTATTAAGGACCACAAAGGATGAGGAGGTTATGGTGATAGGTGAGCGAAGGGATTATTTGTCCAATATGGTGTCGGTATTAAGAGCCGAAAAGTGGATTCGGAAAGGTTATGAGGTCTATTTGGCATTTGTAAGTCAGTCAGAAGAGGAGGGACTGACAGTGGATAAGGTTAGGACCATAAAGGAGTTCCAAGATGTTTTTCCGGAGGAGCTTCCAGGATTACCTCCGAACCGAGAAGTTGAGTTTGGAATAGATTTGTTGCCTGGAACAGCGCCTGTGTCCATCGCACCGTATAGGATGGCACCGAAGGAGTTAGTGGAGTTAAAGGCTCAAATTCAAGAGTTGTTGGATAAAGGCTTCATTAGGCCAAGCCTGTCTCTATGGGGAGCACCGGTGCTATTTGTGAAGAAAAAGGACGGGACAATGCGTATGTGCATCGATTACCGCCAGTTGAACAAACTGACGATAAAGAACAAATACCCTCTGCCAAGGATTGATGATTTATTTGACCAACTTAGAGGAGCTTCGGTATTTTTCAAGATTGACCTTCGATCTGGATACCATCAGTTAAGGGTAAAGGAAGTGGATATTCATAAGACAGCATTCAGGACTCGATATGGTCATTACGAGTTCCCGGTTATGTTGTTTGGGTTGACGAACGCACCTGCCGCTTTCATGGATCTAATGAATCGAGTGTTCCAACCTTACTTGGACCGATTCGTGGTAGTTTTCATCGATGATATTCGGTATACTCGAAACCGAGGAGAAACATGAGGAGCATCTACGATTGTCTTTGCAAGTCTTTGAGAGAAAAGGAACCGTATGCAAAGTTTAGTAAGTGTGAATTTTGGTTGCAGAAGTGGCTTTTCTAGGTCATGTGGTTTCTATTGAAGGAATTAGAGTGGATCCTCAAAAATTGAGGCGATTCGGGATGGAAGCCACCAAAATCGATGATCGGAAATTTGGAGTTTTCGGGTTTGGCGGGCTATTACCGAAGGTTCGTAGAAGGATTTTCTCGATTCTTTGCACCATTGATTAAACTGTTAGGAAAGGGTAGCATTTGTCGGACCGAGAGTCGACAAAAAGCTTTTGACCATTTGAAAAGGTATTGATCAAGCACCGGTGTTGATTCAACCGGAGTTTGGGAAGGACTTCATCGTGTACAATGATGCGTCACATGTGGGGTTAGGATGTGTACTGATGCAAGAGGGTAAGGTGGTCGCTTATGCTTCCCGACAGCTTAAGTCTCATGAAGCAAACTACCCTACGCATGACTTAGAGCTAGCAGCAGTGATATTCGCGTTGAAAATCAGGAGACATTATTTATATGGAGAAAAGTGTATCATATACACGGACCATAAGAGCCTAAAGTATCTGTTAACTCAGAAGGAGTTAAACCTTAGGCAACGAAGATGGGTAGAGTTGCTTAAGGATTACGACTGTTCGATTGAGTACCACCTAGGTAAGGCTAACGTGGTGGTCGGCGCGTTGAGTCGAAGGGTTGTTTCGATTTGAGAGCCTTGTTTGCACGTTTGAGTCTGTTTGATGATGGAAGTCTCATTAGCGTAATTGCAAGTGAGACCTATTTGGACTGAACAAATTAAAGAAAAATAGTTGAAGGATAACTCGTTGATTCTTCGGTTTCAGCAAGTTGAGAAGGGTGAGAATGAGGATTTTGGACTGAATACTGAAGGAGTTTTATGCTTCCGAGGAAGAATTTGTGTTCCGAAGGACTCTGACTTGAGACAGTCAATATTGAAGGAAGCTCATGGAGGACTTTGTGCCATGCATCCTGGAGGAAATAAGTTGTATCACGACTTGCGAGAACTGTACTGGTGGCCTGGGCTTAAACAAGAAGTAACGGAGTTCGTGGGGAAATGTCTGACATGCCAGCAAGTGAAAGCTGAACATCAATTTCCTTCTAGATTACTGCAACCGGTGAAAATTCCATTGTGGAAGTGGGAGAGAGTCACTATGGACTTTGTGAGTGGGCTACCTTTGACACCCACCAAGAAAGATTCTGTGTGGGTAGTGGTGGATAGGTTAACAAAATCTGCCCATTTCATACCGATCAGTCTTGATTACTCCCGCAAAAGTTGGCTAGGTTGTATGTGGCAGAGATAGTATGACTACATGGAGTGCCAGTGTCGATTATTTCCGACCGAGACCCTAGGTTTACATCTCGGTTCTGGAAGAAGTTGCAGGAGGCATTGGATACACGTTTGGATTTCAGTACTGCCTTTCACCCACAGACAGATGGACAGTCGGAGAGGGTTATTCAGATTTTGGAGGATATGTTAAGGGGTTGTATCATCGATTTTCGTGGGAGTTGGGAGGACTACTTGCCATTGGCGAAGTTTGCATACAATAACAGCTACCAAGCAAGTATTCAGATGGCTCCATATGAGGCACTTTATGGGCGGAGATGTCGTACGCCTACGTGTTGGACAGAGTTGGGTGAACGACAAGTGCTTGGACCAGAGTTGGTGGTAGATACTGAAAGTAAGGTTAAGTTGATAAGAGATCGATTAAAAGAGGCATCTGATAGACAGAAGTCGTATGCGGACCTAAACCACAAAGAGATAGAGTTCGCGGTTGGGGATATGGTTTTCTTAAAGGTTTCACCTTGGAAGAAGATCTTGAGATTCGGCAAGAAAGGCAAATTGAGTCCGCGATTTATAGGGCCTTGTCGAGTTCTTAAGCGGGTAGGGCCAGTAGCGTATCAGTTAGAGTTACCACCAGAGTTAGACAGAATCCATGACGTTTTTCATGTGTCTATGTTAAGACGATATCGATCGGATCCCTCACATGTTGTGCCGTGGAGGAGATCAAGTAAGGACCGATTTGACCTTTGAGGAAGAACCCATACAAATTTTAGATCGAGAGGTTAAAGTTCTAAGAAGGAAGTCGGTTCCGTTGGTAAAAGTACTGTGGCGTAATCATGGGAGGGAAGAAGCTACTTGGGAGCCAGAAGAGACGATGCAACAGCAATACCCTCATCTGTTTGGATTAGGTAAATTTCGAGGACGAAATTTCTTTAAGGAGGGTAGAGTTGTAACGCCCCAATTTTCGGGAATTCTGTGAATGTTGACAAAATTTCATGCTTTGATTTTGTCATTTGTGAGTGAAATTATGAAATAGGACCTATGTGAAAATGTTTGAAAATGCTATAGGCTAAATTGAAGTGGCCAAATAAATAGGAGTGCAAAATAGGAGGATTTGCATGATAAACCTCCCATTTTACATGAAGTGGCCAGCCATCATGTTGTTGTAGACAAAATGTACACTTGATATCCATAATTTATGGTACAAATTGATACAAATTGATAATGGGTTAGGTAAATGTTCCATGACAATAGATTAGGTAAATATTCCATGATAATGGGTTAGGTAAATGTTTCATGATAATGGGTTAGGTAAATGTTTCATGATAATGGGTTAGGTAAATGTTTCATGATAAGAATTACATGTCTTTTGTATTAAAGAATTAAATGAATGAAATATGAAGTTTTATTAAAAGAAAAAGGGGTGAAAAGAACAAAGTTTTGTCCATCTTTGTTCATCATAGCTGAAAGTTAGAGAAGAGAAAGGAGAGGAGAAAGCTCTTGAGTATTCGGTCATTAGGAGGAGGAAAATTGAAGGTAAGTTCTTGGTACCTTGCTTTTATTTTGAGGTTCATGAGTTCTTCTTGATTCTACCTTAACTCTTGAAGTATATTTTGATTTTTGGTTGTGTTGTGAGCATTTGGTCATGAATTAAAATGAAGGAAATGGTTGTTGTTTCATGTTCTTTTGATGAAAAATGGAAGATATGTGAAGTTGAGCCAAACAAATGAGCATGCATGTGCCTTAGATGCTAAAGGGAAATCGGCTAACATGTTGTGCTTTAAAATGATGACATGGAGATTATGCTTAAGTAAAATCATAGATATGTGATGATTGATTGGTGATATACATGTTTAAATGACAAGCATGCAAGTTAGGTGTGAAAGAGTGATTTGGTAATAAATCTGCTTGGGACAGCAGCAGTAACGTGACTTTGGAAAATCACCATAAATTGTGGGAGATGAATTAGAATATGAATAAATTATGTAATTAAAGCTTAATGAGTCTAGTTTCAAATGAAATAAACTAGAACATATTTTGAATTCTGTACAATGAGAAATTTGATTCGTAATGAAGAGTGGTCAGATTAGTCAAACAGTGAAACATGGGAAACTTTGAGAAAAATCTGGTATTTATTGGCTAAACCAAAAATTCTGAAAATTTTATGGATAGAAGATATATGAGTCTATTTTTAGGGAAAATTAACGGCACTTGATTTGGAGTTTCGTAGCTCCAGTTATAAATGATTTAGTGACTGTTGCTCAGGAAGACAGCTTGCAGTGAAATTATGATTATCCGTAAACATTGACAAAATTTGTTAATGAGTTGCTTATTAATTTCTTATAAGCTCACTATGATCTGTAGGTGTGGTTGGCGAATATTGTAAGGATTAATATGTAGTTTGTATTTGAATAGTTAGATTAACGTGTTAGTAATCCAATTGTAGGCGGTTCGTGTGTGGATCTCGTCAACATATCATCGCAAAGCAGTGTGTAACTAACACCCTCTTTCTTAGTCTAGATCGGCAAAAGTCGAAAAGTCAAATGTCGAAAACCGGTATTTTGTAGATTTGCGAGTGTGCGAATGCTCGTGAGGTAAATCGATTAATGTTTTTGGTAAGCTGCAATGTTTGGACCGCAAAGTGCATGATTTCGTGCCTCGATATTTTTGGGCTTAATGGGCCAAAATTGGAATGATGGGCCAACGGCCCAATTCGTAAGAACCCTCGGTAGTGATTCTGTTAGTACGTGAAAGGTAGGAATATACATGAAAACCCTAAAATAGATAAATTACTGAAATACCTTTAAAAGTAGAAATTTTACGCTTTACCCCAGGAGATAAATTACCGAAATACCCCTAGGTTAAATTGACCTAAATGCATGTTTGATGTTGTTATTTCTGCATGCCATGTTGTTATTATCGATGCATGGGACTGAGATATTGACGGAGGAAGTATGAAAGTGGCTTGTCCACGATTGGAGGCTTTGCTTCAATTTATCGTTAAGCTGAGCAGCAAGGTACGCAATCGTGGAGTGTTAAATTTGGGTGGGTTGAGCTATTCCCACATGGAGTGTATGGCTGGTACGGGTGGAGTGTAGTGGTTGGTGGGTTGAGTAGTCTCTCCAAATGGGCTTGCATATGTTTCTTGATGTTGCATGTATTTTGAAATAGGCACATGGGCCATCATCATTATCTGAATAAGGGCTAAGGCCCGCTTTATTGTAATCTGAAAAGGGCTCGCCCAGACTACCACTGTTACTTGAATGGGCTTAGGCCCAATGGGCTTGAGTGACTTGGGCTTTGAATGGGTTTTCCTTACACACTGAGTTTCCCAAACTCACCCTTCTTTAACCTTGCAGTGAGTCTTGATGTAGGTGACTTGGAGCCGAGGGATTCAAAGTGGCCATTGTAAACACTTTTAGGTTTGAAAAAGAGACTGGTTTTCTTAAGTTATTTTTAATTACTATTTAAGTTTCGGGTTGTAATAAGGTCATTTTAACTTTATTTTCTTCTTTGATTTTCTGAGATTATATTATTTTAAACAACTTTAAATTGATGGATAATAATAATTCAAATGGGCTAGACTTAGGGCACGATTTCAAAACGATATTTTTTAAATAACATGATGACACGAATATTCAATTTACCAAAGATAACCACTCAAAGAAATTTCAACTTGTTATAACCAAGTGTGGCAATGGATGTGGACATGTCTAGGATTGGATCCAATCGAGAGCTTGGTACTTAAGCGACCTTCATGGCTCACCTCCCGTTATGGATACCTACCGGTGCCCACTTCCATTCACTTTAACCTATAATGAAATTATCTTTTAAAACACTAAAAAGGGAACACGGGTTTTTGACTTCAAAGTGGCATGTCGGATTCGGTCTTAACGTCTGGGCCGAGTTTGGGGTGCTACATTTAGTGGTATCAGAGCCTAGGTTACAACAACTCGGCTGTGGATCGGGTCCAAAAAGGGTTTTCAAAACTTTATGCCAAAAAAAGGGTATTTTTGGAAAAATCTGACTTTTGAAAATTTCCTATTTAAAGGAGATAATCTCCAAACTTGTTTTTTTTAAAACAAATGTTTGGAAAATGGATTTCAAAAAGTCTAAATCTTTTGAGTTTATCTGAAAACTGATGAGGTGGCACACTGAATCCCCGGCACCAAGGCTGTAAGTACTATTCTGTTTTATATACTGAACTGTACTGTAGTTAGTACTAAACCTTAGAGATAGTACTATAGATAATATAGCGTAAAGGCTATGAAACTGAGACTGTAGGGTAAACTAAGCCCTAGGAAACTGAGACAGTAGCTAAATTATGGTTACGCGAGAACAACCCTGAAACCTTATCTGTTCATAAGATATTCTGTAATAAACAGTGGAAACAGTAAACTAACTGCATAAAATTCGTAATCAGATAAATCGATATGAGTACGATAGCTACTCGGGGTAGAGGCCGTGGTCGAGGCCGTGGTCGAGGCCGAGGTAGTACTCAAGCCGGATCTTCGTCTTCTGAACACATACCCGCTGGAGTAGCACGACCACCACCGGTGGATGAGAATGGGCCGTATGATCGGGCCGCGGGGGATGACGCTCTGTCCCAGGCCATGTTAAGAGTTTTGGAAAGGGTGGCTGGAGCTAATATCGGGCCCATGAATAGGGGGTCCATTTCTGAGCGACTCCGGGCCAACGGAGCGGAAGTTTTTAGGGTTGTATCTGGAGTAGCCCCAAATGTGGCTGAGTACTGGCTGGAATTCAATTCAATATCAAATATACTATACTTACCTTAATTTTCTCACCATAAACATTTAAATTAAAATATAACAATTAATAATTAAATTCGGATTATAGAAATACAAGCCGCAATTTCCGAACTAACCCCCGTCGACTTTGCCTTTTTCCTTGTTTAGCCGAGGTTTCCGGCACAATGTTAGCTACGGAAATCAATTAAAAATTATCAATACACTACCATTTAATTTCACATTGAATATTACAATTTTTTTTATTCAACTTTTGTCTAAATTCCAATTTAGTCACTAAACCAAAACTAACTTTTATTCTTCACATTTAACTCAATACTTTCATTCAATTCCCACTTTAAACTAACTTCAACTCTCTAATTTCACCATAAAACCATAATTTCAAAATTCTTTCAATTTAGTCTCTACTATTCAAAACTTATAATTTTCTTTGTAATTCAATATTTACTTCACTTCTAGCTAACTTGAAATTCTATCAATTTAACCCTTAATTCTTCAATTTATTAATATGAACCATATCTAGAAATCTAATATCTTTCAAAATATCAACTTAATTTCACCAAAACCTTATTCCAAGGCTTCTAAAACATTAAAATTAAGTAAAAAGGGCTAAATTGACTTACCTATTATAGTTTAAAGCTTCAAAACCTCAATTTCTCCCTTTTTTCTTTCTTTCCCCTTTCTTTCCTTCTTTTCTTCTCTGTTTTCGTTTCATATTCTGTTTCTTTGTTTCTTTTCTATTTCTTTATTTCTTTTTATTTCATTTGTTTCATTTGCTTTATAATAATATTATAATAATATAATTTAATAATATACTTATATAATAAGTAAACATATATGTATTTTACAAATGTATGTATATTAGTATTACACATGTCACAAATTTTACCATACATTTGTTAAGATTTAGTTAAATATTACATAATAATATAATATAAATATATTTAAAACATAAAAAAATCTAAGATTTTATCATACTTATGTCACCTCATTTGTGGGACTTGGTAGATTTACCTATTTAGTCCCTTTAACTTTTCTTTAATTTATAATTAAACTTCTACACTTTATTCAGTTTAATCCTTATACCTAATTTAACCTTAATTTAAGCTAAATTCACTTAATTAAAGTCTAATTAACCACTCGATTAACTTTATAAATATTTTTAATAAATATTTATGAATTCATTTTTCAGAAACGGAGACCTGAAAATACATTTTTCGATAACCGTAAAATTTGGGTCATTACATAACAACTAGTAGTTAGCTGGTTTGTCAAGTCAGTTAGTAGTTAGTTGAAGTCAGTTGGTTGTTAGCTAGGTAGTTATTACTTTATTATGATAGTTACTACTCAATGTTGTATAAAAGGGTGCTAATGACTTGGTCTAATCAAGATCAGAAAATGATTTGTTTCTTTATGTGAGTTTCTGTCATTTGCTGTTATGGTATCAAAGCTAGGTTTCGATCCTGGGACCTGTGGGTTATGGGGCCACCACACTTGCTTTATAGGATGCTCACGCAATGTGATTTCTGCCCAGTGCTTTGAATGTCAAAGTGTTATAATTGACAACTCATTTGTTGTTGAGGTTTGTAGCTCCTCTCCCTCTAGTGAGAAGCTTCAATATGTGGAACCTAATGATACAGATTAGAGTCTCGACACTGGAGTCCAGTTCTTGCCTAAACATGTTGCAAATGTTGAACTTGAGCATGCTACAGGTCCTGTTGAGTCTAGTTCTTGCCTAAGCATGTTGCAAATGTTGAACTTGAGCATGTTACAGGTCCTGTTGATGTTGTAAAATCTTTGCCTAGTAATGTACATCCCATGGTCATAAGAAGTAAGGTGGGAGTGTTTAAGCCTAAGATCTATATTGCTAAATTAAGTATGATTGCACCGAAGAGTGTTCATAAAGCCATGATGATCCTTTCATGGTAAAAAGCTGTTGATGAAGAGTATCATGTTTTAATCTAGAATGGGACATGGGAGTTGGTACCTGCTCCAGAGCATCAAAATTTAGTAGGATGTAAATGGTTGTTTAAAATAAAGAGGAATTCGGATGGGAGTGTTGCTAGGAATAAAGCTTGATTGGTGGCACAAGGTTTTTCTTAGACTGCTGGTTCAGATTACTATGAAACCTTCAGCCCTGTTGTTAAAACCAACACTATTCGCATGATGCTTGTTGTAGCAGTGTCTCAGTAGTAGAAAATTTGCCAAATAGATGTGAACAATGCCTTCTTAAATGGCAAGCTTGTAACAACCCATTTTTCAGTAGTGTCGGAAATAGTGGTTTTGGGGTCACCAAATTCAATAAGTAAGTTCTTAAATATTATTATTTAATATTTACGAGTCAAATGTGATTTTTAAAAATGTTTTGATTTGATAATTTATGTTATATAAGTGATTTATTAAGTTTAATTAGTTTTAGAAAATGAGGTATCGGAATCTTTTTTTTTATAAACCGAGACATAAATATTTTTATAAATATTTACAGAGTGTCATTAAGGTGGTATTAAAGTTTCGTTGAGAAATTTTAATGTTTCAATAGTTAATTAATTAAAAAGGACCAAATTAAAAAAAATTACATTTTTGGGACTTGATTCCTGTAAATCAGACTCGTAAATATTTTTAGTAAATATTTACGAAGCTAGTTGTGTAGTTAATTAGATTTCGGTTAAGTGAATTTGCATAAATTAAAAGTAATTAGGTATAAGGACTAAATTGCATATAGGGTGAAAGTTGAATTATAAATTAAAGAATAATTAAAGGGACTAAAGAAGCAATTTTACCATTGTTTCTTTAGTAGGACATTAGGTAAGATATTTGTAAATTTATTATATATATTATAATAATTAAAGTTTTCTTAAGTATTAAGTATATATATTATATAATTATAATAAAACAAAAGTAATAAAAGAAATAAAGAAAACAAAAGCTAAACCAAAATTTGAAAGAAAAGAAAGAAAGAAAAAGAAAGAAAAGGGAAAGAAATAGACGCGAAGGCTTAGGGACTTCAAAGTTTTCAAGTTCAATTGGTTAGTTAATTTAGCCCTTTTTTTGTAATCTTTATGTTTTCGAAATCCCGGTGTTAAGTATTACGTGATCCATGTCAAAATTTTAGTATTGATTGAGTTTTTAAATGTTGTTAATGTTGAATAATTTCAGTAATAGGGATTAAATTGATATATTTTTAAGCTAGAAGTGAAAAAGGATTAAATTGTAGAATAAATTGTAAATTTTGAGTTATAGGGACTAAATTGTGAAAATTTTAAAATTTAGGAATTTAAGTGAAAATAGGGAGTTAAATTTAGTTTAAAGTGGAATTTATATGAAAATATAGAATTAAATGTGAAGAATAAAAATTAGTCTCGATTTAGGGGCTAAATTGAAATTTAGGCAAATATTGAGTAAAAAATTGAAATATTCAATATGAAATTGAATTGTGTTATATTGATGAATTTTAATTGTTTTAATTCCATAGCTAACATCGTACCGGAATTCTCGACTAAAAAGGGGAAAGATAAAATCGACGTTGAATAGCTCGAAATTCCTGACTTGTATTTCTATAATCCGAATCTAGTTGCTAATTGTTGCAATTCAATTTAATGCATATGGTAAGTATTGAGATGAGTAATTGACATTTGATAATTGACTGAAATGGATTGAATTGGTAGATACATATTGAATGTATTGATTATTGAATTGAAATGAATATATGTGCTAATGTGAAATTTGGATATTTATTATTATAGATTGAATCTAATTCATGTGTATATATGTAATTATATGAAAAATTAGTATTGAATATTGGTTATATCTGAAATGTGAAATTAAGCCCTATTAACTATATCGGGCTAAGTTGGATATAAATGGCATGCCATAAGATAGGAAGAATTCAGGGAATTCTTCGATTTCGAAGTCGATGAGGCACTGGGTGCTAATTTACTTCAGTTTAACCGATGAGACACTGGGTGTCAAATTTATATAGCGCTGGGCACAGTTACTACTTTGGATTTATCCGATAAGGCACTAGGTGCCAAACTGGTGTGTTGGTTGGATCCATGTATCTGTCCGAGTCCGAGTCGTGTTAATAGGGGTAAATAAATAAAGTTCTATAATTGATATTGAAATGACATGGTATGAGAAATGGAAGTGATATAGTGAATTGAAAATAGAATGTGAAATATGTTGTAAATACATAGAATATATGAGTTATATACTCATTAATTGAATATGGAATAGCTAATGCTATTGTTTAAATGATATGTGGATCAAATTGTGAAAAGCTATTGTATAGCAAGTGATGAGAATTGAGTATGGTATGAAATGATATATTCATGAATTAAGTATTGAATGGCTAATGTCATTGTACAAATAAATATGGTTTGATATGTGAATAATTATTGATATAGCAATTGTGTGAATTGGGACATTATTTAACAAATGAAATATGATAACATATGATAGTCATGATAGTAGACATTAATATGTGCTTAAAATTCAATTGTGCATATTATATTATCTTGTCTTTAAAGATTCGGATTATAGAAATACCACTGAGTTTTACTCGCATACGGTTTTGTTTTCTGTGCGCGGGTTAGGTACTTAACTTTTGAACGCCGATTCAACATCTAACAACGATTCCAAACTCAAATGTGGTGATGTTTACCTTTGTGTTGGCATGTACCTAGGGTGTCTAAATAATAGTTATTTTGTGGATGGATTGTAAATGAGGTTATAAGTTTAATATTTGTTTGGTATATATATATATATATAATCTTGTGTTTGTTTTTGAAGCCATACTATGAAATGTAATGCCCCGAAAATTTTTACAGTAAGATATTATCCTTGATATAGTAAAATAAGAAAATAAAGTGACAAAAAGGGAAATTTTGAGTTATGTCAATATTGGGAAGTATATTATGATATATTAATTCAAGAAAGGACTAAATTGTAAAAGAGAGAAAAGTTTTATTGCACAAGAGTAAATACTCAAAATTTGAGGGGTTAAAGTGTAAGTATAAAAAAGTTGAAGGACCAATAGTGTAAATATTTTAAGGGTGGAATGACCTAGAAACTAAGGAAAATGGATGAATTAGGACCAAATTGAATAGGTGAAAGACTATGATGGACTAAATTGTAATTTTACCAAATTAAATGATGACTTAAGGATGGAATTTTAAAAGATAATAAAGGGCAAAATGGTCAATTGGAAGAGAGAGAAATCTAGAAAGTAATAATGATGCTAGAGATATTTTGATATTTTATTATTATTTAATTAAATAAATATTATTTTATTAATATTTTAATAAGATATTTTATTATTTTATTATTATTTTATTAGCATATAAAGAAAGAAAGATGAGAAATTCTCATCCTTTTTTCCCATGCAAAACCAACGTGAGAAGAAGAAGAAGAAAAGAAATTTTTATTTTTTTACAATTTGGTCCTTTTACCAAAAATTCACCATTTTCACCCAAAAATCAAAAGAATTTCCATAGCTACCAAGAGAGAAAAATGTTAAGGAGACTATGGTAAGTTAGAATATCAAGTTGGATTCAAGAAAGGGAGCTGAAGGGGAGAGAAAATCAAGATGAAGATTGAAATCAATAGAGCAAGGTAAGAACATCATGATTTCAATATATCTTTAAGTTTGATATTATTGAAAAAGCATGGGATTAATGTTAATGTAGAGTTTCCTTACATATGGTCCTATGTTATTGATATGTTAGTGGAGATAAAATAAGAGAAAGTGATGAGAAATAGTGTAGAAAAAGAAAATAAGGGTGTTATAAACATGGTAATTAATATCTTGCACTAAAACAGTTTTGGACAGCAGCAGTAGTCTAACTTTGAAAAATCACCAAAAATTTTAGAAATCAAATTATAGGATGAATAAAATATTAAATTAAAACTTATTGAGTCTAGTTTTTTATAGAATAAATTATGTAAGCAATGGAATTGTAAATAATGATATATAATAAATGTTTTGAGACAAGGTCAGAATGATTTTGAGTTCCCCTGTTCTCAATTTGGAAAATCATAAAAAATTGGATAAAAATAATTATGGGCTTAAATTTATATTTTTAGAATCTTGAATGAGTCTATTTTCAAGAGAAATAAATGGTAACATCATTTGAATTCTGTACGAGGAGATAATTAATTTTTAGTGAAGAAGGGTCAGAACTATTAGACAGCAGAACAGGGGTAACTTTAAAGAATAAACTGTACTTATTGGCTAAACCAAAAATTCTAAAAATTTTATGGTAAGAATATATATGAGTATAGTTTTAGGGAAAATTATAGGATCTTAATAGCTCCAGTTATAAATAATTTAGTGACTATGACACAGATAGACAGCTTGAATATTCATAAAAGTAAATAATAAAAATTATAGATAATGTTACTTACAAGTGTGTTATATACATTAAGGATGTGGAATAGAGAGGAGGAGGAGGAGGAGGAAAATATATATGAATATTCAGCTAGCATGGCTAATTTGCATGTTTTAGGCTTAGGGACTAAATTGAATAAAAGTAAAACTTGAACGGGTAATTTTGTAAAAATGTCAAAAATGACCAAATTGAAGGGAATGAATTGTTTTATTATTTAAATTAATAAATTGAATGAAATTATCAATTTAAGATCGAGTGAAAATTAGGAAAATGGTAAATTACCAAAATGCCCCTGAATCTTGATATTTCTGCAATTTCGCCAGGTAAGTTCATGTAACTTGAATTATATTCTTAAATGCTTGAAATGTATGTTATTGATGTGAATATGATTTGAATGTTCATTGTATGAAAATTGATGAAACATTGATATATTTGATAAAAAGATAAAGAAATCCTGGTTGAATGAAAGGAAAATTCGATGGATCTCTGAAAAGGAATTGACGATAAAAAAGGATCTGGCCCGGATGGGTGATCCTATCCTGATATAGCCCTCTCAAAGAATATGTGTAAAATGATTTAGCCCGGACAGGTAATCCAAATTAGGGTCTGAATTTAGCCTGGACTGGTAATTCAGATCCAAGCTCATTAGAGTAATTGTCGTTACAGGGGATTTAGCCTGGATTGGTAATCTCGACAATACTCTATGAGTTTATATTACAGGGGATTTAGCCTGGACTGGTAATCCCGCTATAAGGATGAGGTTCGCGGGAATGTGCTCTCTGAAATGAAATGTGTAAGACCATGGTTGAAAGCTACCAGGGTAGCATGATATGAAATGTGTAAGACCATGGTTGAAAGATACCATGGCAACGTGACATGAAAAGAATAAGACCATGGTTGAAAGATACCATGACAACATGACAAAAAATGAGTAAGACCATAGTTGAAACACACTATGGCATCATGTCAAAGATAAATAAGACCGTGGATGGGAGACGCTATGACAGTTGTTGAACAATTGATATTCAGGTAATATGTATCAGATGACGAATGGTTATATGAAATGGTTGTGTGAAATGTTTACAAGAACTGGTCATATGAAAATATATGTACAAAATAGTTGTATGAAATAATTATGAAGATGGATAAACGAAATAAGTATAAGTACATGGAATATAATTTATGTTAAGTTTGATATAAACTATTACCGGAATAAATATACATAAAATATATGGAAATGATGGAGCATGAAATATTGATATAATGAAATGAATGATATATACTTATAAAGAAACGGTAAGAGAATGATATGTTTCATGACATGTACATATATGATTATCTTTGATATGTTGATATAAGAAAACTATGTAGGTAAAGACAATTATTAAACTCAAGTGTGACATGTCGAGAAAATAAGTATATCAATGTTGAATTTATATGAAATATGTACTAGTATACTAACAATGTCGCTGTTTGATGCTTATACAAGTGCCAAGCTGTTGATTGAATGGTAATATATTTATTTATATGATATATTGAATCAGTAAGTATTTAATTGAATTTTTTTCTTAAGTGATTTGCAAATTCTAGTAATGCCCCGAAACCTTGTTTCGACGTTGGATTTGGGTTAAGGGTGTTATATGGCATGATAAATTGAACCTAATTTAGATATGTGCATGTGAATTTAAGTTAGTGTTTAAGTGCTTATGAACTAGGCAAAATGGATTGAATTTGGCATGTTTATAATTTGGATTTGAATTATGCTTTGATGATATGTTTTGATGATATAAATATGATACCAATGATAGTACATTGGTTAGGCACCTAGAATGATTGTTTTGGTATGTTTTGAATGTATTTGATCATGTTTTGAACTGGTTAAACGAATGGTTTTGAGTTGTTTAATGACTGAGCATGTAGAGAATGGTAAATTGGTTATTTAAGGCATCTTTTAAAAGGGTACATACTGCTAGCACACGGGCGTGCGAGGCATTTTAAAAGGGTACATGGTCTGGCACACGAGTTGTGGCTTGGCCGTGTGACCCAAGTCAGAGAGTTACACGGGCAAAGACATGGCCGTGTGTCCCTATTTCGGATGCCCACACGGCTTGGCCACACGGTCGTGTGAACCTTGCGGCTTTGAAAAAATTTTTAGTGTATTTCGAAAAATTCTTTGAGTTTCCGAATTAGTTTCGATTTGTTTCTAATGCGTATTTTAGTCCTCGAGGGCTCGAATAAAGGACAGTATGTATGAGTTTGATTGGTTTCTGACCTGGATATTATATGTTATGAAATGTTTGAATTTTTTGTCTGTTTGATCTATAAATTCTGGTAACGCTCCGAAACCCTATTTTAGCGACGGATACGGGTTAGGGGTGTTACAAAGCTATTTGAAGAAATATATATGAGGTAGCCTCCTAGGTTTGAGGTTTGTGATTCTGAAGGTAATTTTCTAGTGTGTAAGCTAAAAAAATAACTATATGGACTTAAGTAAGCCCCTCGTGCTTGGTTTCATACTCACAAGAACTTCTTGACTATTGTATTGGGATTTCAAAATTGTAGAGCTGATTCCTTTTTATTTTTTAAGAAAACCTCAGTTGGATGTGTGTTTTTGCTTTTGTATGTTGATGATATACTTGTCACAGGAGCCTAAGAAACAGATATAACTGCTGTGGTTCAAGCCTTGCATCAACAGTTTTCTCGTAAGGATGTTGGGGATCTTCATTATTTTCTTGGTCTCGAGGTCAGTAGAGAAGTGAGTGGCATGTACGTCTCACAGCAGAAATATGCTCGTGAGTTGTTGGAACGGGCAAATATGAGCAATGCTAAGCCAGTGGCTACTCCAATGGTTAATGTGCCTACATTGTCTTCACTCACTGGAACCAAGCTGTCAGATGGAACTTTGTATCAACAGGTTGTGGGCGGATTGAGTATCTGTGCTTAACTCAACCGAACATTTCCTTTGCTGTCAACAAGGTCAGTCAGTATATGCACTCTCCTCATGATGAAGATTGGTGTGCAATACAAAGGATACTAAGATATGTTGAAAGCAATACTGATTTTGGGCTGAAGTTTCAACCATCTGTAGTTACCTTAACAGGCTTCTCTTATGCAGATTGGGCAAGTTCATTGGATGAGGACAGGAAATCAATATCTAGTTACTGTGTGTATCTTGAAGCTAATCTTGTTGGTTGGTCCTCCAAAAAGCAAACTGTTGTGTCTCATTCTACAACAAATGCAGAATATTAAAGTCTAGCCAATACCACTTCCGAGCTTGCTTGGTTTCAATCTTTGCTTACAGAAATTGGAGTTATGTCTACTGGAGTGCCAACAATTTGGTGTGATAATGTGAGTGCTGTCTCATTTGTACCAGATCCTGTTTTTCATGCTCGAGTCAAGCATATTGAGATTGACTAGCACTTTGTTTGTGATAGAGTGTTGTATGGTCAATTACAGGTTAACTTTGTACCAGAGAATGATCAGGTTGCAGACATTCTTACTAAGCCTTTGTCTGCTGGGAGCTTTCAACGCTTTAGAGATCAATTAAGTGTTATAACTCTTACTGTTTTTGAAAAAGAGAGTAGGGAGAATGTTAGATAACAACTATCAGTTAGCTGGTTTGTCAAGTTAGTTAGTCTGTTAGTATAAAAGGGTGCTAGTGACTTATTCTAATCAAGATAAGAAAATGATTTGTTTCTTTATGTGAGTTTCTGTCATTTACTGTTGGTGAAATTTACTTACACTGGTGTATAATTAAAATGGCTTTACACCATTCCATAATTTACTTTAATATATATATTTTAACAATTTAACTGTCATATTTTATACTCTATTCATGTGGTTCATATATGCGAGATTGAAATAAAATAAAAATCGATTGAAATAAAATAAAATCTACTTATTTTGTGCAAAAATTCTAACTATTATACATATATATATATATAGACAATATTTTCAATCGATATAATAGAAATATCATATTGATTAAAAAATTATATGCATAAAAAGTATAACTATCTTAATGAATTCAACAATTGAATTATTCAAATATTATTCATATAAAAATTATGGAAAGATGTAAAACTTAGTTTTACAACTGTATATATTAAAATTTGGTGTTAGTATTTTATAAAATTGACAAGTTAATTCAATTGACTAACATTGTTAAACGTTGATTTAAAAATTGTAATTCAACAATTTATATGTAAATGCAAAGATTAATAAAAGTAAATAATTTAATAATATGTATAAATTAGTAAAAATAAATAATTTAATCATTTATATGTAATTCCTTTCAACAAAAGATGGATTAAATTTATCGAACAATCAAATTATAGTAGGTTATAAGCATGGATTTTGCGTAAGTAAAAAATTAATAACATTATTAAATCCGAAATCAAATTTTAGTAGCAATAAAACAAAGTGAAAATAGAGTTTCACGATTGGAAATTTTGTTGTACATACATTCATTCAATTATATTTTATATAAAAGGAGTTTAAAAGCCAATTAAACACAGTGATGCATCTTTCAAATATTGCAAATTCTTGTATCTAAATTCCACAAGAACACATCAAGGTTTCTAGTAACATCTATATGTGAACAAAAATTACTATTTCCTTTTTGTATCTGCCATTAATACATTTACATTTTTATACCTTGTATTACCGAACAAATATATGTATTCCCAACATACTTTTCACCCAACCTTTTACAACTCTTTTTTGGTATCAGAGCTCTCGGTTGCGCACCCGAACATTGGTCTCGCTTGAACCTTGTGTTTTAGGATGATTCTCTTCTAAAATACCAAAATTTGCAGCATATGGTCGTTGAATATCTTCTTTGTAATTACTGTCCAAACTGTTACTGCCAGAAAGAAAAAGGGTAAGAAAATGATGAAAGCAATTATAAGTGAATGCTAAGAGAATGAAAGGGTTTCAGGATTACGGAAGCCTGTTGCAATCCGCCGATATCCAACCAATCCGCTGCTCCTCATTGTCGTAGACCACCATTTTGCCTATCAACGAGATGTCTGAGGAGAAAAAATAACAAATGAGGAAGAGTTAGATGACAAAGAACAACGAAAATGGTGGAAACGATTCTTAATATTATTTATCACCTCCTATTACGTTCAAGTCTCCCAATCCTGCTTCCGTGCCATTCAAGATTCCAAAGCAAGCATTGCCATCTTCCTGAGAACGGAAGAGCATGTTAGAAATGTTGTTGTAACCGTGTCCATTGATATCATTTTGTTGGAGAACTAGGGATCTGCTTACCGTGACAATAAGATACGCTTCTGGCTGTAACTCTAGCTGAATATTCTGGGTGTCTTTAAACTTCAATGTCAAGGTGCTGAAATAGTTCTTGACATCATGAACAGATTTGAAAGGTTTCGTTCCTTTCCAGCAGATTGGGAGAGCTTTATCCTGCACTGTGTCCAACGTCTTCTCGGTTAAGCTTTCCCTTACCTGAGACATGAAATACAAGATCAGTTCCTTAAGAAAAGCTTAAAGATTACTCTCAACAGGAACACTCCCACTCGTTTACTTACCAGATTGAGCACTCCTTCGTAAACTTGGAAGCCAAAGTAAGTGTACGAACTCCCACTGTCAAATACTACTTTAAGGTCCTTTATACCAGTCGGCTTTCCGTCAAATAAGACTTCTGCTGGACTTGACAAATAATGTTTACTGAAACAAAATGATCAAGGAAACAGAGATGAGAAAACAAATGTTAAGGGTAGGAGGAGTGGCTGGAATTTAATAGTACTTACGAGTTGGCCGATACAGGCATCCAAGACATTCCAGAAGGGACGAGATCATCTCCTAGGAACAAAAATCCTCCACCTTTCCCACTTAAACAATGGCCTAATACATTTCTTGTGAGATCAAAGCTTCGCAGCTGTGACAATATGCTTGCTTTGCCATTGCCAAGCCCGAGGACTCCAGCTGCTGGAGGATCATATGGGCCAGGATTTTTCAGATCATAAGCACATCTGTTGAAAAAGGATAAGAAAATATGATATTGGTTATAAGGAAATGTGCACTTCCGCAGCCATTTCAACATATCAGGAAATTATATTCATTATGGTTTAGGTTTCTTATTGAGGTAAAGAGCAAAAAATACACACCCGAAAGTCAATGGGAGATGAATAAGAGAGCCATTCATAAATCTAAGAGAAAAGACATCAGCGACCACCACACCAAGAACTGAACCATGATCAACGTAGTCAATCTCAAAGTCACATTGGTCATCCGGTTTCTCGCAGTGAGGACTTTCAGGGAAGTGAACCACGCCGCAGGAAGGATGCTCACAGCTTACAAGGATGTGTTTTTGGGGCTTGTAAAGATGATCGATTGGCTACAGAGACAAAGACATAGCAAGATATAATTTAGGACATGATAAGATTCAACATCTATCGAAAATTTTACCTTGGTGCAACCAGTGCAAGGCGCATCGCATTGGACCCATGTGAGGTCACTGCCAGTATCAATATCGAACTCGAAAACCTTGGGTGGATTGCCTATGGACAGTGATATAGAATAGTACCTGCACAAAAGCATGGTTTTCAACCCTTTGAGACAATGGCAAAACAATAGCACTAAAGATTCTAGAGACAAACAGAGGAACTATATTTCAATGAAACTACACTCTCATAGACCCTAAGATAAAAAACCCAAGGAAAATTTTCAAGAATTTCTTCCAAAAGGTTAAATAATCTCTAAAAAGAGACCAATTTATAGCCAAATTAATATACAAGATTCAGAAGAACATGTACATATAAAGCCAAACATGCACAAAAATTAAAACTTCAAGAAACCTAATTCAAAGAAAGAGCTTACCCAAGAGCTAATCAAGTTGATCAAATAGTACTAAGATTTCTCAGTAGAAAACAAAGACTGAGAAGAAAAATCAATAAAGAATCTCATTCATGCAATAAAACAAACAATTACCAGACTTAAAAAAATTTAAAAGAAACCCAAAGATCGAGCGAAGCAAACATAAACAAATTTCACATTTCAAAGAAAATGAGAAAGTACCCAAGAGGATAAACATTCCCAGTGACAGGAAAAAGAAAAGATGATTGAAACCCATTATGAGGCTTAAGATGGGTTGACTTTTTATTGATGGGTTGCTGACTGGCAGCCGAGAAACACCCTGGAAAATTTACAAGAAACAACATCATGAACATCATCATCAGTGCCACTGTTGCTTTGCTTTTCTTTACATCCATCTTCTTTTTTTTAAAACTTGGACAGAAAGTTGTATTCTTGGGAAACTAACAAGCTAAAAAGGTCAAAAAGAGCAAAAAAAAAAAAAAGAAAGCAAAAGGGCGTTTTGTTTGGATTAAAAAAGGGGATTTTTGTGAGGAAAGGATTTAGGAAACAGCTAAAAAAGGAATTTAATTTCTGGGTTTGAAGTGAATTTATAAATGTGAGTTTGCAGCTTCCTACAGCCTCCACGTTTCTTTTTTGCAAATAAAATATTTGTTTTTTTAGTCAGACAAATCGATTTTCGGAACTTTGTGGAAAATATACACTGTTTTATGGAAAAGCCAATTATTATTATTATTATTATTATTATTATTATAAGAGTGATTGATAAAAAAACTTATTAATAAACACAATTTTTAAAAATACAAATATTGGCGTGAAAGATTTTGTAAATATATGTTAAATATAAATATATTTAAATTTTTAAGTTCATAAAATGTCACATAATATATTAATTATTAATATTTTTAATATGGCAATGATGTCTTTTATTAAAATAAATAAATATATAAATAATAAAAACTGATTATTGGAATATGTATGAAATGTTTATTGTTTTCGAAGTTATTTTCACACATTCAATCAACATTTAAAAGAAATATATCAGAGTTTAGGTTTCATTCCAAATAATTCTACTTCTCTCCTTAATTATAAAAAATGTAAAAATAAATTATTAAAAATATGAAAAGATTTATTTTATTCTTATAAAAATTAATGGCTAAAAAATAGTAGTGTTGTAAAGAAAGAATAATTTTTCAACCGAAAAGAAAATCAAAATGAAATAGTGAATACTTGAGTCCTGATAAGGTTTTTTTCTTAGAACGTGTCCTTTTTAAAAGAAAAAAAATATTTTTAATATTATTGAATAGTTTGATTTATTATTTTTGAAAGTATTTTAGTAATTTAATTCATGACATCATAATTACTCAATTTCTTGTAAATGACCCAACTGTAAAGAAATCATGGAAATAAGAGAGGCTTCTATTACTAAACAAACACTATGTACCCTCCGGCCTCTGCTAAATGAAGAAGCTATGTATTTTTTTTTCTGCATTTTATTTAGTTTTTTTTTTCCAAACAAGTTCCTATAGCATATTACAAGAAAAAAAGATTCAAAATCAGCCAAACTTGCGATTACAATCAGCATTAGCCCATCCTATCATCTGATTCTCGTTGTCGTATATCACCAGTTTGCCTTGCAATGAAATATCTGCACAGCAGCAACAACCCAATGTTCATATATTCCAAGTAACATGAATATATATACACATACACGCTCTTATTACCTCCAATCACATTGGTAGTTCCTAGTCCGGCTTCCGCGCCATTCAGAATTCCAAGGCAAACATTTCCTTGTTCCTGAGAAGCATGAACTTGTTAAATTGGATTCTATGGATTTATTATCTTACTTCCGGTAAGTTTGATTGTTTGCAGGGGGTTTTTCGGGTACTTACAGTGACAATGAGATAATTTTCAGGTGGTAGCTGTAGCTGAACATTACTTGAGCCTGTAAAACTCAATGCAAAGGTGCTGAAATAGTTCCGAGCATCTCGCACGGATTTGAAAGGCTTAGTGCCTTTCCAGCAGATCGGTAGAGCTTTATCTTTCACATCATGTAGTTGCTTTCCACTGAGATTTTTCCTTATCTGAAAAATGAAGTAGCAATCAAATTCCCTTAATGTGTTTGCATTCATAAGGTTTTATGCATTGATGGTTGTTGATGTCTCACCAGATTAAGTACGGTTTCATAAACTTTTAAATTCAAGTAAGTGTAAGTGGAACCAGTATCGAAGATAACGTTAACGCCTTTAATACCAGTAGGCTTCCCACTGAAAAGAAGTTCTGCTGGACCGGATGAATAATGTTTACTGAAATGAAAATCAAGAAGAAAGAAACATATGTTAAGAGGCAATAAGAAAGAACCAGTATATTGATTCATTGTGCTTACTAGAACCAGTATATTGATTCATTGTGCTTACTAAGAGGAACTTTGTAACATCCGTGTCCAAGTCATTCCCGATTTTGGGACGAAATCAGCCCCAAAGAACAAAAACCCTCTATTATCACCGAGGCAATGGCCAAACACATTTTTGGTTACACCCATGCTACTCAATTGTGATGAGATGCTTGCTTTACTTTTGCCAAGCCCGAGGACTCCGGCAGTAGGAGTTGGAGGGTGAAGACCGCGGTTTTGAAGACGATGTCCACACCTATGGATGAGGGGAAAAAAACAAAGATGGTTGAAATCACTTCCAGAATTCATAAATGAGAGGAAGAGTTCGAAATAACTACCCGAAGGCCAAATTAGGTTTAGAAAGGGTGCCATTGACAAGTCGTAGGGGAAAGGTGTCTAAGACAATGAAACCAAGAACTGAACCATGATCAGCATACTGAACTTGAAAGCAACATTTTTCATTAGGGTTCTTGCATTGAGGTGGATTGGGAGAGTTAACTGCAAGACATATGGGGTCCTTGCAGTCCACAAAGTTGTTCTTAGACGGATTGTAAAGTTGATCACGACGCTGCAAATCATGAAGATCAAAGGCATTAATCATCATAAGAACCTAGCAGTGCATATCATCATATTTTGAGTAAGAAATTTTACCAAGGTGCAACCAGTACAAGGAGCATCACATTGGACCCAAGTGAGGTCACTGCCAGTATCAATATCAAGTTGAAATGGCTTAGGTGGGTTGCCTATACCAATTGTCACAGAATAATACCTGATGATTGATAGAAACACAAATTCCATGAAGTTCAGTAATGTTGTACTCTACATAAAGAGCAAATTCAAGCCCAAATTATGATGAACAATCAAATTCCAAAACAGTTAGAAACCCAAAAAAGCTATCAACTTATAATGGGGAATTGCTGATTTGGCCAAAGAATTCAACTTGGAAAAACAAAGGATCCAAAATGACAAATATTTAAACAAAATTAACCAACATATTTATCAGATGATCAAATTCAGAACAAAAGCAGCATATTGATGAAACCAACAAAATAAATAAACTTGGAAAGATCCAAGAAACTAAAGAAAACCAACATTTCAAGAGAACAAAAAATTTACAATAATTAAAAAAAGAAAGCAGTACCCAAGAGGATAGACATTGCCAGAAACAGGAAGAAAAACAGAGGAGCGAACACCGGCCCTAGGATGGATTGAGGTAGGCTTCCTAGGAGGTTGACCTTGACCGGTTGCTGCAAGACAGCCGTGAAGAGATGCAGAAAGAACCTGAAAGATCAACACCATGATCATCAATGATACTTTTCTTCTCTCTTTCATTTTCTGATCAGCCATTTCAGCTATAGAATCGAAAAAAAATCGCAAAAAAAAAAAAACAGAAAAGAAAAGAAATAATGGAAATTTGGGAATCAGAGACGAAAAGGGTACTTAAAAAACCATTGAAAAGTCTGGAAGAACTTGGCCAGGAAGGTGTGAAAGATGACTGCTTGGGCTCCTTTGACTTTTTACGCGCGCTCTTTTCAATTTCTTTTCTTTTTTTTTTTAACTAAAAAATTATTAATATTGTAAGAAAATGGGAAATGAGAGGGGATTTAGAAAGGGGAATGGAATCTTTAGTGATATGCTAGTTTCAATTCAATTCAACTACCATGCCTCACGCGTTTCTCTACGCGGAAGCTTATCAGATGAAAAAAAAATAAGTGATTTTGTAACTGGAAAATTTTTATTTCTACGGTGGTGAGAAAATAAAATAAAATTGATTTCGATAATAGTGCTTTTATTCTATTTTTATTAATATGGCTTTAATTTTATTTAATTATTAATTAAGTTTATATTAAGTTGATATTTAAATTATACTTCATTAGCACTTAAACTATAATCATTATCCAAATTATTCCAAAAAAAAAATCTATTAATTAATTATTTTGTGATACATGACACTTTTAAATTAAAATTAAAATTAAAATTAAAATTAAATTATAAAAATCAATTTTAATTACATTAAAACTTTTATTTTGTACGCACTCTCCTCCTCACATTCTTTCATCTCTTTTAATGTATTCTTTTTAATTATTAGGTAATTTTTCTTTACAATTCTCTTGCCAAAATTTTCCACTCACTTCTTTTTAGTATTTGGATTTCATGATATATGTAGGTTTTTTCATTATAGAGGTTCGCACAATATTAATTATTTTATGCAAAATATGTAAAAAGAATGAAGAAAATTGTTTTTGAGAAAAACAATACATAGGTTTTGATCGGGATGAGAAATAAATTAAAATTGAGATTTAAAAACAAAAAAAGAAACTCGTAGGATCTAGGTTTTGTCACCAAAAACTAGGTTTTGATGAATTTTTTTATTGATTTTTAAATTTTCTATCACCGAAGTTATTAGGTGAAAAAAAAAAGAATATGTTTATAAGTTTTTATAAAAAAAAGCGCTTAAGGAAATATTATTGAAACTTTTTGAATTTTTTTAGTTAAAATTGTCATGTGTCACAAGATGATTGGTTAAGATAATTTTTTAAATGGTTCGAGTAATTTGGATAATGGAGTATAGTTTAAGTACACCACCTTGGGCAACAAAAAATAGTTTAGGTATAACGTGTGACAAAAAAAAGTTTAGGTACTAACTAGGGAAAAATGGTATAGTTTAGGTACCACTTAAGACCAAAAAATAGGAGTAAACTACACCCGATATCACAAAACTATTAGTAATTTTATATTTTCGTCACTCAACTTTAAAAAGTTACAAAATAGTCATTGAATTATTCGAAAGTTTTTATTTAAGTCATTAAACTATTTGAAATTTTTTATTTGAATCACTAAGCATTTAAGGTTTTTTTTTTCCTAACCTAGCTAGCGAGCACCAGGTAAGATTAGATGATCGGTACGATAGATCAATACCCATTGACGAGTTTAGGAATATACCTTAGATCCAAGTTGATTTGATAGTCAGTGGAAATCAGAGAAGAAAATTGCTTGGATTTTAGTTAACATATTTGTGATATTTAAAGCTGTTTTATAAAAAAAAACTGAATTGTAGAAGAGTAGAGGAATTAGATCTTTTGATTAGTGCAGGCAGTACAAACAGGGAAGGCCTTACAACAACGATTTTAACAACTTAATTATTTAAATGTAAACTTTCGAACATTTCAGTAACCATTTTATAGCCTTTTGAAGTTGAGTGAACAAAATATAAACTTACTATTAATTTAGTGACTTTGAGTGTAGTTTACCCATAAAAAACTTAAGTACCAATTTGAAAAAAAATAGTTTAAATACCGATTTATGATTTAAGCAATTATTTAAAGTGAAATGAATTTATTTTTAGTTAGCTTTTATCTTTTATAATATAAACATGAAATACTGGACAACAAAATTTTTATAAATTTTATAATATAATATAAAATATTATCCACTTAAGATTGTTTAAATCGATGTACTTCAAGTTATTTGTAACAACAATGTTAATTAAATTAAGATTTAATCAATTAATTCAAGTTATATTTGACTATAAATTTTAGTTGATTTAAAGTGTCTCTTTAAATAGATAGTGAGATTAAAAATAACAGTGAGATTAATTATTGTAATGTTAAATTAAAGTTAATTGTAGAGTGTATATTTTAATTCAGACGAGAATAAAAATTGACAATTAAAAACATTAAATTATGTATGCAAAACAAATACTTGAAAATTACATATCATATCATATATACATGTATATTATATTACAAGGTTGTATATAAAAATAATAATAAACAAGCATACTCACATTAAGGTTTTTTTTTAACACCTGATTCTTCCATTTGAGGTACTTATTTCTAATTTGGATAAATTACTGTTTGCTCCATGCCTTTTAAATTATATTATAAATTACTGTAAACATTACTTAATAATTACATGTATATTAAACTTTATTGTTATTGTTTTTATGATTTTTTTTTTGTTATTGTTATTGTATCATTTTGAACATGCTACTAAAGAAGAAGCCGTGAGGCACGTAAAAGCCTTCGCCATCCTTGATTAAATAAAGAAATTATATTTTGCTCACTTTCAAAATTTAATAATATAATTTGAATCTTTTAATATAAAAATTTTAACTTTAGATGTTAAAATTTTATTAGATTATGATACCTCCATAATGTAGGTGAAAACCTTCTTGTAATATATATAAATAATATAAAAATTAAATATATTTTTGGTTGAAATAATAAAATTGAATTAATAAAAATATTATGGTTTGGGTTCAAATCTCTAATATTCCCACTATATATATATATTTATTTATTTTATCAAAATACAAAAAAATTAATCTAAATACCCTCAAAATTATATTTGTTACTTTATAAAAGAAAAGAACTTTTGATAAATTTTAACTAAGTTGAGACTTGATTAATGTCAATCTATATAAATAATTTTATTTTAATAATAATACAAATTTAATTTTAATTTGATACTAATACAAAATTTCACCTACCTATAAATAATCAAACGCAAGTATAAAAATATAAGATAAAAATAATACTACAAACACGAATATGTTAATAATTTTTATAAATGATTAATTTGTTAAATTTTATATAAATATATAAAACATTAAATTCAATCATATTCATAATCAAATAAGTGATTGAATTGGTCAAGCTATCGGTTCATCGCTTCAACCGGTCTACTCGATTCAATTAAAAGACTATTTAAAAAATTCATAAAAGAATAAAATTAAAAATTCTATTCAACTGGTCCGTATCGATTGTAGAGTTAACTGTTTCAATGTCTTTCTTTGAACCGTATTCTGACCGATTCTCGATCCAACTAATTCGATCGACCATTTTGTTTCAATTCAAACAACCTCGATATATGTAACACCCCAAACCCGGCCTAGACGTCATGACCAAATTATGAAAGTTATAATGATACCCAAAGCTTTGATCATTTTGATTTTAACAAAAAGTATTTGTCACAATAACATATGAGTGTATTTTGAAATATTTGCTTATATAATTAGTTATTTGAAACCATTTTGCCATAGTTCCTTATATCGTAAAACACTAAGTTTTGATTATATATATATATATATGCAACAAAAAGATCTCTTAGAATTATTATTTTTGGAAAACATTAAATTTAACAAATCGTTCGACTCGTTCAGTCGATCATAAATCATGCCGACTTATCAAAAATAACCATCTAAAAGAATATTTTGCAAAACCCAAAACCAAAGTAAATGTCCCTAAATTAAACAGTTTAAAAAGCCTGTAAAGTCCGAGATAAAGTTCCAAAACTAGATTAAAGTTCAAATAACCAAACCGAGCTCCGAGATTGCTGCCAAATCCTAAGTCCGAGGATTACCTGAAAAATGGTAAATTAACAAAGTGAGTTAGAAGTCCAGTGAGTGCATTGACCCATATACAGAAATCATACAGAACATGCTTATATGCAAATATCAGAATAACATATTAGAACATAATAATTTTACCCCCTCCGCTACACATTATCTCCGTCCAACCTATTATACCAATTAGGACTACAATAGCCCATCTATCCATCTGACCATGTCGTGGTCGTATGCCACTCAGAAATTATGCAGCTGAGCTGCCAAATTGACATTACGAATGTACCGTCAGAAATGCAGTAATACTACCAAACTCACACTTCCTCCAACACATATCCTATCTACATGTATTATCATACTAATATCTCATGCAACGTATTTTCGTGAAAAAATACCAATTGAAGTGGAGGGTTTCTTCAAACAACAAGGAGCTGGGTCAACTATTCAATCAAATGATATTGTAATATTATCGAAATATAAATATGACATGTTCATCAGTGTCATTAATACAGGCTTATCACAAAACTTAAACAGAGTTACTAATCACAACCATGCTTACTAACATACAATTACATAAAATTATAGTCTTCTATACTTACAGAGTACTTAAAGATCCAATTTCAAAACCTTATCCCCTGCCAAAAATTGGCCCCACAAATAGACCAAAATGGGCCAACATGACCCAATAAGCCAGACCGTGTAGCCCACACACCCTATCTCATTTGCCCGTGTAATCACACAAGCCCATGCGCTCTACACGGCTAACTATACACCTGTGTGGTGTACACGACCTGCCACATAGCCGTGTGACTCATGCTGCAGTTAAAAACAACTTAATTTTCTAGTTTTTTTGAGTTTTAGATCGATGTTTTTGGGTTAGAAACACACACTTGATGCTACTACGATATTGACACTAACACAACAATGAGATCCTGAACACAACATACATATCTAGGATTAATAAAAACTCTAATATGAAACCGAGACATGAATTCAACGCTTAACACCAAAAATTCAATCCCTAAGATTGATGTTTCACCACTCACTTTAAGGAAAACAATAACTTTAATGCGTACTTAATTCCTCGAGGGATCGTTGAGTATCGTACAATTATCTCTTATCAGTACATTAAAACGATCAAACCAGACACCACAACCAATTTAAGAGATCACTTACTTTTCATTAGAACAAAATAGCAAAAAATGGTACTACACTACTAAAGGAAATGCCATTGTTCTTACCCGTGATATAACACCTTAACCCAACACTTCAATCCACAATGAGCTGACACCCAAAACAGGGAAACGACAGTAGTGCTTACGTTGGATAAACATTAAGATGCTCATCATGCTCGGCCTTAGTCTTAGAGTATACCAGAATATCATTGATAAACACTATGACAAACTGATCTAGATACGGCTGAAACATCTGATTCATAAGATCCATGAATGCAGCTGGAGTATTTGTTAAACCAAATGGCATAACCACAAACTCAGAATTACCATAATGAATCCCTAAGGCGATCTTATGCACATCAGACTCCTTAACCTTTGACTGATGGTACCCAGAATGGATATCAATATTTGAAAACACATATGCCCCATGAAACTGAATAAACAATTCATCGATCCTTGGAAGGGGGTACTTATTCTTTACCGTCAACTTATTCAATTGTCGGTAATCCACATACATTTTTACGGTAGCATCTTTTTTCTTGACAAAAAAAACCGGTGCTCCTCTCGGAGACACACTAGGTCGATGAACCCTTTATTGAGAAGTTCCTGAAGTTGTATCTTCAATTCTTTTAGCTTATTCGGTGCCATACGATATGGTGTGATGGACACCAGAGCTGTCCCATGCAAAATATCAATTTCGAGCTCAACTTCTCTATCCAGTGCTAACCCAGGAAACTCCTCAGAAAAGACATAAAAAAAACCCCTAATTGTTTGAATTCTTTCCACAGCTGAACCCACCACACTCGTGTCATATAAAAATGTCAAATACGCATCACACCCTTTTCGAACCAACTTTTCGGCTACCATTGCAGAGATCACATTAGAGAGGTAATCTTGACGCTCGCCAACCATCACAACTTCCTTTCTATTCCCAACCTTTAGAGTTACCCTCTTAGAAATATAATCCAAACCGACTCGATGCTCCATCAACCAATCCATACCCAATATCAAGTCAAACTCTCTAAATGAAAACTCCATCAACTTAGTTAGAAACACAAACCCCTGAATCTCAAGTGAACACATCCTAAATACCTTACTGACTTACACTGACTACCCTAACGGACTAACCACAAAAATCTTACTAGTATCTTCAGCCAAAATATCAAAATTACCAGACAAACTACTAGCAATATATGAATGTGTAGAACCGCTATCAATCAAAGTAAAATAAAAATGCGAGTGCATAGCAAATGTACCGGCTATCACGTTAGTCACATCTCTATCCTCGTGGCGCCTCACCGTATATACCAAAATTGGTTGTCTTGTTTTAGTCTGAGTCGCACCTTTGCATGGTGCCCTCTGTCTATGACCACCTCCATTACCACCACTGAATTAACCATGACCCCAGCAGGCTGTTGAATTGCTCTCTGAGGCTGAACATGATTGTGAACCGGAGCTCGCACCGACTTAACCAAATAAGGACACTTACTAATCTGATGCTAAATAGACCCACAAATCGCTCGGATGGCATCTATTACAATACCCCCAAATTAAAACTCGCTCAACCCTAATAGCCGCCTCGACCTGCTGAGCTTTATCAAATTTGGCAATTTTCTTAGGCTGCAAAGTTAAACTAGAGGGATCCGAATCCCTTTTACCATTATTTAGATTTTTCTCCTCCTCATCTTCTTGCGCCATGCGCTTAATCTCCTCAACCACTTTGGTATTTTCCACTAATGCTTCGAAGATTGCTCCTACTGAAGAGCAACCAAAACTTTCAAATAGTAGCGAAGGCCATCCTCAAATCAAATACTCTTGTCATAATCAATTGCTACTAAACTCTGAGCATACTTGCTCAGTCTAATAAACTTGACCTCATACTTGGCCACTAACCTCTCACCCTATTTAAGCCCAATAAACTTCAACCTACATGCCTCAATATACCTCGCCCCCACATACTTTCTTTGGAATGCACTCTGGAAGAAAGCCCAAGTCACACGTTCAGCCCGTGTGCGCTGCTCAACTAATTGCCACCACTAATATGCTTCATCGCGAAGCAAAGATCTTGCACCCTTCAATTTTTCCTCAGAAGTGCAGCATAAATCATTCATAATTCTCTCTGTAACCTCTAACCAATACTCAGCCTGCAACGACCTGATATTTATAGGTATCGAAAAGTGTACTTTCAGGTCTCCATTTTCGAAAAATGGATTCATAAATATTTATTAAAAATATTTACGAAGTTAGTTGTGTGGTTAGTTAGGTTTTGGCTAGGTGAATTAACTTGAATTAAGAGTAATTAGGTATAAGGATTAAATTGCAGAAAGGGTGAAAGTTTAGTTATAGATTAAAGAAAAAGTAAAGAGACTAATAAGCAATTAAACCATAAATTTACAAGTGGATGGTGTTGGATTAATACATATGTAAAAATAATAATCATATGTATATAATAATATATGTATTGCTTATTATTTAAGTAAAAATATATTATTATATTATTATAATTAAATATAAAACAAATAAAAGAAAAAAAGAAAAAAAGAACAAGTTGAAACAAAAATAGAGAAGAAAAAGAAGGAAAGAAAGAAAAGAAAGAAAGAATGAGAAACTAGGGTTTAAGGTTCAAAGTTTAATTGGTAAGCCAATTTAGTCATTTTTCTTGTAATTTTTATGTTTTAGAATCCTAATATCAAATATTACTTAATTTATGTTGAAATTTTAGAAATTATTGGATTTTTCGATGTTTTCATGTTGAATAATTTGAGTATTTGGGACTAAATTGATAGAATTTTAAGTTAGAAATGAAAAAGGGATTGAATTGTAAAATAAAGTATAAGTTTTGATTTAAAAGGACTAAATTGAAAAATTTTCAAAATTTAGGGATTTAAGTGAAATTGGAGAGTTGAATTTAGTCTAAAGTGAAAATTGAATGAAAATATGAAACTAATTTTGAAGAAATAAAGTTAGTATCGGTTTAAGGGCTAAATTGAAATTTAGGCAAAAGTTGAGTACAAATTGAAATATTCAATGTGAAAATGTATTGTATTGATGAATTTCAATTGTTTCAATTTCGTAGCTAAAGTTGTGCCGGAAACCTCGGCTAAGAAAAGAAAAGAAAAAGTCAATGAGTAACTCGAAAATTACGGTACGTATTTCTACAATCTGAATCTAAATATTAATTGTTGTATTTTTTATTTAATGTTTATGATAAGTGAATAAGGTGAGTAAATAGTATTATGGCATTGAATTGAAAGTATGTGATTTTGTGATATTTGAATAGTGGATGAATATGACTTTTGAAAAGTGCATTAAAACTCTATTAACTGTATCAGGCTGAGTCTGATATAGATGGCATGCCATAGGATTGAAAGAGTTCAAGGATACTTTGACTTCAAGTCGATGAGACACTGGGTGTCACATTATTACTTTGGATAATTTCGATGAGGTACTGGGTACCAATTTACTTCGGCAAGGCCGATGAGACACTAGGTGTCAACTTGTTACTTCAAATTATCCGATGAGGCACTGGGTGCCAAAATAGTGTGTTTGGTTGGATCTGTGTATCCGTTCGAGTCTGAGTCGAGTTAATAGGGGTAATTGAATTAAACAGTGACATGATTGATATTGAATGATGAATTGAGATATGGATAGAAACATATGAATTGTGAATTTATGAGTTGGCTACAAATGAACAACTTTGTTGCTCAAATGAATTGAGTCTACATTGTGAAAAGCTATCTGAGATGGCAAATAATAATAATTGAATGTGTTATAAATGCATCTCTATGAATTGATTAATTGTATAACTATGGTTATTGTATGATTTAATGTATATGTTATATTAGTTTACCTTTAAGCATTCGGGTTATAAAAACACCACTGAGTTTATACTCAGCGTACAGTTTGCTTTCCGCGCGCAGTTAGGTGTTAAAGTTGATCTTTGATTTGGCATCCACAACAATCCCGATCTCAAAACGTGGTGATGTATACTTCTTTTTGGTAATGGTATGTACCTAGGATGTCTTAAGTTGTCATTTTGGGAAAAATGAATGTAAATATTGTTATAAGATGATATTGGTTACTTATATAAATGAATATATGTGTGATATTTAAGTTTATGTATAAATAAGTATGAAATAGGTAAAAATTTGGTTGAAATGGTTTGAAAATTTAAATTAGCTTAAATGGTGTTTTTAATGGATTGTTTGGATAATATATGTGAAATACCTATGAGTATACTTTGGATAGGTCATTAGGTTGATAGTTTTGACATTTTTTTAGATGTATTTGAATATGTTTTGGATTGGTTGAATGATTGGTTTTTGAGTTGCTTGTTGTTTAAGATTGTAGGGTATGGTAAACTTGATGCTTAAGGTGCATTTTAAGTCCACACAGCTAACACAAGGGTGTGTGATTTGGCTGTGTGTCCCTTGCAACCTTAGAATTTCAAAACAGAATGCCCAAGTAATTTCACACGGGCAGAGACAATGGCATGCGTCTCAGCCGTGTGAGGCACACGGCTTAGCACACGAGCATGCAGTTGGTTGTGTGGCCTAAGTTAGAGAGTTACACGGGGTCAAACACGGCCTGCGGCATGGGTGTGTCCCTTGACCACACGGGTGTGTGTGCCTTGTATCTAGGAAAATTTTTGAAATTTCACGAAAATTTTTTAGAGTACCCAATTTAATCCCGATTTGTTTCTAACATATATTTTGGGCCTCGATGGCTCAATAGAGGGACAATATGATTAAATTATGATGTGTATACTAAATGATTATGTAAATAATCATATTTGATCTGAAAAGTCTGGTAGTGCTCCGTAACCCGATTTTGGTGACATATAAGGGTTAAGGGGCGTTACACGGCTACAGTTGGGGTGACCCCAATGACACTCCAAAACAACTCAACACCGTTAGCTCGGAGTCACTTAGTTACCGACTCTCAGCCCCTTGATTCGGATTAGGCCTCAACAACTCTTTCTAGAATCCTTATTATAGCTTGGGACAGTGCATCGTCCCTAACAGTTTGAGCTTGAGACTCAGTCTCAATAGTAGGTGTCCCAATAGTCTCACTCGTATCTAAATTGGGCATGCTGCCCATAGAAGATGGCTTAGCTTGAACCCCCTACGGCGGCCACCGTGCCCATGATTACGTCCTCAGGTTCCTCGCGTACTTATTATCTTATCTACAATTTCAGATTTTTATGAATTAGCTTAGGTTTATTAAAAATCCTAAGTTTAGAGTTTTATCAAAGTTACTTATCAGAGTTTAGAGAATATTTAATTTGCTATAATCTCTAGAGGCAAATAGTTTTTCCTAAGGTAACTGATGTAAAAGTATCTAAAGTGTATCTAAAGTTTGAAGTTTCTTACTTGGATTGACATCGGAGTCTCGGTTTCACTTTACAAAAAATCAAAATATCAAATTTTAAAAAAAAGTTAAATACTTAAAAATTAAAAAAATTGAACCCAAATTTTTACAGCCCGAGTTTAGAATCTAGGCTCTAATACCACCAAATATAACACTCCAAATGTAATAGCCCGTTTTTCAGTAATAATGGAATATTAGTTTTGGGACCATAAATTTCCATCGTATCGGCCCGTAAATATTATTTATAGAATATTTACGGAGTTATTAGAGTCGTATTAAAATTTGGTTAAGAAATTTTAATGTTTCGGTAACTAATTAATGAAAAAGGACTAAATTGTCAAAGGTGCAAAACTTAGCAATTATTGCAATTAGGTGACTTGATAGATTAATTAATAAAGGAGGGAGGGTTTATAAGGCAATTAGACCTTGTTGATAGATAATGGACAGTAATGGAGTTAAAATTGAAAGAAAATTATGGTAATGACAATTTTGTAAAACCAAATTTTCTAACCTTTTCCATATCCTTAACCTAAGCCCCATTACAACATTGTAAAGACCTCCTGATTAGTGTGTCATCTCATTTATAGTGGTAGATATTTGATTTTCTAGCAAGCCCATGGTAATAACATTTCTCGTTTGACTATGGAGTGCACATTGTTTGAACCTTAAACACTTTGAGTGCTTTGAGTGAATCTTTAGTGAGGATGTTAATTCTTGTTGAGTTCGAATTTCAAGTAATTTTTGAGATCAGAGAGATACCTAATGTTTTTTAAAGCTTAAAATTCTCTGCTTGGATTGCTTGTGCTGTTTAGTGTCATTTTACTGTGAATTTTCATTGGATGATTATCTGTAGATTATCCTAAGACATTATCGGTGAAAATGATAAATTGATGGAAGTTAACTTGATTGTGGGTTGAGAATTTTGCTTAAGGACAATCAAACATTTAAGTGTGGGGGTATTTGATAAGTGCTAAAAGTAACATGTTTTAATCCCGTTCTTAATGTGTTTTTGGGTGATTATTTGATGTAAATTGTGAATTTTATGCTTCTAATCCTTTAAATTCATGTTTCTATACTTAAGAGAACATTTGGGAGCAAAAGGAGTGAAAACTGAAAAATCAGAGCAAGTTATAAGAGCCATACATGCTGAATCATTCCACACGACCTGTACACATGGTCGTATGAGCCACACCTCCATGTGGAATGCCGTGTCGATTTTGCGAATTGCATTCCAAACAGTAGAAAAATGAGATTTTTAGGGTTTTTCAGGCATTCTGAAATCTATATATGACAAAAAATAAGAAGATAGGAGTGAGCCAACATAGAATATTCAAGAAAACAACTAGAAAAACACCATTGAAACGAATTCTGAAGCAGATTTCTATCAAGACTAAAGACTTCCAGTTGATTTCTCAAGAAGCCATCATGAGTTTCTTTATTTTTTGTGGTTATATTGTGTTTTAGATGGTTTTATTTTCAAGCATGAATTAATTTTCTAAATAACTAGGGAAATGAATCCTATGATGAATTCTGTCTTTTGATTTTTATTTACGCAAAAAATACTTAGATTTTGTTCTCAATTATGTGTGCTTAATTCTTAGTTTGATATTTCTAGAGTATTGATTCATGTTTGATATGTTTAAATCATAGGAGGAATAGACCTCGTTTAAGAGTAGATCTAGCATAATTGAGTGGAGTTGCATGTAATTCTAGAAATAGGACGAGATAAATCTATCGGATTAGAGTCAAATCTAATAGGGGAATCCATAAATCGAGTCAATGCAATAATAGAGATTTTAATTAGAAAGAAATTTCAATTAATCAACCTAGATTCAGTTGTTCTTATTCTTGAAGAGAGATATTAGCATAATTTAGGGATTTTTACTTGCATAATTTAGATTGATAGTAACAGATGAAGTCTAGGTGAATTCTTTCCTAGGTATTGTTTTGCTTCTTGGTTGTTAATAGGTTATTTCCTGAATTATTCTTTGTCGTGTTCATAGTTAATTAATTTAGTTAATTTTAGTTTTAATCAATCACTCGAATTTATTGGTTAAATAATAAAAAGATGGTGATTACTAGTACTTTTAGTATTTGTGGGAACGATATCTTTGCTAACCGTAACTATACTATTAATTGATAGATGCACTTGCCTTAGTCAAATATTTAGTTGGTTTACAACTGCATCAAAACAAAAATGGAGATGAGAAGTGAGAGCGAAAATCAATAGTAGAGAAAATTAGCAAAAGAAATTAAGCAGTTCAAATGGAAAAAAAAATTGAATAATGGAGAATATGGAAGGAGTAAGGGAGTTGGATGGTTAACAAAGGATGAATTTTAGGGATTTTTTTCCCCAAAAATTCTATTTAAAAAGAAATAGATAATACTAAAAAAATGTTTAACTAATCAAATATTATCAAATTTAATCAGTTGTTATCCTAACAAGCTGTTAAGAGTTCAAACACAGGATCTCTAGGTAAGCAGAAGCCTTACCATTGAATCATCAGACTCATTCTTAATAGTAATCTTATAAAAATTAAAGATAATTCTTACAAATTAAGTTGGATATATTTTCAAAATTAATGAAAGAATTTTAAAAAGAAGAAATTCAAATATAAAACTTAAAGCATACTTCCAAGGCACTTAACCATTAGAACAGATTAAATCACTTAACATAATTTTAACAATTCAGAAAATTGGGGCATTACAATATAATATGTTACGTGTCACAAACATATATTAATTATTGGAAATTAATAATTATATTTGCTGTTTTTATATTGACAAAGATGGGCATTTGGTCTTTAACTTGGGGATTAAGGAGGTTAGGGGACGACTTGGAGTGTTGACTTGGATACACTGTTTGCTGATTTTGAAACGTGCATTGAATTTGGAATCCAAAATCGATTCTATATTTTCTTTTCTACCAAAATAAAACTAAATACAGAATCAATTGCCAATAATCTTTTGGTGCAATATCTAAGAGCTTGATTAAAGTACAATTCTACTACCCTAAATTGTTATGAATTAATTAATTTGTTCATTTTTTCAGAGAAAATAATTTATATAAAGTAATTTTTGTGTTTATTTTATGAAAAACAATTTGATCAATAAAAATTAATTTATAGATTAACAAAATAAATTAAACATACATGTTAAATTATTTATACTTAATAATATAATAAAATATTAATATAAATAAATATAATTTACTATTTCAATAAAATATTAATATCATAATTTTATTTTAATGATCAAATTTAACAATAAAATTTTAAATTTCAAAGTGATGATTTTTATTAAAACAAAATTGTGTAAATAATCGATTATGCGTGTGATTCTTATCATCACTTAATTTTTTAATATTTTTAGATCAAAATAGAAAAGTAAAGATGATAGAATCAATTGAAAAGAAATTTGATAAATTTAATAAAATTATAAACCTTTATCTCATATATTCCAACCATTTAAAATCATTGTTTGCAATAAAAATATTATGGTTAGACCACGTTACAGAGTGACTGAATTTTTCTATACCAAGTAACCGGGACACATGCAAACGCATGTGATTAATTTCTACAATAACTTTTTTTCCAAAAATATATATACAATGAGTAATGAAATATTATTTAGAAATTAATAATATGATTTATGCATATGGGCGGGATCTATAATTTGATTCAAACGGGTGAAATGCAAAATATAATCCAATAATAATAAAACTTAATATTTATTAAGTGTTAATAAACATAAATAGAAGTAATTTAAGATATAATATTGTTTCTATCGTGTACTTTTTGATGTTTTATTAAACTCAAGTCATTGATGGGAGAACTAGTTAAAAATTGTCGAGTTATGTTCTTTTTAACGTATGCCACCAAACAAATTAAAAGAAAATTACTCTTTTCTTAAAAAAAAGCAAGTGGTTCATTATCACTCTCAAACACTCATTTATTTATAGAAAAAGATTCAATTTTTATTTCCCATGATCATATAACCTAAAATAACAATTAAGCAATTCTATTAAAATTGCATCAAATTTTCAATAAAATTGACTTAAGATACATAACAATTATCAAGAACTTAATAATCCATTAAATATTGTATGATAAACTATTTGACAAGCCACATGATACGCTCTAAATTTTTACAATGATGAACAAATAAAGCTCACAATTCATACTAAATTTAAGTGATACATCATAGAATGCTTCAGTAAAAATCTTATAACACAAATTGTAACACCCCTTGTCTAGTCCGATCATTGGACCTGAACGAGATGATGTCACCACTGAAACTTAAACAGTTTTTGAAATATTCAATATATTGAAATGTACAATGGCATGAGTTGGCACTTACTTAAAAATTTACAAAATGTATATTTAATCCAACCATAAATACTGTCTTGAATTCAAAAGAGTTTCGGTTAAGTACAGTGAAATCAAATTCTTAATTTACTAGCCTGCAAACCACCCCGATATGTACATGTTACTAAATACAAATAAAAGGCTCACAACTAAAACCCACAACTTCTGGATTAGTCCCTTTCTTGAAGTTCAAAATGGCTTTTAATACCAGGAAGAAATAAATCGAGAAACATGATAAGTTCCTGATGAACTTATTTACTTACCCACACTGATAAACTATAATTTATACATATTTTTACCCCATGCTTAACACATTTTATGGATGGTTTCTCCTTAGAATTGGTGAATTCAATGCTCCTAATCCTTTAATTTCATGTTTTATACTTAGGTGAGCATAGGAGGGAAAAAAGGGTGAGAAACGGGCCAAAAACAGAGAAAATAGACCCACGTAGGAAATTAACACGGCCTGAACTTCCTCACACGGGCGTGTCACACGGCCATGTCCCTTTGGTAAGATTGAAGCATGACTTACGCGGGTAGATCACACGCCCGTGCCCATTTAACAGCCTTGACCACGACCTTAAGTAATCGTACACGGGCGTGTCCCTATCGAGCCCAAGTTTAGTCCAATTCAGAACAAGCCAATTTTGGGGGCTCCTAGGCATTCTAAAGCCTATTTAAACACCTGAGGAAGTACTTAGAAGAAAAACGCGGAGTAGGAAGTAAGGAATTACTCAAGGAAAGCCGATTGATCCATCTTAGAACCCGGATTCATCATCAAGACTGAAGATCTCCCTTCAAATTCCCTCAGGAGTTTTGGGTTTTCTTATGTTTTGTTATCTTTATGATTTTGAGATGTTTTCTTTCATAAGTATGAACTAAAACCCCTAAATACCTAAGGGGAATGAAACCTAAGACGGATCTTGTTATTATTGTCTGAATTGTATGATAAATATTTGATTTGTTCTTAATTATGTGTTCTTAATTCTTGTTTTAATATTACAGGATATTAATTCAAGTTAACGCTCTTATTCAGAGGAGGAATAGACCTTGTCTAAGAGTGAAATTGTCATAATTAAGTGGAGTTGATTGCGCGCATAGAGATAGAGTGATAAGATTTTTTCGGATTAGGGTGAAACCTAATAAGGGAATCCATAGATCAGGTTAATGCAATTCTAGGGTGTTAATTAGAAAGAGATTTCAGTTATTCAACCTAGGGTTAGACGTTATTAGTCTCGAGAGAGATAATAATATAACTTAGGGATTTCTACGGATCAAGTCAAATGAATAAATCGTCTGATTTAGAGTCAAATAACAAGTGAAGTCTTGGTGGAATTTTCCTTAGGTATTGTCTCAATCAATCGAATTTTCCCAAAAGTGTTTTCCCAAGTTTTCTTTTTGTGTATTCTTAGTTAATAATTAGTTTAAATAACCAAACCTCTTAACTTTTAGGCTAGATAATAAAAAGGAAGTAAATACTAGTACTCGTAGTTCCTTTGGGTTCGACAATCTGGTCTTGCTGAACTATACTACTGTTCGATAGGTACACTTGCCTTAATCGTGATAATAAGTTAGTCTCAAGAACGATTCATTTATAAATTTTTAAAACCCGTCACGAATATCACACATCACACACATACAACTTGTATGGAGAATAATTTATACATAAAGACAACTAACAGTTCACGTATGAATATAAGCAAGACGCATACAATACACTTTGTTCAAATAACAATTTGCCTTAACTCTCTGCGAACATGTGTGTTACGATAAATCTTGGTGGATTTACCCAATGCAACTTTTATAAGGTGAATTATCTTGGAAAAGTCATATATGACTAATATGCCTCAAACACACACCCGTGGAATCGCATTCGTAGTTTTATGTCTATGGACACTAATATGTGTTTTTTGTACTAACTAAAATTTACGATAAAGGCAAGCGCACCTATCGAACAATAGTATAGCTACGGTGAGTAGAGATATCATATCCACGAGAACTAAAATTATTAGTAATTACTATTTTCTTATTATTTAGCAGATAATTTGGAGTGATGAGTTTTAATCTGAAAGTACTAAACTAATTTAAATAAGAGCGCAATAGAGAACGAATCAAGAAAATAATCGAAAGGTAACCAATGAGAGAGACAATACCTAGGAAAGAATTCACCTAGACTTCTTTTATTATTATTAATCTAATTTAAACAATTTATTCAATTGGTGTCTTAATTCATAGAAGTTCCTAAATTATGCTAATATCTCTTTCGAGAGTAGAAGCAACTGACTCTAGGTTGATTAATTGAATTCTCTTTCTAATTAAAACCGATATTATCGCATTAACTTGATCTATGGATTTCCCTATTAGATTTGAATCTAATCCGGTAGATTTATGTCATCCTATTTCTAGGATTGCATGCAACTCTGCTCAATTATGCTAGATCTACTCAATTATACGATACTATAATCACCGTGTGTCTAGACCGTGTGGGTTAAAAACATTTTTTTAATTTAATTTTAAATTAGCATGCCATAAAATTAAAAGAATTAGAAAGAGCTAAACACTCAGGTTGCCTCCTGAAAAATGCTTATTTAGAGTCTAAGCTTGACCTACCTTATATTCACGCGGCTATGGTGGTTCGCGGAGCCTAAGCTTCTCTTTCTTGTTATCAATTCTGTTACCAAAATAAGGTTTGAGTTGAGTATTTTTTACCTTAAACCTGCTAAGCTCAGAATGAATTACTTCAACTGTACCATATAGAAAGATATTCCATACAATAAATGGGGTTGATCCGTTCGACTTAAGCTCTGAAAGTGAAATTCATGTATCTGTTTTGTCTAGCAGTACTTTGTCCCCAACCTTAAATTGGTTCATCCCATTCACTTGCTCCACATGGCATCGATTTGGCTCTTCATTGTGCTTTTTTCGATTTCTCTCTGACATGTGTTCGCCATTCATCTAGTTTATCATTTTGAACCATTCACTATTCATATGTTGTGTTGTTTCTGTTGCATTCACCGAAACATGGCTCCATTATGTTTTCATAAGGGATTTCTTGCAAAGAAGATTGAGCAACATGGTTACTCACATTAACAGAACATTTCATATCACTTAGCTCACTAGAGACTTTCACAAAATCATGTGCTTGGAGAGTAATCATTTCATCACCTACACGAAGTACTAATTTACCCATACCAATATCAATAATAGTCCTGGCAGTGGCTAAAAATGGGCAACCTAAAATTAAAGGTTTCTTACTGCCCTCATCCATGTCCAACACAATAAAGTTAATGGAGAATATGAATTTATCTATTTTATTAAGCACATCCTTAAGAACAAACCTAGGATATCTAATGGTTCTATATGCTAATTTAATACTCATCCTAGTGTGTTTGGGTTTCCCAAGACCAAGTTGTTTAAACATTTTGCAGGGCATGACATTAATAGTGACCCCTAAATCAGCTAAGGCATTATCAATATTTAAACTAACAATGATACAAGGAATAGTAAAACTGCTTGTTGGGTAGTTTATTTTGAAGAATGGTTGAGCAAACAACGTTGAGCTCCACAGTTGACGAGTCATCTATCTTCCTTTTGTTTGCCAATAGTTCCTTTAAAAATTTAATGTAACTTGGCATCTGCGAAAGAGCTTCAACAAACGGTAAGTTAATATGTAATTTCTTTAAGAGCTTGAGGAATTTACGAAATTATTCATTTTTGTAGTCTCTCTTTGTCGCGTTAGGATATGACACTAGAGGTGTATATTCTTTGACAGTTAGCTTTTGTTCTTTCTTATCTTCCTCAACCTCATCTTTGTCCGCCACATTTTCTTGCCTTGTTTTATGTTCATATTCAACTAACCCATCTGCGTTTCGAACAATAATTGCGTGGAGTTGCTCCATTGGGTTAGTTTCAGTATTGCTAGGCAAGCTACCTTGTGGTCGTTTTAAAATTAATTTAGGAAGTTGACCTAATTGATTCCCGAGTCCTTGAATTGATGCTTGCTAATTTTTTAGTGCTACCTCAGTGTTTTGAAAATGAGTTTCTGACATCGAGATAAACTTTATAAACATCTCCTCAAGGTTCAGCTTTTTCTCTTACTGATAAGGTGGTTGTTGGAAGCCTGGGGGGTTGTGCTATTTGATTTCCTTGACCACCCCAAGAGAAGTTGGGATGATTCCTCCAACCTGCATTATAATTATTACTATACGGGTTGTTTTGAGGCCTAGAATTATTACTCATATAATTGATTTGTTCATTCTCTATGCTAAGAGCGAATGGTAAACATTTTAGATTATTTATTCCACCTCCATTTGTATCGTATTGCATTACCGAATGTACCTACGTAGAAAGATATAAACCATCAATTTTCTTATTTAATACCTCTACCTAGTTTGATAACATGGTGACCGCATCTAAGTTAAAAACACTGGCAACTTTCATCGGCTTTGTCCTCATGATGTACCACTAATAATTATTCAGTGTCATCTCTTCAATTAATTCATAAGTTATTTTGGGTGTTTTATTTTCAGAGTTCCATCGGCTGCCGCATCAATTAATTGCCTAGTTGAGGGATTCAAACATTTGTAGAAGGTTTGAACTTGCGACCATAAAAGTAACCCATGATGAGGGCAACATCTTAATAGATTTTTGTATCTCTCCCATGCATCATGTAGAGTCTCTAAATTGATCTGCACAAAAAAAGAGATGTCATTCATCAACTTGGTTGTTTTAGTCAGTGTGAAGTAGTTTAGCAGAAATTTCTTAATCATTTGAGCCCATGTAGTGGTGGAACCTCGTGGTAAAGAGGTTAACTACTGTTTAGCTTTGTTCCTCAACGAGAAAAGGAATAATTGTAAATGATGTGCCATTTATCTTGAAAGTGTCGAAGATTTCCAAGAAATTGGCCAAATAAGTATTTGGATCTTTGTCTTGCAAACCATCAAACTAAACAAACTATTGTACCAACTGAATAGCTTTCGACTTCAGTTCAAAATTATTTGTACCAATAGTGAGTCTCACAATACTTGATTCAACCCCAGTCAGAGTGGGCTTGGCATAATCGTACATAGTAATAGGGACATGAGCAGGAATTGCAGGAGGCCGCTGAATATTCTAGTTATTACCCATCTCTTTAGTAATAACAATGTCCTCTTGTTCGTCTACTAAATTCTATCGACTCTGCCTTGCATCTCTATGATTTCTGCGAGCAGTACTTTCAATCTCACAGTTGAAAAGTAATGGTCCCGACGGGTTTCTTCTAGTCATAAACCAAAAGAACCTGCTAAAAGCAAAAAGAAGAAAAAAATTAGAATGTAAAAATTAAACTAAAAACAAAAATATATAACAAAATAAAAATGACTAAATTAATAAAAATAAAGTGTTCCTAATATTTTAGTCCTTGGCAATGATGCCAAAAACTTAATGTTTGTTTTCTGTACTAATTAAAATTTATGACAAAGGCAAGCGCAACTATCGAACAATAGTATAGATACGGTGAGTAGAGATACCGTATCCATGATGACTAAAATTACTAGTAATTACTGTTTTCTTATTATTTAGCTGACAATTTAGAGTGATGAGTTTTAATCTAAAATTACTAAACTGATTTAACTAAGAATGCAACAGAGAGCGAATCAGGAAAATAATCAAAAGATAACCAATGAGAGAGACAATACCCAGGAAAGAATTCACCTAGACTTCTTCTATTATTAATAATCTGATTTAAATGATTTATTCACTTGGTGTCTTAATCCGTAATCCCTAAATTATGCTAATATCTCTTTCGAGAGTAGAAGCAACTGACTCTAGGTTGATTAATTGAAATCTCTTTCTAATTAAAACCCTTATTGTCGCATTAACTTGATCTATAGATTCTCCTATTAGATTTGACTCTAAGCCGGTAGATTTATGTCATCATATTTTTAGGATTGTATGTAACTCCACTCAATTATGCTAGACCTACTTTTAAACAGAGACTTTTGCTCCATTGAATTAAGCACATTAAACATGAATTAATATCCCAAAAATATTAAAACAAGAAATAAGCACACATAATTTAGAACAAGAATCAAGTATTTATCATGTAAAACATAAATTAAATAATAGAATTCATCATAGGTTTCATCCTCATAAGTATCTAGGGAATTAGTTCATAATTTTGAATAAAAACATCTCAAAGTTATAAAAACCATAAGAAGCAAATAAACTCATAAAAAATTCAGATGAAATTAAAAGGAGGTCTTCGATCTTGATGGAAATCTACTTCAGAAGTGGCTCTAATGGTGTTCCTTGAGTGTTTTCTACGATTTTCTCTGATGGTTCTCATATCTCTTCTTCTATTTGGTATTTATAGACTTTAGAATGCTCAAAAAGCCTAAAAGTTGTGTTTTTCCGTGTGTTTGGGAAGCAAGGTGCGAAATTGACACGAGCTAGCATATGGGCATGTGCCCAGCTCGTGTAGCTCACAAGGGCGTGTGCCGAGCCTGTGTGGCTCTTAAAATCTATTCTTTTTCTTTGATTTTCACTCATTTTTCACTCCTTTTGCTCCTGAATGCTCACCTAAGTATAAGAACATGAATTCAAAGGATTAAGAGCATCAAATTCACCAATTTACATAAATAATAATCCAAAAACGTATTAATAATGAGATTAAAATATGTTAGTTTTGTCATTTATCAGACATGTACCTGCAGACTCAGGTTTTTAGATTTGTACTTGCCCTCGTATATACAAATCTATTCTTAAAGATAATTCTTACAGAATCTCATTCAATAAATATTTCTTGTGCAATCATGCTTGGAGAACTTAGACCCGCAAACTCGCACTATGCGAACTTGTTCTAACGGACCTGCTTGGAGGACTTATTTCCATTAATTTTCATATAGCAGAGTCCTAGAGGATTGGCTTAGTCTAGGAGCTTGAGGAGAAGTCCTACAGACTACCTTATCTTGTAATATAGTCCTTACAAACTCATAATTGGGGACGATTCAAAAAACTCATGCCTAAATGGTAATCCATGTGGACTTTTGATTGAGTGATGGTATTGGCTGACTCACATTCGCTAAATTTCATTTAAAGGAACCAGACTTGTTAATAGCTACTTTTACATTTTAAGACAAATCCTCCAGACTATCTGTTAGTATTTTAACCCGATTAAGTAACGAATAAGAAAATAGCAGAATAAATTGAGAAATTGAACACACTAATTTAACGTGGAAAAACCCCTCCAAAGAGGATAAAAAACCACGGGCAAAGATGATTTTACTATAATGGAAAAAGAACGAAGAGTACAAAAGATGGAGATAAAAACTAAACCCCGAAAACCCGAAAACAAAGAACCCACAAAACGTAAACACAAAATTCTTTAAATATGTTATGAGTTCTAATCTCTAATGGGTGTATTTTCTAAGGTTGTAAAAGAGCCTATTTATAGGCTAAATTCATAGATCAAATAATAATAAAATAATCTAAACTAATCAGTGTTTGATTGAAACAAGTAAACAGAGTTTAACTGAAAGACTATTTTTCAAATTTGACTGAAAATAGGAGTCATATTTAACACTATCTTATATCTACATACATTAAGGCAAGTCCTTGCAGATTGTCATAACTTGCTACTTGAGGACAAATCCCACCAGAATGCCAATCCTTTTTCAATCAACATTCCACCACAACACTGATACTTTATTCATAATATATCTTAATGTTGGACACAACTTTAAATGTTAAGAAAGCATACGCCATCCTTAATTAACTTGCATTCTACTTCAAAATTTACAGTTTGCCAACATAAAAGCAATTCATATACCATCTAGTCAAATTCATTCAACAACCATAAACTTATAAACAAACAATAGTTCATTATCGATTATTACTTCACGACTTATCAGACAATAATTATACACACCAAAATCTTCAACTTAAACTACATATTCACTTTCAAAATAGAACAACATCGACATCACTTTCACACAGCAACATTAAGGTTCTATATCTCTAGATTGTGTAGTTAAGTTTTTAATCAAACATAACCTTGCCACATACAAACTGAAAACTAAAAATTAGAGTTCAAAAACTCACCCGTAGAACACCCAAATGCTAAAACCTTACACCAATCTAGCTTTTCCTTTGTCACTCCAGCCTCCTTCTTAGTTAACTAACAAAATAACCATTCATCAATCAAAACCAACTTTCACAAGTTAGACAAATGAAATCCATTAACATGCAAAAAATTTTTATGGGCTATCTAATGAGTTTATGTTCACAACCATGAATAATACTGTAGCTTATCATTTTCTTACCTTTTACCTTCACTAAAAAAGGTATAGGAAAGTTTAAAAAGATTATCAACTCACCAGATTCTTACTTTCTCAAGCTAATATGCCTACTTTCCCTTCATGCAGATTAATCCTTAATTCCTTACTATTCTAGAAAAGTAGAGAAAAATAAAAATGATTATTTCTAGAATAAGAGAGAATGACCCCTTAGCATTTTCAGTTCTCCTCTTTATACCCATCTCACTTTTGTTCACTAATTCCCACATTCAAATATAAAATATTTAAGCGGTAATTATGTTGTTCCCCACTCAATCTATCTAGTTCAAATGCAATGGAACCAAAATTGAAATTCAACTATCTACCAAATGGGTTCACAAAATTCCATAAATCACACTAAGGCCCTCATGAACTATCTAAAATTCAATTATCTACCAAAAGTTTCATAATTTGATATCTCTGCTTATTGTGGATTTTAATTCAAGATAATCATTTAATAACTGTCATCCCTGAAATTAAGACCAAACTTTAATTTAACAGTTTTAGGCATGACACAACTATACTTCAATTGTTATTTTTCGTATAAATAACCTTAATTGGTGTAATTAATGCCTTTTTTTTCTTTTAAAAAATTGTTTTGGAATGATGAAAGAGGTTAGAGGGGGTTAAGTCATTGATGTTAAACTCGTTTCCCTGACTTAGGGAGAAAAAATAGAAAAAAATTAAAAAGTTGTTTAGAGAATATATTAAATAATTATAAACAAGGACCTAAAAAAGTCTTTAGTTTGAACACGAAATATAGCTTCTTTAAGGAAAAAAGTGAAATATAGTTATTGAACTATAATCTTAAATTTGAAACCCTAATTTACATCAATATTTGGTATAAATAATATTAACTTTTTAAATTTAAGACTTAAAATTATACTTCCAATAAATGATACATAAAACTAAAGCCAATAAAAACAAGTTGTTAAGAAATGAGAGCTAAATCAAGAATATAATAAAAATTTATATAATTAATTTGAAAAATTAAAAAATCCAAAAGGGCGACCGCTCATGCGCACACGATTCATTAGTGTATAAAACTTCCTTTATTTGTCAATTGCCTTTATTTTCCAAGATTTTGGTGTTTACATGGAGACTAGGTTGCATTGGAATCTACTCTTCAGTAAGGGAGTTCACTGATAAAAATAATTGCATAATAATGATAACTTTTGTATAAGAGTGAGCCTTTAGTACTTGAAGTTTCTGATACTAACCGAATTATGGTGCGAGTGTGAACCTCAGTGAATGCACATAGTTCAACCATGAAATTTTAATTTCCTAGAGAGATCTAAACATGCATGAAGGTTTAAGTCTTTAGAATTGGAGTGATAATCCCCTTGATGTGAAATCCTAGGAGGCTTAGCAATTTCGAGAGGATTTAGGCAATTTTGTTACACTGTTTGAGCCTTTTCAAGCCTACCTTGTTGATTATTATCCTTAGAAACCCCAATTTGAGCTTAATGACCTATTTTTATTGACTTAACCATACATTAAGTAGCTATTCCCCTTTTTTGAGCATTCCAATTTATTTTCTACCAAATCTTACACTTAGTTTATCTTGGATATCATTTTGCTAAAGATTTGGAGTTTAGAGAGAGATATCTTTTTCTCATTGAATGTTCCTAGTGTTAAATCATATGCTAGTGTATGCTCAAATTATCTTAGCTTTAGTTTTTACTATTTTTAGTTTTTTAAAAAAGAGAAAAACAACAGAAGAAAACAAATTGTGAATAGTTTGTTTTGTATTGTTATTATTGAACATAAAATTGTAGTTGGGGAAATTGGGAAGAAATTAGGTAACTTTGAAGGATATCTCCATTTTTAAAGGGTTTGTGTATAACTATTCATGAGCTCCAAGGCAAGCTAAATTCTAAGATTTTTAGCCTATAAATTTCCATCTTAATCCATAACTTGAACCTAGCCACATTACAACCATGTGAAGATATAATAATCTATATCGCTATGCCAACTACATTAGTGGAGAGGAGTTATTGAGTTCAACTTATGAAGACATGAATTGAACCTTAGGATTGTTGCTTAGCTTAATCTAAGGAATAAAGATTGATAGGGAAAAACTATTCATACACTTACGGGGAACGCATTCAAATCATGGCTGTGTTAGCATTTTAATTCTTGAGGAATTTGACTTATAAATATACATGAGTTAGATATTTGAAAGTTGAATTGAGAGCATCATATCATTGTTGCTTGATCATTTAGGAGAGTTGATTATGATTGGCTAGTCTTGTTCGTTTTGTTTTTGAGTCTCGATGTGTTTCTTGTGTGTAATTTGTTATTTGGGTTGTGTTTCTTAGGTTAGATAATGTCATCACTCGGGACGAGTAGTAAATTGAGTTTGAGGTGTGACAACTCTAGGATATAGAGTTATTTTATTACTTTTAAGCTTATATTTCAATCAAGTTAGAGTGGTTTAGAGTGTTTTTATAGTTGTTTTAATTTAGAGTGGTTTAGAGTGTTTTTATAGTTGTTTTAATTATGTTTATATTAAGTAGTTTACTTTTGAAAATTTTATTTTAATAATGTATTTCTGTCAAATGAGACACTAAAAATGTGAAATTTTATTCTTGAAGGTAGGGATACTAGAAAGTTGGAAATGTGGAGAGAAAAGATGTTGAATTTTGACATTTAAAGACCCAGTGTTACAGCAAAACTGCAACATCGAGCCTGATGGGAATAGATTGGAGACCTACGTTTAAAGAACGCCAAATTAGCTTTTGGGCTTAACCCTTCTCAAGTGCTGATGATGACCAAGAATCAAAATGGTTATGACTATGCAAAAAATGTAAAGACCTAAACACTCCCAAAAGGACAAAAATAGAATAGAAAGGGGAATTGACCTAGCCTACAATCTTTGGAGGATATAAATACCACTGTCAGAACATAGAGAAAGAGAGAGAGAGAGTTGTCTGGTGCATAAAGAAAAACATCAATTTTCAAAAGAAAACAAGTTGGAAAAGAAGGAGAGAAGAAGGGAAAGAAAGAGAAGAACGAATTGAGGAGAACCACCTTATTCAATTTGAAAGCTCTTCACTTTTCTCTTTGCCTTTTGTGTTTTTTTTTTCTTTTGCTATTGTGAACCATGATTGAGTTGTTCTTAATTGTTTTTAATTTGGTGATTTTGGGCTAAATGTTTTTTAGCTAGAATAATTATGAAACCCTAATATAGGATTATTGGTATTTTACTAAGGATGCTTGTTATAATATGAGGTTTATTCTGTAACAGCCTGAAAGTCAATATTATCGAAAAATGTAATTTTCGGGACTCCATTTTCATAAATCGAGTCCGTACATATTTAATAAAAATATTTACGGAGCTATTATATTAGTGAATTGAATTTTGGATAGACAATTTAGTTGAATTAGTGATTAATTAAGGTATAAGGACTAAATTGTAAAAGTCCAATCGTGATAGATTTTTAAATTGCTAAAGGACCAAAAGAACAAATGGACCAATTTCAATTAAGTGGATGGTGGAAATGGATGTTGACATCCACTAACTTGGGTAAGTATGATTAAGCTTTAATTAACTAAGTTTAATTAAGGTAAAGCATGATTAATTAATTTTAATTAAAGTATATATATTAATTAAAAAAATGAACATTCTTATGTTCATCTTCCATTTTCACAAAATGAAAAAAGAGATAGAGTTTGAAACTTTCCAAACTTTAGTCCTTTGAGTGGTAAGCAAGTTCTACCCCGTTTCTTGTAATTTTATGATTTTGAGGTTCCAGGAGTTTGATTTAGCTAACCTGTATATCAATTTGTAAAACTGTTAAAATTTTCAAAAGTTTCCATTGTTGATTTCTTGAAGTTGGTGTTAAATGGTTAGATTTTAAGATTAAATATGAAAAAAGGCTATTTTGTAAAGTGAAAATTGTTAGTTTTAAACATAGGAACTGAGGTGTAAATATTCGAAATTGGCATGAAATTTCTATAATTATAGATAATATTGAGCTGTAGAAGGATGGAATTGAGATCAGTTTTGAAATTGAAGCTCAAATTTGATAGGTATGACAATTTCGATTTTAGGGGCTAAATTAAATAAAATAAATTTTTTTGTATAAAATGACAATTAAGTATGAATTTGGTTGTATATTGATGGTTTTTTGTGTTTATATTAATCCGTAGCTAACGTTAGCCTCGATTCCTCGAGAGGGAAGGAAAAGTTAAAGCCGTTGATGAATAACTCGAAGTTTCCGGTATGTATTTTTATGATTTAAAACCTATATAATTTTCGCATTTTCATGTTAGTCTATATTGTGCATTGTTAAGGTAAGTTAGTAAGAATAATTGAATTGGTTTGGCGTAATTGAGATTTGATAAAGGTTGATTGTTTGATTATGGGAATTTAGAAGTTAAAGAAGGTGATTGGACCAATTAAAATGAATAGTGAAAACCATCATTTTCGGGCAATTCGGGGTGGTAAGTCATCATTGTCAGGCAATCCAGGATGGTAGAATTGAATGAGAAAACCATCGTAGCCGGGCAATCCGAAGTGGTAAGTCATTATTGCTGAGCAACCCAGGGTGACATTATTGAATGAGAAAACCATCATAGCCGGGCAATCCAAGGTGGTAAGCCGTCGTTGCTAGGCAATCTAGGGTGGCAGGTCATCGTTGCCGAGCAATCTGGGATGACAGATATAAATGAGTTGATAATGAGCTTGTGAGCTTGGAATATCATTGAGAAGATAACACAATTTGAGATTTTACGCATTAGAAATGTATATTGAACGATGAATCCATGTTTAAAATATAAATAAAAAAATTCTTAGATAACAACTCTATGTGTTGTGAATTATACCATATCGTTATATTGTTTCAGATTTATAGGAATATTGTTGAGTGATATAATAGGAATATTGTTGAGTGATATACTTGTCATACAATTTATTTCTCATGCACAAGTTAGGTTTAAAGAAAAGTTTCAAGTATTGACTTCAACATCCAATAGAGACCCCAAACTCTATAAAGTTTGTGAACTTTTTTTGTTGGTCAAATCGACATGTACCTAGTGAAGTCATTTTGGTATTTTGTTGTCAATGACATCGAATATGAATGTTAGTATGAGAACTTCATTGTGCATACATATATGTGAAGCTACTATATGTAATGCTTGATAAGTTATGCTTGGTTTTATTGGTAGTAACCTTAGGTGTAAGCTTGTCACTTTATTTGATATTTAAGTTGGCTAAGTAGATGGGTTGGTATGTAAGCTTGTTAGATGTTATGTATAATGTTTAGGTATGAAATTGGTATCTTAGTTGTCTTAAGTCATGAATATGTATGTTTACTTGTGATTGGATTAGTATAAAAGTATTTTATGATATGGTATGTTGGTCAAATGGAAAAGTTTGGAATTATGGTGTGAACTTTGATAAAAGATTGAGCTGTATGTGATGATATGGTTTAAATTGAAATGAGTAAATGATCTAGATTGACATGTTTTAGTGAGCTTTGACTTAGGTGGGATTGGTATCTAATGAGTATATTAAGTACTTGAAGCTATGTTTGTTACTTGTAAAGATTGTATGGTTTTTGTAGAAATAGTATGTGACATCGCGACGTCGTTCAAACGATGTCACCACGGGAGTTTCACGTTGCGACATTGGATTGTTATCGTCAGGATGGGACTTAGCCAGACAATGTCGAGATGAGGGACCTCGTTATCATAATGAGGCCAAGTCAGTTTGTCAAATTGCGATGAGGAAGACCCTCACGTCGTAACGTTAGTTCTGTAAATTTGAAATTTTTTACATTTTAGTCCTTATTCATTCTTATGTTGATTTTTGAGCTTTCGTAAGCCTGAGTAGACCTGATAACTATTGAATACCATGTTTAATACGTGTTTTGTTTAAATGTAGCCCTTTTAATGTTATAAATTGAATGTATCGATCGTAGTTACTCCGGCAATGAATGTGGCATCTCGTAGCTTGGACCTTGCGATCGGGTTGGGTATGAGGGTGTTACATATTCATTCAAGTGTTATTCATGTTTAATGCTTGCTATCACCTGATCAACATTAGTGGTAATCGAGCTAATTGATAATTCTGAAAAGGTTATGATTAATGGACGTAAAACTTGAATGATTCACGTTTAATTTCTTTAATTTTAAATGTGTAATAATATAGACGTCTATTTTTATGGTGCATAATCTTATAGGAATATGCTTGCAATTGGATTCTTCGCATTAAATTGGTATAGACATATGTTAAATTAGTTAAATAATTGAACATAGTGACTTCAAGAGAAGCTTATAAACTGTTGATTCTGAATTAATAAATTGTCATAATGCCGCAACATCACTGCAACATCATTACCAGTAGTTGCATATTAAGGGGAAATAATTATTCTATGATAAACCTCAAAAGTAACATATTTTAATCACATGCTTGACATATTTTTGGATGATTTATCATAAGATTTAGTGAATTTGATGCTCATAATCCTTTAATCTCATATTTTATATCTAGATGAGCATAGAAAAGCGAAAAGTCTAAGAAAAAGGCCAAAAACGGACAAAATAGGTTTATTTCAGTGCTGCACATGGCCCAGACACTTCCACACGGGTAATCCACACGTCCTTGTTATACACACGGTCAAACCACACGCCCGTGTGTAATGGCCGTGTCGACTTAAAACCATATCAGAATTGCACACGGCTTGAGCACCACCACACGAGCGTGCCGTACGGCCGTGTCCCTATCAAGACCTATTTTAATTCTACTCGGGAAAGGCTAATTTTGGGCTATTTTTGGCATTCCAAAGTCTATTTAAACACAAGAGAATAGGATCAAAGGGGACAGGGAGAGTAGAAGGCAGAGAATACTCGAAGATAGCCAATGAAATCAGCTCGGAAGCAGGATCTACTTCAAGCCTAAAGATCTCCATTCAATTTCCTTAGAAGTTCTTTGGGTTTCTTTATGTTTTGCTGTTTTCCCAATTTTGAGATGTTTTTCATAATTGTTAGGAACTAAACTCCCTAAATACCTCTGGGAGATGAAACCTAAGACAGATCTTATTACTATTTGAATCATATGATAAATACTTATTCTTATTCTTAATTATGAGTTTTAATCCTTGCTTTAATATTCCAGGATATTAATTCAGGTTTTGATGTGCTTATTCAGTGGAGCAAAAGTTCCTGTTTAAGAGTAGATTTTCCATAATTAAGTGGAGTTGCATGCAATCTTAGAGATAGGACGACATAGATCTACCGGATTAGAGTCAAATCTAATAAGGGAGTCTATAGATCGAGTTAATGTGATAATAGGGGTTTTAATTAGAAAGAGATTTCGATTAATCAACCTAGAGTCAGTTGTTTTTAGTCTCGAGAGAGATATTAACATAAGCTATGGATTCTTTCGGATTAAGTCAAGCGAATAAATCGTTTAATTCAAAAGTAATAAGTGAAGTCTAGGCAGATTCTTCCTTGGGTATTATCTTCTCCATCGGCTTTCCAAAAGTATTTTCCTACTTTAATCTCTGTCGTGTTCTTAGTTAATTAGATAGTTAGTCTTAGTTTAAAAACATCCCTTCAATTCTTAGGCTAGATAATAAAAAATAGTAATTACTAGTACTTTTAGTCCTTGTGGATACGATATTTCCGGTCTCACTATAACTATACTACTGTTCGATAAGTGCACTTGCCTTAGTCAAATTTTTAGTTAGTTTAGCGACCATCAAGTTTTTAACGTCGTTCCCGGGGACTAAGATATTAGGAACACTTAATTTTTATTACTTTAGCCATTTTTTATTTTTATTGCAATTTAATTTAATTTTTAATTTTAATTACTAATTTTTCTTTTATTTGCTTTTGGCAGCTTTTTATAGTTTATGACTAGAAGAAACCCGTCAGGACCTCTACTTTTTGACAGCAAAACTGAAAGCACAGATCGGAGAAATCGTAGAGAGATAAGGCAAAGTCTACGGTATATAGAGGAAGAGCATGAGGACGATACCAATAACACAGAGGAGATGGTCGAAAATCAAAATAATCCGCTACCTCCTGTGGTTGCCGCAAATCCAGTGAATTAGAATCCTACTCCTCGTACTATGTACGACTATGCTAAGCCCAATTTAACAGAAGCTAAATCGAGTATAGTTAGACCTACTATTGGTACAAATAATTTTAAACTGAAACCTAACACGATTTAAATGATACAACAGTTTTTTCAGTTTGATGGTTTGCAGGACGAGGATCTAAACACTCATTTAGCAAATTTTATGGAATTCTGCGATGCCTTTAAAATCAATGGCATTTCTGACGATGCCATTCGCCTTCAGTTATTTATCTTTTCATTACGGAATAAGACTAAATAGTGGTTGAACTCGTTACCACGAGGGTCAATCACTACTTGGGAACAAATGACTGAAAAATTTTTGCTTAAATATTTTTCGCCGGCTAAAATGAAAAAGTTGAGGAATGATATCTCTTCTTTTGTGCAGATAGATTTAGAAGCACTTTATGATGCATGGGAGAGATACAAAGATTTATTGAGAAGGTGCCCTCACCATGGTTTACCTCTTTCGCTACAAGTTCAAACTTTCCACAACGATTTGAATCCCTCAACTAGACAAATGATCGACGCAGCTGCTAGTGGAACCATCTACAATAAGGCACCTGAAGAGGCTTATGAGTTCATAGAAGAGATGTCACTGAACAATTATCAGTGGCAACTCATGAGGACAAAGCTAACAAAAACAGTCGACATTTTTAACGTTGACTCGGTTACTATGCTTTCAAATCAGGTAGAACTTTTGAATAGAAAGATTGATGGTTTATTTGGTTTTACGCAGGTACATCCAGTAATGCAGTGCGACGCAAGTGGAGGTGGAACAAATAATTTAGAATACCTACCCTACGGCCTTAACATAGAGAAAAAGAAAATAAATTATATGGGTAATAATCCTCGAACTCAAAATAATCCTTACAGTAACAATTACAATGCAGGGCGGAGGAACCACCCAAACTTCTCATGGGGAGGCCAAGGGAATCAAAGACTACCACCCCCTCTAGGCTTCCAACAATAACCTTACCAACAAGAGAAAAAGCCGAACCTTGAAGAGATGATGAGAAAGTTTATTTCAATAGCGGAAACTTGTTTTCAAAATACTGAAACAACACTTAAAAATCAACAAGCATCGATTCAAGGGCTCGAGAATCAAATAGGACAGCTGGCTAAGATAATTTCAAAAAGACCACCAGAGAGTCTACCTAGTAACATCGAACCCAATCCAAAAGAGCATGTGAAAGTAGTTACACTAAGGAGTGGGAAAGTGTTAGCTGAATCTGAAAAGAAGCTGCCACAAGAAGCTGATAGGAAAGAGGACGAGGAGGTAAAACCTGAAATAAGTGAAAAACCAGTGCTGAGGGAATATAAACCACTAATCCCGTATCTAGCAAAGTTGAAGAAAGACTATATGGATGGAAAATTCGGTAAATTTCTTAAACTTTTTAAATAGTTGCATATTAACTTACCTTTTGTTGAAGCTATCTCGCAGATGCCTACATATGCAAAATTTTTGAAGGAGCTTCTAACAAATAAAAGGAAGTTTGAAGAGTTGTCTACAGTAGAGTTCAACGAGGAGTGCTCGGCCATACTCTAAAATAAACTACCAACCAAACTGAAAGATCCAGGAAGTTTTACTATTCCCTGCTTAATTGGTAGTTTAAATGTTGAAAAGGCACTAGCTGATTTAGGCGCTAGCATTAATTTGATGCCTTACAAAATGTTCAAGCAACTTGGCCTTGGGGAACCAAAACCTAATAGGATGAGTATTCAACTAGCTAATAGATCTGTTAAATATCCTAGGGGAATTATTGAAGATGTACTCGTAAAAGTAGATAAATTCATATTCCCTGTTGATTTTGTTGTGCTTGACATGGATAAGGATATTGAGGTGCCTTTAATTTTAGGTCGCCCATTTTTAGCCACTGCTAGGGCTGTTATTGATGTGGGTGACAGTAAACTTGTGCTTAGGGTAGGTGACAAAGAGACTATTTTTAAAATTTATGATGCCATGAGATTTTCTAGAGAACAAGATAACTCTTGTTATTTTATTGATTCTATTGATCATGCTAGTCAAGATTCTTTACAGAGAATCATTCATAAGGACACATTGGAACTATGTCTTGCCCAAGGAGAGGAGGTAAATGATGATAATTCTGCGTTAGGAAAGGCAAAAGCTGAATTAAATTCTAATGAGTCTTCACTGAGACAGAAGAGCTATGAGGATATTGAGGTAAACAAGGAATTAAAATTAAAACCCTCTCCTAATTTGGAATTGAAGCAATTACCAAATCACCTAGAATATGCGTTTCTTGGAAATAATTCCACATTACCAGTAATAATTGCTTCAGATTTACAGCCAACCGAAAAAGACGAGTTACTTCAAGTTTTGAAGGAGCATAAAAGAGCTATAGCTTGGAAGATTTCTGACATAAGAGGGACCAGTCCTTCTTTCTGCACACATAAAATTTTAATAGAAGGTGAATGTAAACCTTGTGTGCAAACTCAAAGACAACTGAATCCTAACATGAAAGAAGTCGTAAAAGCTGAGGTAATTAAAATTTTAGATGCAAGAGTTATTTATCCTATTTCTGAAAGCTCTTGGGTGAGTCCTGTGCATGTTGTCTTAAGCAAGGAAGCATGAATATTGTAGCTAATGAAAAGAACGAATTGATCCCAACACGAACAATCACGGAATGAAGAGTTTGCATTGACTATAGTAAATTGAACGATGCCACAAGAAAAGATCACTTCCCTTACCATTCATTGATAAGATGTTGGAAAGATTATCTAAGCATATGTATTATTGCTTCCTAGATGGACTCTCTGGTTTCTTCCAAATCCCAATAGCTCTTGAAGACCAAGAGAAAACGACATTTATATGTCCATACGGTACGTTTGTTTATAGACGAATGCCTTTTGGATTATGTAATGCTCCTTCTACTTTTCAGCGATGCATGTTGTCCAATTTTTATGAGCTCGTAGAAGACATTATAGAGGTATTTATGGACGACTTCTCGGTATTAGGTAACTCTTTCCATCTTTGCCTTAAAAATTTAAAACGAGTCCTAATGAGATGTGAGGAAACTAACCTTGTACTGAACTGGGAAAAATGTCATTTCATGGTTCGTGAAGGGATTGTGTTAGGCCACAAAATTTCTAGTAACAGGATCGAGGTTGACAAAGCGAAAATTGAAACTATTGAGAAATTGCCTCCCCCTAGTTCAGTTAAGGCTATTCGATGATTTATAGGTCATGCTAGATTTTATAGAAGATTTATCAAGGATTTTTCTAAAATAGCTAAGTGGTTAACGAATTTACTAGAAAAGAATATGCCTTTTAATTTCAATCAAGAATGTTTAGAAGCATTTAACACTCTGAAAGATAAATTAATTATCGTTCCAATTGTAGTTGCACCTGATTGGAATTTACCCTTTAAACTAATTTATGATGCGAGTGATTTTGCAGTAGGTGCGGTTCTTAGACAGCGAAGAGACAAGCATTTTCAACCAATCTATTATGCTAGCAAGACATTGATAGCCGCACAAGAAAACTATACGACGACTGAGAAAGAATTATTGGGTGTGGTTTTCGCATTCGATAAATTTAGACCATATTTAATATTATCTAAAGCTGTCGTATACACTGACCATTGAGCTCTTTGATATCTCCTTTCTAAATCAGATGCAAAACCTCGACTAATAAGATGATACTATTTTTGCAGGAATTCGATTTAGAAATTCAAGATAAAAAGGGAGTAGAAAATCTTGCAGCAGACCATATTTCCAGATTAGAAAACCCACATCTTAAGGAGCTTGATGAACATGAGATAAACGACTCATTCCCTGAACAACAACTTTTTTCTATATCTCACTCTGAGGTGCCTTAGTTTGCAGACATTGCAAATTATTTAGCTGCTAATGTTATGCCAAAAGAGTTGACACATCAACAAAAGAAGTGATTCTTTACTGATGTTAAAAACTACTTTTGGGAGAAGCTTTTTCTTTTCGTATATGTGCAGATCAAGTCATCAAAAGATGCATTACAAAGTCAGAAGCAATTAAAATCTTGGAACATTTCCACTCAGGACCGACTGAAAGACATTACAGTGGGACTAGAATTGCACATAAAGTGCTCGAATCAAGTTTTTATTGGCCCACACTATTCAAAGATGCCAACAGGTATGTTACTTCTTGTGATAAATGCCAACGAACAGGTAATATCTCCAAACATTACGAAATGCATCAAACTATATACTTTTATGTGAAATATTTGATGTATAGGGTATTGATTTTATGGATCCATTCCCTAGATCATTTGAGAATAAATACATCTTAATAGTCGTTGATTATATGTCCAAATGGGTAAAAGCCCAAGCTTTACCTACTAATGATGCTAGAGTGGTGGTAAGGTTCCTCAAATAACTCTTCTCTCGATTTGGAACACATAGAGCAATTATCAGTGATAGGGGTACTCATTTTTGTAATGCTCAATTTGATAAAACCCTTAAGAAATATGGAGTTTACCACAGAACAGCCACCTTTTACCAACCTCAGACTAGTGGTCAAGTTGAAGTAGCAAACCTAGAAAAGACTGTATAGTCAAAAAGGAAGGATTGGGCAATGAAAGTAGATGATGTTTTATGGGCCTATAGAACTGCTTTTAAGACCTCCATAGGAACATCTCCTTACAGACTTGTTTATGGGAAAAGTTGTCATTTACCATTTGAACTAGAACATAAAGCATTTTGGGCTATAAAGTTTCTAAACTTTGATCTCAAACTTGCAGGTGAGAAAAGGTTGATGCATTTGAATGAGAAAAATAAATGGCGAGCTAATGCATATAAGAATTCACAATTATACAAGGAAGCAGTGAAGCGCCACCATGATGCTCGTTTAAAGCAACATAAGCAATTTGAAGCTGGAGATCTTGTCCTGCTATACAACTCAAGGCTCAAATTGTTTCCTGGAAGTTAAAATCATGATGGTCAAGTCCATTCATAGTCCAAATCGTTTTTCCATATGGCACAGTAGAGGTAAGTCATCCAACCCACGGCACTTTTAAGGTAAATGGACATCGTCTTAAACTTTATAACGGCAGGGATTTTAAAGATTATAGAGAGGAGCTATGGCTCCATGAAGTTGCCTAAATATACCACAAGGTAAAGTCCAGCTTAGACTTTAAATAAGCGCTCCTCGGGAGACAACCCGAGCACTAACCCCACTAAATAAGTTAATTTTTCTTTCATTCAGTTTTCATAATTTAAATACAGGTATTTTTGACACCTACAACCTAACACACGAGTGTGTCCTAAACCGTGTGCTCACCACGGGTTGGAGACATAGGCATGCTTTGAGTCGTGTAAACTATTACAACCTTAGTATTGACATTAAACAGTGGCGAACATAGCCTAGACACACGGGCGTGTCCATGGCTGTGTTAAAATAGGATAAACATATTCCCAAGATAAGATGACACACGGGCTGCGATAACTAGCCATGACTGTGCAATACGGCTGTGCGAACCACACGACTATGGGACACGGACGTGTCTCAGACCGTGGTGAAATTGCACTTTAATTTCCCAAAAATTGGCAGAGGCACGGAATGCGATAAGTCACCACGACCGTGTAACCCACACGGTCATGAAACACGAGTGTGCCTGAGGCCATGTGGGAACCTGAGCACACACTTCAAAATTTTTAAGTCAGAATGGAAAACGGGCATACCCCACGGCCGTGTTCAAAAGCTATGGGCAATCCTGACTATAGAACACTGGCATGGTGGAAGACCCACAGGCGTGGAAGAAGCGAACGAGAGAGTACACGACCGTGCGATGCGACCATGTGTGCCACACGGCCTGGACACACGGGCGTGTCCATAGGTCGTGGACGATACTGCCTAAAAATTTCACGAAAAAAACAGGCTAGGAGTGAGACACACGGGCGTGGACCACGGCCGTGTGGTCTAAAAAGGGACCTGCACGACCGTGGGCCCCTTTTTATTTGAAATTCTAACCCTAATTTTCCCCCATTCCTATTTAAACTCCACTATTCACCCATCACACCCCCATTCACTATTCACCTATCACACCTCCTTTCACTATTCATCCTTCCTACTGTAGCCACCTTTTTCTGACGAGCTGCCAGGGACCTACACCTCTACTCCCCTTTCTTCCTTCTTTCTTTCTTCCTTTCCTTTTCTCTCTCTTTGCTCACCCCTACAGCCCACAACCCACAACCCCCTCTCTTCCCTTGCTCACACAACCACCCATCCCCTCAACCAGGCTCCCACTATTCAGCAACCATAAACCGTCGCGACCACCGCCAACCACCACTATCGGTTTCCTCTTTTGCACCTCAATTCCTTTACGTTATTTTAATTTTTTTATTATTACTATTATTAATCTTATTATTATTATTATTATTATTATTATTACTCTTATTTCTTTATTACTGTTCTATCTTATTTCTATTAGATTGATATACTGTTATTATTACTAATGCTTTACTGATATTGTTGGTTCTTACTCAGTTATAGTTTTTCTTGATAATTTTATGCTTAAGTTAGTTTTGGACATTCGCAATATTCTGCATATATATTTTAGGGTCATTTGTTTTGTTGATTTAATTCGTATTTTTCTTGCTCATTTATTTTTATATATATTTATTTAGTAAGTAATTATTTAGTTTTCTACTAGGTATTAAGATTCTACTTATTTCATCTGCCTGATTAAGCTGCACTTGGATGCTTGTTTCTTATTCGTTTGACTATTATGTTGATTCGTCCAATTGAATTATGTGATTACTTTCGTAGGACACTATGACAAATACAAGAGGTAAGAAAACTGTCGTCCCCGCTTCGAAAAAGCAGAAGGGACCAGGAGCGACGTCCTCAAGTGCGACCACTGAGATACGCCACCCCTTCCTCCAATTTCCACCAGGACCTTAGGAGAGTTGTTTCAAATTCTACGTGCCCGACCCCTTGGCGTGGGTCGGTGCATCGACTGGGCTGCATTGGAACAAGTCCACCTAGCTGACTCAGTTCGGGCCCTCCTCGCTACTGCTCATTGGGACCGCTTTTTCAACATTATTGAGCCGACGTACTTAGAGTTCACTTTGGAACTTTGTTCGACATTTCAATTACAGACGGCTATGACAGAGTTCGACGACCCAGGCACAGTCCAATTCCGTCTTGGCGGTCTAGTACATCAATTAAGTATCCCAGAATTCGGAGTTGCCTTGGGACTTTATACAGACGAATGGAGGCAGACAATTTCCCCCATCTCCACCGTCACATTCATTATGCATCTTCCTCATGTTGGGCGGCCCTCATTCCTGCTATGGGCATCTATGACCCCAGTCGCTCTAAGGTATCGGCTCTATCTCCAGCATTATGATATCTCCACACCGTTTTAGCTCATACCTTAACAGGGCGACGAGAGAGCACCGACGTCGTTAACAATCATGACGCCTACTTCTTATGGAGCATGAGGTAAGGGCATGTTTTCGATCTCGCATACTTTATCGCCCTTGCCTTCCGCCATTAGACCAAACGACATCGAAAGGGAGTCATCAGCATTGGCCCTTACGTGACTCGTCTAGCTCGACACTTTACGCTCCTGAACGCATCGGCGCAGTCCTCAGCGCTCACACTCATCAGCCAGATGCCCCCACAGGGCATCTCAAGTATGCTCCACATGAGGATGATAGAACGTTGTCGTGGTTCGATCCTCCTCAATATCGACTAGCACGAGCCACCAATGAGGATGACCCCGAGGATATTCCTGATGATATCTCTTCATTTCATGAGGACCCACCCTCTCAGCCACCACCGAGTCACAGACCAGTTCATGCGGCTGCTTCATTGACAGACATTTCTGACCACCTGACTCGATTCGAGCAATATTATACTCAGTGATTCGACAGTATAGAGGCGACTCTGCAACAGATTTGTCAGTATTTCCACATTTCGCCTCCACCACCACCACCTCACCATCTAAATGTCGATGAGGACTTTTGAGTCCATTTACTTTACTTTGTTTTTCTTTTCCTTTTGTTTTTGTTTTTATTTTTATTTTAATTCCATGTTTAAAAGACTTATATTATTATATTTTGAATTCCATGTGTATATGGTTGTTTCTTTATGAGTAACCATAATGAGCTTGTAATATCCTGATTTTGGGCCTAGTCGGAATAGTGGTTTCGTGACCACAAAATTCGAGATAGAAATAATTATTTTATGATTATTTTAAGGTCTATGATATGATTTCATGATTGTGTGAAAATTTCGTGAAGAAATTTTATGCATAAAGTGCTTAAATTGAAATTAGGGACTAAATCGAAAAATTTGCAAAACTTGCATTCTATAAGTTTCTAGTATGAAATTGTTTTGAAATATTAATTAGGAGGTTTTAAATAGAAATTTTACCAATTTCTAATTCTATGGACAAAAATAGGACATGGATGGAATTTTTGGAAAGTTTAGTAGTAAGGGCATTTTGGTCATTTAGGGGTAAAATGAATTAAAATACAAAATTAAAAGCCAATTTTGCTCATCTTCAACCCCATGGCCGAATGTGGCAAGGAGAAACCATGGCTAGGGTTTTTCAAGCTTCCAAGCTCGATTGTAAGTCCGTTCTAGCCTCGTTTTTAACGATTTTTACGTTTTTGGAGTCCCGATAGCTCGATTAAGCTTATGCTAGCAATAATTCAACCTAGGGTTCATATTTGGAAAAATACCCATAGGTGAAATTTGTGTATTTTGGTATTTTATGATAGAATATGAGGTTTTAAATTATGTTAGACAACTTGTACTACTCGGTTTTAAGCGAAAACGAGCAAAAGGGCTTAATCGATAAAAATACCTAATAGTCATAAGTACATGTTAGAGTGAGAATTTGATGTTTCCATAGAAGGGGAAAATGATCAGAATGTCATAAAACATAAGAAAATAGGCTGAAGTTTAATTTACGAGAACATTTAGGGGCAAAACTGTAATTTTACCAAAATATGAGTTTGGGTCAATTTGAATAATGTGAGTCCTAATTAGACTATATTTTAAATGATAGAGCAAGGAAAACTAAAATTCAGGCTAAAATGGGGAAAATACCAAGTTGTGGACGAAATGGTAAAAGTAGCCATTTTCGCATACGAGGTAAGTTCATGTGTAAATAATGTAGTATAATTGTTATTTTTAAGTTATTGATGTTAATTATATGATATGCTGATTTTTATCATGAAATATATGCTTTGTGGTTATTTTTGAATAAAATGCAAATTATGTGAATTATTTGTTAAATATAAAGTGCTACCGAGTATTGGTTTCGGTATTTTACGGAAGATAGCATGGAGATGTATTCGAGGAAAATCCCGTTTGAACCTTAGGAATAGATTAGGATACAAGTGACATGTTACTAGGATATTTGGGCATCCGAACTCGTTGAGTTGAGTCCGAGTTCACTTATGGATGCAAATGTCCGAACTCGTTGAGTTGAGTCCGAGTTCGAGAGATGTAACTAGGCATCCGAGCTCGTTGAGTTGAGTCCGAGTTCACTTATGGATGCGAACGCCCGAGCTCGTTGAGTTGAGTTCGAGTTCACTTATGGGCGGGTTACATGGTAGCTTGGCTACATATGTGGCACTTATGTGCAAACTTTTCATGTATCTCAATTATATTCGATGTGTTCAACGGTAAAATTCTACTCAAATGGAGGAATACTCGAGATGAAAGGGACGTATTGGTAAGTGTTGTGAAATGGGTACTTTGAATGGTATGTACTTAACCCTCGGGTTGAAAAATCGATATAACAACAATATGGTAAGATGATAAATGAAAATGTGATATGAATGTCTCGGTGATGATTATGCAAATGATGTTTTATGTTTGCTTATATAGTTATGTTACTTGCTATTTGCATGTGAACTTACTAAGCATTTATGCTTACTCCTCCTTTTCATTCCTTGTAGTGTTGACAAGCCAACTCGAAATCGAAACGGTCGGAGGCACGCCACACTATCCGTATACCATCTTGGCATAATGGCTTGTATATTTTGAGTATGGCATGTATAGCATTATAATCATTTTGTGTATATGGTCTTATGATATGGTTATTGAGTGGTATGGAAATTCTTGGTAATGATTAGCCATTGGAATGGCTAATCATGATCATATTTGGTGTTATGTATGCTAAATTGCTAGCTAATCCATGGAAACCATGAAATAGGTAAAATTTACCATAAAATGGATTCAGACAAAGAAGAATGACGTGAGTTTGAAAAATCACTAAAAATAGTAGAGATACAATTAGATGATGAATAAAATATGGAATTGAATAATTATGAGTCTATTTTCATATGGATGGAACAAAATAGGTATATGAGTTATATTTTATGCGATGTTTAAATTTTTGTGAAATAGGGCCAGAGCAATTTCTGGATCCCCTGTTCTGACTTTAGAAATTCACCATAAATTTTTCAAAGATAATTATAATTCATGATTTATATATACATAAACGGCATAGTCATTGAAACTCTGTACAGGGAGATATCTGATTTGAAATACACAGAGGTCATAGCAGTCAAACTCTGAAACAGGGGATACTTTAACTAATAAACTGTACTAATTTGCTTGACCAAAAATTATATAAAAACATTACTAAATAGATATATGAGTATAGTTTCAGGAAAAATTTACGGAATTGGATTTTGAGTTTCGTAACTCGAGATATGAATATTTAAGCGACTATGACGCAGATTGTTAGCTTGACTGAAAATTTAAAAATAAATTGTTTGAGCTGTTTAAGTAATGAATTAAGTCTATTAACACCTCTTGTTTGACTCCGGCGACGGTCTCGGGTATGGGGCGTTACATTTGGTGGTATTAGAGCAGGTTTAGTCAGTTCTCGGACGAACCTAGCATGTGTAAAAGTTTAGCTATACATGCCACTGATCTGTGATAGTGTGATGTCTTCCGACGCGTATGAGTACCGTCTTATTTAGACAGGGTACTCTCCAACCGAGCTGCGCTGACCATGTTCAATGTTATGTGAAGGTATTTGAGTAAAGTTATGATTATGATAAGTCTCGGTTCAGAAAAGTATGAATAAAAGTTTATGATACATATGTGATAAATATTCATATTTGTTTAATGCTCATATGATGTAGTGTATGTGGCTTACTTGATAAGATGAACGGAATAAATAGAAAGTAGTAGATGAATAAAGGTCATAATATTATGATACGAGTGAAAATGTCCTTGTCTTGATTTGGACGTCGAATGTTGATAAATGTTAATGATATATAATTTTTATGAGATAAAGGATTATAATGAAATGAACTTATCTATGTTAAATTGTTGGACTGAATTATATGATTGTAATGATATGTACATGATGATGCACGAAATGAAAGTTGTGATTGTGATGCAAATATCTATGTTTGTTTGGTCTTATATGATGTCATGAGCATGAATTAATTTAATTAAATGAATGGATAAGTAAAGCTATCTAGAAAACATAGAATGTATGCATAAGTATATTGTCTAAATGGGACAATAGGAAAATTTGTGTAAGCCAACATGAATGTTGCATTGCCTGAATGAATGACATGATTTTGATGATGTTGCTATGATGATGGAAGTTGTGTCATATGTGTATGTATAAGAAAGTCGAGTCAGAGGTCCTACAACCCCTCCCCCTTACCGAAGTGGTACTTATAATGGAATTTCATGAGATTTGTTTTGAATAAGTTTCCGGTTGAGAACCCAAAGAGTTCAAATGATAGAATAATTATAAGTATGATCGAGATTGAAAATGAGCTGATAAGTAAAGTCGAGCCAAGAAAGTATCGGATTGATATAAAGATTATTGGAATTATGCACTGTCCCAGTTAGAGAAGGAATTCTCTTTGGTAAATCGAATTACTCAGGTGCAAGGTCGAGAAAAGTGTAAATCAAAATTTATTTAGAACTGGCATTCTTTAGTGAATGGTTTAATATGAAATTTGTGACGGCAGAACTAGTTGGGGAAATGATATTTGAAATGTGAATTATCTAAGTGTGACAATTATGACTGGACAGATTTAGCAGTCTCTTTTGAGATGTTCTATGTGTTCACCCGTTCTCAGAAATATTTCTATGGCTATTGATCTTTTGAAGAAATTCTTGTTATATGGGAATGTCTTCTAATTCTGGTGTTGGATGAAAGCATTGGTAGTCTGACTGGTTTATAATTTATATTGCTCTATTTCATCGGGTATTCTATTTCATTTCGTCTGATAAGAATTGATGAGAGAATACATATGATATTATGGTTCTGTTTCTTCTACTTGATGCTTCATCTGATATATATGTATGGGAAGATATATTGATCTTGTTATATTTGATTTCAGTGGGATTAAATGATGTTTTCTTTTGGACTTTCTTTCTTTGAATAATTATCGGGGTATTCTGTATTTTCTCTATGAATTTGGTTTTCGATTCTCCGGCATAGTATCGTATCTTGAGTTTCTTTATCCTGGATCTCTTTATTCTGGATTTCTTTATTCTGGGTTTCTCTATCTTGGATTTCTTTATTCGGTTTTCTTATTATCTTTGTTCCATAATTTGTCAATTATGACTCATGTTCGAAGTACGTTCTTCAGCTCGTGATAATCATGTCAAATATGACTATACTTCTAATTTGATCTTAGTAATGTGGTGATTTTAGTATTGGGATTTTTTCTAATTTCTGTGTAAGGATTTGACATCAGTAAAGGCATAGGTGATAAAAGCGTGAGTTTCAGTCGGTATGGTGAATTATTTATTTGAAAGATTTCATGTAACAATTATGTCAGGATTATTTTTCTCAAGTTTGATAATATAATTTCATTTTTGTACGGATAAAAGAGTAAATAGTCTGAACGAGAAGTGTATATTTATTAGAAAGAGTTGGTTATTAGTTAAAGTCACTACGAATGATAAGGTTTTCATCTTGTGAAAGCTGAAAAGTTTATTACATGTTGACAAAGTTTGGATAGATGAGAATATTGGTAACCGAAGCGTCTGAACTAGGCTAGTCTACATTGAGTAAAGACTTCCTGACTTTCAGTAATGTACTGTTGTATGAATTGTGATGTGTTTCAAGATAGTGAGGTAACGTGATGGTTTAGAGCATTCGATGTTACATAAAATCGGAGTTGTTAAAGGGGTTAAAGCCGAACATTGGGATCTATCAAAATTATCCTTGTCAGTGTTGATATTGGGATGGAAATGAGAAGGATTAATCTTGAGGCCATATCAGAAATATTTCCATGGCGGAAAGAGGAAAATGTGATGTATCTTATTGTTAAATGTTTGGCGAGATCTATAAATCATATATGTATTGAATGAATTCCTACTTATCAGATTCATGGAATTTCAGGTCTCTTTGATTGTTGGATTTCTTGGAATTCCGGTCTCTATTAATCAAGTTAAGATCCGGGTTTTATGTCATGATATCATGGGAAACTGAGAAGGGTTGAAAATTTAAGAATAGTTGAGAGTTGAGACTGTAAGCTTTCAGATCATATGAGAAATTAAAGAGATCTATTGGAGGTACAGTCTAAGTGCAAGTTCTTCGGCACCTAATATGAGATTAAAAGTGAAGACCACTTTTCTGGTAAGATTTTCGGGGACGAAAATCCCTAAAGGGGGAGAGTTGTAATATCTTGATTTTGGGCCTAGTCGGAATAGTGGTTTCATGACCACAAAATCCGAGATAGAAATAATTATTTTATGATTATTTTAAGGTCAATGATATGATTGCATGATTGTGTGAAAATTTCGTGAAGAAATTTTATGCATAAAGTGCTTAAATTGAAATTAGGGACTAAATCGAATAATTTGCAAAACTTGCATTCTAGAAGTTTCTAGTATGAAATTGTTTTGAAATATTAATTAGGAGGTCTTAAATAGCAATTTTACCAATTTCTAAGTCTATGGACAAAAATTGGACATGGATGGAATTTTTGGAAAGTTTAGTAGTAAGGGCATTTTGGTCATTTAGGGGTAAAATGAATTAAAATACAAAATTAAAAGCCAATTTTGCTCATCTTCAACCCCATGGCCGAATGTGGCAAGGAGAAACCATGGCTAGGGTTTTCAAGCTTCCAAGCTCGATTGTAAGTCCGTTCTAGCCTCGCTTTTAACGATTTTACGTTTTTGAGTCCCTGACTCGATTAAGCTTATGCTAGCAATAATTCAACCTAGGGTTCATATTTGGAAAAATACCCATAGGTGAAATATGTGTATTTTGGTGTTTTATGATAGAATATGAGGTTTTAAATTATGTTAGACAACTTGTACTACTCGGTTTTAAGCGAAAACGAGCAAAAGGGCTTAATCGGTAATACCTAATAGTCATAAGTACATGTTAGAGTGAGAATTTGATGTTTCCATAGAAGGGAAAAATGATCAGCATGTCATAAAACATAAGAAAATAGGCTGAAGTTTAATTTACGAGCTTTGAGGCAAAAGTGTAAATTTGTGAAAGTTTAGGGGCAAAACTGTAATTTTGCCAAAATATGAGTTTGGGTCAATTTGAATAATGTGAGTCCTAATTAGACTATATTTTAAATGATAGAGCAAGGAAAACTAAAATTCGGGCTAAAATGGGGAAAATACCAAGTTGTGGACGAATAGTAAAAGTAGCCATTTTCGCATACGAGGTAAGTTCATGTGTAAATAATGTAGTATAATTGTTATTTTTAAGTTATTTATGTTAATTATATGATATGCTGATTTTTATCATGAAATATATGCTTTGTGGTTATTTTCGAATAAAATGCAAATTATGTGAATTATTTGTTAAATATAAAGTGCTACGAGTATTGGTTTCGTATTTTACTAAGATGGCATGGAGATGTATTCGAGGAAAATCCCGCTTGAACCTTAGGAATAGATTAGGATACAAGTGACATGTCACTAGGATATTTGGGCATCCGAACTCGTTGAGTTGAGTCTGAGTTCGAGAGATGTAACTAGGCATCCGAGCTCGTTGAGTTGAGTCCGAGTTCACTTATGGATGCGAACGCCCGAGCTCGTTGAGTTGAGTCCGAGTTCACTTATGGGCGGGTTACATGGTAGCTTGGCTACATATGTGGCACTTATGTGCAAACTTTTCATGTATCCGAATTATATTCCGATGTGTTCAACGGGTAAAATTCTACTCAAATGGAGGAATACTCGAGATGAAAGGGACGCATTGGTAAGTGTTGTGAAATAGGTACTTTGAACAGCTATGTACTTAACCCTCGGGTTGAAAAATCGATATAACAACAATATGGTAAAATGATAAATGAAAATGTGATATGAATGTCTCGGTGATGATTATGCAAATGATGTTTTATGTTTGCTTATATAGTTATGTTACTTGCTATTTGCATGTGAACTTACTAAGCATTTATGCTTACTCCCTCCTTTTCATTCCTTGTAGTGTTGACAAGCCAGCTCGGAAATTGGAAATGGTCGGAGGCACGCTCACACTATCCGTATACCATCTTGGCATAATGGCTTGTATATTTTGAGTATGTCATGTATAGCATTATAATCATTTTGTGTATATGGTCTTATGATATGGTTATTGAGTGGTATGGAAATTCTTGGTAATGATTAGCCATTGGAATGGCTAATCATGATCATATTTGGTGTTATGTATGCTAAATTGCTAGCTAATCCATAGAAACCATGAAATAGGTAAAATTTACCATAAAATAGATTCAGACAGCAGCAGTGACGTGAGTTTGAAAAATCACTAAAAATAGTAGAGATATAATTATATGATGAATAAAATATGGAATTTAAGAATTATGAGTCTATTTTCATATGGATGGAACAAAACAGGTATATGAGTTATATTTTATGAGATGTTTAAATTTTTGTGAAATAGGGCCAGAGCGATTTCTGGATCCCCTATTCTGACTTTGGAAATTCACCATAAATTTTTAAAAGATAATTAGAAGTCATGATTTATATTTACAGATTCCTTATTGAGTCTAGTTTTATTAGAAACAAACGGTATAGTCATTCATACTCTGTACAGGGAGATATCTGATTCGAAATACACAGAGGTCATAGCAGTCAAACTCTAAAATAGGGGATGCTTTAACTAATAAACTGTACTAATTTGCTTGACCAAAAATTCTATAAAAACATTAGTAAATAGATATATGAGTATAATTTCAGGAAAAATTTACGGAATTGGATTTCGAGTTTCGTAACTCAAGATATGAATTTTTAAGCGACTATGACGCAGATTGCTAGCTTGACTGAAAATTTAAAAATAAATTGTTTGAGCTGTTTAAGTAATGAATTAAGTCTATTAACACCTCGTGTTCGACTCCGGTGACAGTCTTGGGTACGGGGCGTTACAAAGCCCTATGGGGAAAGATATCATAGCTTCAAAAGGTTTAGTCGATTGGTACTACTCAGGAATATACAAACAATCCTATGGGGAAAGATAATCCACGACTGCCATGTCCTGCTCGACCACGACCATAGCCACCACGACACCGACCACCACGATAACCTTTTCGCTTGGCACTGTGACTATGGAACCCAACTCTACCACCACCTTCACCTCTGCCTAGTTCCACACACATCAGTTCCAATGTCTATAAACCCGCTTTCGCTATTCCAAGGACTACATCCAAATTCAGGGCAGTTTCACTTCTCCCCTTCTTTTATGATATTTTGCTTATATTGTTATTGTCTATCTTTGTACATTGAGGACAATGTACATCTTAAGTGTGGGGAGGTTATGATATTATGATTATCAGAAAATCCCTGAATTATATCTTGTTCTCAAATAATTTTCTCATATTACTATTAAAATGAATTTTGATTGATTTATGATTTTTATTGATATGTTTTGAGTTAAAACATAGGTAATTATGCATTGATTATTTAAACTTGAGGAAAATAGAGAATCAAGAATGATAAGTTGCAATGAATCAAGGTAATATCTTAAAATTTTGAATTTACAGGATTGGCATCAAAACCCCATAATTTTTGTGAGATTTTGAGCCGTTTAAAGCATATATCTTTCTTGCTCACTTTTATTGATGGTTATGAGTGAGTCAATGCTGATTTGTTATTTTAGAACTTGCATTGATTATACATGTCGAGACCACACCTTTGATGTGATATACTGAGATGATAAAGGCACTTAGGTTTTAACCCACTTACCCCATAAAAAGCCTACCCACATAATTGACCCTTAGTGAACCCCTTTGAGCCTTAATCATTGTTTCTTAATTTCCCCCTTAATGATACCCACAACTTAACCCTTTTTGACTCGTTAAGAATTTATCCCTTTTTATTGACCCCTTTTTATCGAGATTTGATTTGATTAATTACCTAACTATGTTCGTCAATTTCAGTTGCTGAATTATTACTTATTATGTACTTTCCATTATGTTCTTATTCTTAAAAAAAAAGAAGAAAACCATATATTTATATTCATATAATTACATATCGTTATAAAGAGCTTGGATAAGTTAAAGTTATTATTTTGAGAAAAAGCTCACTTCATTAGTTTTGGATAGTTTTAATTCTGGCACTTGTTTGTAATTTAGTATTTAGCTTTATTCTTCTAAGTTTGGTAATTTATTAAATTAATCTATATTCTAACCCTCTCTTTCAACCTTTATCCACACCTTTAACCCAAGCCCCATTACAACCCTGTTAAAAACCTCTTGATTTGTGTATCATTTCACTTATAGTAGTGGAGATTTGATTTTCATGCAAGCCTATGGTAATAATTTTTCATGTTTGACTATTGAGTGCTTAATTATTGAACCTTAAACACTGTGAGTGAGTTGAGTGAATCTTTAGTGAGAATGTCAACCCTTGTCGATTTGGAATTAAAGGTAATTACTTAGATAAAGGGGAATAATTATGATTTTATGATTAAAATGCTCAACTTGGATTGTTTGAAACTTTAATGTTCTTTTAGTTGAATTCTCAATGTATGATTATCTATAGGATTATTTCGAAACTTTTTTTATAAGAATTATAAGTTGAGAAGAATGCATTTTAATTGTGAGTTGAGGATTTTGCTTGAGGACAAGCAAATGCTTAAGTGTGGGGATATTTGATAAACCTCAAAAGTAACATATTTTAATCCCATGCTTGGCATATTTTTGGATGATTTATCATAAGATTTAGTGAATTTGATGCTCCTAATCCTTTAATCTTATGTTTTATATCCAGATGAGCATAGGAAAGCAAAAAGTGCAAGAAAAATGCCAAAAATGGACAAAATAGGTTTATTTCAGTGCTGCACATAGCCCAGACACTTCCACACGGGTAATCCACGCGCCCGTGTTATACACACAGTCAGATCACACGCCCATGTGTAATGGCCGTGTCGACTTAAAACCATATTAAAATTGCACAAGGCTTGAGCACCACCACACGAGTGTGCCACACGGCTGTGTCCCTGTCAAGACCTATTTTAATTATACTTGGAAAAGGCTAATTTTGGGCTATTTTGGGCATTCCAAAGTCTATTTAAACACAAGAGAAGAGGATCAAAAGGGACACGGAGAGTAGAAGGCAGAGAATACTCGAAGACAGCCAACGGAATCAGCTCGGAAACAGGATCTACTTCAAGCCTGAAGATCTCCATTCAATTTCCTTAGAAGTTCTTTGGGTTTCTTTATGTTTTGCTGTTTTCCCAATTTTGAGATGTTTTTCCTAATTGTTATGAACTAAACTCCCTAAATACTTATGGGAGATGAAACCTAAGATAGATCTTATAACTATTTGAATCATATGGTAAATACTTATTCTTCTTCTTAATTATGAGTTCTAATCCTTGCTTTAATATTCCAATATATTAATTCAGGTTTTGATGTGCTAATTCAGGTTTTGATGTGCTTATTCAGTGGAGCAAAAGTCCCTGTTTAAGAGTAGATTTTCCATAATTAAGCGGAGTTGCATGCAATCCTAGAGATAGGACAACATAAATTTGTCGGATTATAGTCAAATCTAATAAGGGAGTCCATAGATTGAGTTAATGCAATAATAGGGGTTTTAATTAGAAAGAGATTTCAATTAATCAACCTAGAGTCAGTTGTTTTTAGTCTCGAGAGAGATATTAACATAAGCTAGGGATTCCTACGAATTAAGCAAATAAATCGTCTAATTCAGAAGTAATAAGTGAAGTATAGGTGGATTCTTCCTTGGGTATTGTCTTCTCCATCGGTTTTCCAAAAGTATTTTCCAACTTTAATCTCTATCGTGTTCTTAGATAATTAGATAGTTAGTCTTAGTTTAAAAACATCCCTTCAATTCTTAGGCTAGATAATAAAAAGATAGTAATTACTAGTACTTTTAGTCCTTGTGGATACGATATTTCCGGTCTCACCATAACTATACTACTGTTCGATAGATGAGCTTGCCTTAGTCGAATTTTTAGTTAGTTTAGCGACCATCATTCTGACTTTTCATTTCATTACTATTAATTTGTATTATTGTTTCTAAATTGCTTTGCATTCAATCGAATTTTTATTTACTTTCTAAGTTGCCATTAGTTAATTCTGCAATTTATGTTCTAAAATAGATCCTTGTGGAGATGATAACTCTAGTATTCACTACTATATTACTTGCTATGGATTATGTGCACTTGCACACCGTAAAAAAATTCACGACAAAATACTTGAATGTTTTCATTTAATTTACTAGACTGTTGAATTGTTGCAATATAGTCTTCTCTATTCACATTGCCTATACTAATTGAAAGCTCTCTCTTTCCCTTCTTTTCTACAATTCAATTTTCTTAATTTTATAAAATAATTTTAAACGTCGCAAATCTATAGTTCGAAATTCAAATAACTTTTTTCTCTGATATTCAACACTAACAATCAGACTTTGGATCTAAAATATATTTTTCTACTGGTCAATGGATATTAATGCATTGTCTTGTTTGTCAAATTGTAGCTTGGACGTTGTTAATTGAATTTTTTATAAAAAAATAATCAAGTGACTTAAATAAACTTTCAAATAATTTTATAACTATTCTATAACTTTTAAAATTTAATGAACAAAACATAAAACGTGCTAATTGTTTAATAACATTGGGTCTAATTTACTTTTAGAAAAGAAAACTACAGAATATTTAAATAAAAAATATGGATTCAATGCATTTTTAATAAAAGACTTTCTTTAATAGGAACATAAATTACTCTTAATACACATACACGTCATAGATTACATATCACGAAACACTATAAACTACCACACAAATGTCGTAAATAACCCCTTCTATATAGAAGGGGGTACAAACCAATAGTAACCGTTTATACAAAACTTGAAGTTCAATCCCAAACCAATGTTTTTAAAGTGGGCCGGTCAAGCCACCAATTCAATCGGTGCGATTAAAAAATTTTAAAAAACTCAGTTTAATTGTTGGTTTAATCAGTTTGTAACAATTTCCAATCAAACTAATTCAAAGAGCTAGTTCCCCATCCAACCAATCTGATCCAATTCAAACAATACAGTCCTAAACCCGCTAAACCCAGTCTGATCCATAGACCCTTCATAAACACTGATTTAAAGAAAAAAAAATGGTCATTTACTTATTTTCCTATCCTGTAAACAACCTACCTTGATAAAGCTGGATTGATGCTTAGATATAATACATTGAAATTGAGTGCCTTAAATTACATCATGAAAATCTACAACAAAAACAACCCATACCTGTTGTCATTCAAGCCTTGGACCATCCCAGCAAAGCGCGGATGATGCCTAAGATGCTTCCATCAAAAAGAGCCCGCAACAATCCCAGCTTTCCCCTCGTGTATGGTGGGTATCTGACAAATGCATCACAAGCGAAACCTCTATAAAGAACAGCTTTCTTATGGCTAAAAGCATCGAAGGAGAACTTCCCATGGTATGCACCCATTCCACTGTCCCCGACTCCTCCGAATGGTAGTGTGGGTTCAGCCAGCTGAAATGATATTAGGTACGTATCACAATATGTAACTTCTCATATTAAATAAAAATGAATTTGTCAAGACTGCATTTTTCAACAAGTAGGAACATACCATATGTGTTCAACTGATTTCAACATTGTTGAGTAATCAAAAAGAAGAAATTAGTAATTGCTGCTAATAGAACTTCATTAGAACATTTATTAATTCTTGAAATCAAAATCTAGTTAAAGATACCCGCATTTGTGATGAGCGTCAAATACTATTACGTATAATTTTATATATATATATATATATATATATATATTTAGAAGAACATGCTCTCGTATCCAAATCTGAATATGAGTAGGACACAAGTGTTAACTAGCCCCTAGGAATTACCCCTGCTCAACACTTGTATTTGACACATAATCCAACATAGGCATAGGGGTATAATTTTCCAAATATATGAAAAAATTAGGTAAAAAATGAGCATACTTGTATCTGAGACTCACATTCAGTCCAAGTAATTTAGTCCAAAACCCATACGTACAACCTATCAGCTAATGCCAAATACAATGCTCAAGAGCACCAAATCCATGTATGAGCTTATGAAAGGTACAAGTATCAAAAGAAACAACTCTCCATGAATCAATGCTTTTGACCAGCAAATAAGAAAATAAAAAAGTTGGAGCAACATACGTAAAATATGTCTAAAATTTAAACTGTAATAATGCATGCATGTGGATATCAAGTCAATTAGTAGTATAATTACATGTACAGTAGTGTCGTTAATGACCAAACCCCCTGCGGAGACTGTTGCAACAAACTTCTCTTTCAACTTCTTCTTATTGGTAAATAAATATGCTGCTAGTGGCTTTGTTCCTGAATTTATCACATCAAAGCTGTCTTCCACTTTGTCAACCTGTTATAAACCAACCACAAGAAAGTTATGTTAAATGTCCTATATTTAATCTCTAGAATTGAAGTAGAAGGGTACCGAGCTAATTATTCAATTCGATTTCAGAGATGAAATAAATGATTACGTTTGTTTCTGCTAGGCAATTTTTCATCTAGAAAGTTCATAAACTGGGCTTTTCAAGGATAATGCTACAAACAGGAACAACAGAAAATTAAAAAGTAAATAGCGAAATGTTGTTCCTTTTAGTTCCTACCAGGAAAACTGGAAGCAACGGACCAAATATCTCTTCATTCATGATTAGAGAATCTCGTGGGACATCAAGCAAGATAGTGGGAGTGATCTTCCTGCCATTGGAAGAAAGAAATGCATATTAACAATGTAAAACGCTCAGGGAACTTGAAATGCAAAGAAGCAAGACCCTTGTCAGAAAGAACTCACAAGGAACTCACAAGTTTTCTTTGTCTCTTTCACCTCCATGGACGATCTTACTAGAAACCTTATCCTCATCCAAGAGCTTTGACAAGCGAGCAAAGTGGTTAGAATTCACTATGCGAGACAAGTCTTTTGACTCCAACGGATCCTTTCCATAAAACCGCTCCAATTCACACTTGAAAGAATCTATCTGTAGGATGAAAAAAGCTTAGGAATGATTGAGAATAAAAGGATAACAAATGTCAACATATACAGGCAACCTTACCAGCTTCTGAGCATAATCTTTCATTGTAATAATGTAATCAGGGGAAATACATGCTTGCCCATTATTACACCCCCACTTTCCTGCAATTATCCGCCTAGTTGCAACCTGACAATACACGAAAACATGTCAGTAAGCAAGTCAACAGACCCGGTAGCAAACTAAACGCTATATCGCTATGCTTACCTGTAAATTTATGTCTGAATCAACAATTACCGGACACTTTCCTCCAAGTTCCATAACAACTGGTGTTAAGTGCTTTGCAGCGGCTGCCATCACAATGCGTGCAACTCTTCCAGTGCCTAAAGATTCAAGTATGTTTTAGTTCATAAGACTTTTTATCAGATCTGAGATCAGAACAGAAATACCATCAATGTGACAATGTCTAAAGCATCTATTAATAACCACGCACTGAAAATTAGAACTTTGGGGAAAGCACTAAAACTTTGCAGTATGTTTCATCTTTATGAAAAAAGGGAAAAAAAAATCAATTTAAGACATTGTGAAATTACATGGCTGAGAAAAGAATCTGAAGACAGCATAACAATAGAGGATCCGATTAAAATACCAAAGCAAACCCCAGATAAATCCCTCAAAACCTGCTTCAGTTCTTTCCATATTCCATAGTGAAGAATTAAATGTTCCAGTAAAGTCTAGATAGTCTCAATGACACTTCTCTATAACCACCATCGGGGGAACACAGTAGCTGTTGCTAACCAAGGGTCTATACAACTATCTTATAAATGTCCATTAATTTTTGTTTGTGTGTGCTTCTAATCAACTAACCAAGGATCTGAAAATGTTCATGTTGAAGAGAGATTTCAGTGGAAAGAGCCAAACTCACTAAGCCCTGATGTTTTCTGCTTCATACAGGTTCCAAACCAGATAAGGGATAAAAGTCACAGTATGTTGGCCAGGGAGCCAGTGATGAATCATAACCACAAATCATCACCATAAATCCTAGAGAGAGAAAAAGCTAGCCAGGAGAATCTAGAACGAATGTTTGTAAGATAAGCCGTTGAAAAAGAATTCCGAGTTATATACTGGCCAAACATGAATAAGACCTGATTTTGCATCTAACACTGCATTCATTCATAGAGTCATCTAAACTAGATCAAAGCTACAGGTAAACATGTCAACTAAATGCTAAAAAGGAAACAATATTAAATGATCTATATCACCATGACGCCATATGGCTCCTCACCATGAATCTATGATGGATAAAGAGTCCCGAATCCACACAGAAGACATTTAAGATTTCAAAGCTTGATCCCCAGATCTACCCCTCCTCCTCCATCAACTAATCTTATTCTTGGATCTTGTTTGTGAAATTGATAAAAATCAATAATTTTATGTATTTTTATGATTTCTATATGTATTAAATTACTATAGTCTGATATATATATTTCCTTCATTTTATTTCTTTTATTTATTGTTTTCTTTCTCATATTTCCTTCAGATGAATATAAAAAAAAAAAAAAAACAAACCTCCGGAGGCTATTTTTTCATTTCACGGGTTGAGAAATCCACTTCGAATTTTCTTCTGATATACATGAAGTAAATAGAAAAAGATTCGAAGTTCCTATTTTTCAATCTAATAAAATATTTAATAATATTAAATTAAATAATAGGACCCAAACTGTGGTTTGATAACAAGTAATAGAAAGATAATATCCACTTTGATCACAAACTTCTAGAAGCCTACACATATGAACCTTAGATAAAGTTGCCCAAGTGTATTAAGACATAAAAGATTGAACTGGAGGAGAAGGACAATAATAAGCAAGGACCTGTATACAGTATTTTGTCCCACTTTTGCTCAAGTAGTGCTGCAGTTTCAGGAACAGCCCCTTCAACAACCTTTATGCAAGAGCTATCCAAATACTCAGCTACTAGCCTTGCAAGCAACAATGATGTGGCTGGAGCGATTTCTGACGGCTTTAAGACTATAGCATTACCGGCTGCAATAGCTCCAACAATTGGATCTAGAGACAACACTGAAAGAAGATATACAATTATAGTCATCATTCCGACAAAATTTAGAAATTAAAAGAAAAAGAAAAACATGACTGTAAACAAGTTCACCACGGAGTTTAACATACAAAAAGGATAATTCCAAGCTGAGATTACTAACACCACACCCAATGGTTCAGATACAATTTCAGCAGAGGAAGGAAATGTAACCAATGAAGTTTTTGCCTGCAAGAAAGGCAGGTTAATCATATTCAACTCTTTAATACCAAAAAGAAAACTAAATGAAAGCTTCCACCCATTTGAGAGGTATCCAAAATATTTACCTTTTCTGGCATCATCCAATGCTTCATGTTCTTGACTGCCAATCTAAATGAGTTCTTTAGCATTGCTATCTGAAGTGTCAACCATGTCAATATCAGAGGAAAAAGATTACTTATTTTATGTGGGAGTTCCATAGAAACGAAGAGCACACTCGGGAGGCCAAATATAAATAACTCAAATATTGTTGCCTTCTCCATAGTTCTTGTTTTCTAATTAGTGTGACATTTAGGGTTAAAACAAAGATATCAAACATCAAGAGTTACACAAACTTAATAAGAGGATGACATCTCAAAATAAACTTGCCTGTATGACAAAAATAAATTGCTCCAGAACAATAGTAAACTAATATATTAATTTTCCAAGTTAAAAACCTAAAAGTAACCGACTTTTATCTTCAGCCAAAAAGTGACACTGAAGCCAAGAACAACCATTTAGGAAACCTCAAAAGAAAATTTGCTTACTGTCCAACATTCATTATCATTAGCTCTTAAATCTAATCAACATAACACAAAAGGTTGACTTAAATGATGCATATAACTATCTTAAAGTAAACCACGCTAACCTCCACATTTAATCCAGAGACTGAATATATATAATTTAGGCATTTGGCTCAAATAATGTTTCTTTCAAACAAGTGGCAAACAACTGTGACCATAAACAGATGACAATTTTCAAAAACCTCCTTAAGTATTCATTGGCGATAATCAAAGTTCATTTAGCTTTCATGCCATTATTAAGTATCCCCACATTAATTAATCAAAACTACAATTATCCTCACAGCAGTAGTCTATCTCAGTCAAAGCTCCAATCACCAACTTATAATTATTCAAAATAACAGTAAATAGCAATACATCTCTCTATCTCTTTCTTTTTCCTAAATCCTGTCCACCTACTGATATACATTCCTGCATTGAAGTTTAACCGTTACTTATTATTCTTAATCCTGATCTCTACTAAATATGGGCAAGCGCAGGGACTATCTACCCCAAGCCCAGACATATTCCAAATAATTAATAATTTTGAAGAATCTTCACTGATAAAAGTATACTATAGAGGCTGAACAAAAAAAAAAAAAAGGGCCAAAAAAGAAAATATTTCTTACGATATTTACATCATGTGGCTGGAGATTTTAACCATGTGAGCAAGTTGGATTAGAAATAAATATTCGAGTTCTAGTAGTTTGGAACACTGCATATATCTAGCAATCATTTAAAGTCAGAAAAATGATCAACCGTTTTCATGAAAAAGTTAACTGTTAGCATGCCATAAATGCTACTTGTGCCCATCAAGATTTCAATTCTGTCACGTATTTAAACACTTCTAAAACCTTTGCACACCAGCAACAATAGAGAGAGGATTCCTAAAACTTGCCAACTGTTCTCTTCATGTATTTCACGATTCTCGAGATGGAGCTTGACACGAAACAGGGTCTCTCATAAAAATTTATAATATTAATACAAATGTATATCTAGACATGAAAAACTAAATAAACCCCCCAAACAGCACCGTTAGCTTTAAAGACAAAGTAGTTGAAGTTGTTTATCAGTAACCAAATAAAGCCATCAAATCTATTTTATGAATATTCTAATCTGGAGACTGACCAATAATTAATAACAAAGTTTTAATAATTTAAAATTGAAATTCAGATTCATTCAATAACCAAGTCCAACAGTAAAGTTTTTATGATTAGATATAATTAAATGCCAATCAAGAATTGTCCAGAGCTGACTTACAGCCGCCTATAGACTTTGTACTAAACAACTAATGCTATTCAGTACGTGAAATAACTTCATTGAATTCTACTTCTCATCCATTTTAAAATTTAATTAACTAAAAAACAAATCCAAAATCAATTTTTTTAAAAAAAGAAAGAATAACAGGAAAATAAAATTTCAAAATTAAAAAGAAATCAAAAGATTTGACCTCATAGATGGAGGATTCGAGTTCCGGCTTGGAAAGATCATCGTGAAGAGCAGCAACGATTTGCGGCTCCTTCTCTTCCATCATCTTCACCATGGCATTCAACTGAGTCAATCTCCATTCGTAGCTTTTAGTCTTTCCGGTTGCGAAGCTAGCTCTCAACTCCTTCACCAACTCCTTTGCCGACTCCGTACAAAAAACCGGCTTGTTCTCCACTTCGCTCGTCATTATCGTCCAAATAATCAATCAAATACGCTCCAACTATGAATCTTAAAAAAGGAACCGCCGAGAACAAGAAAACAAAATGAGGATTTTGAATTGATTGGACTCTGCCGGCGTTGATAATGATGATGTCTTACGTCACCTTTTCTTTTTCCTGCCAATATACTCAAAAACAACGAAACTGCGTATAATCGTAAATAGATCTATAGCACAAGAGCCCGTGACCCGGGCCATACCTCTAGCGTTTTCCTCAGCTGTGATCTATTAAGGTAAACCTTCACCCTCTGATGGGGGACCTATACAACCGATTAAAAAGATAAATTAATTTTTCTTTTTAACTTTGGACTTTTAGATTTAATTTTGAATTTAAAAATGTAAATAAATCAACCTGGAATGTTAAGTTGACGTGAATTTCAATATAGTTCTTGTCTTTATAAGAAAGCAAGATTTAAAAATATAAAAAGAAAATTAATGGTAAATTCCATCTTTAGTTAAATAATTATTAGTGTATTTTTCTTTCGGTAACTAAGTTATAAAGACTTTCAATTTCACCGTTAATATTTAATATTTTCCATATGGTTTTGTTCTGATGTAAAATGTTTTTGGATATGATGATATCATATTTCATAATTATTATAATAATATATTTAGTTCTCAATATTTACATATTTTAACAATTTAATTTTAATTTTAAATAAATATTACATTAAGCTAAAAAATTCAATTTCATCAATAATTATATCATATCATATCATATATTATATATTTTTGAAGAAATATCATATATTATATTAAAAGGTCTTGAAATAATTTTATGTCGCGTGTTTAAAATGATGACAAGTCGATAGTGTCTTTATTGGACACATAAGCATTTTATTTATAACACCCTAATATCCGACCCTATCGTCAGGCCTGAGTTATAAAGTGTTACATTTGTTGCCAGAGCAACTACAATCAATAACATCCAATTAATGTCAATATACCTTTAAATACAAGTAATTCATGCTAATTAAACAATGCATTATCATTTTCGGGCCTTAGACGAGCCTACAAAAGCTCTTTCATTAACTCGAGATTGAAATGGATCAAATTGTAAATGATACAAAATTTTGAATTGATGTCGCGACTTTGGGGAGCTCCTCATCGGGACGTGACTTTCTGACTAGGGTTCGTTTGTAATACCCTATACTTGACCCGATTGCTGGGTTTGAGCTACAGTGTGCCACATTCGTTGCCAGAGCAACTACGATCAAATTAAATACAAATTCACATCATCAAGCTATTATTCATAAGAATTATAAACAAACAATACAATAGAGAATCATTCTTGGGTCCTAAACGAGCTCACGAAAGCTTTTAATTTAACTCGAGATCAAATTAGGACTGAATTGTAAAATTTTCAAAATACGGGGTTGATGTCGTGACGTCATCATTACCATATCGTAACGTCACCAAACAATTTATCATGTCACAACGTCAGTCTCCGCGACGTCACTCACTATTTGGCCTTGTTGAGACGACAGTGTTTCTCGTCTCAACGTGACATTATAAGCCATTTCTTGTCGCGACGACATGCATGTGATGTCACGATGTCACATACTATTTCTGCAATACCAACTCACAACTTGCGTTTTTAAGATACACCAATGCATATTCAATTTAACCTTATTATTTTCTTCTTTTTGACCAAATGTACAGTAAAAATAGGTTCCATAATAAGCCATAAAACTTTCAATTCATATCAACATCATGTTCTAACTACCTAATACTTCCAATTATCCATTCATTCTCACTAACTTACCTAGTATTCTTATTATTCTAGATGCAAACCTATACATATTCATTCTTCACTTTATAATTAAACTGCCATTTCATGTATCATTCCCTAATAGCACCATAGCAAATCTAAATTGCATATCATGACATATGACATATCAACCATTTATTAAGTTCATTCATACATTTCATTCAAGGTACCATTACATATCTCATGCCTTAATCAGACTATGAGAATTCTAAGTTGCATACAGATAAAGGCATATACACATCAACCACATATATCATTTTTAAAACATCAAAATGCAATATTTAATTATAAATACTATTCTATCCCAACAAAACTTAACCTATTAGGTGCATGCCAACTATAAACATAAAAGATGCACAAACATTGCTAAGTCGGGTTTAAATTCTGGATGCTAAGAAGACCTTATCATGATCTACTATGAATCTAAGTTACTTACGCATAAAAAAAAAAACCTTATGCTGAGCAAATCGCTTAATGGTAAATTTATGATTCAAGATATTGGATTACAAGTATAAGCTAATATGAATTTATTCAATTCAAAATCAAAGCATGAGTATTACTTTGAACAATTCCATACTTCAAATGCCAATACAAAGCAATTATACCTATATTCATGTTAACATAGAATCCATTGTATATGTATATGCAAATTAATATAACATTTATCATTCAATTCATAAACAAACTAGTTTAATATTCAACCTCATCAATTAAGTAAATATATCCCTTTCATATTGATGTTTCAACTGTTTTTAAGCTTAATGGCTCTTTTATACATGCTCGGACCCCAGGGCTCATTTTCAAATCAAATGAAATAATATCACATTTCATAATTCCATCACATTTTATTACTTTACCGTTTAACAATTCTTGTGTTTATAACCCCATTAACTTGACACGGGCTCGGTATGGATAGACAGATCCATTACCCCGGTTGCTTGGCAACAATGACGTTATAATGATATATAATACCATTTCAGATTGCCCGACAACAATGGTTTCCTCAACTAAAGAAATTTGTCACCCCAGGTTGCCCAGTAACAATGACTCAATGTATAATGTCTATCACCTCAGATTGCCCGACAACGATGGCTTTACTCAATACTTTGATCCTATGGCATGCCAACTATATTCGACATAGTCCGAATAGCTAATAGGGTAATCAAATTTCAAATTTCATATACAATTCCATTTATGCTTTATCATACAACATTCATTAACAATTCATCAGTTTAATACATAATTTATCATGTTCCAACAAAATCTCATATCAATTGCATATATCCAATAAGTCACGAAATTCTCTATTCTAGTCAATTTAGTCCCTGTTTCAATATTCGATCTGAATCGCATCATTTTAGTTCAAGAAGTCATCGATACTCACATCCAACTCTTTATAATGAAGAATGATATAAATATGTAGCAATTAAAAGATTCTTGAATCATAGAATTACAAATCGAAAATTCCAAGCTACTCGTTGACAACTTTGGATTTTCCTTTCCCTTTAGACGAATCCGGGTCGACGTTAACTACGATTAATATAAACACATAGAACTATCAATGAATAGTCAATTTACAACCAATTATCAATTTATACAAAATTTTCAATTTATTCAATTTAGTCTCTAAAACCGGGACTAATCTAATTTTCAATTTAAAACTCCAATTTGAAATATGATTCCATCATTACCCATTAGGGACCTCCTATTCTAATTTTTATAGTAAATTTTACATTTGGTTTAGTTAAGTCATTAAAGTACAAAACTATCATTTAAACTTTATAGTTTAGGTAGTTTACAATGTCACCCAATGGAGGTGAGTACTAAATCAACTTTAACCTAAATGAATATAGATCTAATTAGTACTTTAAATAAATAATATTAATATAAAATATAAATAAAGGATTTTTGGTTTTTATAATAAAGAAATAAAAAAACTTGCATAAAAATAAAGTAAACTTCGGATGACTAAAATCTAAACTTAACCAAATCTAAACATAGGTGATTAGCTCGCTTCAGTGGTCATAACTAAATCCTATTCTAGGTTTCTATTCAATCAACTAATCGCTACCCTAGTTGGATCTCTTGATCTTACACTAAGTTAATGAGTTGAGAAGAACAATTTATCTCTTGACCTCATAGTCTAGATCGGTTCAAGGCTAAGGTGTTCACGGATAAGTCATACCAATTTTGGGTTAATTCTTACCTAAATGACTTTCTAGGGTTGTCAAGCCTAGGGTTTAAGTTCTTCCTCTCCCAAATAGCTGATCTGCTAAGAAAACCCTATATAGTAATTAGTTAGTCACACCTCCACTCACTAACCCCCCATAAAAGGATTAGTTCCTCATAAAATCCATAAAAATAATAAACTTGAACTATAAATAAAACATGAATAACAAATCAAGAATAGATTTTAAGAAAGTCCTGATTGTGTATTAATGAAGTGTAGAAATCCACAAGCATTTGATTACGTTTACCAATCAAGTTCCCAAAGAACATGAATTGAAAATAACTTGAAAAGAAATCTAAAGCCTAAAAGAAAGAACTGAAACCTAAGTTATAGGAAAAAAACTAAGAATTTGAAAATCTGTCCTTAATAAGTGTTAACTGAGCCTATTTATTGAGTTAGGGTCGGTCGTCATCATTAACCTTAGGTTTGCTGATTGATTTCGTGTTAATTTTCATTGTGCAGATCAAATCTAAATCGAATAATAGGTACTAGGCATTGTGATTTCATATATTTTGCTATTCTCCACAAGAATGCTGATTTATTGGCAAAGAGACGAAGAAATAGATTTATTACTCCATTTCAATTTATTCAAGACCAAGAGAAAGAACTAATGCTGCATTCCCATTTCGGTATCTCGATGGAAATACCCATAAATGGTATTTTTCGTAGAAAAAGTATTCTTGCTTTTTTTGACAATCTCCGATACAGAAGAAAGAGTTAAGAAATTACTAAATATTGGATTTTAGGGGCACATTCAATCGTCAAAATGGAGGATGTGATTGAGTATCGAGGAGTCAAAAAGGTTAAGCCAAAATACCAAATGAAAGTAGATTGATTTTGTAACACTCCTAACCCACATCCATCGTCGGAATAGGGTTACAAAGCATTTCCAGAGTTTATAGAATAAATGCAGTTAATTCATGTCATTTACTATTCATGTCTGAAACCAATCATATTGTCCCTTAAATGGACCCTTGAGGCCCAATATACATGTTAGAAACAAGTCGGGACTAAATCGAGAACTCAAAAAAAAAATTGCGAAATTTCAAACTTTTGGCCAAAGTGCCGGGGACACACGCCCGTGTGGCCAGGCCGTGTGGCTCACACGGCTGAGTGACGTGCCCTTGTCCAAGGCCGTGTGGGCATTCGATGTGAGGCACACGGTCGTGTCCCAGCCTGTGTGTGACAGCCCAAAATTGACCCTAGTCGGAAGGTGGTCTCGGGACCACAAAACCGAGGCATAAAAATAATTTAAAATTTATTTCGATGCCTATAATATGTGTGTATTCATGTATGACATTTTTTGATGATTGATTTAGTGTTATAAAGGTGAATTTCACTAGAAAGGACCTAGTAGTGAACTTTGAAAGTATGATGGGGAAATGTGTGATGACTAGTTAAAGCATGCATGCAAAATAATGGACTTGCATGTCAAATTCCCCTTTATAGGTGGTGGCCGGCCATGACAAGGAGGATGGGCTAAACATGTCATGAAACATGTTTTGTTGGTGCATTAGGGTGAAATAATAAACAAAGGTGTATGGGTGATAAAAAATGAAAAAAATGTGTGTGAGTGTGGTAATCCCCCCTTGCCGTGAGTTGAGAAAGAGGAAGAAAAAATTTGTTGTGTTCATCCTTTCTCATCCTTTTTGGCCGAAAATCATAAGGGGGAAGAAAGAGGATTTTTGCTTCATGCTTGGTTTAGAAGAGATCTAGAAGGTGATTTGGCTAAATTGGCATCAAGATTAAGCTCAAGAGCTAAGAGGGCCACAATTGGACAAGGGGAAGGAAAAAGTGATCGAATAGCCGTAAAAGCCGTTCGACAACATCCGAGGTAAGTCCTCAAGAAGTGACCCTACTTGAATTATGTGAAATGAAGTATGGATGTGCATTTATTATTGATTATGTGTGTATGAGTATTTGAATTCTACCCGGGCTAAGTCCCGAAGGCGAATATATTTGTGTTTGAGCCTTAGTAACGAAAATGAAATATGTATGTCCAATGATTATTGATGTATGTGTTCATGGAAATTGAATGATATCCGGCTAAGCCCAAGACAATTATGCTGGAAATTATATCCGGTTAAGACCAAGGCAATTGTGCTAGTGGCTACATCCGGCTAAGACCAAGGCATTCGTGCGAGACATTCTATCCGGGCTAAGACCCGAAGGCATTTGTGCACATGGTTATATCCGGTTATATTCCGAGGAATCTTGGGCTGGAGGTGAGTGATGGTTGCTGTAATAAATTCAATTAGCACACCCGAAAAGCCCAAAGAATAAGGTACGTTTATATGTGCATTGGAAAGTCGACACGTTTGAGCAACATTCGCTCAATCGACTAATGAAATTCAGTTATTGAATTGATTGATACTTTGTGAAAGTATATAATGATGAAGTGTGAAGTAAGAATGTGTATAAATAAAATGATGCATTTGGCTATGTGAATGTATTGCTGTAATTAGAGTTGATTATATTCCTTGAGACTTACTAAGCATAAAAATGCTTACCCCGTTACTTTGGCTCTCTGTTTTATAGATTTCGCTCGATAGCAATCGGATTCGGGATCAATAAAGTCGAAGTCATCCACACTATCAAGCCTCCATTTTGGTATAAATTTTTGGTTGAACTTGAAATGGCATGTATAGGACTACCCCTTGTTGGTTAAATATGTTGTGATGTATATATGTACGGCCATGCGAAAATGGCTCGTAAAAGTGAAGTATCGACTTAGACTAATTGTGGTTTGTATGTATATATTTGGTGTCATGATGTGGCTATGGCTTGGAAATGGGAATGTTGGTCATATGATCAGCCATTGGCATGGTTAAAATGATCATATATGAACCTATGTATGGCAAGACTAGTTGGTTCATGGAGACTACCAAATAGGTAAGACCTACCTTAAAAACAGATGCTGCCAGCTGCAGTGACGTGAATGTGAAAAATCACCAAAATTCGTAGGAATGGAATTAAATAGTGAATAAGCTATGTAAATGAACCTTGATGAGTGTATTTTCATATGGAAGAAACGAAATGGTCATAGGAGTTACATGTTAAGAGATATTAAAGCTATTGTGAGACAGGGCCAGAACTGTTTCTGGGTTCCCTGTCGCAACTTTAAAAATTTGCTATAAATTATCCAGAAAGAATTAGGAGTCATGCCTTATATTTACAGATTCCATTTTGAGTCTAGTTTTATTAGAAACAAACGGCACCAGAATTAAAGTCCTGTACAGTGAGATATTCAAGTTGTAACGCGCGAAGGTCAGAGCAGTCGATCCCTGTAACATGGGCGACTTTAACTAATAAACTGTACCATTTGGCCCAACAAAAAATTCTAGAAATAAATCCATGGATGGATATATGAGTCTAAATTCAGGGAAAATTTACGAAACCAGTTTCTGAGTTTTGAAACTTGAGATATGATTTTTAAGGCGACACTGACGCAGTTTTCCAGCCTGACTGGAAATGTCAAATGGTGATGAAGATGGGCAAAACAAGTGAACTTGGCTTGTTAACCCCTCGTGTCCGACACCGGCGATGGTCTCGGGTTCGGGGTGTTACACTGTGTCCTTACCCATGTAACTCTTTGACTTGGGTCACATAGCCAGCCTTACACCGGTGTGCTAGGTCGTGTGTCACACATGGCTGAGACACATACCCGTGTCTCTGCCTGTGTGAGCAATTCTAAGCATCCTGTTTCTAAATTTTCAAGATACAAGGGACATGCGGCTAAGCCATACGCCCATGCTCATGGCCATCTGTCACACACGGCTGAGACACATGCCCGTGTGGACAAAATAATGTCATTTCCAAGCCTTATTTCTCACCCAATTTGTCTTTCACCTACAATATCACTTAAATGCAAAACACCAACCAATCCAAGGCATTAAAATCAAGCAAAGTCTAAGCATTATACAAAACATATCATCACATGTCTTCATGTATTTAAATTTACCTATTTGTGTAAACATTCAAGCTTACCAAAATTTAATTCAACCATACCAAGCACACGTATATAAATCATATTATAACCTCAAACATATACATCAAGCATGTTATCACTAGCCATTCCAATGGCTAGTTACAACTAACCATTTACATGCCATATTTGGCCAATTTGACCTATACATACTATTATATCAAAATAAGTTTGCTATTTATATCAAAACAAGTTGTAGGATAGTGTGATGATGCTCTGATCGATTTTTAACTTTTACGAGCTTCCGAGAACTATAAAACAGAGGAAAGAAAAAAACCTAGTAATTATATAATGCTTAGTAAATTCGTATAACGGAATTTAACCTACCATTCATTTCCATTAAAGTAACATACAAAATACATCCAAGAAATTTGGCAATAGCCTAAATACCCAATTTTCATCAAACATGTTAGTTATGGTAATTCACACAATTGTCAAGAAACATGAATGAGCTCATCATGTAATAACTTTCATATTCATATGCTTCTCTTATCATATTTTCATATAACATATATACTTTCATAACAAATCATTTCAGGTTTAGTATAACCCATGTCAGAACTTTGTCTGTTGAATTTATTTGAAATATCGATGGACACACATGTAGTACACTCAAAGTGTACAAATATATAATCCGTCAATTCATATTCAGGGGTACTCATTAGAGTACATAATCAGGAAACACTCTCTCGAGCATATATCAGGATGCTCTCGTGAGCCATGTAACAGGAAGCATATCCGGGCTGAATAACAGAAAACTCATAAAAGTTTATAACAGAAAGCTCATGTGAGCTTATCAGGTAACTCCGAAGAGTTATTATTGGAGAGCTCCAGATAGCCATATAACAGGAAGTTCAAATGAGCCATTTTAGGAAGCTAACAAAGAGCCTATATCGGGATGCTCATAAAGAGCTGTGGCATGTCCGCAATATGTGCAAGATCAATACCGATCATATAACAGGATGCTCACAAAGAGTTATTGTATGTCCGCAACACATGCAAGATCAATACTGATCAGGATGCTCGCAGGAACCATGTAACGGAAGCTCGAGAGGGCTTATAACAGGATACTTTTTTGAGCTATGGTGTGTCCGCAACATATACAGGACCACAACCAATTCAGGAAATCTTGTATCCATAAAATTTCATTATTCCAATGGGATTTAACATTTATCAGGCTTTGTTGGATATGTAATCAATTTCATATATATATGAAATTTATACAATTCACATATACAACATGCAATTCAAACATATAAATATACACAATTTAGTTACACGAACTTACCCTGACATTTGTTCGTATACGAAAATCTACTAATTTGATACTTTTTATTTTCCTCGATCGAATTTCATACTAGGTCTATCCAGATCTATATGAGTAAATTTAACTCAATTAAATTCAATTCAATCAAATTCACATTTTAGGCAAAAGTATCATTTTGCCCTTATACTTTTAATTAATTTCAATTTCGTCCCTAGGCTCGAAAAATAAAATTCATGCAATTTAATCCTTATTCCAAGCCCAACTGAATTTTTCATATAACATTTACAACCCATGTATTTCATAAAAATTTAGAATTTTTCATGAATTTTAAAACTTTACAATTTAGTCCTAAAATCATAATTTCATTAAAATTCACTTTACAAAAGTTGTTTATCTATCAACAACCTTTCATTTTCTACCATAAACTTCAACCTTCAAAGTCTGAACAATTTCCTTTTCAGGCTTTTCCAGACAATCTCTGAGATAGTGGTCAAGTGAACCATATCTAAAACATGCCCTGTGTAACACCCCGAACCCGAGACCATCGCCGGTGTCGGACACGAGGGGTTAACAAGCCAAATCCACATATTTCGCCCACCAATTTGACATTTCCAGTCAGGCTGGAAAACTGCGTCACTGTCGCCTTAAAAATCATATCTCGAGTTTCAAAACTCGGAAACTGGTTCCGTAAATTTTCCCTGAATTTAGACTCATATATCCATCCATGGATTTATTTCTAGAATTTTTGGTCGGTCCAATTGGTACAGTTTATTAGTTAAAGTCACCCATGTTACAGGGATCGACTGCTCTGACCTTCGCGTGTTACAACTTGAATATCTCTCTGTACAGGGCTTTAATACTGGTGCCGTTTGTTTCTAATGAAACTAGACTCAAAATGGAATCTGTACATATAAGGCATGACTCCTAATTCTTTCTGGATAATTTATAGTGAATTTTTAAAGTTGCGACAGGGGACCCAGAAACCGTTCTGGCCCTGTCTCACAATAGCTTTAATATCTCTTAACATGTAACTCCTATGACCGTTTCGTTTCTTCCATATGAAAGTAGACTCATCAAGGTTCATTTACATAACTTATTCACTATTTAATACCATTCCTACAAATTTTGGTGATTTTTCAAAACCACTCCACTGCTGCTGCCAGCATCTGTTTTCAAGGTAGGTCTTACCTATTTGTAGTCTCCATGATCCAACTAGTCTTGCCATCACGAGGTTCACCTATGACCATTTTAGCCATTCCAATGGCTGATCATGTGACCAACACTCCCATTTCCAATCCATAATTACATCATGAAACCATATATATATACAAATCACAAATGGTCTAAGTTAGTACTTTACTTCTACGAGCCATTTTCGCATGGCCGCATACATATACATCACAACACATTTGAACCAACGAGGGTAGTCCTATACATGCCATTTCAAAGTTCAACCAAAATTATACCAAAATGGAGGCTTTGATAGTGTAGATGACTTCGACTTTAATGATCCCGAATCCGATTGCTATCGAGCAAAATCTATAAAACAGAGAGCCAAAGCAACGGGGTAAGCATATTTATGCTTAGTAAGTCTCAAGCAATAAAATCAGCTTTAATTAAAGCAATACATTCACATAGCCAAATGCATCATTACATTAATACACATTCACCTAATCATACTTACTTCACCATCCCAACTCTTATGTTCATACACAAATAACGGCTTCGTTAAGGCCGATAACTCGTTCCATCATAGGAGCGAATATTCATACGCTCTTACTCCTAGCGCGCAAAGCACACACCACACTTACCTCGCTATTGGGAAATTTCACAAGTGCATTAGCTGAAATTTTCCAGCAAGCTTATAATTTTCAAATCACATACCTTCGGAGTTTAACCGGATATAGCTACTCGTTCAAACGCCGGGACATAGCCCGGTTATGGTAACCCGCACCAAGGCCTTGGGACTTAACCCGGATATCGCAACTCGCACAATTGCCTTGGGCTTAGCCGGATATCACAATTTGCACAAATGCCTTCGGTCTTAGCCGGATGTAGTCACTAGCACAATTGCCTTGGTCTTAACCGGATATAATTACTAGCATAAATGTCCTCGGGACTTAGCCGGATATCATTCAATTGCTCATGCACACACATACATCAATAATCATTACACATTCATGTTTCATTCTCGTTACTAAGGCTCAAACACAAACATACCACTAGCATAATCGCCTTCGGGACTTAGCCCGGGTATCATTCAATTGCTCTTACACACATAAATCAATAATCATTACACATCCCTATTTCATTTCACATAATTGAGTAGGGTCATTTCTTGAGGACTTACCTCGGATGTTGTCGAACGGCTTTGACGGCTATTCGATCACTTTTCCTTCCCTTATCGGATTTAGCTCCCTTTGCTCTTGAGCTTAATTTAACAAATAAATTGGTTTTATCATTTGAGCATCGAAGAGAATTCAAGATGCCTAGCCAATATATATATATACTTATTAGGCATCAAAGTCGCATATGCACAAAATCATGAATCGAACTCAACACATTAGTTAATATTCCTCTTAGCGAATTTTCTAAGCCAAGAATAGGCATCAATATGCTTGCATCTAACCGAATGCATGCACACCAATTTCCCTCTTGTGGCGAATATGCATGTCCATGTTGAGGCCAATTATGCACTTAATACCACACAAAAGCAGCATGCATTTTACTAGTTAATGCTTTACATATTGTAGCTCAATACTTATAATATAGCATCAAGCACTCATATGGCCGATTATACTTAGTCATACTTGCACCAAATCAACAATAAATTCCAAGATTTTCACATCATATGTGTACTAGGCGAATGTACTTGCAATTTCACAAACATTCTTCAACATTTTCTTCTTTAAACAAACATATTTATCACTTACTTCATAACCAAAACATCATGTGCAAACATATATATACATATATGTGCATGGCTGAATTTCAAGGTGTCCATAGCCATCCAAAACACAAATTTTTACTAACATGCAAGAAGCATGAACCATGCTCATGAATGCATCATGGCGAATACATCACAATCATGCCCTTTCAACTTCAATCATGGTTAAACAAAAAGAAAACTCAATGTCTTACTCAAGATGGCTACAAAGAAATTTCAAGAGTAGACAATCCATCATTGCATGCATCATCATCAAGCTTCACACTTAGCATGCAATGGCTTTATCACAATATCAACTTTGACCAAATACCACTTCCATGGCATAACAAGGATTTGAACCATGGCTAACATGAACATCAAGTTGGCAACTAAAACATGCATGAATCTCATGACACAACCTCATACATACCTTAATCTTGATGCAAGTTTAGCCAAATCTCCTTCTAGATCTCTTCTAAACAAAGAAAATGAAGTAAAATCTCTTCTTCCTCTTAGTATTTTCGGCCAAAAGGAGAGAACAAGGATGAACAAAATTTTTTGTTTCCTTCTTAGTTGCACGGCAATGGGGGAATGCTACACTCTCACACACATTTTTTTGTTTCTCTTCCCACATCTAATTATTAATCATTTCTTTCATGCTCCATTAACAAAACATGTTTCAACATGTTTTCTTTGCCCATAACCCATGTCATGGCCGCCACCACCTATAAAGGGGAATTTGACATGCAAGTCCATTGTTTTGCATGCATGCTTTAATTAGTCATCACACATTTCCTATCGTACTTTCAAAGTTCACTACTAAGTCCTTTCTAGTGGAATTCACCTTTATAACACTAAATCAATCATCAAAAAATGTCACACATGAGCACACACATATTATAGGCATCATAATAAATTTTAAATTATTTTTATGCCTCGGTTTTGTGGTCCCGAAACCACACTCCGACTAGGGTCAATTTTGGGCTGTCACACCCTGCTTCTCATATGACACTCCCTAAAATGAAATTTATTATAATGTTTACATCTAGGTTCAAGATTTCCAACACTTCCTGCACCTGCTTCTTTTCCATAATACCCCACAGATGTGGTAGAACGATCATGGTTTTTCTTTGATTTCTTTGATTTCTTTGAAGCTGATGATTTTGGCTAGCCTATAAATCTTTTAGAGAAGTCTGGGTGTAAAACCCCCTAACCTCAAACCAACACCGAAATAGGGTTACGAGGCATTACCGGACTTATACACTAGCAATTATACAAAACTGAGTCATAAATTTTCATTCCAAATCAAAACTTATCAAATTAAACTAAAAAGTCATTAATATGGGTCTATGGGGCCCAATACATGCTTTAGAAGTAATTCAGGATTAAACCGGCAACTTTGGAAATTTTACCTTGAAGATAGGGGCACACGCCCGTGTGGCTTGGAACATGCCTGTGTGGCCTGCCCGTGGGGCTCCCATGGCCGTGGGGCCAGCCCGTGGGTAGATTTGACTTGCTCACACGGCCGTGCGACTAACCTGTGGGCAATTCTGACTTTTTCACACGGCCTGGGCACACGCCCATGTGACTTGGCCGTGTGAAAACATGATTTTTGACCATTTTTAAGCTACTTTCACATGCTAAACACATCTAAATCATGCCCAAACATTTACTAAAAGTTCTTAAATCAAATATCATTCATTATGCCATTCAAACTTAGCAAATATTCATTCATTCACTTCAATACATCAATTCATATCAAAATTATACTACGTTATCATACTAGTCAAAGTCATGTAAGTTTAATTTCCAAAATGTGCATATTTCAAACCATGTTTCAACATCTTTCATGCTCATTATTATCATTTACAAAATAAAACCTTATCAGCCTAGGTACATGCCATTTTACAAAAAGAAAAGTACTTCACCACGTCACGTTCAGGATTGGTTTGGATGCTGAGTCCTTAACTTTCTTTCCTACCTAACCAGCTCACGGAAACAAACCGTGCGCTAAGTATGCACTCAGTGGTATTTCTATAAACTAATACTTAACAATAATAAGCTATGTATATACATTGTAACTTAAGCTTTACTCTTATAATCTTAATAGCTTCACCCCTTACATTAATTTTACATTTCTTTCCTGTAGTTAACAAATTCATATATATATATATATTTCATATCATTCGATAACTTCAACATTCGTAAATCAGTCACAGTCACTTAATCAATATCAAACAGTCTTCAGTACTTTCATTTACCCCTATTAGCATAACTCGGACCTAACGGATACGCGGATCCAACACACACACCGGGGATAATGTACAGTGTTTCATCGGCCAAAACCGGATTACACCGTAGGTAATAGTAACAGTCATAGTCAGGTACGAAGTACCTATTCGGAACAAATCCAGAACAGTCACAGTAGTCGACACATATAGTGTCTCATCGATACACAGTCGGAATATCCCTGAACACTTCCAATCCTATGGCATGCCAATTGCATCCAACTAGCCCTAATTAATAGGGTATTCAAACCATTTCATTTCAATACAGAAGTAATAAAAATTTCTATCATATCATCCATTATACATTCCAACTATTAAAAATAACAATTACATTGTATTAAAACATTAAGCATAGTTTATAGAAATACAAATCGAAATTCTCGAGTTTATTCGTTATCCTCGTTCACTTTCTCCTTTCCCTTTTTCGATGGTGTTTCCGGTGCTACATTGACTACATATAATTTAAAATTTAAAATTATCAATATATGTTATTAAAATAACACACTCTTTATTTCCATATAACTTTTATTATATTTCCAATTAGGTCCTTCCACCATAACCATTCTTTTCTTCAAATAACCTTATAGTTTCTATTTTATACTTACTTTAAACAAGTTTCAACTCTTAATATTCAATATAAAACATCAATTCTACAATTTAAACAATTTAATCCCTACTATAACAAAACTTATATCTCTCTACAATTTAATCCTTTAACCACTTCTAACTTAAATTTCCATCAAATTGCACTTAATTCTTCCATTTATTCAACTTAATCAATATCTAAAAATTCAATAAATTTTAAATTTCAACATAACTCAAATACTATTTCTTTTTAGGATTTCATAGACACTAAAATTACAAGAAAAGGGATCAAATTGACTTACTAATCAAGCTTGAAACTCCAAAATCCTAAATTTTCCTTTTCTTTTTCTTTCCCTTTTTTCCTTCTTTCATTCCCTGCTATTCGTGCCTTTCTTTTTCTTTTTCTTTATGTTTTATTTCTTTTTATTTTCTTTATTCATTCTTTATTTTATTAACATATTATAATTATATAATATAATATAATATAATTTACTTTATATTATTATTTACTTTTATAATAAGTAAATACATATTTATACATACATTTGTACCAATAATAATAATACAAATGCATTTATATTCACCATACACTTGTCATATATTTACTAATTTAGTCCCTTGACTTTTCTATGGTTTTTAATTAACCCTTCACACTTTATTTAATTTAGTCCTTTCACTAAATTAACCTTAATTAAACTTGATTTACTTAACTAAAATCTAATTAATCTCTCATTTAACTTCGTAAAATTTCTAATAAATATTTACGAATCTAATTTTCAGAATCAAAGACCCTAAAATTCACTTTTTCCGATGACCTAAAAATTTGGGTCATTACATTTCTCCCCCCTTAACAAATTTCGTCCTCAAAATTTACCTGAAAAAATATGGGGGTACTGTGATCTCATTGTATCTTCTGGTTCCCATGTTACTTCTTTAATATTGTACTTCTCCACAAAAATTTAACTAAGGGAACTCGTTTATTACGTAATTCCTTTACTTCACGTGCTAATATCTTAACCGGTTCTTCTTCATATGAAAAATCAGGTTGAATCTCTATATCTTCAATTGGAATCACATGAGAAGGATCTGGTCGGTATCTTCTTAACATAGAAACATGGAAAACATCATGAATCTTCTATAATTCAGGAGGCAGAGCTAAACGATATGCCACCGTTCCAATTCTTTCTATAACCTCATACGGTCCAATGTATCGCGGACTCAATTTATCTTTTCGACCAAATCTCAAGATTTTCTTCCAATGAGAAACTTTAAGAAATACTTTGTCTCTGATTGAGTACTTAATGTCTCGTCATTTCAGATCTGCGTATGATTTCTGCCTATCAAAAGCTGTCTTCAATCTTTCTTGAATCTTTTTAACAGTACTTTCTATTTCTTGGATCAACTCTGGACCAACCACTTTTCTTTCATTCAATTCTGTCCAACACACTGGTGATCGACATCTTTGACCATATAGAGCTTCATACGGTGCCATTTGAATACTTGATTGGTAACTATTGTTATATACAAACTCAGCTAAAGGTAAATAACATTCCCAACCTGATTCAAAATCAATGATACAAGCTCGGAGCATGTCTTCTAAGATCTGAATGACTCGTTCTGACTGGCCATCAGTTTGTGGATGAAAAGCTGTACTAAAATGAAGTCGTGTACCGAGAGACTCATGCAACTGTTTTTAGAACCTCGATGTAAACCGTGGATCCCGGTAGAAATTACCGATACAGGAATACCATGTAACCTTATAATTTCTCAATAGACACCTCTGCAAGTTTCTGTAGCGACTAGTCAGTTTTGATAGCTATAAAATGAGCTGATTTCGTAAGTCGATCAACAATTACTCAGATAGCATTCTTTTTACTCGTAGATAGTGGCAACCCAGTTATGAAATCCATTGTTATTCGATCCCAAGAATACTAATAGGTTGAAGCAACCCTGTCGGAACCTGATGTTCAGCTTTAACTCGCTGACATGTTAAACATTTAGCTACATATTCCACTATATCTCTTTTCATACCTGACCATCAATACAGTTCCCGTAAATCACGATACCTCTTTGTTCCTCCGGGTTGTAATGCAAAAGAACTGTCATGTGCTTCTCGAAGCATTAACTCTTTCAGCTCTGAAGTAGTTGGAATACAGAGTCGATTCTGAAATCTCAAACAATCATTTTCATCAATATTAAACTTCTCTGCTGTACCGTTTTGTACCATCTCTCTTTTCTTCATTAATTTGTCATCTTTCAACTATGCTGATCTAATTTCATCAAACATTGCTGGTTTCACTCTTAATTCAGCTAAAAGACCTCCATCATCCGTGATACTAAGTCGTGCAAGCATGATCCTTAGTTCAACTTTAGCTTTTCTACTTAATACGTCAGCTACCACATTAGCTTTACTCGGATGATAGTCAATAACACAATCATAATCTTTTAAAAGTTCTATCCATCGACGCTGTCTCAAATTCAATTCTTTCTGTGACAGAAGATACTTGAGACTTTTGTGATCAGTGTAGATATAGCATTTTTCACCATACAGATAATGTCTCCGAATCTTTAGAGCAAAAATTACCACTGTTAATTCTAGATCATAAGTTGGATAATTACGTTCATGGGGTTTCAATTGTCGTGAAGCATAAGCAATTACTTTTCCACTTTGCATTAGTACACACCCAAGACCATTTAAGGAAGCATCGCTGTACACAACAAAATCTTTTCCCGACTCCGGTAAAGTCAATACTGGTGCTTCTGTTAATATTTGCTTCAACGTTTCAAAAATTTTCTGACACTGCTCATTCCAAACAAATGGGACATTCTTTTGTAGCAACTTTGTCATTGGTAAAGCTATCTTTGAAAATCCATTCACGGACCTTCGATAATATCCAGCAAAACCAAGAAAAGTACGTACCTCTAGCACATTCTTAGGAACTTTCCACTGAAGTATAGCTTCAATTTTATTTGGATCTACTCTAATCCCTTCTGTTGATACTACATGACCAAGAAATACAACTTCTGATAACCAAAACTCACACTTGTTCAATTTTCCATACAATTGCTCATCTCGTAATATTTGCAAAACCATTCGAAAATGTTGTTCATGCTCAGTTTCAGACTTCGAGTATAACAAGATGTCATCAATAAAAACTACTACGAATTGATCCAAGTATGGCTAAAAAATCTGGTTCATAAGATCCATAAAAGCAGCCAGAGCATTTGTTAACCCAAATGGCATTACCAAAAATTCATAATGTCTATACCTTGTACGGAATGTTGTCTTCGGTATATCACTCTCCTTTAACCTTCAACTGATAATATCCTGACCTCAAATCAATTTTTGAAAACATGGAAGCTCCTTTTAGTTGATCAAATAAATCATCAATACGAGGTAACGGGTATTTGTTCTTGATAGTTACCTTATTCAATTGTCGATAATCAATACACAATCACATCGAACCATCTTTCTTTTTAACAAATAACACTGGAGCTCCCAACGGTAATGTACTAGGTCGTACAAAACCTCAATCCAATAAATCTTGCAGTTGTACCTTCAGCTCCTTCAACTCAATAGGTGACATTCGATATGGAGGTATTGATACTGGATCTGTACCCGTGTATATTTCAATTACAAATTCAACTTCCTGATCAGGAGGTAATCCAGGAAATTCTCTAGGAAACACATCAAGAAATTCACATACAGTTCGAATTTTACTACATTGACTTTCAGCTGAATCGGAGTTAATAACATATGCTAAGAAAGCAGCACATCCTTGGTAAATAAGCTTACTAGCTTTAACTGCAGAAATGATTCAAGCTGAACCACTAGTCCTTATACCATTTACTTCAATCCGTTTACCATCTTCGTTTTGGACAGTAAATTTCTTTTTATAATAGTCCAAAATTACTCCATATTCTGACAAGCAGTCCATACCTAGTATAATGTCAAAATTGCTAAATGGCATAATCAACAGATCAACAGAAAAGTTTCTATCCTGAATTATCAATGTACATCTTTGACATATTTGATTTACTAACACAGTTTGCCCCAATGGACTAGACACTTCTATTGTTACTCTAGACGGTTCGGATTTTAAATTTCTCGTCTCAACTAGTTTTGTATTAACATAGGAATCTGACGATCCTAGATCTATTAAAGCATATACAGGTTCTGAATGTAATAAGAATATACCTGTCACTACATCATGAGCATCCCCCTTGTCTCGAGTTCTTACAACATATGCTCGGGCCAGAGCTCTTACTTCAGATTGTTGGGTAGCATTTTCACTAGTTCTTCTAGTACCTCCTCTAGCAACTGGACCACTTCGGCCAGATCCTGAACCTTTAGAAGTAGATTCAGATCTTTGTGATACCATTAGTGCTGCCTTACCAATCTTCGGGCAATCCTTAACAAAATGATCAATGGATCCACATCGGAAACAACCCCCAGTTAACCTTCTACATTCTTCTCTATGTCTATTTCCACAATACTCACATTTTGGAATTTCAGTATTCTGAGCTGGGCTTCTGATACTGCTAGTAGATATAGTAGTTTGTCTCTTTCGACATATGTCTCCTCTTTCTGATCTTGAACTGAATCTTCCACTACCATGAGATTCCCTCGATCATTTGAATTGCAGACTTGAACTAGCAGTTCTAGGACATTTTTTAGCTGAACGGACAGTTTGAGACTTTTTGCTCTTCCCCAGTACTTGCTTAATCATTTTAGCTCTTTCTACTAAGTCTGCAAACTCTGTAATCTGTAGAGGCATCAATTGCAATTAAAATTCATCTCACATTCCTCTTAGAAATCGCCTGTATCTGTCAGCTTCAGTCGGTACAAATTCAATTACATATCTGCTCAGTCTCAAAAATTCCTGTTCATAATCCACTACAGACATATCTCTCTATTTCAACATCAAAAACTCATATTTTCGGTCTTCCATATATGTCTCTCCCAAATACTTCTTCTGAAATTCCTATTGAAAGAATTCCCAGTTTACCTGTTCTTTCGGTATATTCTAAATCACTGATTTCCACTATATATAAGCCTCCTCTTATAATAAAGAAACAACACATACTAAACTTTCCTGTGGCGTGCATTCTAATTGCTTAAGAATTCTCTTGGTAGTCTCTAACCAATTTTCAGCTGTTGTTGAATCAGTTCCCTTTGATCCCATAAATTCTATAGCTCTATACTTTCGCAATTCCTTAATAGGGGCTCTTCGGGTAGCGGGGGTAGAAGTAGTAGCAGGTATACTTCCTACTGCTTTTTGAAGAGCTTTGGCAATCATTCTAAATATTTTTGTATTATCCCTTCCAATATTCGGTGGTTGGTTACCTACCGGGTTTACACTTGGGGTTACAGATTCAGATTCATTTACATCATATCATTCATCTTTACTGTACATTTCCTGATCGGTACCCTCGATACTTTCGTCGGACATATTTTACTCATTATAAAACAGAGTTAATTTATCAGTATATATATAAATTAGCATCCAATCCTGACTCAAAGTTAACATAATAATGGCATGTAGCTCTAGACTCAATTTCAAACTTTATTTAGTCCTAGAATCGACTAAACCTGAGTAGCTCTGATACCACTAAATGTAACACCCCCTAACCCCAAATCGACACCAGAATAGGGTTACAAGGCATTATCGGACTTATACACTAGAAATTATACAAAACTGAGTCATAAATTTTCATTCCAAATCAAAACTTATCAAATTACACTAAAAATTCCTTAATATGGGTCTACAGGGCCCAATACATGCTTTAGAAGTAATTCGGGATTAAACCAGCAACTTTGGAAATTTTATCTTGAAGATAGGGGCGTACGCCCGTGTGGCCTGGAACATGCCTGTGTGGCCTACCTGTGGGGATCCCATGGCTGTGGGGCCAGCCCGTAGGCAGATCTGACTTGCTCAAACGGCCGTGGGACTAACCTGTGGGCAATTCTGACTTTGTCACACGGCCTGGGCACACGCCCATGTGACTTGGCCGTGTGAAAATAAGATTTTTGACCATTTTTAAGCTACTTTCACATGCTAAACACATCTAATTCATGCCCAAACCTTTACTAATAGTTCTTAAATCAAATATCCTTCATTATACCATTCAAACTTAGGAAATATTCATTCATTCACTTCAATACACCAATTCATATTCAAATTATACTACATTATCATACTAGTCAAAGTCATGCCAAAATGTGCATATTTCATACCATGTTTCAACATCGTTCATGCTCATTATTATCATTTACAAAATAAAACCTTATCAGCCTAAGTACATGCCATTTTACAAAAAGAAAAATACTTCACCACTTTGAGTTTGGGAATGGTTTGGATGATGAGTCCTTAACTTTCTTTCGTACCTAACCTGCGTAAGGAAACAAACCGTACACTGAATATGCACTCAGTGGTATTTCTATAAACTAATACTTAACAATAATAAGCTATGTATATACATTGTAACTTAAACTTTACTCTTATAATCTTAACAACTTCACCCCTTACATTAATTTTACATTTCTTTCCTGTAGTTAAGCAATTCATATATATATATATATATATATATATTTATATTTCATATCATTCGATAACTTAAACATTTGTAAACCAGTCACAGTCACTTATTTAATATCAAACAGTCTTCAGTACTTTCATTTACCCCTATTAACATAACTCGGACCTAATAGATACGCGGATCCAACCCACACACCGGGGATAATATACAGTGTTTCATCAGCCGAAACCGAAATACACTGTAGGGTAACGATATGATCATAGTCGCACGAAGTACCTCTTGAACAAATCCGAAGCGATCACGATGAGTCGACACATACAGTGTTTCATCAATACACAGACGGAATATCCCTGAACACTTCCATTCCTATGGCATGCCAATTGTATCCGACTAGCCCGACACTGTTAATAGGATATTCAAACCATTTCATTTCAATACAGAAGTAATAACAATTTCCATCATATCATTCATTATACATTCTAACTATTAAAAGTAACAATTACATTGTATTAAAACATTAAGCATAGTTTATAGAAATACAAATCGAAATTTTCGAGTTTATTCGTTATCCTCGTTCACTTTCTCCTTTCCCTTTTTCGATGGTGTTTCCGATTCTATGTTGGCTACATAAAATTTAAAATTTAAAATTATCAATATATGTTATTTTAATAGCACACTCTTTATTTCCATATAACTTTTACAATATTTCCAATTAGGTCCTTCCACCATAATCATTCTTTTTCTTCAAATAACCTTATAGTTTCCATTTTATACTTACTTTAAACAAGTTTCAACTCTTAATTTTCAATATAAAACATCAATTCTACAATTTAAACAATTTAATCCCTACTATAACAAAACTTATATCTCTCTTTACAATTTAATCCTTTAACCACTTCTAACTTAAATTTCCATCAAATTACACTTAATTCTTCCATTTATTCAACTTAATCAACATCTAAAAATTCAATAACTTTTTAAATTTCAATATAACTCAAATACTATTTCTTCTTAGGATTTCATAGACACTAAAATTACAAGAAAATAGATCAAATTGACTTACCAATCAAGCTTGAAACTCCAAAATCCTAAATTTTCCTTTTCTTTTTCTTTTCCTTTTTCCTTCTTTCATTCCCTGCTATTCGTGCCTTTCTTTTCTTTTCTTTATGTTTTATTTCTTTTTATTTTCTTTATTCATTTTTTATTTTATTAACATATTATAATTATATAATATAATATAATTTATTTTATATTATTATTTACTTATATAATAAGTAAATACATATTTATACATACATTTGTACCAATAATAATAATAAAATACATTTATATTCACCATACACTTGTCATATAAGGTTTATTTACTAATTTAGTCCCTTGACTTTTCTATGGTTTTAATTAACCCTTCACACTTTATTCAATTTAGTCCTTTCACTAAATTAACCTTAATTAAACTAGATTTACTTAACTAAAATCTAATTAATCTCTCACTTAACTTCGTAAAATTTCTAATAAATATTTACAAATCTAATTTTCAGAATCAAAGACCCTAAAATTCATTTTTTTCGATGACCTAAAAATTTGGGTCCTTACACCGGGCTTCCCTATCTTATTCTCTATTTTCTTTACTTAATTCCTAGCTTTATGTGCTTGATTGGAAACACAAAAATTTACACACTTTTTCATACCCTTTTTAACTTAAATTCATAGCGAATTCGGTTGAATTCTTATCAAAAAATAATTAATTTTTATAAAATAATTAAAGTGCACTTAAAATATGAACATGTCAAATTTTAGTTAATTTCGTAATTGTTTTTGATGAATTTTGGTTATTTTCGATAGATTTGCACAAAGGGCGAAAAATGGCTCGACAGACACTGCTATAAGCAGAAAACCGAGAAGCAATTTGAAGTATCGAGGAAAACTAAATTTCAGCCTAAGACGATCCAAAATTATATGTATTTATTCATAATATAATTAATTTTAATTTATCTCTAATTTAATTTGGGTTAATAAATTATGATTAATTAATTATGAAAAAGTGGTCCGATTGAACCAAACCGAGTAAACCGAACCGGCCAAGAAAAGGACAGCCCAAAACCGTCCAAGTGCTGACCCAATTCAGCTCATTAGCTGATTATTTAAGCTTCAAAGAAGCCCTTGAAGACTTGTTAAAATTGCAATTAAATCCCTCCACAATTGTTGGCTTTGTAGATTTGCCCCAAGCCATTTTTAGCAAAGTTGAAGCCATCAACTTTGCCACAGATGAGGCCGGCCAAGGGGTGGCTCTTTGGCTGATATTTTTAGCTAATTTCAGCTACCACATTCAGCTATAAAACCTCCCCTTGGCTGATCATTCAACACATCTCAATTCATTCACATCTTTTCTCTTGTCTCTTCACTTTCTCTCTTATTTGCCATTCTAAATTCTCTTGCTCTCTTGTCGATTTCTTCCCTTGGAAAAGGGGTGTTCATTATCCATTTTGGAGCAAAATTGAAGTGTTCATAGCAGCTTTGATCGATGAGGACAACAGAGAACGCAGAACGGAGCAAGCTAGTCAAGTCATGGAAAAACACCGGATTTTATTCTTGTTCACTATCTCTTTAATTTTTTTTGTTGTTATGATGAACATATCTATGAATATTTATGTTGTTGGAATGGTTAATTTAATCAATTTAGCTTGAATTTAATTCGTGTTCGGTTGATTGCATTTCGTCTTCTTAAATTGTTAAAATTGTGTTTATGTTATTATAGGCCTCGGTAAGATGCTTGATTAAGTAAAATCATGACTAAGTTATTCTTGCATTACAATTGTTAGGTAACTAATGAATTAATTATTTAAACATATTGAAATTACCAGTGCATGCTTAATCATCTAAGGTAGTTGAGGGTTAAATTAGCAACGGTATCTGACGATACAATTGCCTTGCATAACTTGCAAGATTATTGTGATTAAACTGTTTCAAGGTATAAGGATACTTTGTTACCTCACATAGTCTTTTATGTGCTTATTAAATCGAGTTAATTGTTTGAATTAACATAGGGATATATTTAAGAGATTATTTCAATTTAATAAGTATGTATGTGCTATAACATATTTGCCTATTAAGATTTGTTTAATCGATAGAATTGACATAGAGATATGTCTAAGAGATAAATGGATTTTGGTAAGTAAGTATGTTCATAAGTTAGCAAATTACCGAGTTTCCGTGAATTTATTCGTAACAATATAAATATGAGTTTAATAATTCTAGAATAAGAAATGTAATTAATCTAACACAATTATGTCATCTTGATTAAACTCGTATTTTGAAATCGTGCATAAGCTTTAAGAAAAACAATGGGGACTTTTTTAAACTTTGAAAATATTACAGAATAGTCCCTGGTTAACTAGATTAAGCTACAATGATTTTAAAAACATAAAATTTATTAAAAACAAACTTAAAAATCACTTACATGCAAGGGACTAGAGTTGGTCAAACTTTCAAGCTCTCAAAATTGGTGGAAATAGGTGGCATGGAAACAAGAAAGAAAAATATGATATTTTGTTTATGTTTTAAGTAATATTATTATTAACACTATTTTACATATAATTTAAATCTAAATTACACTTAATAATCGTTCACTATAAGAAAATATGGCATAATTTCCATTTAAAACCATGTAATTATTCTTTTAGACCCATTTAGCCTATATAAACTAATAGCAATTAACTTTTTCAGTTTTTACGATTTAGTCAATTTTCCTTGATTGACTAGCCAAACGTCAAAATTACAAAACCAAATCTTAATATGACACTTCATTAACTTCTTAAATATTAAATAAATAATATTTATAAACTCAAACATTGGAATTGAGGTCCTGAATCCATTATAAGAAATATACAAATACAACTAATTTACAAGACATTTTAAAACCTAGCATATATCCAAATCACTCACCCCTTTTACTTAATCAGATTAACTCAATGAACATTAGCAAAAAGGTTTAGCTGTTAGGGTATCTACACCACACCAAAGAGTATCGTAATGCTATACAAAGGTACCGTATTTCAAAAAGAGGCACCGAAGTGCAAACCTACACAAGCGCACAACTAACCCTATTAACATACCAATCATATCCTAATCGTTTATTAAGTTCAAATGGGTAGTTATACAGAAATCAAAACCTTTACATTGCAGTAGCATTTTCATGAACCAAATTATATATCATAACATATCATATTCATTCAGTATTTCACATGATTTGTGATAAACCGTAATCTATACATTTTTTTATCCCAGCTTAGCACATTTATCGATGGTTTCTCCTTAGATTTGGTGAATTCAATGCTCCTAACTCTTTAATTTCATGTTTTATACTTAGGTGAGCATAGGAGAGTAAAAAGAACGAGAAACGGGCCGAAAACAGAGAAAATGAACCCACATGGGAAATCAACACTGCCTGGACTTCCTCACACGGGTAAGCCACACGGTCGTGTCTATTTGGAAGGATCAAAGCTTGACTTACATGGGTAGACTACAAGCCTGTGCCTATTTAACAGCCTTGACCACGGGCTGGAGCAATCGCACACGGGTGTGTTGCACGGGCGTGTCCCTGCCAAGCCCAAGTATAATCCTATTCGGAAAAGGCCACTTTTGAGGGCTCTTAGGCATTCAAAAGCCTACTTAAACACCTGAGGAGGCACTTAGAATGGACACACGGAGTACGAGGCAAGGAATTACTCAAGGGAAGCCAATTGGTCCATCTCAGAAGCCGGATTCATCGTCAAGACTGAAGATCTCCCTTCAATTTCCATTCAGGGGTTTTGGGTTTTCTTTATGTTTTGTATTCATTATTCTTCTGAGATGTTTTCTTTCATAATTATGAACTAAACCCCCTAAATACCTAAGGGGAATGAAACCTAAGATAGATCTTGTTACTATTATCTGAATTGTATGATAACTATGTGACTTGTTCTTAATTATGTGTTCTTAATTCTTGTTTTTATATTTTAGGATATTGATTCAAGTTAATGCTCTTATTCAGAGGAGGAAAAGACCCTGTCTAAGAGTAAATTTTTCATAATTAAGCAGAGTTGATTGCACGCCTAGAGATAGGGTGATAAGATTTTGCCGAATTAGGGTGAAACCGAATAAGGGGATTCATAGATCTAGTTAATGCAACACTAGGGCGTTAATTAGAAAGAGATTTCAATTAATAAACCTAAATTTAGACGTTATTAGTCTCGAGAGAGATAATAATATAACTTAGGGATTTCTACGGATCAAGTCAAATGAATAAATCGTCTGATTCAGAGTCAAATAACAAGTGAAGTCTAGGTGGATTTTTCTTTGGGTATTGTCTTAATCAAATGAGTTTTCCCAAAAGGTTTTCCCCAATTTTCTCTCTGTGTACTCTTAGTTTAGTTAATTAGTTTAGATAAACAAATTCTTTAATTTTTAGGCTAAATAATAAAAAGAAAGTAATTACTAGTACTCTTGGTTCCTTTGGGTTCGACAATCTGATCTTGCTAAAGCTATACTACTGTTCGATGGGTACACTTGCCTTCATCGTGATAATAGTTAGTTTTAAGAACGATTAATTATAAATTTTTAAAACCTGTCACGAATATCACGTATCAATTTGTAATTATCACATGCGCAAAACTTTACAATTTAGTCTAAAACTCACCTTGTGTAAAATTTTACAAATAATTCAAAATATATCATACAATAAAATGTCTATAAAACAACTAATACTCGTTAAAAAATACACTTACTATATGAACTTACCTAATAAAATCAGATAGTGAATTGAATCGCAGAGATTATTTAACAATTTTTTCCTTTTTCTCGATTACTCTCTAGTCGATCCAAATCTTGATCTAAATAACGGTTAATATCAAATTTACAATTCTAAACACCTTATAATACTCAAATACATGCATATGACCTTTTAATTTCAACTTATACAATTTTCCTAAAGTTTCACATTTTATTCACTTTAGTCTTTAAAACCAAAACTATTATATCTTTCACATTTAAACCTCGTTTTACAATCGATTTCAATTTCATCCTTCTATAGCCCTATAAATTAAATAATTACATAAATTCTATTTAAATTTTGAAATAATTTCATTTTAGTCCCTAAACTCAAAACTAATATATTTCATTTTACAATTTAGTCCATAATCAAATCTAAGCTTACAACCAAGCTACTTAACATCAAAAACATAAAAAACCATCGATATAAATACCTTAAAACATTAAAATTTTCAAGAATTGAGGTAAAATTTAACTAACTTAAGTTCTAACGATATCAAAAATATAAAATTTATGAAAAGCGGGACTTAGAAACACTCACATGCAAGGGCCAAATGTCCTTGAAGGTTTGAAGTTTTTCTTTCCTTTAACAATGGTGAAAAAATTGATGGAAAAAGATGAGTAAAAAGATGATTATTTTTCTTTATATTTTATTACAATTTAATTAATATTTTAACATTAATATTAACATATAAATGACTAATTATAAAGCATTAACCATCCAAGGTAATTCATTATGGCCTAATTATCATTTAAGTCCCTTAAATAACATTATCTAAACCTTTTAATCAATAAAAATCAATAACGATCTGTCACATCCTAAAAACCGGGTTAGTAGAAATTGGGTTAGTGAACTAAGAGTGGTGACATCCTAATTTTAAGTTAAGATTGTGAAAATTTGGTCATGTGAATTGATTTGGTTTAGTGGTTAAGTGTTGTGTTAGTGTGTGTGAGGTTTTGAGTTAAAATCATTTCCCCTTGAATTTTGTTAATTTTTGTCCAAACCCCTTTCTTTGAACTTCTGGTTAAAATATTATTTTCGCTTAGCTAATGATAGGATGAACCTGCTGGTTCAATGGTAAGGTGTTAGCTTACCCTTTGGTCTTGTGTTTGAATCCTTGTGTGTGCAAAACAAAAATATTTTTATTCCCTTGCATTATGTCGCTCATGTGAATGTGGTTGGGTCAAATTCAAATTCGGGATAATCTGATAAGTTATCAAAAAATTTGATTAGTTAGTTATTATTATTTTTAAATAATAAAATAAGATTAAAATATTTTTTTCCCAAAAACTCTCCCACACTTCTCTCCAGTCTCTCTCAAGTTTCTCCCTTTCTTTTTCTTCCACTTTTCTTTTCTTCTCCGATTTCTCTATTTTTCTTTTTGGGTTTTGCATTGTTCTTGTGGCTAGATTATAGTTTTTTTTCCTTTCTTTCTTCTTAACAATTCGTTGTGAGATTTTAGCCTTCATCCTTTTTGTTTACTATTCTTAGCTCTGATTTAAATCTTTGGTGTGTTTTGGAGCTTTAGAATTTTGGTAAGTGTCGTGCAAGTTGGTGTTTCATTTCATTAATTTTGTCATAAGAATGATGTTTGTGAGTAAGTTGTTTCGGTAACTTTTGGTTGGTTTTGATGGTATTTGTAACGTTCTCTTTTGTGTGGGAATCTGTTAGGTGAGGGTTGTGATTTGTACGACGTGCATTCAGCAAATTAGGAAGTTTCGAGAACTATTGTTACTATTTGGGTGAGTGTTGGAATGTCGAGAGGCTGATTTGTGTTTTGGTTAAGATATAAAAGTTAAACAGTTGTGGCTGAATTTTTTATTGCATTCGTAGTGATTTGTGTTAATTTATCATTTTCCAAATGTTGTTTAGGAGTTCAGAATTGTGTCGTGGTATCTGCATTAGAAAGTAAATTGGTGTGTAACGAAAAACCTAAAAAACAACGATCGATGCGATGTCGAAAAACTCACTGTCGACATCACACGATCGTGCATGTCACATGGTTTAGGTTAATTGAGTCGTGTAGGCGACACAAGCTTATGGGCCTATTTTTAGTAAAGTTGAAGCCATCAACTTTGCCACATAGGAGGCCAACCAAGGGGTGGCTCTTTGGCTGCTATTTTTAGCAAATTTCAGCTTCCAGATTCAGCTATAAAACCCCCATTGGCTGATTATTCAACACATCTCAATTCATTCACATTTTTTTCTCTCTTCTCTCCACTTTCGCTCTTCTTTGCCATTCTAAATTCTCTTGCTCTCTTGCCGATTGCTTCCCTTGGAAAAGGGTTGTTCATCAGCCATTTTGGAGAAAAATTGAAGTGTTCATAGCAGCTTTGATCGATGAGGACAATAGAGAATGCAAAACGGAGCAAGCTAGTCAAGCCACGGAAAAACACTGGATTTGATTCTTGTTCCCTATCTCTTTAATTTTTGTTGTTGTTATGATAAACATAGCTATAAATATTTATGTTGTTAGAATGGCTAATTTAATCAATTTAGCTTGAATTTAATTCATGTTAGGTTGATTGCATTTCATCTTCTTAAATTGTTAAAATTGTGTGTATGTTGTTATAGGCCTCGGTAAGATGCTTTATTAAGTAAAATCATGACTAAGTTATTCTTGCATTACAATTGTTACGTAACTAATGAATTAATTATTTAAACGGATTAAAATTGTAATTAATAGACACAGTACTTAATCAGTACATGTTTAATCATCTAAGGCCACGAATCTAGGAACTTTTGCTTGCATTATATTATTTGGTCTACTTACTAGAACTGATAACATTCGAGATTATGCAGGATTATACACAAAAGATCCTTTTTTGGCTCTCTCTTTAGCTCTATGTCTCTTATCTCTTTTGGGACTCCAGAGAAAAAAATCTTGATCGAACCTATATTTGCCCAATGGATCCAATCTGCTCATGGTAAAACTTCATACGGGTTCTATGTGCTTTTATCTTCAACGAATGGCCCAGCATTCAATGCGAGTCGAACCATATGGTTGCCTGGCTGGTTAAATGCTATTAATGAAAATAGTAATTCACTATTCTTAACAATAGGTCCTGGAGACTTCTTGGTTCGATCATTTTGTTTTAAAAATAGAAGTCTTTGACATCTAACTATAGCACTGAATAACTTTTTTTTATCAGACTTAAACCTAACTAAAATAACAAAACAAGGGTTCTGCCCCCTTTTCACCTGAGTTAAGGTTAAGTAAAGGAAGATAAAGGAATGGGCTTGATTCGGAGATTTTTCTCCTATTCATGTATGATAAATACATAAGGAGATTTTCATCCCCTATATGCTATTTTACGTATTCCTTAAATTAGCAATTATATCTGACGATACAATTGCCTTGCATAACTTGCAAGATTATTATGATTAAACTGTTTCAAGGTAAGGATACTTTCTTACCTCACATAGTCTTTTACGTGCTTATTAAAATGAGTTAATTGTTTGAATTGACAAAGGGATATGTTTAAGAGATTATTTCAATTTAATAAGTATGTATGTGCTATAACATATTTGCCTATTAAGATTTGTTTAATCGATAGAATTAACATAGAGATATGTCCAAGAGATTAATGGATTTTGGTAAGTGAGTATGATCATAAGTTAGCAAATTACCGAGTTGCCGTGAATTTATTCGTAACAATATAAACATGAGTTTAATAATTCTAAGATAAGAAATGTAATTAATCTAACACAATTATGCCATCTTGATTAAACTCGTATTTTGAAATCGTGCATTTGAGATTTATTTATTTAGTTTACTTAGTTTAAAATCTTAGTTTTTAATCACCCTCTTCAAACAAAATATTTTTCTTCACCAAAGTGTTTTAAATAACATTCATAAATAATTCTTTTCACAGTCCCTGTGGGTACGATAACTTGACTTTTACTTGTCACTTTATTACTTGTTGCGATTGTGTACACTTGCACATTTTCGTTGTTCCAAGTTTTTGGCGCTGTTGCCGGAGACTGTGTTTTAAAGTCATTATTTGTGAATTTGTTAGTTTGCATTTTGGTTTAATTTTCTGTTTAAATTCTAACTTCATTGATTTTTCTGTGATTATTTCAGGTGTTTATGAGTATTGACCAAATCATCGATTTACTCCCTGTAGACCCTGAGATTGAACGAACTTTTCGACAATGAAGAAGAAAAGCAAGTTAGAGAAGGACCGAAGAGATGAACTTTGAAAATCTGATCTAAGGAAATGAAGTAAACCCTGCCCAAAATCCTATCCTTATTGCTGATGATAGGGATAGAGCTTTAAGATAGTATGCCGTGCCACTGTTTAATGATCTTAATCCCGGTATTAGGAGACCCGAAATTAAGGCACAATAGTTCGAGCTGAAGCCAGTCATGTTCCAGATGCTTCAAACAGTGGGCTAATTTAGTGGAATGCCTACCGAAGATCCTCACATACACTTAAGACTATTTAAGGAGGTGAGCGATCCTTTCAAATTAGTTTGAGTACCCGAAGATACATTACGATTGAAGCTATTCCCATGTTCACTGAGGGACAAAGCTTGAGCCTGGTTGAACTTATTGCCACCAAATTCAATTTCCACATGGAAAAAGTTAGCAAAAATATTCCTCATGAAGTATTTCCCGCCTAGCAAGAATGCTAAGTTGAGGAACGAGATCACTGCTTTCCAACAAATGGATGATGAGTCCTTGTATGAGGCATGGGAAAGGTATAAAGAATTATTACGGAAATGCCCTCATCATGGAATCCCACATTGCATCCAACTTGAGACATTTTATAATGGTCTCAATTGTCACATGAGGATGGTAGTGGATGCTTCTGCTAACGGTTCTCTCATTTCTAAGTCTTATAATGAGGCTTATGAAATCTTTGAGAGGATTTACAGCAACAATTACCAATGGCCAACCAATCAAGCAGCGTCAGGAAGACGAGTTGTTGGAATACATGAAGTAGACGCTCTAACTTCACTTGCATATCAGGTATCATCAATATCCTCAATGTTAAAAAATCTTACTACTAATGGGTCTTATAGTTTTGCAGCACAACCACCAAATCAATTTGAAAGTATAGCCTATGTCTATTACGAGAAAGGACATTTGTTTGAAAAATGTCCATCGAACCCAGAATCCATGTATTACATGGGTAACCAGAACCAAAATCAAGGAAGGCAAGGACTGCAATCCAATTTCTATAACCCATCATGGCGAAATCACCCTAATTTTTCCTAGAGTAACCGAGGGGCTAGCACCAGTAACACTTACGCCCAACTTAGACCAACCCAGTTGCCTAGTTTCCCCCAACAAGTTTAGAAACCAGCTCAAGCTGAATCATCCAATATCTTAGAGAATTTATTGAAGGCATATATAGCGAAAAACGATGCCACTCTAAGGAATTTGGAAAATCAAGTGGGCCAGCTTGCTACTGAACTCAGGAACTAACCATAAGGTACTTTACCAAGTGATACGAAGAGTCAAAGGAATCCAGAGAAGCAGCATTGCAAAGTGTTGACATTGAGGAGTGGAAAGACAGTAGAGCCCAACACCATCGAAGCTGAAAAGGAGCAAGCTGATGCTCAAGATTCAGAGGAAGTTCAACTGAGTGTTAAAATTCCAGTTTCATAAGAACCAGAATCTGTAAAACCTAACAAGGTAATTTTTGAACCAGCTAATTCTGATTAACTAATAACTCTGTTAGATGTAGAATTGTCACAGAAGACGAATCAACCAGTTTCAGTAAAGAAACCATCACCACCCTACCCTCAAAGACTTTAGAAGCAAAAACAGGAAATTCAATTCAAGAAGTTCTTAGACATACTCAAGCAACTTCATATCAACATCCCATTGGTTAAAGCACTTGAGCAAATGCCGAACTACGTCAAATTCATTAAGGATATCCTTTCTAAAAAATGAAGACTTGGAGAATTTGAGACGGTAGCTCTGAAGAAGGAATGTAGTGCATATCTTTAAGACAAATTACCCCTAAAGTTAAAGGATCCTGGATGTTTTACCATACCTTGCAACATTAGAGCAATATATTATGGGAAGGCATTATGTGGCTTAGGTGCGAGTATTAACTTGATGCCTATGTCAATATTTAGGAAGTTGGGGATAGGTGAAGTTAGATCTACTACGGCTACACTTCAATTAGCGGATTGATCCTTAGCACATCTAGAAGGGAAAATCGAGGATGTCTTGGTACATGTAGATAAATTTATCTTCCCTGCTGATTTTGTTATTCTAGACTTTGAAACAAACAAAGAATTGCCAATTATTTTAGGAAGACCGTTCTTAGCAACCAAAAGAACCCTTATTGATGTGTAGAAGGGTGAGCTTACTATATGTGTTCAGGATGATCAGGTAACATTTAACGTTTTTAAGTTTATTGGATTTCCTGACACAATTGATGATTGTTTTGTAATATCCGATTTTGAGGATTTAATAGTAGAGAAGGAGCTCAACTATGTTGAGGATCCGTTGGAAAAAAATTTGACATCAGATCCTCCAAATGATGAAGAGGAGGATGAACACTTAGTGTTGTTAGAAGCTAATCAAAAGGGATTTAATCTGCAATCTCGTTTTGAATCTTTGGAATTAGAGAAATGGGATTATGCCCAACCAAAAGCGTCAATCGAGGAGCCACCTAAATTAGAACTCAAGGTACTACCTTTACATTTAAAATATGTTCATTTAGGTAACGCTTCTACTTTGCCTGTGATTGTTTCAGCATAATCAGTGAGCAAGAAGAGAAACTCATCCTAGTTTTGAAACAATTCAAGAAGGCTATCAGATGGACCATAACCAATATTCGCAGAATTAGTTCATCTGTATACATGCACAAGATTATCTTAGAAGATGGAGAAAAAGGGACGATTGATGGATAACGAATATTGAACCCCATTATGAAGGATGTAGTCAAGAAAGAAATCATCAAGTGATTAGATATAGATATAATCTACCTCATCTCAGACAGTTCATGGGTAAGTCCAGTCCAGTGTGTGCCAAAGAAAAGAGGTATCACGGTCATTGAAAATGAGAATAATGAGTTGATACCGACTAGAACTATTACGGGATGGAGAATTTACATTGATTACCAGAAGCTAAACAAGACGACTAGCAAAGATCACTTTCCTTGGCTGTTTTTGGAACAGATGCTGGATAAACTCCCAAGGCGAGACTATTATTGTTTTCTTGATGGATATTCAGGGTATAATTAGATTATGGTAGCACCGAAAGATTAGCACAAGACAACATTCACCTACCCGTATTGTACATTTGCATTTAGACGCATGCTATTTGGTTTATGTAATGCACCTGCTACATTTCAAAGATGTATGATGTCTATTTTTACTGACACGGTTGAGAAGTATTTGGAAGTTTTTATGGATGATTTTTCAGTATTCAGAGATACATATGATGATTGCCTAGCCAATCTAGCCAAGGTACTAGGCGATGCGAAGAAACAAACCTAGTACTCAATTGGGAAAAGTGTCATTTCGTGGTACGAGAAAGGATTGTTTTAGGGCATCGGATAACAAGACATGGAATAGAGGTTGATAAAACAAAGGTAGATGTTATTGAGAAACTCCCACCTCCAACATCTGTAAAAGGTGTTAGGAACTTTTTGGGCCATACCGGTTTCTATCGAAGATTTATTAGGGACTTCTCCAAAATTGCTAAGCCCTTATGCAAATTATTGGAGAAGGACGCGACATTCAAATTTGATGAAGAATGCTTAAGAGCTTTTAAATATTTGAAGAGTCGACTAGTCTCGGCACCCATAATCGTCACACCAGACTGGAATTTACCATTCGAATTGATGTGTGACGCAAGTGACTTCACGATAAGAGTTGTCATGGGCCAGCGAAGGAACAAAGTTTTTCATCCAATATAATATGCGAGTCGGACTCTAACAAAAGCTCAACTGAATTACACGACAACAGAAAAAGAGTTACTTACTATTGTTTTTGCTTTTGACAAGTTTTGATCTTATCTTGTAGGTACCAAAGTGACTGTCTATACAGACCATTCAGAAATTAAGTATTTACTTGCCAAGAAAGACGCTAAGTCAAGACTGATCTGGTGGGTACTTCTACTTCAAGAATTCGATCTAGAAATTCAAGATCGAAAGGGAGTAGAAAATCAAGTAGCAGATCACTTGTCCAGATTGGAGCCGCAATAAGGGAATTCTCCACTTATACCAATTCAGGAGACATTTCCAAATGAATACATACTGAAGGTAAATCATGTCCATAATACTCCTTGGTTTGCTGATATTGCTAACTTTTTAGTTTGTGGTTTGATGCTGATTGATAAGACGTATCATCAAAAGAAAAAGTTTCTTCACGATGTGAAGTACTATTTCTGAGAAGAGCCGTATTTGTTTAAAAAATGTGTAGATCAAATGATCAGGAGATGCGTGGCAGAAGATGAAGTACATAAGATTTTATGCCATTGTCACTCAGCTCCGAGTGGGGGACACTTCAGAGGTACACGTACTGCAGCCAAGATATTGCAAGCCGGATTCTTTTGGCCAACATTATTCAAAGGCGCATATGCTTGCATAAAGAGTTGTGATTGATGTCAAAGGGTTGGAAATGTCGCCAACAGAAATGAGATGCCTCGAACAAATATCATTGAGGTAGAATTGTTCGATGTTTGGGGTATTAACTTTCTCGGTCTTTTCCCTTCGTCTTTTGGTCACAAGTACATCTTGGTAGCTGTAGACTATGTGCCTAAGTGGATTGAGGCTGAAGCCTATCCCAAAAACGATGCTAAGGTTGTGATGAAGTTTTTCCAGAAACATGTGTTCACAAGGTTTGGAACCCCAAGAGCCATCATTAATGATGAAGGGTCCCATTTTGTAAACAAGTGGTTTAAATGGCTATTAGATAAACATGGAGTTAAACACAAGGTTGCTACAGCTTACCATCCACAGACGAATGGGCAAGCTGAACTGGCAAACAAGGAGATCAAAGGCATACTTGAGAAGGTAGTTTGCCCGAACCGACGAGATTGGTCCAAAAGACTAGATGATGCTTTATAGGCTTACAAGATAGCATACAAGGCACCTTTAAGGATGTCACCCTACAGGTTGGTCTTTGGGAAAGCTTGTCATCTGCCCTTGGAGTTAGAGCACAAAGCTTATGGGGCCCTTCGACAACTCAACTTGGATCTTAAGCTTGCTAAAGAGAAACAGATGCTCCAACTCAATGAGCTAGAGGAATTTCGAATGTTCTCGTACGAAAATGCCAAATTACTTAAGGAGAGACTTAAGAAATGGCGTGACAAGCACATTCGAGTTCGAGAATTTGAAGTAGGTCAACAAGTCTTGTTATTTAATTCCAGATTAAGATTCTTTCCAGGTAAACTAAAATCATGTTGGTCCGGTCCATTTATGATTCATCACATCTATCCACATAGAGTTGTTGAACTCCAAGGTAAGGGACATCATTTTCAAGTTAATTCTCAGCGTCTGAAACATTACTGGGGAGATAAGATTGAACCGAATCAAATTTCGTTCATTTTATCGGATGTTTAAATTTTCTTATTTTCCTTTTTAATAAATGATTTAGGGTATATTTTTGGGATTAGTATGTTTAAAAAAATACTGTCTAGGAGATTGGAACTTAAGCGAGACCACTTGTGACCCCTCCAATCTTTCCTGGGTATTGATTTTAACCTAATTTTCCGATAAATTATTCCCTAAATAGAAAATTAATTTTTTGGTTTTTCAAATAAAAAGGTCAATGTTGATCCAAGTTTTAAATTGCAACTCAATTTCAATTTTTCATTAAGTCTAGGGACTTAATTGAATTATTTTTAAAATTTGGTTGCTCTTTTCGTAAATAATAAAAATTAGGTGCCTCTTTTTTAAATATTTTCGAAGGCATCTAGAATAAATATTTTTAATTAAAAAATGTAATAATAAGATCATAATCTTTAATATATAATTATATCTATCATAATTAATATATTAATTTTTATCAACTTAGCATGGAATTAGGATTAGTTTAATTTTAATCTTGTTTTAATAAATTAATAGCATTAATAATTTAATATGCATATATTTGATTATTAATTGTTGTTAACTTTGAGTAGAATTAGAATTAGAATTTGTTTTAATTGTTAAATTATACTAAGAATTCTACTCTAATTCCTACTACTCTCACTATAAATTCCACCCTTACTTCTCTTAATTCATTCATCATTCAAAACCCCAACGCACCAAATCCCTTAAGTGCCGCAAGCTCCTAGCAACAACATCACCCAGTGAATGGCCAAAGATATCGTCCAATGACCTCACGACGCCTTTGCCTATCACGCCTTGTTGCATTGTGCGCTTCTTTGCTCTAGCCCCAGTTGCCTAGGCCATGTCCCGCACCTACGCCTAGCGCCTACATGCTCACACCAGGCCTGCTCGAAGAGGATCCACACGCTGCTGTCTGCTACCGCGCCCTTCCACCGGCGCACCTAGTAGCATTCCAACACTCAAGCAGCACACACCTTCACCCATCCTTAGCTAAGTCCTCCATCCTACCTTAAATTGACCTCTTCTGCTTTCTAACTATTTTTTTAGGAGTTCTTAAAAAAAGGTGGTAAGATCAAATTTTCTCTTAAATTTTAATTTTGTTCTAATATTTAATTTTTCAATTTATTGAATCATTAATAATTTTTATTAATTAAATTTTTTAGAAAATAATTTTTCCCATCTTTTGTTCAGGTTAATCATGCCTCACAAGAGAACTCGTGCTTGCGCACAAATTGATGAAACACAAAACAAGTTCCATTGTGAAGAAGCCAAAGCAAGATACGAGAGTATCTTCAAAAATAAACAGATGCATCCAGAGAAAGGATTTATATTGAAAGAGAGCAACTACAAAGACTTTATGGCACGTATTCATCAAGTTGCTGAAGCCCTCAATTGGGAATTATTTTGTGAGAAGAGACCTAGTGCGGATGAGGAGTTAGTGCATGAATTCTATGTGAATTTAACCTCAAGCGAGTTGACAGAAGTTCCAGTTCATGGAATCAAGAGCCTAAAAATTTGCAAGAAGTTCTCGAGGAACTTACAGTTCCAGGTTCTAAGTGGACTGTGTCAAAGCAAGGAATTCACACTTGTCGAAGAGAATATCTGACACCATTCGCAAAGGTATGGTTCTAATATCTGACACCACTCGCAAAGGTATGGTTCTATTTCATTCGTTTCAACCCTATGCCTAGCTCACATGGGACTACAATTTCATTAGAGCGAATGGTCTTATTATACTTGATTTTAATTGGAAAGACAGTTGATGTGGGAAAAATTATCCTGAGAGAGATGCAGAATTGTGCCATTAGACGTTCTGGCCCAGCCTACTTTCCTTTTACAATAACAATTCTGTGCTTGAAAGTTAAAATTCTTGCAAACGTAAAGAAGACAGGTTATAGCCAAGGCACAATCACAGATTGGGACCTCTATCGAATAGCTGAAGAATCTGTTCTACAGCAATGAGTTCAAGAAAGTGAGGACCCGAAGAAGAAGAAAAAGATCCCACAATGCAATCAGCTGAAGTCCTAGATAAAGCGGACCCAATAGAACCAGAAGCTGAACCTGATGTCGAAACTGCAATGTTCAGAGCTCTATCACCTCACCTAGATCTTCGAGATGAGCTTTCAAAATTGATGGACATAATACAACATATGCAATGGCAGCAACAAGCTTACTAGAGATACTAAAAAATAAGGGATGACTCGATGAGAAGTGTTCTTAAGAAAATTTACAATGACCCATTTACTTTTGTGACTGAATTTACATATTTTATATTTAAACCATGGAGTCCATTATCGAAGAAGGAGCGAAGCGATTCATGCAAAGGTAATAATGTGGAGCAAAAGATGAGTCGAATTGGGAAGGATCTGCAAATAAAATGAGGGATCTTGACTTTATTTTATTTCTGTTCTTAGGTCATTTTAGGATTAAGTGTAATTAGGAATTTTTATTTTCGCATAATAAAGCAAGAGATGGAAATCATGAATAACGAACAAGTCGCAAAGTATAAAGTGTGGCAATAGATATATACGTGTCTAGGATTGGATTTAGAGAAAGCTTGGTACTTAAGATGTCAATTTGACTCACCTCCTCTTTTCTAGAATCCTACCTGGTGTATAGTATCTATTCACTTTAAACAATGAGGACATTGTTCATCTTAAGTAGGGGGACCGAAAAATTGAATTATTTCCACTCAGAATAAATTTTTATTTTAATTATGATTAGGATATATTTTGTTCAATAATTGGAAGTTTTGTTAAGTATGCTAAACTTCACGTATAAATAAAGTTCTATTATTTCGATAAATTATTATGTTAGCTTAATAATGATATGAATGTATTTCTAATAAAGCATGCAAATAATACCATAAATTTTTAGTTCCTTACGAAAGTTAGGCATGCATGAAAGTTTAAATCTCTAGAATTAACTTAGTAGTTTCTTGAGGATAAATCCTAGGAAGCATGGAATATTGAAAATGATTTAGGCAACTTTTGTTAGGATAGTTTGAGCCTTTCAAGCCAACCATGATGAAATTTTTATCCTTTGAAACCCAACTTTGAGACTATATGGCCTAATTTTATTTGAACCCTTGCAAATTTAACCATCACTTCTCTCTTAACTATCTTAAAATTGTCTCAAACACTAGACTCAGTACTATTCAAAGTATTCTTTAGAAATAAGTTTGGGGGAGTTGAAAAGAAATATCAAATGCTCTAAAATTGTAGTACATTCAGTAAAATTCTTGTGTTAAAAAAAAAGAGTATGAGTTCTTAAAATAAGATGTACAAAAGAGCATATGAAAGCAAAGTAAGTTGGTGTATTGAGGGAAATTATTCCAAAGGTCCAATTGAAGCTGAGTCTAGGGTTTAAAAGCCTAAATTTATCTATCTTTTACCTACCCCTAAGCCCAGTCACGTTACAACCTTGTTAAAGACCTATTGATTCAAAGTTCCAATGCTACCTACATTAGTGGAGAGAAATTGCTACGTTCAACATATGAAGGCATAAGTTGAACTTAATGATTGCAGCTTAATCTTGAATAAGGGAATAAAATTTAAAGTGGTAAGGTTTAACATGACTTTATTAGGAAGCATTTAGTCTAATTTTTGCTCTCATAAGAATGATTGAGATTAATTTGAACGATATGTATACTTAAGTAAGCATAACTATGAAATTTCTTGTTTTTGAGCATAAGTATATTAAATTCATAATTCTGGGAAAAATGTTGTTTTGAAGGAATTTTTCAAAGGTGTTTATGAGAAATTCTTTTCAATTTGTGCATTACTCGGGATGATCAATGAATTAAGTTTGGGGTTGTGGAAACACAAAAATTTACACACTTTTTCATACCCTTTTTAACTTAAATTCATGCGAATTCGGTTAAATTCTTGTTGAAAAATAATTAATTTTTATAAAATAATTAAAGTGCACTTAAAATATGAACATGTTAAATTTTAGTTAATTTCATAATTATTTTTGATGAATTTTGGTTATTTTCGACAGATTTGCACAAAGGGCGAAAAATGGCTCGGCAGACACTGCTAGAAGCACAAAATCGAGAAGTAATTTGAAGTATCAAGGTGAACTAAATTTCAGCTTCAGACGGTCCAAAATTATATGTATTTATTCATAATATAATTAATTTTATTTTATCTCTAATTTAATTTGGGTTAATAAATTATGATAAATTAATTATGAAAAAAGTGGTCCGATTGAACCAAACCGAGTAAACCGAACCAGCCAAGAAAAGGACAGCCTAAAACCGTCCAAGTGCTGACCCAATTCATCTCATTATCTGATTATTTAATCTTCAAATAATCCCTTGAAGACTTTTTCAAATTGCAATTAAACCCCTCCACAATTGGTGGCTTTGTAGATTTACCCCAAGTCATTTTTAGCAAAGTTGAAGCCATCAACTTTGCTATATAGGATGCCGGCAAAGGGGTGGCTCTTTGGCTGCTATTTTTAGCAAATTTCAGCTGCCAGATTCAGCTATAAAAACCCCCTTGGATGATCATTCAACACATCCCAATTCATTCACATCTTTTCTCTCTTCTCTCCATTTTCTCTCTTCTTTGCCATTCTAAATTCTCTTGCTCTCTTGCCGATTTCTTCCCTTGGAAAAGAGGTGTTCACCAGCTATTTTGGAGGGAAATTAAAGTGTTCATATTAGCTTTGATCAACGAGGACAACAGAGAATGCAGAACGGAGCAAGCTGGTCAAGCCACGAAAAAACACCGGATTTGATTCTTGTTCACTATCTCTTTAATTTTTTTTTTTTGTTATGATGAACATATCTATGAATATTTATGTTTTTGGAATGGTTAATTTAATCAATTTAGCTTTAATTTAATTCGTTTTAGGTTGATTGCATTTCGACTTCTTAAATTGTTAAAATTTTGTTTATGTTGTTATAGGCCTCGGTAAGATGCTTGATTAAGTAAAATCATAACTAAGTTATTCTTGCATTACAATTGTTAGGTAACTAATGAATTAATTATTTAAACAGATTGAAATTGTAATTAATAGACACAGTACTTAATCAGTGCATGTTTAATCATCTAAGGTAGCTGAGGGTTAAATTAACAACGGTATATGACGATACAATTGCCTTGCATAACTTACAAGATTATTGTGATTAAATTGTTTCAAGGTAAGGATACTTTGTTACCTCACATAGTCTTTTATGTGCTTATTAAATCGAGTTAATTGTTTGAATTAACATAGGGATATGTTTAAGAGATTAATTCAATTTAATAAATATGTATGTGTTATAACATATTTGCCTATTAAGCTTTGTTTAATCGATAGAATTGACAGAGAGATATGTCCAAGAGATGAATGGATTTTGGTAAGTGAGTATGTTCATAAGTTAGCAAATTACTGAGTTGCCGTGAATTTATTCGTAACAATATAAACATGAGTTTAATAATTCTAAGATAAGAAATGTAATTAATCTAACACAATTATGTCATCTTGATTAAACTCGTATTTTGAAATCGTGTATAAGCTTTAAGAAAAACAATGGGAACTTTTCTAAACTTTAAAAATATTACAAAATAGTCTCTGGTTAACTAGATTAAGCTACAATGGTTTTAAAAACATAAAATTTATTAAAAACGATCTTAAAAATCACTTACATGCAAGGGACTAGAGTTGGTCAAACTTCCAAGCTCTCAAAGTAGCATGGAAACAAGAAAGAAAAATATGATATTTTGTTTATGTTTTAAGTAATATTATTATTAACACTATTTTACATATAATTTAAATCAAAATTACACATAATAATCGTTCACTATAAGAAAATATGGCATAATTTCCATTTAAAACCATGCAATTATTCTTTTAGACCCATTTAGCCCATATAAACTAATAGCAATTAACTTTTTCAGTTTTTACGATTTAGTCAATTTTCCTTGATTGACTAGCCAAACGTCAAAATTATCTAACCAAATCTTAATATGACACTTCAGTAACTTCTTAAATATTAAATAAGTAATATTTATAGACTCAAACATTGAAATTGAGGTCCTGAATCCATTATAAGAAATATACAAATACAACTAATTTACAAGACATTTTAAAACCTGACATATATCCAAATCACTCATCTCTTTTACTTAATCAGATTAGCTCAATGAACATTAGCCAAAAGGTTTAGATGTTAGGGTATCTACACCATACCAAAGAGTATCATAATGCTATACAAAGGTACCGTATTGCAAAAAGAGGCACCGAAGTGCAAACCCACACAAGCGCACAACTAACCCTATTGACATACCAATCATATCCTAATCGTTTACTAAGTTCAAATGGGTAGTTATACAGAACTCAGAACCTTTACATTGCAGTAGCACTTTCATGAACCAAATTATATATCATAACATATTTATTCAGTATTCACATGATTTGTAATTATCGCATGCGCAAAACTTTACAATTTAGTCCAAAACTCACTGTGTATAATTTTACAAATAATTCAAAATCATTCAATAAAACATCTATAAAACAAATAATACTCATTAAAAAATACACTTACTATATGAACTTACCTAATATAATCAGCTAGCGAATTGAATCGCAGGGACTATTCAGTAATTTTTTCCTTTTTCCCGATTACTCTCTGGTCAATCCAAATCTTGATCTAAATAATGATTAATCTCAAATTTTCAATTCCAAACACCTTATAATACTCAAATACATGCATATGACCTTTTAATTTCATCTTACACAAATTTCCTAAAGTTTCACATATTATTCAATTTAGTCCTTAAAACCAAAACTATCATATCTTTCACATTTAAACCTCATTTTACAATCTGATTTCAATTTCATCCTTCTACAGCCCTATAAATTCAATAATTATATAAATTCCATGTAAATTTTGAAATAATTTCATTTTAGTCCCTAAACTCAAAACTAATATATTTTATTTTACAATTTAGTCCATAATCAAATCTAAGTGACAATAAAGCTATTTAACATCAAAAACAAAAAAAAAACCCATCAATATAAATACTTTAAAACATTAAAAATTTCAAAAATTAAGGTACAATTTAACTAATTTGAGTTACAACGATATCAAAAACATAAAATTTATGAAAAACGAGACTTAGGAATACTCACATGCAAGGGCCGAATGTCTTTGAAGGTTTGAAGTTTTTCTTTCCTTTAAAAATGGTGATAAAATTGATGGAAAAAGAAGAGTAAAAAGATGATGATTTTTCTTTATGTTTTATTACATTTTAATTAATATTTTAACATTAATATTAACATATAAATGGCTAATTATGAAGGATTAACCATCCAAGGTAATTCATTATGGCCTAATTTTCATTTAAGTCCCTTAAATAACATTATCTAAACCTTTTAATCAATAAAAATCAATAGCGATCTGTCACATCCCAAAAATCGAGTTAGTAGAAATTGGGTTAGTGAACTAAGAGTGGTGATGTCCTAATTTTAAGTTAAGATTGTGAAAATTTGTCATGTGAATTGATTTGGTTCAGTGGTTAAGTGTTGTGTTAGTGTGTGTGAGGTTTTGAGTTAAAATCATTTCCCCTTGAATTTTGTTAATTTTTGTCCAAACCCCTATCTTTGAACTTCTGGTTAAAATATTATTTTCACTTAGCTAATGATAGAATGAACCTGCTGGTTCAATGGTAAGGTGTTAGTTTACCCTTTGGTCCTGTGTAAGTTGTTTGGGTAACTTTTGGTTGGTTTTGATGGTATTTGTAATGTTCACTTTTGTGTGGGAATCTGTTAGGTGAGGGTTGTGATTTGTACGACGTGTATCCGGCAAGTTAGGAAGTTTCGGGAACTATTATTACTATTTGGGTAAGTGTTGGAATGTTGAGAGGCTGTTTGCATTCTGGTTAAGGTATAAAAGTTAAACAGTTGTGGCTGAATTTTTTATTGCATTCGTAGTGATTTGTGTTAATTTATCATTTTCCAAATGTCGTTTAAGAGTTCAGAAGTGTGTCATGGTATCCGCATTAGAAAGTAATCAGGTGTGTAACAAAAAACCTGAAAAACAACGATCGATGCAATGCTGAAAAACTCACTGTCGACGTCACACGATCGTGTGTGTCACATAGTTTAGGTTAATTGGGTCGTGTAGGCGACACAAGCTTGTGGGCCCATTTTTTGGAAATTTCACCTAGGGTCGTATTTATCTATGATACGTATTTAGCCTCTCCCTAAGGTCCATATTGTATAAATAGGACTTGAAAACTTGATATCTGATAGTATGATACTGCAAGTATTGTGGAAAAGGTATGTGAAATATATTTGCATGATCTGTATACTGATAATTCTAATGGTATGTTTCTGTTTTACTATGTTTGTATATGAGCAGATGATGTTTGATTATGATAATTTGTATATCTTTAAATCTGCTATATGACCATGTATGTGATGTTGTGGCAAAATTGATTTGCTTTTATTGAATTTGTGACACATCTGTTCTGCAAAGTATGGAATTCCATGTCTTCTGATATCTATTATTGTACAACTGCATGTCTTATATGCTTTTCATTTAGATTTTGTATTTGCATACCATGTCACACTACATGGGGTTGAGATAATATGGTAAGGAGGAAGTTCTGGCAATTTAATAATCTACACTATCTCATGGTTTAACCACATTTCTGTTTTGGCAGCTTGATTGCATTTATATTGACTTGACGACACATATTTTTTCTGGCAGCTTGGCTGCAAAATAGTGATTTGACTACATATATTTGATCTGGCAGTTTTAACTACAATTCTGGTGGCATTGTCCACAATTATCTGTTGGTGTGTTTTTGGATGGAAGAGTTCTGGGGAACTCTAATTTGGTGTGTAACGGAGAAATATAGGAAGTTTTTTTGAAAAAACTGCATTTAATTTTCTGAAACATTACATTTGCATAACCATGCATGCATAGCTTTCTTATTCAAGTTTGATGAGTTTTTTGTGACATTTTGATCTATTTATTGTGCTATTTGTGATTCCTATTTGAGTTAAGTTATATATTGAGCTTTGTAGCTCACCCTTTTTCTTTTCACCATTTCAGGTAATCGACAGAATTAAGATTGGGCAGCATCTGGGAACTCGGATTGGTTTCTTGCATAAAATGGTTGGTTTTGTTAATAATGAAATTTTCTGGATTTTTGGTTTTTAGACTAATTTTCAGATTTAATTTTTGGTTTCGGGTTTTGTGATAGTTTTTGTTATTTCCTTAGAAATTTTCGCATGGTTTCCGCAAACTAAATATAGATGCTTGGTTTCCAAAATTTAACAAATTAAGGATTTTTTTGCTACTAGTATAAAATAGGTTTTACGAAATTTAAATTACGTAAGTTTGAGAATACACACAATCAGAAAACTTATACATTTTCAGTTATCGAGATCACGAAATTCAAATATCAACTATAAAATTTCTGCTACAAAATTTAGGGTCAAATTATGTGCTTATTCGTAAAATAAATAACATGTAAGAGTATTGTCAAAAGTAATATTTTTGAATCACATGATTTCTAAAGCTAGATTTTAATTTTTTTTTTAAACAAACAAATGTAATTCCTCCAGGTTCAGACATAACGTCTAAGCCGAGTTTGGCGTGTTATAGATCCACTTTTACGATTTTACGATTTACTCTTTGCACCTTAATTAACCGTCCAAACACTAAAATTTTTAGGCTCGATTTACGGAAACAAGGTCTTGATACCTCATTTTCCAAAGTCGTTGATTTTAGGGTCTAACCATTTGTACTTTAACTAACTGTCCAATTAGAAAATTTATCAAATAAAAATTCAATATAACACTAATATTGTCTAGTAAATATTAAATAATTATAGACTCACTCGTTGGAATTGGGGTCCTGAAACCACTACTTCCGGCGCCACAAAAAATGGGTTGTTACAATTTTTCTGAACTAGAGGTCGTTCCTATTGAACCAAAAAGGAGTGATTCTGATAGTAAACATCCAAACAATGTTAGAGGAACCCAACTAGATTTTACAGTGTATAAACCTCCATCCCACATGCTTAATGTCATCATTGATGCTGAAGTTAAGTTAGAATTTCCAAAACTTCCTCATAGAAGATTGGGTTGTGAGAGTTAATCTACAAATTTTGACGATTTACAAGTTGGAATGAAGTTTTCCTCAAAAGATATTGTTGCTACAACAAAGTCGTATAGTATAAAACAAGGGGTCAATTTCCATGTTACAAAATCGTGAGGCAAAGTGTACAATGCATGGCAGTAAATGTCCATAGAAAATCATGTCATCTGTGAGAAAGAAGATGGGGTTCTAGAAAATAATGAAATATGATACTCCACATACTTGTGTTGTTGCAAGTATGACACAGGATCATCTGAAATTAGATTCTGACCTTATCTTTAACATTGTCTTACCTATGGTGAAATACTTGTTTCGTTGCAGCTAAGTCACAAGATCATCCCAAATTGGATTCTGACCTTATCTCTAAAATTGTCTTACCTATAGTGAAAGTGAATCCTACGATTCTCGTACTAGTTTTGATTACTAATATCTGTAATGAGTACAATTACATCATGTCATATTACAAGACATGGATTGCAAAAAAAAAAGGTAATAGAAAAATGCATAACGGGTGGGATCAACCATATCATGATTCGTTGCAATAGTTTAAGGTACTGAATCACTATGTCTTAGGTACCGTCATCAATCTGCAAACGGAACTTGTGTAGCATAGAAATCAAATGGCCCAAGGTAAAAGAATTTTCCATCGGGTTTTTTGGACATTCAAGCTATACATTGAAGCATTTTGATACTATAAGCCATTAGTCCAAATTGACAACACATTCATTGCACAGGATGGTAATCGAAAAATTCTACCAATAACTTTTGCAATTGTTGAACAAGAAACCACCGATACTTGGGACATCTTCTTTACTAACTTAAGAAGGCATGTTGTGACATAACCCGATATATGCATCATTTCTTATAGGGCACAAGGAATACAGGCTGCGATTGATCGACGTGAAAGCTTATGGGATCATGCATACCATAAGTATTGTATATGTCATATCGGGTCAAATTACATGAGCCAATTTCACATGGATGATGAGCGATGATATGTTATTAACATGTGTACATAGTAAACGTTATTTTCTATATCATTCTTTAACACACTATTTGCGTTCATGGATATATTCTTTATTTTCTTCAACAGGGTATTAGCTCGTCCAACATTGATTCCATTAAATGTTGAAGAACTTGTGTGTAGTAAACAAATACGGTACTGAATTTCTTGATGGGATACCTAAAGAATAATAAACTCAATCATAAGATAGAGGTCTACGATACAGACATATAACAATAAACCTAGTTGAATGGATAAATGTCATATTAAAAATGACACGTCATTTGACGATAACATCGATGGTCTAAGAAATATACTTTCGCTTATCAGCCTTGTTTCCAAAGCGAGCTAAAAAAGATGTAGGACAGATAAAGGGCAGACAAATTTGGTGTGAGGAAGTGAGGAAAGATATGGAAGAAAATGCAACAAGAATGAACTCTATGTCTATAGTGTGCACTCACATCCAAATGAAATATTTTGGGTTACGGATTCCATAGACCCGATGAGGGTATCACCGGGGATCGTATCATGTATACTTGAAACAAAAGACCTACGACTATCGGAGATTTCAAGTATTTCATTTTCCATGTGCATGTGCAATTGATGCATATGCCTTGGTGCATCTGGATTGCAAGAATTATTTGATGAAGTGTACAAACTAAAACATAGATATAAAGCATGGAAGTCTGAATTCCCATCAGTCCTAAATGAAGGAAGATGGTCTTCTATTTGGAATTCTCCATTCAAATTACTACTGCATATTGAGTTGCGTCGCAAGCCAAAAGGTCGAGCGAAATCTAGTTAGATATGTAACAATATGGATATTTAGGAAAAGATAGACCAACAGAGGATATACAATTTTTGTAGGAACCTAAGATATAGTAAGAAAACATGTCCACATTTAGGGGTAACATTGAGGCGAAGATCTAATTAAAAAATTTATTCATTTTTTTGATAAACATACAAAAAACAAACAATTTTTGATAAAATGTAAATAAGTAAATTATTGATATAAAATACAATTCAAATATTAAAGGAACATTACTTGTGTAAAATAAAATTGAAAATTAACAAACTAAATGATTGTATACATGAAAAAAAATTAAAATAAAAAAATCATCTTCTCATCAAGCCGAATGTGTGACACAACTTGATAGGTGTTAGTAACAAGGAGAATTTTGTCATGCTTGGGGTTTCAACTAATCATTGTCGTCTTTATCTCCATCTTCATCTCTACATCCATCTCCACCTCCATCGCCACCTCCACCTCTACCTCCACCTCCATCTTAATTTTTATCTTCATTTCCATCTCCAACATTATCTTCTTATTCATCATCATCTTGTTATGCTATGTTAGATTGCATTTGTGTCCTAGGTTGTCATTGTATATCGTCGATTGTATTAGTATGTGGTTTTGAAGATGGCCCACCTCTAAAGAATAGTGATTCTAATGGTGTTTGTGACATTATCGATGAAGAATATATGGTGTTGAATAACCAGATACTACTCAGAATGTTGGAATTATAGGCGATGACAGATACATTGGAGTTGTTGATAGCAGTGGCATGTAATATGCTCATGCGGATGGAGGTGATGCAAAAATATTCCTAAAGAAGTTGTTGATGCATGGTATAATGGTGTATAATTTGGTGCTTGTGTGAAGAACATGGGGTTTATAAATGCACTAAAAAAAATGAACCATGCTGATTGAAAGTTACATCCATTAATAAAGAATTTAGGGTTGGAGCTGATGAAGATAAACTCGATGCATGTACTTTCGATTGTGGCCTCATATGGAGTCGCGTTAGCCTTTTACGACTAATTTATCTACTTCTTTCCTCCTTCGACAATAGATATCTTACCATGAAGTCTAAACCATGTCATGTAATCCAAAGACGTTGCCATATCCAGTCTGACAATTGGTTCATGCATAGGTATGAAATTGTACATATGTTCCCACAAATAGATATACTTAGCATCAAATTTAAGCTAATCTCGATTCTCCCCCGCAAGTAAATCTTGTGAAGTTTATCGAGGTTTTGAGGTGAGGGTGGAATATTTTTCACAAACCCAAATTGGCATATCACTCGATCAGATTCAAGCATCTCAACCATTGCAAAAACTATCAATGACACTTTGACGTGCCAGATATTGTGATTCCTTCTAAATTTCGTCGGGATGCATTCTAGAATTCTTATGTCAGAGTATGACATCCATTCAAACTACATTATGAAATTATAAATTTCATTATGTACCTAATATTAACTTTCAAATCCTTACGTAATTATTATGTAATTGAAAATTTGAAAAACTAACCTCAATTTCTGATCGTGGATCTAACAATAAGTGGATATCTTTAAGCTCCTTTGGTATACACACATGACTCGGGTCATTGTTCCGGTTGTTCAAATAATGTTATATCAAAAATATAATAAGGAAAAAAATATGATAATTATATTATTAAACGAATCTTACCTTATTACGAACGGGGATTGATAAAGAGAAGTTTACTCGGGGATGTAAAAATGGTAAATGGTACCATGTCTATACCTAAAGAAAGAGTAAACAACTACTGATTTTCATTTTTTGTGCTTCAATTCCCTGACACATCTTTCGGTATAACGTAGCAAGAAAAACTGATCTCCAGCTGAGTCACCTGACTTCTTTTCGGTCGATTAGTTGTAGAAGTGACCGCCTTTGGATGTACTAACATTTAGAGTGTAAATCCTGCAACCAAATATTATCGTTAGGAAGTTTTCGCTAGTATATAGGTCAGGTTGTAATATATATTTATACAACAAAGTATTGGAGTACTCTGAGGATCATACCCAATGGAGGCGAAACTAAAGTAATTATAACTTCTACTTTAATAGATCTAATTAGTAATTTAATTAAACTATATTACGATAAATCCTAAGGTGATAAAAAAATCATATTTTATAAGAATAATTAAAATGCATAAAAATAAAGACGGGAAAATAGTTTGTAGACTTTATCAATTCTAATGAAGGAGGACTAACTCGCTCCGGTAGTCATTACTAACTTCTATTTTGGGTTCTGTTTAATCAACTAGTCATTAACCTAGTAGGATCTCTCGATCTTCCACTAATCTAATGAGTCAGCAAGAACTACTTATCTGTCGACCTTACAATCTAGACCAGATTGGGGTAAGGTGTTTAAGGATATGCAATACTAATTTTGGGTTCATTCCTACCTAGATGAATTCCTAGAGATGTCAGGCCTAGGGTTTTAAATTCTTCTTATCCCAACTAGCTGATTCACTAAGAAACCTTAAATACAAGTTAATTACTCTTACGTCCACTCGCTAATCTTTTACTAGGGGATTAGTTCCTCATAGATCTAATAAACATTATCAATTTGATTGAAAAGAACATAAATAGTGGATCAAAAATAGAGTTGAAGAAAAATCCTAATATATATTGATAATTGCGCAAACAATAATCCGAGAAAAGTTGATAAATCCTCAAATCAAGTTCCACGACGAATGAAAATAAAAACTAGAATTGAATTACAAATGAAAATAACCTAAGTACAAAATAGCTAAAGAGAAAATGAAAATAAAACTAATTGAAAACTATGACCTAAAACTTGAAAAAAATTTGTTTATGAAGTGTTTAGAGTTGTCTATTTATAGGCTTAGGGATGGCGTCTCCCGTTGACCTAATTTGGCTAACATTTTTGTATTAAAGTTTATTGTGCGGACCAAAATGCCCTTTGCTTATTAATTCTCCTTTCAAGGAGGTGTTGCGACACCCTTTGGTCTATGTCGCGGCATTGATGGTAGTTTACATACTGAGGCTTGATTACATGGCTGTGTGGCGACACCATCTGGCTATGTCACAACACTGAAGGTAGTTTGCTCTTTTTAAGTGGTTTACTCACTATGTTGTGGCATCAACACTACATGTTGCAACATCGCGACCATTCTTGTGTTCTTATGCCTCTGAATGATGTCCTATACACTCATCGAATACGTTAGCTTTCCTTTAGGCCGATTTTGGCCTCTAAGGTCATATAAATAGCTCAATTTACACGTTTTATTATTTATTAACCAAAAGTGAAAACTGAGTGAAAACATGACTAAATTGCTTTTATACAAGCTCCTCAAGTATAGAAAATGGTTTAATCTGCTACAATGAATCGCAGTAGATCAATGAGCCACCTTAAATGTACCTAACTTCAAGATTTATCTAGCATTAGAAGATCCTTGATCTACCTCAATATGAATGCTCAAGTGAATTATTGTCTTTCAACCACACTAGAAGAGTTGTCAATATGTGATAATTTTTTTTCTAACCATTTCGTATCTATTTGGTTACCCTCATAACAACTAGCCCATCAATGTTGGATCTGGTGCCTTGAGTGTAGCATATTCTTTTGTAAACTTGTAATTTTTTTTAAACAAATTGGTTAGTAAAATAAATTCATTGATTACATTAATATATACTTTGTATAATTGCCCTCATATGGTTTTTACATACAAAGCAAAATGGAAACAAATGTTGCTCATTAGTTATCTAATGTTTAAACTAATACTAAGTGGTATTACGTGGTCGAATCGTAATACAGAAAGACAGTTTTTATTAGTAGATGAACCTAAACATGTCTTGTTCTAATCAGATATGAGCAAACCAATTGAAAGAATAATATGTCATCTATCAAGTCTAATTGGGGAGATGCCTTATCTTGGGCATCAAAGTGGATGACTTCTAGAAGATAAAGACATAAATTTGACTGATTGGACTCAAAGTACATCGAAGTGGACCCAAAAAGAATAGTTCCTGAATTCGTTTATGGATTTATTCACTTGTGACATTCATAGTGTGTCATACATAAATCTTAAGTGGATGACGGACTATGTATGCGTGAATCGTACACTTCGATGTAAGTAAAAGCCTTAATTCAAATAGATAAGGAACTGAAAGCTGGTGTGTTGGGTGTACGACTTCTGCGTATGTAGCATCGTTCACAATAGTGGGTAAACAATATCCTCTCATTGACATTATATGGTTGATGAAAAGTAAAGGTGGCCACGAGTCGTTCATTTTTGTGATGAATGACTTGATTACTATTTGATAGTAATTGAATTTTCATGAAGGAAGATGTAATGGTTACCATGAGATAAAGTATGATCATATTGGGATAACGATATTATCCTAGAGAGATTAAGGATATCACATGAGAGTGACACATTTATGAAAAGGTCATTGGACTAGTACTAATTGAGTTGCTTACGTAATGGTATGTCGTTGGGGAGAGCTCAGTAACGACAGTATAGTGGAATAACTTCGTGACTAAATGAGTTTATAATTGATAGGCGAAAAGTTGGAACTTAGTTATAAATCATTTGAGCCTCAATTGCATATGTCCAATCGATCCCTCCGCTAGCTCGTTGAAACCAAAAATGAATTGCATGTTGAATCAAATGAATAGAAATGATGAAATGGAGAAATAGGAACATCTGGAAATGGTTATGATTTTCTCCAAAATGAAAATAAAATGGAGAAACGAAATCATTTGGAAATGAATGTAATTTTCTCCAAAATGAAAATAAAAATGGCCTGAAAAATGAATTTATGTTTTTTGAATTAAATGAAGTTTGAAAATGGAAATGAATTATTTGGTCATAGTGAACCGTTGAATGCGGAAATATTAAATATATTTTTTCATAGAGTCTTTTACGATAGAGTCTTCATGATTTTAACGAAATTAGAATTGAGTTGAGAAAATTATTTGATTGGAAATATATTGAAGTTTATTTTTTGGGAAATAGAAAAATAAATATTGGGTTGGATCAAATTATAATGTATTGGGTTAAAAGCTTGAGAAGTACTTGTAATTGGAGTCGATATGGAAGAGGCCCAAAAGCCTCTTATGTTATAAGGTCGAACGATAAACCCTAGTATTATTAACTAGGGTTATCGCCCTTACATCCTAGCTATTCTAGGATTTCATTTTTCTAGTTGAAATAAATTTCTACAATCCCACAAGAGTTCTATCTTCTCTCCTTATAAATAAGTGGCACCAGTAGGGCAATTAATACAACTTTAAGATATTGTTACTCTGTCAAAAGCTAGAGAGAATTTATTCTCGACTATTAAATCTATTTTTCCAGAATAACAATTTTTTCTATTTCTATTTGAGAAGAGAATTTTCGATTTCACACTAAAAAAAAATAAATTTATTTCTAGTTCTATGTTTTGATTCGATTTGTGTGAGCCTACACTCGAAGTAATTCACGGTACGAGAATAGTGGAGAATATTGTTTGGTTGAAAGTCGGGAACGATAAGGATTCGTCTATTCGAAAACACATGTATGATTTCAGTCTAGGGTTTATTACTGTAAATATAACAAATCGGGTTAGTTGCCAAAAATTTTATTTTCCGTTGTGGAAGGAAACTATTTTTGAACCATTTTTTTTTTAACAATCAACGGATAGACCTGTTGTAATGTCACATCCTCGGGTATAATCGTACAACTCACTGCACGGAAGATAGAATGTGTGTCTCGAGTCTCCAAAGCACTAATAAATGTGGGCTCTAATTTAGTCCCGCCAAGCATACAAGACATGTGTAAGAATCTCGTCTCTTCCAAATATTATTTAATAACAGGCGATGCTCTCGCGCTTAAATTGTATATATATGTTTTGATAATCCAATCTTTGTCCTGATTATATAAACATAAAAAATTTTAAAAAATATTAACAACTTAATAATGATATTAATTAAAATAAAAAATATAATAATAATTTTTACCATTTGTAATTAGATGTCGAAAATGTGTTTGTGGTCCAAATGGATTAGCGCATTGATATTTTTAAAATATTTAAGATGATGGAAATCGAATAAAATCTAAGATATTACAAACAATTAGGATAGAAAATTGAGAGAATAAGAATTTAAAAGAAATTTGAGAGATTATGATAGAAAATTAAGAATAAAAAATTTACAGAATTGATAAGAATTGAAAGATTACATGAATAAGACTAACAGGAAAAATTAAAAGTGTAAAGGATACATATCATTGTGGATTTTTTTTTCAATAGCAGTTGATTCACACTTGATTTTCTAAGCTTTAACAATCCAACTGTTAATATATATATATATATATATATATATATATTACTTTTTAAATAAATCAACTGCAGAGTGCAAACAAGCACATATGCTTAATTATCCCTAAAACATACTTGCCTTCACTATAATCATCATCCAATAACATCATCCACGTGGAAACCACCACATCAACAAGAAGTAGCAAGTTACCACGTGATCGAGAAGCCTGACCTATAAATATTCGATTTTTGCCCGCTCTTCACTCTCTAAATCTTCCTGTAAAAAAAAAAAAAAGCAGTGAAGAGCAGCGATAATGGCGATAATTTTTTTTTGTTTGGTTTGCTTTGGCCGCAATCTTATGCTCTCTAACTGCGATTTCAGCCAAAGAGAGTGAATCGAAAGAGTTCGTTTTGACTTTGGATCACTCTAACTTTACTTGCTTCGTTACTCACCACAATTTCGTCGTCGTCAAATTCTACGCTCCTTGGTATGCCTTTCATTTTTTTCTTTCAACTTCCCCCCTAAACTGTTTGGATCTTATTTGTTTCATCTCTTTTTCTTATATATTTATATTAGACTTAAATCTGTGTTTCTTATCTTCTTTGGTTAAAATGTATGCATTGAGTTTGATTTGGTAGTTGATTTAGATTTGTATTATTCATAAAACAATTCTACGTTTATTGATATCGACAGATATATGTTTTATATTTTGATTACTTAATTTTGGTAGTACGACATGAAGTTAGGAAATTTGTTTAGGGGATTGAGATTAGGATCAAAGCTAAAAATTTTGTGTAAAAAATACTTCAAATTAAATTAAATTATTTATTTTGTGAGCGACCAAAAATCCAAAATTTCTATTTAACTAAGGCTAAGAAAGCTTGAAATAAATGTTTTAATTTTTGAATCGAACAAAAAACAAAAAGCAATTCTACCATGTAACCAGGGAGGCCAAGGCCCGGCTACGCCCCTGATTGGTATTGAAATGCTTCGATTCTTTACCGGGACTAAGCCAGGGTTATTTGGTTAAATGGGTAATTATCTTTTCTAATCCCTTGTAAATATTAATAATTTAATTTAATTTTTAAAATGAAAATTTAAATTTTGCCCCTCAAAATTATATATATATATATATTAATCTCGGGTCACGAAGTTCCTAGCATCATCGCTGGATTTTTGAGATCCTTTGTCCGTTCCTTTTATGTTTTATTAAGCACTAAACAAATTTCCTTTTACCTCTACTTTTAGGTGTCGGCACAGTCAGAATCTTGCTCCAGAGGTAAGCAAAAGATCATAAAATTTTCTTTTAAGTATTGAATTTTAGTTGATAACTTGTACGCCTAATTGGCTTCTAAACTATTGCAATTGCTATATGTAAAGTACGAGAAAGCAGCATCTGTGCTGAGTAACCACCACCCTCCAATTATTCTAGCTAAATTTGATGCCGATGATGAAGCAAACAAATACTTAGCAAAGCAATATAGAATCCGGGGTTATCCTACAGTTAAAATTTTCAGAAATGGAGGACAGATGATTCAAGAATACAGAGACTCACGCCGAGCTAATTATATTGTGGAGTATTTGAAGGAACAAATTAGTACTGCTTCTGTTGAAATCAAGTCTGCTGAAGATGCCAGTGGTATAATTTCTCAAAATAAGATAACAATTGTAAGCTCTCTCTGATTCTTTCACTGTATATGTTACTTGGATTTGGAGTTAAATGTTAGATACGAGTAATATTTTAAAAGTCATATCTCGAACATCCTAGCTTTTTACTAGTTGAACATTTATCTAATATTTTTATAGTTATTGAATTAGACTAATCATTAATTTTTTATTCAATCGATTTAACTTATCACTAAAATCCGAAATCTTGATTTGTCTTGCAATTTAGCTATTTTACACAAGGGATCTGCTTGCAGGATTTTACTGTGGAAGCTATAGAAAAGTTTTTTGGAGAAGCATTAGGACTTTAATGGTTTAATGTGGACATGGCTTTAAGTAATATCCGATCCGGGTAAGTTAAATCAAGCCAGGATATTTGTAGCTCATTATAATGTCTCTTACGCCAATTTTTTTATGTTCTTGCTGGTTGCTTTGAATTGATTTTTACGCTGTAATTAAGTTGAATAATTTAATAATTTGTTTTGAGCAAGTTTATATATTTTTATCGGATTATTTTTTATTGTATTTTTATTTTAATTATTTTTAATATGTGTGATAGTTATGCTGAAGCTCGAAATTATCATCACATCTAGTAAAAATAATAAATTCCTTTTGTTGTAAATGGATGTTAATATAGCTCCCATAATCCCAAACAATTAATTTTTTTTAATTTTTCTAACCCTTAAAAATTTATAGAGTACATTAATTATATTTATTAGAGTTTTGTAATCTATGTTGGTTGAAGTTTTATAAATAGGGGCATGTATAGGTTTTTTAGATATTCCAAGTGAAAGTTGAATCATCCTTTCATTATTGTATTTTTTTTCTTTTGTTCATTCTATATTTTTGTGCGTCAAAATTTTTTTGGACTCCAAGCATTAAAATTGAATTGTTTGGATAAAAAATCGTGAGTGTCTGCTTGAGATTTGCTTGGGGATGACTATTTTTTTTTTCCACAAAGAATGTTGATAGTCTCTGCTTCTCATCCACAATTCACAATTACTTAAGTAGAGATGATGCTAATAAACATTATGATAAATCATGTACATGCATGTAGCATGTCTAAAACATTAAATTTTGCAAAGTCTTGTATATATATAAAAGATACTCCATAATGCATGATAATAAAATTTGAATTGAAATTAAGCTATAAGAGGTAGGGATTAGAAAATTTTAATTTTAAACCTCTATAGTTGCAATTTTAATATCTTATTATGACCTTATAATATTTTATATTTTATTGTGTTATGGTATATAAAAAATTATCTTGTAATGCCCCGTACCCGAGACCGTCGCCGGAGTCGAACACGAGGTGTTAACGAACTTAATTCATTACTTAAACAGCTCAAACAATTTATTTTTAAAACTTCCAAAGAAGCTGGCAATCTGCGTCACAGTCGCTTAAAAATTCATATCTCGAGTTACGAAACTCGAAATCCAATTCCGTAAATTTTTCCTGAAACTAGACTCATATATCTATCAACTAATTTTTTTCTAGAATTTTTGGTTGGGCCAACTGGTACAGTTTATTAGTTAAAGTCTCCCCTGTTTCATTATTTGACTGCTCTGACCTCTGTGTATTACGAATCAAATATCTCCCTATAAAGAGTTCCAATTACTATGAAGTTTATTTATCATAAAACTAGACTTAATAAGGAATCTGTACATGTAAATAATGACTTCTAAATATCTTTTTACAATTTTTAGTGAATTTCCAAAGTCAGAACAGGGGATCCAGAAATCGCTCTGGCCCTGTTTCACAAAAAAAATTAAATATCTCATAAAATATATCTCATTTACCTATTTTGTTTCTTCCATTTGAAAATAGACATAATAATCTTTGATTTCATAACTTATTCATCATTAAATTCCACTTCTACTATTTTTAGTGATTTTTCAAATTCGCGTCACTGCTACTGTCTGATTCTATTTTGTGCTAATTTCACCTTTTTCATGATTTCTATGGAATAACTAGCATTTAGGCATACATAATACCAAACATGTCTTTGATTAGCCATTCCAACAGCTAATCATTATCAAGCATTTACATACCAATCATTAGCCATATCATAAGATCATACACACAAAATGGCTATGATGCTATACATGCCATACTCAAAATGAAACGTCTAGCTATACCAAAGTAATCCTCGTGATAGTGTTCCCGGACCTCCGACGTACTTTACGATCCTCGAGTTATCTTGACAAAACTATAAAAAGAAGGAAAATAAAGGGGGTAAGCATTAAGCTTAGTAAGTTTGCATGCAAATAAATAACAACATTCATAAGAATTATCTTACTACTTGGCATTATACTACTTAATGCAACTTCATTAATTGTCATAGACATATTTAAAACTTCTTCACTTACTCACTTACATAAATATTTACTTACTTAATCAAATTTATCAATACATTTTACTTACCTTTTTCCTTATCAAGCATACATGAACATTATGTACTTACCTTTACTCTTCTAGCATGAACTTGTCTTACCTTTTTAGTATAACTCGTCTTGCCTTACCTTATCTTGATATTCTCTTTAAATTTTCCCGTTGAACCACTTGGAATACTAAGGATACACGGGTACCTTACCATTGCCATGACTTGTCATGGTCTTACGTGGTATCCTTTTGAAACTTACCATTGCCATGTCTTGACATGGTCTTACATGGTAGCCTTGCCTTATGAACTCACCAATGCCATGCCTTGGCATGGTCTTACATGGGACCTTTGCCTTATAATAACTTATCAATGCCATGTCTTGACATAGTCTTACATGATTTCCTTGCCTTAGAAACCTTACCAATTGCCATGCCTTGGTATGGTCTTACACGGTATCCTTAAACCCTAATGTCATGACATTTGTATCCTACACAATCCTAAGGTTCAACCGGGACTTTCTGAAATTTCTTCTCCGTCAATTCATGCTTAAGTCTTCTTTGAATAATTTCATAAAATAAATATACACATGCTGGAAATTAACAAAATTAACATAAAATAATAGAATATTGCATTTATTTACCGCAAACTTCCCTCGAAACAAAATACGATCAACTATATCGATTTAGTCCACTATCTTTTTCTTTCCCCGGTCTAACTCCGAATTTTGTTCTTCTTGATCTATAATAAAAAATTTAGCTTATTTAATACTCACATTTATTAAAACAGTCCTTGACCCAAACTTTGGTAAAATTACATTTTTGCCCCTAAACTTTCACATATTTGCACTTTTGCCCCAAGGCTCGTAAATTAAACTTCATCCTATTTTCTCATGTTTTATGACATGCTGATCATTTTTCCCTTCAATGAAAACATCAAATTCACACTCTAACATGTACTTATGACTATTAGGTATTTTTACCGATTAAGCCTTTTTACTCGTTGTCACTTAAAACCGAGTAGCACAAGTTGTCTAACATAATTTAAAACCTCATATTCTATCATAAAACACCAAAATAAAAAAATTTCACCTATGGGTATTTTTCCAAATATGAACCCTAGGTTGAATTATTGCTAGAATAAGCTTAATTAAGTTATCGGGACTCCAAAAACGTAAAGATCATTAAAAACGGGGCTTGGAATCACTTACTATGGAGTTTGAAAGCTTGAAACAAACCCTAGCTATGGAAAACCCTTGAAATTTCGTCCTAATGAAGAAGATGGACAAAAATTGGCTTTTAATTTTGTTTTTAATTCATTTTAATAACTAAATGACCAAAATGCCCTTACTACTAAACTTTCCAAAAATTCCATCCATGTCCAATTTTTGTCCTTAGACTTAGAAATTGGTCAAATTGCTATTTAAGGCCTCCTCATTAATATTCCAAAGCAATTTCATACTAAAAACTTCTAGAATGCAAGTTTTGCGAATTATTCGATTTAGTCCCTAATCTCAACTTAAGCACTTTATGCATAGAATTTCATCACGAAATTTTCACACAATCATGCAATCATATCATGAACCTAAAAATAATAATAAAATAAATTTTCTACCTCGAATTTGTGGTTTCGCAACCATTATTCCGTTTAGGCCCTATTTCGGGATGTTACATTTCTCCCCTCCTTTAGGGATTTTCCTCCCCGAAAATCTTACCTGTGAAGAGATTTGGGTACTGTTTTCGCGTAGCCTCTTCGGGCTCCCATGTAGCCTCGTCTACCCTATGTCTATTCCATAGTACTTTCACAAGTGCAATACTTTTGTTCCTTAATTGCTTTACCTTTCGAGCTAGAATCTTTACCGGTTCTTCATCGTAAGTCATGTCTGGCTGAATCTCAACCTCTATCTGAGAAATCACATGTGACAGATCTGAACGATAACAACGTAGCATAGACACATGAAATACATTATGAATCTTCTCTAACTTAATCGACAAAGCTAACCGATATGCTAATGGTCCGACTCTCTCAATCACTTCAAACGGTCCAATAAAGCGTGGACTTAGTTTGTCTTTCTTGCCAAATCTGAGAACTTTCTTCCACAGGGATACTTTCAAAAACACTTTGTCACCAACTTGATACTCAATCTCTTTTCTCTTCAGATCTGCATACGACTTTTGTCTGTCTGAAGCTGCTTTCAAGCAATCTCTGATGATTTTTACTTTCTCTTCTGTTTCCTTAACTAGATCAACCTCAGAATCGATTTTCCTTAAGCTCATTCAATACAAAGGTGTGCGACATTTACGTCCATACAAAGCTTCATAAGGTGTCATCTTCAAACTCGATCGATAACTATTATTGTAGGCAAACTCTACTAATGGTAAATATTTTTCCCAACTGCCTTGAAATTCTAGTACACAGCATCTAAGCATATCTTCAAGTACTTGAATAACTCTCTCTAACTGACCGTCGGTTTGAGGATGGAAAGCTGTACTAAAACTCAACTTTGTGCCCAAAGCCTCCTGTAATTTCTTCCAAAATCGTGAAGTAAATCTTGGATCTCGTCTCGAAATGATCGATAATGGTACCCGTGTAGTCGACTATCTCGAAATATACAACTTGGCCAACTTGTCAAGTGAATAATCTATCTAACCGGGATAAAATGAGTGACTTCGTTAACTTATCAATCACAACCCATATCGCATCTTTCTTTCTCGGTGTCAACGGCAATCCTGTCACAAAATCCATAGTAACTCAATCCCATTTCCACTCGGGGACTAGCAGTACCGCAATAAACTGAAGGTACCGATGTTCACCTTTACCTGTTGCGAGATCAAGCATCTAGAAACAAACTCAAATGTCCCTTTTCATTCCTACCCACCAGTACATTTTCTTCAAATCATTATACATCTTTGTACTACCTGGATGAATAGACAAAGAACTACTATGTGCTTCCTATAAGATCTTTCGAATAAGCTCATCATTCTTCGGTACGCATACCCTATCTTTGAACATCAAACAACCGTCAGAACTGATCTGAAAATCTGACTCTATATCCGACTCACACTGATCTCTTTTGGCTAACAACTCACTATCATTTTTCTGAGCTTCACAAAATCTTCAAGAAACATCGGTTTAGCTCTCAACTCAGCTAAGATAAAACCATCATCTGATAAGGCTAGACTAGTGTTCAAAGCTCTTAATGCAAACAAAGATTTCCTACTCAAAGCATCAGCAACAATGTTTGCCTTCAAATTCAAATATTTTTGAGTCATCAAATATTTCAAACTTTTGTGATCAGTGAATATGTGGCACTTCTCACCTTACAAATGATGTCTCCAAATCTTCAGCGCAAAAACAATGGCAGCTAGCTCAATTCATGTGTCGGATAGTTCTTCTCATGTGGCTTTAGCTGTCTAGAGGCATAAGCAATTACCTTCCCTTCCTGCATAAGGACACAACCAAGTCCATTCATGGACGCATCACTGTAAATCACAAACTCCTTACCTGGTTCTGGTTGTACTAAAACAGGAGCTTTAGTCAACAATGCTTTTAACTTGTCAAAACTCTGTTGACACTTCTCAGTCCATTCAAACTTGACATCCTTTCGCAGCAATCTTGTCAGTGGGGTAGCTATCATGGAAAATCCCTCTACAAATTATCTATAATATCCGGCAAGACCAAGAAAACTTCTAACTTCTGATACATTTCTAGGAGACTTCCAATCAACAATGGCTGAAATCTTGCTCGGATCAACCTTAATACCTTCACCTGAAACAATATGTCCAAGAAAACCAACTTCTCGTAACCAGAACTCACTTTTACTGAACTTAGCATACAACTGATTATCTCTCGTAATCAGAAAGCGTTCTCAAATGCTCTGCATGCTCAGTCTCATCATGAGAATAAATCAAGATATCATCAATGAACACAACTACAAACTTATCCAAGTACGGTTTGAAAATTTGGTTCATTAAGTCCATGAAAATGGCAGGAGCATTAGTCAAGCCAAATGGCATCACAAGGAACTCATAATGACCATACCTAGTCCGGAAAGCAGTCATCAGGACATCTGACTCTTTAACTCGCAACTGATAGTATCCGGATCTCAAATCTATCTTGGAGAACATAGTAGCTCCCTTCAATTGATCAAACTGATCATCAATTCTAGGCAATGGATACTTGTTCTTTACTGTTACTTTGTTAAGTTGCCGATAATCTATGCACAATCTCATCGATCCGTCTTTCTTTTTCACAAATAGTACTAGTGTACCCCATGGTGAACTACTGGGTCTTACAAAGCCTTTATCTGTTAATTCCTGCAACTGAGCTTTCAATTCTTTCAATTCCAACGGAACCATTCTATAAGGAGCAATAGAAATGGGCGTGGTACCTGGCATTAACTCAATACCAAACTCAACTTCTCTAACAAGAGGCAAACCTGGTAGTTCTTCTGGAAACACATCGGGAAACTCACATACCACGGGCACTGATTCAATTTTCAATTTTGGTTCTTTAATGTTCAACACAAAAGCAAGATAAGTTTCATACCCTTTTCTCAAACATTTCTGAGCAGACATAACATAAATTATGGGAAATGAACTATCTGACTCTTCTGAATTAACCCGAAGAATTTCATCATTTTCACACTTCAACTCAATGAATTTCTTTCCACAATTCACTATCACATCATGTGTAGTCAACCAATCCATACCAAGAATCACATCAAACTCATCAAATGGCAATAGCATGAGATTGGCCGGAAAACAGTAGCCTCTAATCATCAAAGGACAATTTCTACATACTTTATCTACTAATACATGCTTGCCTAATGGATTCGATACTTTAATCACAAATTCTGTAGATTCTATAGGCATACTTATACTAGGCATCAATTTCATGCAAACATATGAATGGGTTGAACCCGGATCAATCAAAGCAATAACTCTAGTATGATGGAGAGAAAATGTACCCGTAATCACATCGGGGGAGGATGCCTCTTCGCAAGTACGGATAGCATAAGTCCTCGCAGGTACTTTAACATCTAGCCTCACTGCTAAATATCTAGATGCACCTCTATTATTTGCCCCAACTCCCAGATTTCTCAGTGGTCTACCTCTGACAGGAGCTTTTCCTGATCTTACATTCGGTATTGCTTCCCTTTTAATCATTTCGGGACACTTCCGAATAAAATGGTCTGGTGCACCACATCAGAAACAACCTGTCTCAGTTGCTCGACACTGACCTGGGTGACGTCGACCACATCGGGGACACTCTGGTCTATCAGGCTGAACACTGCCAACGCTTGCAATCGAAGTGGTATGAGCTTTGGGACTTATAAATCTTCTGCCTCTATTTCGGCTAGAATATCCAGCTGAAAAATTAGATCTAGTGGAGAACTCTCTAGGCCTCTTGGATGTAGACTGAAATGACTTGCTCGTTAGTCTTTTCTTCGTGTCTTGCGTCTCAATTTCACCTTTGCTCTTTCTTTTTAATAGCTCCTCTGCCTTACAGGCTCTCTCAACTAGGATAACAAACTCTTTTATTTCTAGGACACCAACAGACAATCAGATATCATCATTAAGCCCATCCTCAAATTTTTTGCACATAATAGCCTCTGTAGACACACACTCTCGAGCATAATTGCTGAGTCTAACAAACTCGCGCTCATATTCAGTCACTATCATATTGCCCTATTTCAACTCTAGAAACTCTTTTCTTTTCTGGTCAACAAACCTCTGACTGATATACTTTTTACGGAATTCCTCTTGAAAGAAGTCCCAAGTGACTCTCTCTTTCGGTACAACTGATACAAGTGTCTTCCACCAACGGTAGGCCCAATCTCTAAGGAGTGATACAACACATTTCATACATTCCTCAGGTGTGCAAGATAACTCATCAAAGACTCTGATAGTATTCTCGAGCCAAAATTCTGCCTTTTCTGCATCATCATCTTTTGTAGCTCGAAACTCTTCGGCTCATTGTTTTCTGATTTTATCAACTGGTGGTTTTTCTTTTATAACCGTACCTGTGACTGGGGGAGCTACATGGGTGGTCTGATGATCATGAGGGGGTGGAGGTCTAACATCCGAATTCGTTCGAACGAACTCGGCAAACTATTCATTCATAGCTTGGAAAAAGGCTTCTCGAGCCCCTCCTCCTTGACTAACTGTAACGGGCCTTTCACTACTATTTGGTGGCACCGTCCCTTCTGTAGGAGTGGCCACGTTACTCTGTACATCATCTGCACTAGCTTTTTCGGGATCCATAACTATAAAAGAAAACATTTTAAAATCGTCAAGAGTCGTCACACTATCAACACATAAGTATGGCATGTATAGCTAGACTCTTACTCATACTAAATATTTCGAGAACTGACTAAACCTTTGCTCTGATACCAACAAAATGTAACGCCCCATACCAGAGACCGTCGCCGAAGTTGAACACGAGGTGTTAACGGACTTAATTCATTACTTAAACAACTCAAACAATTTATTTTTAAAACTTCCAGAGAAGCTGGCAATCTGCGTCACAGTCGCTTAAAAATTCATATCTCGACTTACGAAACTCGAAATCCAATTCCGTAAATTTTTCCTAAAACTAGACTCAAATATATATCAACTAATTTTTTTCTAGAATTTTTGGTTGGGCCAACTGGTACATTTTATTAGTTAAAGTCTCCCCTGTTTCAGGGTTTGACTGCTCTGACCTCTGTGTATTACGAATCAAATATCTCCCTATAAAGAGTTCCAAATACTATGAAGTTTATTTATCATAAAACTATACTCAATAAGGAATCTGTACATGTAAATAATGACTTCTAAATATCTTTGTACAATTTTTGGTGAATTTCCAAAGTTAGAACAGGGGATCCAGAAATCGCTCTGGCCCTGTTTCACAAAAAAATTTAAATATCTCATAAAATATATCTCATTTACCTATTTTGTTTCTTCCATTTGAAAATAGACATAATAATATTTGATTTCATAATTTATTCATCATTTAATTCCATTTCTACTATTTTTAGTGATTTTTCAAATTCACATCATCACATCTTGTCGATTACATTTTTGTGCTAATTTCACCTTTTTCATGATTTCCATGGAATAACTAGCATTTAGGCATACATAACACCAAACATGTCTTTGATTAGTCATTCCAACAGCTAATCATTATCAAGCATTTACATACCAATCATTAGCCATATCATAAGATCATACACACAAAATGGCTATGATACTATACATGCCATACTCAAAATGAAACGTCTAGCTATACCAAAGTAATCCTCGTGATAGTGTGCCCGGACCTCCGACGTACTTTATGATCCCAGAGTTAGCTTGAAAAAACTATAAAAAGAAGGAAAATAAAAGGGGTAAGCATTAAGCTTAGTAAGTTTGCATGCAAATAAATAACAACATTCATAAGAATTATCTTACTACTTGGCATGATACTACTTAATGCAACTTCATTAATTGTCATAGACATATTTAAAACTTCTTCACTTACTCACTTACTTAAATACTTACTTACTTAATCAAATTTATCAATACATTTTACTTACCTTTTTCCTTATCAAGCATACATGAACATTATGTACTTACCTTTACTCTTCTAGCATGAACTTGTCTTACCTTTTTAGTATAACTCGTCTTACCTTACCTTACCTTGATATTCTCTTTAAATTTTCCCGTTGAACCACTTGGAATACTAAGGATACACGGGTACCTTACCATTGCCATGACTTGTCATGGTCTTACGTGGTATCCTTTTGAAACTTACCATTGCCATGTTTTGACATGGTCTTACATGGTAGCCTTGCCTTATGAACTCACCAATGTCATGCCTTGGCATGGTCTTACATGGGACCTTTGCCTTATAGTAACTTATCAATGCCATGTCTTGACATGGTCTTACATGATTTCCTTTCCTTTGAAACCTTACTAATTGCCATGCCTTGGCATGGTCTTACACGGTATCCTTAAACCCTAATGTCATGACATTTGTATCCTACACATTCCTAAGGTTCAACCGGGACTTTCTGAAATTTCTTCTCCGTCAATTCATGCTTAAGTCTTCTTTGAATAATTTCATAAAATAAATATACACCTGCTGGAAATTAACAAAATTAACATAAAATAATAGAATATTGCATTTATTTACCACAAACTTACCTCGAAACAAAATACGATCAACTATATCGATTTAGTCCACTATCTTTTTCTTTCCCCGATCTAACTCCGGATTTTGTTCTTCTTGATATATAATAAAAAATTTAGCTTATTTAATACTCACATTTATTAAAACAGTCCTTGACCCAAACTTTGGCAAAATTACATTTTTGCCCCTAAACTTTCACATATTTGCACTTTTTCCCCAAGGCTCGTAAATTAAAATTCATCCTATTTTCTTATGTTTTATGACATGCTGATCATTTTTCCCTTCTATGACAACATCAAATTCACACTCTAACATGTACTTATGACTATTAGGTATTTTTACCGATTAAGCCCTTTTACTCGTTTTCACTTAAAACCGAGTAGCACAAGTTGTCTAACATAATTTAAAACCTCATATTCTATCATAAAACACCAAAATAAAAAAATTTCACCTATGGTTATTTTTCCAAATATGAACCCTAGGTTGAATTATTGCTAGAATAAGCTTAATCAAGTTATCGGGACTCCAAAAACGTAAAGATCATTAAAAACGGGGCTTGGAATCACTTACTATGGAGTTTGAAAGCTTGAAACAAACCCTAGCTATGTAAAAACCTTGAAATTTCGTCCTAATGAAGAAGATGGACAAAAATTGGCTTTTAATTTTGTTTTTAATTCATTTTAATAACTAAATGACCAAAATGCCCTTACTACTAAACTTTCCAAAAATTCCATCCATGTCCAATTTTTGTCCATAGATTTAGAAATTGGTAAAATTTCTATTCAAGACCTCCTCATTAATATTCCAAAGCAATTTCATACTAAAAAATTCTAGGATGCAAGTTTTGCAAATTATTTGATTTAGTCCCTAATCTCAACTTAAGCACTTTACGCATAGAATTTCATCACGAAATTTTCACACAATCATGCAATCATATCATGAACCTAAAAATAATAATAAAATAAATTTTTTACCTCGGATTTGTCGTTTCGCAACCACTATTCCGTTTAGGCCCTATTTCGGGATGTTACATATCTAACCGCATGTTTGTTAAAATGATTGAGTAGTAACATGAAATTATTCTTTGATATGTTTAACATATATTTTATTCATACTTATTTTTTTAATACAAATATACATTTTCTTTTATATGAATAAGTAAATCTTTTAAAAAATCTAAAGTTTTTATCATCCATGTTGAAAAGAATTGCAAAATTGCATATTATTTAAAATAAGTTGTGCGTTCATTAAAGTATTACATCAAATTGTAAAATCTTTTGAAGAGTTAATGTTGCATTTCCTTGTGATACAAAATATTGTAGAACATATTATTATTTTAGATTGAGAAGATATATATATTGAAGGAAATATTTTTGTGTTTTACATTAAAATCATGTACAAAATGACAAAAGATACTCATGTATTTGTATTATAAATATTTCTTAAAGGAATACATTACATTTACATGATGGACACATGAGATAGTGACAAAACATTCACTAGTGTTGCCATAATTGATTAGACCATCTCGGATCATATATGATGAGAAAAGTAATTGAGAATCATATGAATATCAATTAATAAAATAAAAAGTTTTTTTAATTTAAAAGAATTCTCATGTGTTGCTCGTTCTCAATGAAAATTGATTATTAGAGACTTAATAGCTAAAATTGAGATTTAATGTCTTGCATTTCTGAAATGAATGTGGATCCATTCATCCACCATGTGAATGGTTATGATATTATATGATTTTGGTAGATGTATCTACAAAATAATCACATATGTGTTATCAACTTGCGACCTATCGTTTGCTAGATTGCTTGTTTAAATAATTAATTTTAGATTATATAATTTAAACAATTCATCTTCCTAATACTAGTGAGTTTACGTCTCAATTTTTTAATGATTATTTGGGATAAAAATTGAGCACTCTGTAATTTATGCTCACACGCAAAATAGTTTAGATAAATTTTTTATCAAAATGCCTCCAACTAGTAGTTAGATCATTAGCTATGAGAACAAAAGTCCCTGTTAAAACTTAGGGATATGCTATTTTGCACGCAACAACACTTGTGCACATCAGGCTAGCAAATTATAATAAGTACTCCCCATTACAATTGGTTTTTGATGAGAAGCTAAATATTTCCCATCTTAGAATTTTTGGATGTGTAGTATATGTTTCAATTGCTCCACCACAATGCACAAAGATGAGTGAGTCCTCATAAGAGGTTGGAAATATACATTGATATAAATCTTCTTCTATTAATAAATATTTTTTTAAGATATTAATTGGAGATTTAGTTATGACATAATTTGTTAATTATTATGAGATTGTTTTCCTAAAAGTAGCGGGAGAGAATAAAAAGTTGACTGAATAAAATACTGGGAATGAATTATCAGTATCTAAGATCCTCATACTAAGCAATGTGAACCAAAAGTTCACTAGATAATTCATTTTATAAATAATCTGTCAGATTCAATTACTAACCTAAAGAGAATTACAAATCTTACATACTATCTGAAAATATTCCAATACGAATTGATGTCCTAATAGGACAAACTGTTAGTGCAAAAGAAAGTAATCCACACCTGAAGCATGGAAGATCAGTCAGTTCCAAAGATAAAAATCCTCGTCAAATGAAATGAGCAAATATTCAAGATGGTCATATTGTGGAGGCAAGTGTGCAAGAAGAGGCCAAAGATATAAAAAAAAACCCAGAAGAGGTTTAGATAAGTGAAAATAGTGATAACGAAGAGATCTTGATAAGTTATGTTACTTCAGGAAAAAAAATAGAACTAGAAAAATATAGTTGTCGACAATAATTTTTCTTATAATGTTTCTATTGAAATAGTAAAATAAAATGAGGATCCTGATTCTAAATCTATTGAGGAATATAGAAATAGATTAGATTGACCAAATTGGAAAGATGTAATTCAAGCATAATTGAACTCACTTTCTAAACGTGCAGTTTTTGGATCTGTAACCCAAACACCTAAATATGTAAAGCTAGTAGTATATAAATGGGTATTCGAATGAATACAAAATAAGAAAATGAAGTCGTAAGATATAAAGCACGACTTGTACCACAAAGGGTTTTCACAAAGGCTCGGTATTAATTACAAAGAGACATTCTTATGTGGTGGATGCAATCACATTTAAATATCTTACCAGTCTGACAGTATGTGAAAAACTTGAAATGTGTCTGATGGATGTTGTTACATACTATTTGTATGGTGCACTGGATAGTGAAATTTATATGAAAATCCCAGAAGGATATAGAGTTTCTTGAGAAAATTATTCAATCAGTTTAAAGAAAAGTTTATATAGATTAAAACAATCTGGGCATATATAGTATAATCATCTTAGTGAATATCTGTTGAAAGAATGTTTTAAAAATGATCAAATTTTTCCTAGTGTTTGTATAAAAAGATCTGGATCAAATTTTGTGATAATTGTTGTTTATTTTTATTATCTAAATATTATTGAAACTCCTGAAGAGCTTCAAAACACAGTAAATTGTTTAAAGAAAGAATTTAAGATGAAAGATCTTGGAAAAAAAAATTTCTCTTGGCTCGTAAATCGAGCATTTAAAAGATGAAATTCATGTACATTAGTCAACTTATACAGAAAAAATCTTAAAGAAATTTTACATGGACAAAGTACATCTATTGAGTATCCCAATGGTTGTATGATTGTTAGATGTGAATAAAGATAAATTTATTCAAATGATGATGACCTTTTTGGTCCTGAAGTACCATATCTAAATGTTATAGAGACATTGATGTATCTTGTGAACAACACAAGACCTGATATAGCTTTTGCTGTAAACTTGTTAGCAAGATTTAGTTCTTCTCCAACATGTAGAAATTGACATGAAATTAAAATTTTATTTAGATATCTTATAGAGACCATTGATATGGGGTTATTTTATTCAAATGATTTAAAATCCCTAGTAGTCGGCTATGCTGATACTGGAAATTTATTGAAGCCACATAAATTTCGATCTCAAACGGGATATTTATTTACATGTAGAGGTACTATCATATCATGGCATTCAACAAAACAGACATTAGTTGTCGTCTCTTCAAATCATACAAAAATAACTACAATGCATGAGGCAAACCGAGAGTGTGGTTGATTAAAGTTATTGATCGAACATATCCAGAAGATATGTAATTTGCTTTTACAGGAAAAGATTTCAATTATCTTATACGGAGATAATGCAACATGTATAGCTCAATTGAAGGGGGGTTACATTAAAGGTGACAGAAGAAAACATATTTCACAAAAGTTATTCTTCACCTATGATCTTAAAAAGGAAGGTGATAGAGAAGTTCAACAAATTCATTCTCGTGATAATTTAGTAGATCTTTTTTATCAACGCATTGTCAACTTCAACATTTCAAATACTATTACACAAGATTAGAATGCATCAACTCAAAGAAGTAATGTGATGTTGTCACTAGGGGAGTCAAAAACATGTTGCACTATTTTCCTTTAACCAAGGTTTTGTCTCACTGGATTTAACTAATAAGGGTTTTTAATGAGGCAACTTTTAATAGAATATTGTGTACTCTTTTTTCTTCTTTAGGTTTTTATCCCACAAGATTTTTCCTAATAAGGCTTTAACTAGGCACATTTTTCATTAATGGACATCTAAGGGGTGTTGTAAAATGGATGTTCGTGTAACTCCCATAACCCCAAGAATTCATTCTAACTCTTGTAAACCATAAAAAATTATAGGGTACCTTAATTATATTTATTTGAGTTTTATAACCTATGGCGATTGATGGCCTATAAATAGAGGGCATGTATAGGCTTTTTTAGATATCCCAAGTGAAAGTTGAATTGTCCTTTCATTATTGTATTCATCTCTCTTGTTCATTCTATATTTCTCTTTGTTTTATAATGCAATTGCTTTAGTCACATCATTATTTCTATTATTATATTAAATGTCAGTTTGTATTTTTTAGTAAAGAAAACAATTAAAACTTATAATGTCACATATGAATATACGTCATCAAGTTCAATTAATGTAATTGTTTATGTCAATCCAATGCTTAAGTCAGGAAGGTTATAAGGGAAAGAAAAAGTGGTGTTCAGATCTAATTGTTAATTTAACCTTTTTCTTATTCTATTATTCTATGGAGAAGCATTAAGGGTAATATATCTATAATCATTCTAGGCTTGTAAGGGATGAAGATCTTTTATAAGGCTTTTAGGCTTATTTTCATTTTGTTTGGTCCAAATAATCTTATTGGGTTTAATATTGTAAGTTTTTCTACTCATTTTGTTGAGCATATATTGTGTTTTAGGGTCTGGGCTCATTTATTGCATTTTGGTTTGGACACACTTATAATGTGTTTGGTTCGCTGTAATTGTGAGTTCATTCTAGGCATATTCGTTGGAGGGTCAAGATTCTTTTGTCTAGTTCATTGAATGATATTCCACAGTATAGGTTATTACAGAGAAACCCAAATAAGGGCTAATAGCAATTCAGGTTCACCCTCTAAATGGGTAATTCAATGCCTTTCGTAATAGGCATTTTCTTTGCCTGACCAAAACACCCTTGCACCAAGAGCTCTTTAGAAAATAAAATCAACACCATCAATAACTCATAAATAGGTAAAACAACCTTTGAAGGCTTAAATAATTAAGAAAAATGAGAATGAACAAAAAAATAGAAATCAGAAAAAAGAAAGATAAAAGAACATGAAAACTGGAGAAAATTAAGTTTTGGGTTGTTGATATTCAAGCATGAAAACATTATTAAAAGAGGAAGAAACTAGGTTGATGATAAAGAAGAAAGAGAAATATCTAGCATGATAGAAATCAGGAGATAAAATTTCTAGAATTTTGTTACCGTTGGTAACGTCACTGGAGAAACAAGAGATGAGAAAGGAAGAAGTAGAAAAAGAAGAGAGAAACAATGTTAAGAAAAGAAACCAAAAGAGGAGAGTAACCTAGTTTTTTTCATAATCCCTCTCATGTCTGTCATAGGAGGTTAAAAGAGTGCAGCAACAAATAGAAATACAACTATCAATACAAAGAGGACAGAACTCACCATTTAAAAAAAGTAAAACAAACAAACACAACGTTTAACAATATGGAAATTAGAAATTAAAAACAGTTTGAAATTAACAGAGTTGAAACTGTGGCCTTCCATTTTGGTCTGTATTAGTTACTCCCTTTTTGAACAGGATCATTATCCTCAAGGATTAAAACTAAGGTACCGCTTCTGTAACTCTTGTAGATCCTCCCATGTTTAGTCTTTTGGGTAGGTGTTGAACCATTCAACCAGCACTTTTGTTGTAGCATGATTGCCCTTCTTAACTATCCTTCTTTCCAATATTCTCGATGGTTCTTTGTTGAGGGTGCCATCAGTTCCCACTACAGGCAGTATAGGCGAAGGCGATGTCTTACCAATGTGCCTTTTGAGCTGGGAGACGTGGAACAAAAGGTGAATTCTTGATCTTGGTGGTGAAGTTAGTTTGTAAGCGACTTTGCCCACTTTGGCTTCAACAAGGAAGGGTCCAAAGTATTTAGGTGATAGTTTGTGATTCTTTATGATTCTTTAGCTTTCAGAGTGAGTGTTGTTGGTATGGCTGCAACCTTAAGTATCCCAATCTCCAATTTCAAAACTCCTATCCGACCTCTTCTTGTTGGCAATCTGTCTCATTCTCTCTTGAGCTCTTTTCAAATAAAAGTGAAGAAGCCTCCTCATAGCTTCTTTGTTTTGCAAGCTTCGATCTACTGTAGCTGCATTGGAAGAACCAGCTAGATACGGTAAGTGTAGGGGTTAGACTTAGCCATGAAGGGCCTCATACGGAGTGGTTTGAATTGCTGAATGGTGTGTGGTGTTGTACCACCATTTTACTAAGGGCAACCATTGCACTTACTCCTTAGGACATTCACCAGCCATGCATCTTAGATAGCCTTCTAGGCATCAGTTTAGTACCTCAGTCTGTCCATCCGTTTGGGGATGATATGCTGTTGATAAACAAAATTTAGATCCCAACCTTTTAAATTGTTCTTGCCAGAAATTGCTCGCAAATATTTTGTCCCGATCCGACACGATTGTCTCAAGAATACCATGTAGCTTATAAACATGTGTCAAGTATTCTTAAGCGACAGTGATGGCTGTGAAAGGGTGTGAGAGGGGTAAGAAATGCCCATACTTTGTGAGTCTATCGGGTATCACTAATATGGTGTTCATGTTGTGGGAAATAGGTAAACCTTCTATAAAATCCATGCTGATAGCTTGCCAAGCTCGAGTGGGGATGGGTAGGGGCTGTAGGAGACCAGGAGAGGCTGCCAAGTCTGCCTTGCACCGTTGACAAACAGGGCATTCTCTAACCCATTTCCTTATATCCTTAGCTAGACCCTTCCAGTATATCTGTCCGGACATTCTTACTTTGGTGGCGTGTGCTCCTGAGTGACCTCTCAATTAGCTATTATGAAAACTTCCGAATAGCTCCCTCTTAAGGTTTACGTCATTCCCTACAACTGCCTTCCCTTTTCTTTTCAGTATCTGATCGTCCCATGAGTATTTTGGATACTTCTGAGGGTTGTCTTGGAGCTCGATTCATAGTTGTTGCAACTTGGAATCAACTAAGACAGATTTCACCACTTTTTCCCATAACTCTGACCATGAAATGCTTCCTATACACTGTAACAATTGCCCTACGGATTCTTGAGATTTTCTAGATAAGACATCAGCCACCAAATTTTGTGCACTGATAAGTGATATTTGTGACAGGTTTTAAAGATTTATAATTAATCGTTCTTGAAAGTAACTATTATCACGATGAAGGTAAGTGTACCTATCGAATAGTAGTATAGCTTTAGCAAGACCGGATTGTCGAACCCAAAGGAACCAAGAGTACTAGTAATTACTTCTTTTTTATTATCTAGCCTAAAAATTAAAGGGTTTGTTTATCTAAACTAATTAACTAAACTAAGGATGCATAGAGAGAAATTGGAGAAAAACTTTTGGGAAAATTCGATTTATTAAGACAATACCCAAGGAAAAATCCACCTAGATTTCACTTGTTATTTGACTCTGAATCAAATGATTTATTCATTTGACTTGATCCGTAGAAATCCCTAATTATACTATTATCTCTCTCGAGACTAATAACATCTAACCCTAGGTTGATTAATTGAAATCTCTTTCTAATTAACGCCCTAGTGTTACATTAACTCGATCTATGGATCCCTTTATTAGGTTTCACCATAATCCGGCAAAATCTTATCACCCTATCTCTAGGCGTGCAATCAACTCCGCTTAATTACGACAAATTTACTCTTAGACAAGGTCTTTTCCTCCTCTGAATAAGAGCATTAACTTGAATCAATATCCTGAAATATTAAAACAAGAATTAAAAACATATAATTAAGAACAAGTAAAATATTTATTATACAATTCAGATAATAATAACAAGATCTGTTTTAGGTTTCATTCCCCTTAGGTATTTAGGGGGTTTAGTTCATACTTATGAAAGAAAACATCTCGAAAGAATAAAGATAGCAAAACATAAAGAAAACCCAAAACCCTGAATGGAAATTGAAGGGAGATATTCAGTCTTGATGATGAATTCAGCTTCTGAGATGGATTAATCGGCTTCCCTTGAGTAATTCATTGCCTCCTACTCTGTGTGCCCATTCTAAGTGCATCCTCAGGTGTTTAAATAGGCTTTTGAATGCCTAAGAGCCCTCAAAAGTGGCCTTTTTCGAATAGGATTTGTGACAGCCCAAAATAGACCCTAGCCGGAATGTGGTTTCGGGACCACAAAACCGAGGCATAGCAATAATTTAAAATTTATTTTGATGCCTATAATATGTGAGTATTCATGTATGACATTTTTTGATGATTGATTTAGTGTTATAAAGGTGAATTTCACTAGAAAGGACTTGTGTGAGAAAATTTAAAATTTGAGATAGGCAAATGTGTAAGTGGCCTATTGATGCACACTAGGAAATGTTGTCCTTGCATGTCAAATCCCCCAAAATTGACTATAGTGGCCGGCCATGGTGATGAATATGGGCAAAAGAAAACATGTCTTAAACATGTTTTGCTAGTGGTGCATGTTTGAAATAATAAAATAAGAATATGAAAAAGAAAAAAAAGAAAAAAAATGTTCATCCTTCTCCATAGGCTTGGCCGAATGTACTAAGGAAAGAAAAGAAAAAAATTTGTTCATCCTTTCTCATCTTCTTGGCCGAAATTACTAAGGGAAAAGGGGGAGGATTTTTGCTTCATGCTTGGGTTGGAAGAGACCTAGAAGGAGATTTGGCTAAGTTTACATCAAGATTAAGGTATGTATGAGGTTGTGTTAGGAGTTTCATGCATGACTTGGTTACTAACTTGATGTGCATGTTAGCCATGGCTCAAATCTTTGTTATGCCATGGAAATGGTATTTGGGCAAAGTTGTTATGGTGATAAAGCCATTGCATGCTAAGTGTGAAGCTTGATGATGATGCATGCAATGATGGATTTTCTACTCATGAGTAAGATTTTGAGTTTTCTCTTTGTTTTATCATGATTGAAGTTGAAAAGGAGCATGATTGTCATATTCGGCCATGATGCATTCTTGAGCATGATTCATGCTTCTTGCATGTTAGTTAAAATTTGTGTTCGGATGGCTATGGACACCTTGAAAATTCGACCATGCTCATATATGCATATTTATGATTTCGCATTATGTTTTGGTTATGAACTAAGTGATGAATATATTGGTTTAAAGAAGAAGATGTGGAAGAATGCTTGTGAAATTTCAAGCACAATTGACCTAGCACACATGTAGGTGCTTGATGCTATATTATAAGTTTTGGGCCACAATGTGCAAAGCATTAATTAGTAAATTGCATGCTGTTTTTGTGAGGTATTAAATGCAAAATTGACCTCAACATGTACATGAATATTCGGCCTTGGGTAGCCTATTGAAGGCCTTAGCATTTCCTTGATGCTCAAATAAATTGTATTGAATTGCTTGATGTAGTATAAAATGTGCATGACCATTGTGTATTCAAGCTAAAGAGTGGCCATATGACCATTTAAAATCCTTGTCATATTCGCCATAAGCAAGCACAATGAGGTTTTAATAAATTGAATTTGTTTGAATTAGCTCAAGAGCTAAGAGGGCCACAATTGGACAAGGGGAAGGAAAAGGTGATCGAATAGCCGAAAAAGCCGTTCGACAACATCCGAGGTAAGTCCTCAAGAAGTGACCTTGCTTGAATTATGTGAGATGAAATATGGTTGTGTATGATTATTGATTATGTGTGTATGAGTATTTGAATCCTGCCCGGGCTAAGTCCCGAAGGCGAATATGCTAATGATTATAATTGTGTTTGAGCCTTAGTAACGAAAATGAAATATGTATGTCCAATGATTATTGATGTATGTGTGCACGAGAAATTGAATGATATCGGGCTAAGCCCAAGACAATTATGCTGGAAATTATATCCGGTTAAGACCAAGGCAATTGTGCTAGTGGCTATATCGGGCTAAGGCAAGAAGGCATTCGTATGAGTTATTCTATCCGGCTAAGACCAAGGCATTTGTGCACGTGATTATATCCGGTTATATTCCGAAGAATCTTGGGCTGGAGGTGAGTGTTGGTTGCTGAAACGAACTCAATTAGTACACTCGGAAAGCCCAAAGGATAAGGTACGTTATATGTGCATTGGAAAGTCGACGTGTTTGAGCAACATTCGCTCAATCGACTAATGAATTTCAGTTATTGAATTGATTGATGCTTTGCGAACTTATATAATGATGAAGTATGAAGTAAGAATGTGTATTAATGAAATGATGCATTTGGCTATGTGAATGTATTGCTGTAATTAGAGTTAATTATATTCCTTGAGACTTACTAAGCATAAAAATGCTTACCCGTTGCTTTGGCTCTTAGTTTTCTAGATTTCGTCAAGCAATCGGATTTGGGATCGTTGAAGTCAAGTCATCCACACTATCAAGCCTCCATTTTGGTATAAATTTTTTGATTGAACTTGAGATGGCATGTATAGGACTACCTCTTGTTTGTTAAATACGTTGTAATGTAAGTATGTATGGCCATGCGAAAATGGCTCGAAAAGGGGAGCATGAACTTAGACTAATTGTGGGTTGTATGTATATATTTGGTGTCATGATGTGGCTATGGTTTGGAAATGGGAATGTTGGTCATATGATCAGCCATTGGCATGGTTAAAATGATCATATATGAACCTATGTATGGCAAGATTAGTTGAATCATGGAGACTACCAAATAGGTAAGTCCTACCTTAAAACAGATGCTGCCAGCTGCAGTGGCGTGAATGTGAAAAATCACCAAAATTCATAGGAATGGAATCAAATAGTGAATAAGCTATGTAAATGAACCTTGATGAGTCTATTTTCATATGGAAGAAACGAAATGGTCATAAGAGTTACAGGTTAAGAGTTATTAAAGCTATTGTGAGACAGGGCCAGAATGGTTTCTGGGTTCCCCGTTGCAACTTTAAAAATTCACTATAAATTATCCAAAAAGAATTAGGAGACATACCTTATATGTACGGATTCCATTTTGAGTCTAGTTTCATTAGAAACAAACGAAACCAGCATTAAATCCCTATACAGAGAGATATTCAAGTTATACCGCGCGAAGGTCAGAGCAGTCGATCTTGGGTAACTTTAACTAATAAACTGTACCAATTGGCATGACCAAAAATCCTAGAAATAAATCCATGGATGGATATATGAGTCTAAATTCAGGGAAAATTTACGAAACCAGTTTCCGAGTTTTGAAACTCGAGATATGATTTTTAAGGCGACAGTGACGCAGTTTTCCAACTGATTTGGAAATGTCAAATTGGTGGGCAAAAACATGTGAACTTGGCTTGTTAACCCTCGGTCCGATTAACCGCGATGGTCTCGGGTTTGGGGTGTTACAGGATTATACTTGGGCTTGGCAGGGACACGCCCGTGTGCGATTGCTCCAGCCCATGGTCAAGGCTGTTAAATAGGCACGAGCATGTAGTCTACCCATGTAAGTTGGGCTTTGATCATGCCAAATGGACACGACCATGTGGCTTACTCGTGTGAGGAAGTCCAGGCCGTGTTGATTTCCCATGTGGGTCCATTTTCTCTATTTTCGGCCCGTTTTTCGCTCTTTTTTTACTCTCCTATGCTCACCTAAGTATAAAACATGAAATTAAAGAGTTAGGAGCATCAAATTCACCAAATCTAAGGAGAAACTATCCATAAATGTGCTAAGCATGGGATAAAAATATGTATAGATTACGGTTTATAAAATACGCCTACACTTAATCGTTTGCTCGTCTTCAAGCAAAATCCTCAATTCACAATCAAAATAAATTCTTCTCAATTTATAATCCCTATCAATAATATCTCAAAATAATCCATAAATAATCATACATTGAAAATTCAACTAAAAGTACATCAAAGTTTCAAACATTCCAAGTTGAGCATTTTATCATGAAAACATAAGTGTCCCCCCTCATCTAAGTAATCACCTTTGATAAAAATATCACATAATTTAACATCCTCACTAAAGATTCACTCAAATCACTCGAGGTGTTTAAGGACATCAAATAAAACACTTATTAGTCAATATGAAAAGTTATTACCATAGGCTTGCATGAAAATCAAATCTCCACCACTCTATATTGAGATGATATATCAATCAAAAAGGTCTTTAGAGGGTTGTAACGTGGCTTTGGTTGGGTGGTGTGGTCACAAGCTGAAAGAAAAGGTTAGAATCGAGATTGAATTGAAGAAATCACCTAACTAGAAAAATAACTAATTATCAGTTGAATACAAGTGAGCTTCTTCTCAGAATAAGGAATTAACACTCAAGCTTAAAAATGACGAATTACTACTAATATGTATGTAAGTGTTGTTTTTTTTTTTAAACTTGAATCAAATAATATAGAACTTAATTTTTGCAACGAAGAATAAAACATAGCTAAGCAATTAGTTCAAATCAAATCTCGACAAAAATAGGGATCAAATTAGGGGATTTCAACAATAATGGGTTATGGGTTAATATTGAGGGTAAATAAATTGATGGCTTGTTAGGCTCAAAGGGATTCACTAAGGGTTAATTATGAAGGTATTCTTTTGTGGAGTGAGTGGGCTAAACCTAAGTGCCTTTATCATCTCGACATATCAAATCAAATGGTGTGGTCTTGACATGCATAATCAAGCAAATTCTAGAATAAAAAATCAATACTGACGCACTCATAATAAAAGTGAGCATGAAAGAAATAACATATGCTCTAAAGGCTTAAGATCTCATAAAAATCATGGTTTTTTGATGTTTAAACTTGTGAATTTCAACTCAAGATAATATCTAAACTTGGAGAAACAACCTAAAAAATTTTAATGCTCAAAAATCAACTTATCATGGTTGATTCCCTAATGTCTTAAAGTTTAAACGATCAATCCATAAATGCCCATGTTTTAATTCAAGACATATCAATAAAAATCATAACTTAATCAAAATTCATTCTAATAGTGGTATGAGAGAATCACATGAGAATAAGGAAAAATTTAGGAATTTCTGATAATGATATAGAAGACCCCCCCACACTTAAGATGTACATTGCCCTCAATGTACAAAGATAAATATATTGAAAAATATTGATATATAATCATAAGATAGGGAGAGAAGTGAAACTTCCTGAATGATGAATGAACTCCTTGAATTGGAGTTATAGAGAATAATCGGCCGAGGCAATGATTAGAGTGGAGGAGGATATTTCGGTGGTGGTAGAGGTTCATTAGTCCATAAGCCCTGCGCCAAAAGAATATTATATCTGGTAGTAGCTATGGTCGTGGTCGAGCAGGACATGGCAGTCGTGGAGAACCTTTTCTAGTAGAGTTTTTAGTTCCTAAGTGATGATGAGCTTTGGAGCTCTTTATAACTGTGATAAAATCAAGAACTCTTTAGGAAATATAAAGAAGCATAATTACTCGTAATGAAATAGCCGAAACTATAAATTATTCAATAAAAATTATAGAATCGAAAATTAAAATAATATTAAAGAAAAATAAAATAAAAAGTACTTAAAGAAGATAAATAAAGATAAAAGTGGAAATAAAAATAAAAAAAAGTCTTTAAACATCGTCATCGCCGGATGGTTCGCGAGGTGGTGGTGGTGATGAGCTGTGAAGGTGCTGACAAATCTGATGAAGAGTAGCATCAATGTAATCAAAACGCTGAAAACACTGCTGCCCAAATTGAGTAACACGCTTAGAGATGTCAGAGTATAAAGCCGCCGCATGAACTGGACGATGATTGGGTGGTGGCTGAGATGGTGGGTTCTCATGACGTGGAGGGACATCATTAGTAATGTCCTCTGGGTCCTCCTCCTCGGTGGACTGGATGAGGTGGTACTGAGAAGGGTAGGTTCCACGTCGTTTCTCGATCATCCTCATATGTAGCATACTCGAGATGCCCTGTGGGGGCATCTGGCAGATGAGAGTGAGGGAGGATGATTATGCCGCTGTGTTGAGGAGCCCAAAGTGCCGAGCCAGTAGAGTCACATAGGGCCCGATAGAGATAACTCCTCTCTTATGCCGCTCCGTCTGATGGCAGATGGCGAGGGCAATGAAATAAGCAATGTCGAAGATGTGCCCGTTCGCCATGCTCCACAGGAAATAGGCGTCGTGAGTATTGACGACTCTGGTGCTCTCTCGCCGTCCTGTCAGAGTGTAGGCCAAGATGGCGTGTAGGTATCGCAAGGATGGGGCGAGGGCTGATGCCTTAGAGCGGCTAGGATCATAGGTGGCCAAGGCAGGGATGAGGTCCTTCCAGCACTTTGAGGGAAAGTAGTGGATGTAGCGATAGAGGGTGTCGAGTTCATTGTCATCCATGAACTCTTCTGTGTACAGCCCTAGTGCAATTCCAAACTCCGATACACTCAACTGGTGCATTAGACCACCAAGGCAGAACTGGATTGTTCCAGGATCGTCGAAGTTTGTGATGACGACCTAAAGATGGAAGGTCGAATAGAGTTCCATTGTGAGCTCGAGGTACGTAGACTCGATGATCTCAAAGAAGAGCCCCCACAGTTCAGTCGTCAAGAGGGCTCGGACCGCGTCAACCATTTGAATTTGTTCAAGTGTGGCCCAGTCAATGCAGCGGCCCACACTTAGAGGTCGGGCCCGTAATATCTGAAATAGTTCCTCCTAGGGTCCCAAGGGAAACTAGAGGAACGGGTGCCTAATCTTTGCGATAGGACCCGAGGATGATGCTGCTCCTTTCCTCTTCTTTGAGGTGGGGACAGCGATCTTCTTACCATGTGAGGTTGACATTGTATACCTGCAATGAAGAGTTGAAGTTATATACTCCCCAAGAATGTACGCGTGTTAACACTGAATAAGAATATTTCATGGGGCTCGCGTACTAGACTAAAACAACCAAAGTAAATATATCAAGTCATTATTATGAATAGGACTATAAGAGTAATGCAAACGGTAATATCTAGTGAATGAATGCATATGGGTTTGATAATATGAAATATGGTGTGGGTAAGCATGAAAACCATGGAAACACAAAAAGAAATGGATAAATGTATCCTAGAATGGAAAATTTCTAACAAAGAGTATAAGTATTATTATAAAAACGCAAGAGGAAAGACCTTTGGGTCGTCGAAGGTGGTGCTGTGGTCAGTGCACGGGTGTGGCAGGTAGGCCGTGGGAAGTTGTAGCGGCTAGAGTTAGAGATTTTAGGGAAGGGGTGATGAATAGTGAGGGGTTTATATAGATTTGGGGCACACGGCTGTGGGGCACTCCCGTGTGCCTTCATTTTAGCCCGTGTGTTTCGAGATTTTGAATTTGGACACGTCTAAAATTCGTCACACGCCCAGTGTTCTTTGGGTGTGTTGATGCACACAGACGTGTCGCTCAGTCGTGTTCTACTTCGTTCGATTTTCCTACGCCTGTATATATAGGTGCATGCCCGTGTTGTTTTATCAGGCTTGAGCACGGGTGGTGGGCATGGGCGTGTTGCACGTTCGTGCTAAATTCTCAGTTTCAACCATGGTTTCTCAACACGGGCATGTCGCAAGCCCGTGTTGTTTTGATAGACCCGTCCACGGCCACATCGCACAGCCGTGGTGACTTATCGCATCCCGTGTTTTTGGAAAATTTTTCCCTATTTTCACACGGCCATATCGCACGACGTGTCTCCTCCCATGGTGTGAGCACAGCCTAAGACACGCCCGTGTGCCTGACCATGTAGATTAGAAAACCTGTGTTTCAAGGACTCGGTTAGTGAATAGATGTTAAAAACTAAATTTTTAAAGAAATCAATACTGTTAGTACTTGGGTTGCCTCCCGAGAAGTGCTTATTTATAGTCTAAGCTCGACTTACCTCTCTTTTTGCGTGGTCATAGTGGTTCGAGGAGTTTACACTCCTCATCCCTACTATCAGTTTTATTAACATAAGGGTTAAGACAAGTACTATTTACCTTGAACGTGCCGAATTTGGGATGAATTATCTCGACTGTTTCGTATGAAAAAATGCTAAGTACCGTAAGAGGGATTTCTTCATTCGGTTCAAAATGATAATACGAGGGTCTGCTCTATCTAATAGCACTTTGTCTCCAACCTTAAGTTGATTTGGGGAAAAATTTAGCTTGTCATGGCGTGATTTTGGTGTATCGTGTGTTTTCGGTTTATGTGTCTTCCATTCATCTAGTTCCTCGATTTGTAGCCTTCGTTCTTCATAGATAGGTCCTTTGTTGTTGCTTGAACATGGCTCATGTATGTTCTTCGAACCTATTTCCTGCAAAGTAGGTTGCACTACATGGTCAGTTTTAGTAGGATGATTTATACCACCACCTTCAATTTTTGATATGTTACTCGAATTACGAGCTTGAAGGGTGATTGTTTCATCTCCCACACAAAGTGTGAGTTCACCTGTGCCAACATCAATTATTGTTCTAGCAGTTGCTAAAAAGGGCCTTCCTAAAATTAAGGGAACATTACTATCCTCTTCTATGTCTAAAAAAATGAAATCAACTAGGAATATAAATTTGTTAATTTTAACGAATACATCTTCAATAATACCCCCAAGAAATCTGATTGTTTTATCGGCTAATTGAATACTCATCCTAGTTTGTTTGGGTTTCCCAAGACCTAGTTGCTTAAACATTTTGTAAGGCATGACATTGATACTAGCCCCTAAATCAGCCAAAGCATTATTAACATCTAAGCTACCAATTAAATAAGGAATCGTAAAACTCCCTAGATCTTTTAATTTGTTGGCCAGCTTATTCTGTAGTATGGCTGAGCAAACCACATTTAGCTCCACATGCGGCGCTTCATCCAACTTCTGCTTTTTTGTTAAAAGCTCCTTTAAGAATTTGTCTGCGTTTGGCATCTGTGAAAAAGCTTCAATAAACGGTAAGTTAATATGTAATTTCTTTAATAATTTAAGGAATTTACCGAATTGTTTGTCTGTGCGGTCTTTTCTTGTCACATTGGAATATGGCATACGAGGTTTGTACTCTTTACTTACCGGTGTTTGTTCACTATGGTCTTTCTCACCTCTACTTTTACTTACCACAATTCCTTGCCTCGGTTCTAGTTTAGGTTCCACTAACCCTTCCTTGTCTTGGATGGTAATTGCGTTGAGTTGTTCCCTTGGGTTAGATTCAGTGTTACTCAGCAGGCTACCTTGTGGTCGTTCAGATATTAATTTGGCGAGCTATCCTATCTGAGTTTCGAGCCCTTAGATTGACGCTTATTGATTCTTAAGTGTTGTCTCGGTATTCTAAAAATGAATTTCTGACACCGAGATGAATTTTGTTAGCATCTCCTCAAGGTTCGGCTTTTTGGTGGTTATTGGAAGCCTGAAGGTGGTGGTCTCTGATTCCCTTGGCCTTCCCATGAGAAATTTGGGTGGTTCCTCCAACCTGTATTGTAAGTATTACTATAAGTATTATTTTGAGATCAAGGATTATTACCTATGTAATTTAACTGTTCGTTCTCCATGTTGTAGCCGTAGGGTGGGTATTCTGAATTACTTTATCCACCTTCACTTGCTTCACACTACATTACTGGGTGAACCTGTGAAGAATTAAGAAAACCGTCAATTTTTCTATTCCAAAAGTTCTACCTGATTAGAGAGCATGGTGACCGAATTGATGTTAAAAACGCTGGCTGTTTTCGTTAGTTTTGTCCTCATAACTTGCCATTGATAATTATTCAGTCTATAAATTCATAAGCATCCTCAGGTGTCTTATTATTGATAGTTCCACCAGTAGCTGCGTCAATCATCTGTCTAGTCGAAGGATTCAGGCCATTGTGAAACGTTTGAACTGTAGCCAGAGTGGTAACCCATAGTAAGGGCATCTTCGCAAAAGGTCATTGTATCTCTCTCATGCATCGTAGAGTATTTCTAAATCCATCTACACAAAAGAAGAGATATCATTACGTAATTTAGCCGTTTTAGCCGGCGAAAAATATTTTAATAAAAAATTTTCGGTCATTTGTTCCCAAGTAGTGATTGACCCTCGTGGTAACATGTTCAACCACTATTTAGCTTTGTTCCTCAATGAAAAAGGGAATAATCGAAGGCTAATGGCATTATCAGAAACGCCATTGATTTTAAAAGTGTCACAAAATTCTAAAAAATTCGCCAAATGAGCGTTTGGGTCCTCGTCCTGCAAACCATCAAACTGAACAAACTGTTGGATCATTTGAATGGTGTTTGGTTTCAGTTCAAAATTATTCTCAGCAATAGCAGGCCTAACTATGCTCGATTCAGTTCCTGTTAAAGAAGGTTTAGCATAATCATACATAGTATGCGGAGTAGGGTTCTAATTTACTGGATCAGCGGCAATCGCAGGAGGTAGCAGATTTTTCTAGTTTTCAGCCATCTCCTTAGTTGTGGTTGAAATATCGTCCTCTTGCTCTTTCTCTGTGTATCATAAGCTTCGCCTTATTTCTCTTCGGTTTCTGCGAACTGTGCGATCGATCTCACTATCAAACAGTAATGGTCCCGACGGGTTTCTTCTAGTCATACACTATAAAAACCTGCCAGGAACGAATAAAGAAAAATTAGAAAAGAAAATAAAAATTTAAATTGCAAAAAAAGTAAAATGGCTAAAGTAATAAAAATTGAGTGTTCCTAATATCTTAGTTCCCCAGCAACGGCGCCAAAAACTTGATACGTGATATTCGCGACAGGTTTTAAAGATTTATAATTAATCGTTCTTGAAACTAACTATTATCATGATGAAGGCAAGTGTACCTATCGAACAGTAGTATAACTTTAGCAAGACCGGATTGTCGAACCCAAAGGAACCAAGAGTACTAGTAATTACTTCATTTTTATTATCTAGCCGAAAAATCAAGGGATTTGTTTATCTAAACTAATTAACTAAACTAAGGATGCATAGAGAGAAATTGGGGAAAAACTTTTGGGAAAATTCGATTTATTAAGACAATACCCACGGAAAAATCCACCTAGATTTCACTTGTTATTTGACTCTGAATCAGACGATTTATTCATTTGACTTGATCTGTAGAAATTCTTAAGTTATACTATTATCTCTCTCGAGACTAATAACGTCTAACCCTAGGTTGATTAATTGAAATCTCTTTCTAATTAACACCCTAGTGTTGCATTAACTCCATCTATAGATCCCCTTATTAGGTTTCACCATAATCCGGTAAAATCTTATCACCCCATTTCTAGGCATGCAATCAACTCCACTTAATTACGAAAAATTTACTCTTAGACTAGGTCTTTTCCTCCTCTGAATAAGAGCATTAACTTGAATCAATATCCTGGAATATTAAAACAAGAATTAAGAACACATAATTAAGAACAAGTCAAATATTTATCATACAATTCAGATAATAATAACAAGATCTGTCTTAGGTTTCATTCCCCTTAGGTATTTAGGGGGTTTAGTTCATACTTAAGAAAGAAAACATCTCGAAAGAATAAAGATAAAAAACATAAAGAAAACCCAAAACCCCTGAATAAAAATTGAAGGGAGATCTTCAGTCTTAACGATGAATCCGGCTTCTGAGATGGATCAATAGGCATCTATTGAGTAATTCCTTGCCTCTTACTCCGTGTGTCCATTCTAAGTGCCTCATCAGGTGTTTAAATAGGCTTTTGAATGCCTAAGAGCCCTCAAAAATGGCCTTTTCCGAATAGGATTATACTTAGGCTTGGCAGGGACACGCCCGTGTGACACGCCCGCTCCAGCCCGTGGTCAAGGTTGTTAAATAGGCACGGGCATGTAGTCTAATCATGTAAGTCGGGCTTTGATCCTGCCAAATGGATACGGTTATGTGGCTTACTCGTGTCAGGAAGTACAGGCCGTGTTGATTTCCCATGTGGGTCTCTTTTTTCCATTTTCGGCCCGTTTTTCACTCTTTTTTTACTCTCCTATGCTCACCTAAGTATTAAACATGAAATTAAAGAGTTAAGAGCATCGAATTCACCAAATCTAAGGAGAAACCATCCATAAATGTGCTAAGCATGGGATAAAAATATGTATAGATTATGATTTATCATGCACCCTTCCTATACGTGATGTAGTAGTCATACCCAAGCAAGTACGTATGTCATTTCTTGACTGCCATGAGAACCGCAAGCATTTCCTTATCGTAGATGGAAAGTACTTGATGCTTCACTCATAATATTTTGTTGAAGAATACCATGAGTCTCCCTTTTTGGTGTAATACAGCCCCAACCCCTTGACCACATGTGTCAGTATCGATGCAAAATTCTTCATTAAAATTAGGAAGACATAGCACTGGTGCTTGGCATATTGCTTGCTTTAGCAACTCAAACGCTGCTTGTTCACTTTCGGTCCAATTTCAGGGAATGTCTTTCTTAAGCAAGTTGGTTAAAGGTAGTGCCATGACCTCATATTTCCTTAAAAATCTTCTATAGTAACCCAAAAGGCCTATGAAGCCCATCAATTCTTTGATCGATTTGGGAGTAGGCCAATTTGAAACTCCTTCAACTTTTGTAGCATTTATTGTTACCTTCCCCGCAGATATAACATGCCCCAGATATTCTATTTGATGAGTGCCAAAAGCACATTTACTTTGCTTGACAAATAGGTGGTTGTTCCTTAAAAGTTGCAGCACCTCTCATAAATGCCTCATATGTTAGGTCCAGTTACAGGAATAAACCAGTATGTCATCAAAAAATACCAAGACCGATCTTCTTAATAAGTTTTTGAAGATAACATTCATTACTGTCTGGAAGGTTGAAGGAGCATTGGTTAAGCCGAAGGGCATAACCAAGAATTCATAATGCCTTTCATGTGTTTTGAAAGCTATTTTGAAGATGTCCTCTTCATGTATCCTAATTTGGTGATAGCCCGATCGAAGGTCTAACTTGGAGAAAAATAGGACTTGTCCCAGTTCATCCAATAATTCTTCTATAATAGGTATGGGAAACCTATCCTTAATGGTAAGTTCATTCAAGTGGTGGTAAACTATGCACAAATGACAACTCCCATCCTTTTTCTTGACCATTACGACAGGTGAAGAAAATGGGCTATTACTATCCCATATGATTCCAGCTTGCAGCATCTCCTTAATGAGTTTCTCAATTTCTTTCTTCTGTAATGTAGGGTGTCTATAGGGCCTCACATTAATCACCTTTGTTTCATCGTGCAATGGTATTCTATGATCTAGTGTTCTTACAGGAAGAAGTGCATTTGGTATCCTGAACACATCATCGTATTCCATTAATAGTAGTTGTAAGTCTGCCTGGGTGAGAGCAGGTGTCATTTTCAGCATGGTATGTTGATCTGTAGCCAACATCTTGGGACAAGATCCGAGTGGTGTCATATGCAAACATTTGGACATTTGGTGACCCTTAAGTATTTGTAAGCTTCCTGCTTGAATACCTTGCAGCATGCAATTTTGCCCCCCATGCTCGAACCTCATAGTGAGAGACTGAAAATTCCAAATAATAGCTCCTAAAGAAAGTAGCCACTATATTCCTAGCACTAAGTTGCACCCTTTCACCGGAAGGACCATAAAATCGTTGCAAACTTGTAGCCTTGTGTTTGCCATTTAATAGTTCTACATAGCCCTCTTGTGTACAAACTTCCCCCATCCGTGACCATAATCTTCATTTGTTTAGCTGGTTTAATCGGTAAGTTACACCTCTTGATGATTTTGGAGTCCACAAAGTTGTGTGTACTCCCTGAGTCGACTAATATTAGCACATCTAATTGCCCAATTTTGGCTACTATTATCATAGTGTTGTGTCCTTGGGATCCTTGTAAGGCATGTAATAAGAGAACGGAGGGGTTGGTTTCAGCTTCTAGTTCTGTATTTTCAAGTTGCTCCAGGCAGTACTAAAACTCCTATGTTTGTAAGGTTATGGTTTCCACTCCCAACTCATTATGAGATCCTACAACCAACTGGTATAGTTGGGACTTCACGCATTTGTGTCCTGGAGCATACTTTGCGTTGCACCAAAAACATAGACCTTTTTTTCTCCTATCCTCTATTCCGGCTTGAGAGAAGGATTTGGTAGGGGTTCGATGACTGTTTAGAGGGGTTTTTTGATGGCCAAGGTTCGACAAAGATCCTCCAAAAGCTGGTACATGACTGATAGGTTTAGGGTTAAAAAAGAGAGGTTTAGAGTACCCCCCACTCCCTCCAACCAAGGGAGGCCTTTTAATAATATTTGTCGATACAATACCTTCTACATGTCTGGCTAACATATACACCTCTACCAATGTTTGAGGTTTGAATAGTCTGATATACTGACCAACTTCTGCTTTGAGATTACTTATGAATATGCTTAATGCATAGGGTTTAGGCAAGTGTAACTGGTTGAGGATACTTACAAACTGGTCATGGAACAGGTCCACCGTTCCCTGTTGCTTCAAGGTTACCAGCTCAGTCATCGCGTCAGTGAAGTTGGAGGAGCCTAATCTCTCTTGCAAACTTCGAGCATAGGTTTCCCAAGATAACATTTGAAGTCCACCTTGTCTTTGGCTGAAAAAATAGTGCCAATCCAGGGCTTTTCCTTCCATATAGAGCATAACAGTTCGCACATTATCCTGTTCCAACACACCTTTAGCTTCGAAAAATTGCTCTAACTTCGACCACCACCTCGAAAGTCTTTACCATGAAACCTAGAGTATTTGAACTTGAAGTTTCTACCCATAGAGTCTAAGGTACTAGCCCTTGAATGTATGCCTATATGACTAGACTCAACCATAGGTGATAGCAAAAGCGACTCCTTTGGTGGGAACCTAGGAGGTGTGCCCCCTAATACCCCCTTTCCCTTGTCCGACGTTTGTCCCTGAGTAGGTGGTGTCGCATGCCCTATCCGCTGTTCAAAAAATTTTTGAAGCTCGATGTGAATGCCAACTTTTACATTTTCGTGAAACTCTTTGAAGCGAGACTCCATTCGAGCGTCCATTTGGGCTAAGTTAGTTTGCAGTTGAGTGAGTTCCTGTTGCATCAGTCTCATGTCTTTCTGCATAGTTCCATGCCCTTTTGTAATCTCGTGGTGACACCCTCACCGGCCATCGAGCCGTCGGTAACGTCACTGGAGAAACAAGAGATGAGGAAGGAAGAAGTAAAAGAAGAAGAGAAAAAGGATGTTGAGAAAAGAAACCAAAAGAGGAGAATAACCGAGTTTTTTTCATAATCCCCCTCATGTCTATCATAGGAGGTTAAAAGAGTGCAACAACAAACAGAAAGACAGCTGTCAATACAAAGAGGACAAAACTCACCGTTTAAAAAAAATAAAACAAACAAACGCAGCGTTTAACAACATGGAATTAGAAATTAAAAACAGTTTGAAATTAACAGAGTTGAAACCGTGGCCTTCCATTTTGGTCTGAATTAAATTTTCAGCGCGAGAACATGGTAGCTGATGTGTAACGCCCCAATTTTCGGGAATCCTATAAATGTTGGCATAGGTTTAATTATGTTAGTGGGCCTCTAGAAAGCACAAGCTTAAGATAGAACCCGACAATTTTAGTTAATTTTAGTTCCATAAGAAAAATGCGGTGAAATTATGAAATAGAACCTATGTGAAAATGTTTGAAAATGCTATAGGCTAAATTGAAGTGGCCAAATAAATAGGAGTGCAAAATAGGAGGATTTGCATGACAAACCTCCCATTTTACATATAGTGGCTGGTCATCATGTTGTTGTAGACAAAATGAACACTTGATATCCATAATTTATGGTACAAATTGATACAAATTGATAATAGGTTAGGTAAATGTTTCATGATAATAGGTTAGGTAAGTGTTCCATGATAATAGGTTAGGTAAATGTTCCATGATAATAGGTTAGGTAAATGTTCCATGATAATGGGTTAGGTAAATGTTTCATGATAATGGGTTAGGTAAATGTTTCATGATAAGAATTTCATGTCTTTTGTATTAAAGAATTAAATGGATGAAATATGAAGTTTTATTAAAAGAAAAAGGGGTGAAAAGAACAAAGTTTTGTCCATCTTTGTTCATCATAGCTGAAAGTTAGAGAAGAGAAAAAGAGGAGAAAGCTCTTGAGTATTTGGTCATTAGGAGGAGGAAAATTGAAGGTAAGTTCTTGGTACCTTGCTTCTATCTTGAGGTTCATGAGTTCTTCTTGATTCTACCTTAACTCTTGAAGTATATTTTGATTTTTAGTTGTGTTGTGAACATTTAGTCATGAATTAAAATGAAGGAAATGGTTGTTGTTTCATGTTCTTTTGATGAAAAATGGAAGATAGGTGAAGTTGAGCCAAACAAATGAACATGCATGTGCCTTAGATGCTAAAGGGAAAAATCGGCTAACATGTTGTGCTTTAAAATGATGAAATGGAGATTATACTTAAGTAAAATCATAGATATGTGATGATTGATTGGTGATATACATGTTTAAATAACATGCATGCAAGTTAGGTGTGAAAGGGTGATTTGGTAATAAATCTGCTTGGGACAGCAGCAGTAACGTGATTTTGGAAAATCACCATAAATTGTGGGAGATGAATTAGAAGCTGAATAAATTATTTAATTAAAGCTTATTGAGTCTAGTTTCTAATGAAATAAACAAGAACATATTTTGAATTCTGTACAATGAGAAATTTGATTCGTAATGAAGAGTGGTCAGATTAGTCAAACAGTGAAACATGGGAAACTTTGAGAAAAATCTGGTATTGATTGGATAAACCAAAATTCTGAAAATTTTATGGATAGAAGATATATGAGTCTATTTTCAGGAAAATTAACGGAACTTGATTTGGAGTTTCGTAGCTCCAGTTATAAATGATTTAGTGACTGTTGCTCAGGAAGATAGCTTGCAGTGAAATTATGATTATGTGGTAAACATTGACAAAAATTTGTTAATGGGTTGCTTATTGATTTCTTATAAGCTTACTATGATCTGTAGGTGTGGTTGGCCGAATATTGTAAGGGATTAATACGCAGTTCGTATTTGAATAGTTAGATTAACGTGTTAGTAATCCAATTGTAGGCGGCTCGTGTGTGGATCTTGTCAACATATCGTCGCAAACAGGTGTGTAACTAACACCCTCTTTCTTAGTCTAGATTGGCAAAAGTCGAAAAGTCCAAATGCCGAAAACCGGTATTTTGTAGATTTGCGAGTGTGCGAATGCTCGTGAGGTAAATCGATTAATGTTTTTGGTAAGTTACAATGTTTGGACGCAAAGTGCATGATTTACGTGCCCTCGATATTTTTGGGCTTAATGGGCCAAAATTGGAATGATGGGCCAGGGCCCAATTCGGTAAGAACCCTCGATGCGTGATTACGTAGTACGTGAAAGGTAAGAATATGCATGAAAAACCCTAAAATAGATAAATTACTGAAATACCTTTAAAAGTGAAAATTTCTGATTTTACCCTATGAGATAAATTACCAAATACCCCTAGGGTTAAATTGACTTAAATGCATGTTTGATGTTGTTATTTCTTGCATGCCATGTTGTTATTATCGATGCATGGAATGGGATATTGACGGAGGAAGTCTTGAAAGTGGCTTGTCCACGTCTTGGAGGCTTTGCCTCAATTATTGATAAGCGAGCGACAATGTTGCAAGCTGTGGAGTGTTAAATTTGGGTGGGTTGAGCTATCCCCATATGGAGTGTATGGCTGGTGCGGGTGGAGTGTAGTGGTTGGTGGGTTGAGTAGTCTCCCAAATGGGCTTGCATATGTTATTGATGTTGCATGTATTTTGAAATGGGCCTATGGGCCATCTTGTTATCTGAATAAGGGCTAAGGCCCGGTTTATTATAATCTGAAAAGGGCTCGCCCAGTACCACTTATTACTGAATGGGCTTAGGCCCAATGGGCTTGAGTGACTTGGGCTTTGAATGGGTTTTCCTTACACATCGAGTTTCCCCAAACTCACCCTTTTATTTTCATCCACGCGGTAATCCCCAACCATAGTGGGCTTGGAGTCGTGAGGAATTGAGTGGCCACCCGTTCGAAAGTTTGATTTTCTTACCGTGAGCTGGACATCCTTTTATTTACGTTTGAAGTTTTTGGGCTTTTAAATGTAATAAGGCCGCTTTTTTATTTTTGGTGGTTTTTAATATGTATTCCTAAGATAGGTAATACTTATTTTAACTGTTGAAATTGGATGGCTTTAAGGCGCGTTTTCAAAAACAACAATTGATTTCAAAATAACACGACAACAAGCAAAGCTTCCGCAATGAAAGTATTTTCCAAAATTAATCACTTTTCCTAAAAATGACTTAATCGAATCAGTTTCCTAGAAATATCCATGACGTTAAGGTGTGGCAATGACGGTATGCATGTTTAGGATTGGATCCGAAAGGAGCTTGGTACTTAAGCAGTCTGATGGACTCATCACCTCTTTTCCAGTTTTCTACCTGGTGCACAGCTTCCATTCACTTTAACCCTTAATGAATTAATCTTTTGAACATCAAGTACGATTTTCTAGACTTAGAATGGAAATTTTTTTTTTACGTTTTTGATGTGGCATGCCGGATCCGGCCATAACTTCTGGGCCCGGTTTGGGGTGCTACATTTAGTGGTATCAGAGCCTAGGTTACAACAACTCGACTGTGGAATGGGTTTACAAAAGCAAAGATTTTTGAAAGCGAAAATTTTATAAAGAATGCGAAAAACTTGATCTTCAAAATTTAGATCTTTAGAAGGTGGCATTTCGAATCTCCGGCTCAAGTCTGTAAGTATTCTGAATATTTTCCTGAATTATCATGTCATCTTGAAACCCTATTAGGATACTTTAGATAGGATGATCTGAAACCATAGGAAAATCGATAAGAGATGAAGCGTAGCTAGACTTGATTCTGCGAAAACAAACTCGAACTCATATGTCTCGATTCATAAAACATCTATAATAAATCTTGGAATATTAATTGATGCATAAAATTCGTAATCAAGATAATACGATATGAGTACAAGAGGTCGTGGACGGCCGAGGAAGTGCTCGGCGAGATCTTCGTCTTTGAGACATATCTTGGCGGTGGATGCACCGTACCACCGCAACAAAGGTAGAGTCTCATGATCGCGGTGCGAGGATGATGCCCTATCACAGCAATACTTCATGTTCTAGAAAGCGGTTGCGGGACAAGTTAAGGCAACGAAATTTGAGGATCGATTTACGAGCGACTCAAGCCAACGGAGCGGAGATCTTTATAGGTGCGTCTGGTATAGCCCGAATGTGGCGGAATATTGGTTGGAGGCCACGAGAATGAATTATGGACAACTTGGACCGCTCGAGGAGATTGTGAGTGGGGTATCTGTACTAAGTCATTTGAGTCACTTTCGGTTAGGGTAGACAAAGCGTATAGGAATGTACCCTTAGAAACTCAAGGTAAGATTTTCCTGGAGATCGATGGAGTTACCATTCGAGAGTTTGATCTCATTTTAGGAATGGGTGGCTTGTTAAGCATAAAGCGACTCTGGATTGTCTTGCTAAACGAATGGTGTTAAGGACCACAAAGGATGAGGAGGTTATGGTGATAGGTGAGCGAAGGATTATTTGTCCAATGTGGTGTCGGCATTAAGAGCCGAAAAGTGGATTCGGAAGGTTGTGAGGTCTATTTGGCATTTGTAAGTCGGTTAGAAGAGGAGGGCCGACGGTGGATAAGGTTAGGACCGTAAAGGAGTTCCAAGATGTTTTTAGGAGGAGCTTCCAAGTTTGCCTCGAACCAGAAATTGAGTTTGGAATAGACTTGTTGCACGGAATGGCGCTGTGTCAATCACACCGTATAGGATGGCACAGAAGGAGTTAGTAGAGTTAAATGCTCAAATTCAAGAGTTGTTGGATAGGGGCTTTATTAGGACAAGCGTGTCTTCATGGGGAGCACCGGTGCTAATCGTGAAGAAGAAGGATGGTACAATGCGGATGTGCATTGATTATCGCCAGTTGAACAAACTGATAATTAAGAATAAGTATCCACTGCCAAGGGTTGACGAGCTATTCGACTAGCTTAGAGGAGCTTCTGTATTTTCTAAGATCGACCTTCGATCTGGTTATCATCAGTTAAGGGTTAAGGAGTCAGATATCCATAAGACGGCATTCAGGACTCGGTATGGTCATTACGAGTTTTTGGTTATGCCATTTGGACTGATGAACGCTCCTGCAGCGTTTATGGATCTGATGAATCATGTGTTCCAACCATTTTTAGATCAATTTGTAGTCGTCTTTATTGACGATATCCTGGTATATTCTGAAACTAAAACGAAACATGATGAGCATCTCCGTATAGTGCTATAAGTATTAAGGGAGAAGAAACTCTTTGCGAAGTTCAGCAAGTGTGAATTTTGGTTGAGGGAGGTAACTTTCTTAGGACATGTGGTCTCTGCTGAGGGGATTAAAGTGGACCCTCAGAAAATTGAAGCGATTTTGGAATGGAAGCCGCCTAGGTCAGTGTCGGACATATGGAGTTTCCTAGGACTGGCAGGATACTACAGAAGGTTTGTAGAAGGTTTTTCTGTGATGGCAGCACCCCTGATAAAACTCATAAGGAAAGGAGTACCGTTTGTATAGACTAAGAAGCAGTAGGAAGCTTTTGAGAAGTTGAATAAAGTTACATTGAAGCACTGTGTTAATTCAATAGAGTCCAGGAATGATTTTCTTGTGTATAGTGATGCATCACACGTGGGTTTGGGCTGCGTGTTAATGCAAGAGGGTAAGGTGGTTGCATATGCATCACGATAGCTTAAGCCTCATGAGGAAACTATTTGACTCATGATTTAGAGTTGGCGATGATATTTGCACTTAAGATTTGGAGACATTACTTGTGCGGAGAAAGGTGTATCATATACACTAACCATAAGAGTCTTAAGTATTTGTTGACTCGAAGGAGCTGAACCTTAGGCAAAGGAGATGGATTGAGTTGCTTAAGGATTATGGTATTCGATCGAGTATCACCCAAGCAAGGATAATGTAGTAACCGATGCTCTAAGTCGTAGAGTCAGATGTCGATCCGAGAGCAATGTTTGCTCCTCTGAGTCGTATGATGATGGAAGTCTGTTGGTGAGTTGCAAGTGAGGCCAACTTTGGTGAATCAGATTAAGGAAAAAGCTGTTGAACGATGAGTCTTTGGTCGCTCGTTTTCAACAAGTTAAGGAAGGAAACTTCGAGTTTGGGAGCGGAGGAGGCGATGCAATAGCAATACCCTCATCTGTTTGGATTAGGTAAATTTCGAGGACGAAATTTCTTTAAGGAGGGTAGAGTTATAACGCCCCAATTTTGGGAATCCTATAAATGTTGGCATAGGTTTAATTATGTTAGTGGGCCTCTAGAAAGCACAAGCTTAAGATAGAACCCGACAATTTTAGTTAATTTTTGTTCCATAAGAAAAAGCGGTGAAATTATGAAATAGAACCTATGTGAAAATGTTTGAAAATGCTATAGGCTAAATTGAAGTGGCCAAATAAATAGGAGTGCAAAATAGGAGGATTTGCATGACAAACCTCCCATTTTACATGTAGTGGCTGGTCATCATGTTGTTGTAGACAAAATGAACACTTGATATCCATAATTTATGGTACAAATTGATACAAATTGATAATAGGTTAGGTAAGTGTTTCATGATAATAGGTTAGGTTAGTGTTCCATGATAATAGGTTAGGTAAATGTTCCATGATAATAGGTTAGGTAAATGTTCCATGATAATGGGTTAGGTAAATGTTTCATGATAATGGGTTAGGTAAATGTTTCATGATAAGAATTTCATGTCTTTTGTATTAAAGAATTAAATGGATGAAATATGAAGTTTTATTAAAAGAAAAAGGGTGAAAAGAACAAAGTTTTGTCCATCTTTGTTCATCATAGCTGAAAGTTAGAGAAGAGAAAGAGAGGAGAAAGCTCTTGAGTATTTGGTCATTAGGAGGAGGAAAATTGAAGGTAAGTTCTTAGTACCTTGCTTCTATCTTGAGGTTCATGAGTTCTTCTTGATTCTACCTTAACTCTTGAAGTATATTTTGATTTTTAGTTGTGTTGTGAACATTTAGTCATGAATTAAAATGAAGGAAATGGTTGTTGTTTCATGTTCTTTTGATGAAAAATGGAAGATAGGTGAAGTTGAGCCAAACAAATGAACATGCATGTGCCTTAGATGCTAAAGGGAAAAATCGGCTAACATGTTGTGCTTTAAAATGATGAAATGGAGATTATACTTAAGTAAAATCATAGATATGTGATGATTGATTGGTGATATACATGTTTAAATAACATGCATGCAAGTTAGGTGTGAAAGGGTGATTTGGTAATAAATCTGCTTAGGACAGCAGCAGTAACGTGATTTTGGAAAATCACCATAAATTGTGGGAGATGAATTAGAAGCTGAATAAATTATTTAATTAAAGCTTATTGAGTCTAGTTTCTAATGAAATAAACAAGAACATATTTTGAATTCTGTACAATGAGAAATTTGATTCGTAATGAAGAGTGGTCAGATTAGTCAAACAGTGAAACATGGGAAACTTTGAGAAAAATCTGGTATTGATTGGATAAACCAAAAATTCTGAAAATTTTATGGATAGAAGATATATGAGTCTATTTTCAGGGAAAATTAACGGAACTTGATTTGGAGTTTCGTAGCTCCAGTTATAAATGATTTAGTGACTGTTGCTCAGGAAGATAGCTTGCAGTGAAATTATGATTATGTGGTAAACATTGACAAAAGTTTGTTAATGGGTTGCTTATTGATTTCTTATAAGCTTACTATGATCTGTAGGTGTGGTTGGCCGAATATTGTAAGGGATTAATACGCAGTTCGTATTTGAATAGTTAGATTAACGTGTTAGTAATCCAATTGTAGGCGGTTCGTGTGTGGATCTCGTCAACATATAAATCGCAAGCAATGTGTGTAACTAACACCCTCTTTCTTAGTCTAGATTGGCAAAAGTCGAAAAGTCGAAATGTCGAAAACTGGTATTTTGTAGATTTGCGAGTGTGCGAATGCTTGTGAGGTAAATCGATTAATGTTTTTGGTAAGTTACAATGTTTGGACTGCAAAGTGCATGATTTCTGTGCCTCGATATTTTTGGGCTTAATGGGCCAAAATTGGAATGATGGGCCACCAGGTCCAATTCGGTAAGAACCTCGCTCACGTGATTACGTAGATACGTGAAAGGTAAGAATATGCATGAAAAACCCTAAAATAGATAAATTCTGAAATACCTTTAAAAGTGAAAAATTTGATTTTACCCCTAGGAGATAAATTACCAAATACCCCAGGGTTAAATTGACTTAAATGCATGTTTGATTGTTGTTATTTCTTGCATGCCATGTTGTTATTATCGATGCATGGATTTGGGATATTGACGGAGGAAATCTTGAAAGTGGCTTGTCCACGTACTAGAGGCTTTGCCTCAATTTATTGATAAGCGAGCGGCAATGCCGCAAGCTGTGGAGTGTTAAATTTGGGTGGGTTGAGCTATCCCCATATGGAGTGTATGGTGATGCGGTGGAGTGTAGTGGTTGGTGGGTTGAGTAGTCTCCCCAAATGGGCTTGCATATGTTATTGATGTTGCATGTATTTTGAAATGGGCCTATGGGCCATCTTTGTTATCTGAATAAGGGCTAAGGCCCGGTTTATTATAATCTGAAAAGGGCTCGCCCATACCACTATTACTGAATGGGCTTAGGCCCAATGGGCTTGAGTGACTTGGGCTTTGAATGGGTTTTCCTTACACTGAGTTTCCCCAAACTCACCCTTTTATTTTCATCCACGCAGTAATCCCCAACCATAGTGGGCTTGGAGTGTGAGGGAATTGGAGTGGCCACCGTTCGAAAGTTTGATTTTCTTCGGTGAACTGGACATCCTTTTATTTACGTTTGAAGTTTTGGGCTTTTAAATGTAATAAGGCCTCTTATTTATTTTGGTGGTTTTAATATGTATTCCTAAGATAGGTAATACTTATTTTAAGCTGTTGAAATTGGATGGCTTTAGGGCGTTTTCAAAAACAACAATTGATTTCAAAATAACACGACAACAAGCAAAGCATCCATAATGAAAGTATTTTCCAAAATTAATCACTTTTCCTAAAATGACTTAATTGAATCGGTTTCCTAGAAATATCCATGACGTTAAGGTGTGGCAATGGCGGTATGCATGTTCACGATTGGATCCGAAGGAGCTTGGTACTTAGCGATCGATGGACTCACCACCTCTTTTCAGTTTTCTACCGGTGCATGACTTCCATTCACTTTAACCCTTAATGAATTAATCTTTTGAACATCAAGTACGATTTTCTAGACTTAGAATGGAAATTTTTTTTTTACGTTTTTGATGTGGCATGCCGGATCCGGCCATAACTTCTGGGCCGGGTTTGGGGTGCTACATTTAGTGGTATCAGAGCCTAGGTTACAACAACTCGACTGTGGAATGGGTTTACAAAAGCAAAGATTTTTGAAAGCGAAAATTTTATAAAGAATGCGAAAAACTTGATCTTCAAAATTTAGATCTTTAGAAGGTGGCATTCCGAATCTCAGGCTCAAGTCTGTAAGTATTCTGAATTTTTCTGAATATTTTCCTGAATTATCTGTCATCTTTGAAACCCTATTAGGATACTTTAGATAGGATGATCTGAAACCATAGGAAAATCGATAAGAGATCTGAAAGCGTAGCTAGACTTGATTCTGCGAAAACAAACTCGAACTCTTGTCGATTCATAAAACATCGTAATAAATCTTTGGAATATTAATTGATGCATAAAAATTAGTAATCAAGATAATACGATATGAGTACAAGAGGTCGTGGACGAAGCCGAGGAAGTGCTCGGCGAGATCTTCGTCTTTGAGACATATCTTGGCGGTGGATACCGGTACCACCGCAACAAGGGTAGAGTCTCATGATCGCGGTCTTAGAGGATGATGCCCTATCACGAGCAATACTTCATGTTCTAGAAAGCGGTTGCGGGACAAGTTAAGACAGCGAAATTTGAGGATCGATTACGAGCGACTCAAGCCAACGAGCGGAGATCTTTATAGGTGCGTCTGGTATAGCCCGAATGTGGCGGAATATTGGTTGGAGGCCCGAGAATGAATTATGGACAACTTGGACTGCTCGAGGAGATTGTGAGTGGGGTATCTGTACTAAGTCATTTGAGTCACTTTCGGTTAGGGTAGACAAAGCTGTATAGGAATGTACCCTTAGAAACTCAAGGTAAGATTTTCCTGGAGATCGATGGAGTTACCATTCGAGAGTTTGATCTCATTTTAGGAATGGGTGGCTTGTTAAGCATAAAGCGACTCTGGATTGTCTTGCTAAAGCGAATGGTGTTAAGGACCACAAAGGATGAGGAGGTTATGGTGATAGGTGAGCGAAGGATTATTTGTCCAATGTGGTGTCGGCATTAAGAGCCGAAAAGTGGATTCGGAAAGGTTGAGAGGTCTATTTGGCATTTGTAAGTCAGTTAGAAGAGGAGGGGCTGACAGTAGATAAGGTTAGGACCGTAAAGGAGTTCCAAGATGTTTTTCCGGAGGAGCTTCCAGGATTGCCTCCGAACCGAGAAATTGAGTTTGGAATAGACTTGTTGCCTGGAATGGCGCCTGTGTCAATCACACCGTATAGGATGGCACCGAAGGAGTTAGTAGAGTTAAATGCTCAAATTCAAGAGTTGTTGGATAGGGGCTTTATTAGGACAAGCATGTTTTCATGGGGAGCACCGGTGCTATTCGTGAAGAAGAAGGATGGTACAATGCGGATGTGCATTGATTATCGCCAGTTGAACAAACTGATAATTAAGAATAAGTATCCACTGCCAAGGATTGACGAGCTATTCGACTAGCTTAGAGGAGCTTCTGTATTTTCTAAGATCGACCTTCGATCTGGTTATCATCAGTTAAGGGTTAAGGAGTCAGATATCCATAAGACGGCATTCAGGACTCGGTATGGTCATTACGAGTTTTTGGTTATGCCATTTGGACTAAGGAACGCTCCTGCAGCGTTTATGGATCTGATGAATCATGTGTTCCAACCATTTTTAGATCAATTTGTAATCGTCTTTATTGACGATATCCTGGTATATTCTGAAACTAAAACGAAACATGATGAGCATCTCAGGTATAGTCTTGTAAGTATTAAGGAGAAAAACTCTTTGCGAAGTTCAGCAAGTGTGAATTTTGGTTGAGGGAGGTAACTTTCTTAGGACATGTGGTCTCTGCTGAGGGGATTAAAGTGGACCCTCAGAAAATTGAAGCGATTTTGGAATGGAAGCCGCCTAGGTCAGTGTCGGACATATGGAGTTTCCTAGGAGTGGCAGGATACTACAGAAGGTTTGTAGAAGGTTTTTCTGTGATGGCAGCACCACGATAAAACTCATAAGGAAAGGAGTACCGTTTGTATAGACTAAGAAGCGGAGAGGAAGCTTTTGAGAAGTTGAATAAAGTTCATTGAAGCACTGTGTTAATTCAAATTGAGTGCAGGAATGATTTTCTTGTGTATAGTGATGCATCACACGTGGGTTTGGGCTGCGTGTTAATGCAAGAGGGTAAGGTGGTTGCATATGCATCACGATAGCTTAAGCCTCATGAGGGAAACTATTTGACTCATGATTTAGAGTTGGCAGCGATGATATTTGCACTTAAGATTTGGAGACATTACTTATGCGGAGAAAGGTGTATCATATACACTAACCATAAGAGTCTTAAGTATTTGTTGACTCGAAGGAGCTGAACCTTAGGCAAAGGAGATGGATTGAGTTGCTTAAGGATTATGGTATTCGATCGAGTATCACCCAAGCAAGGATAATGTAGTAACCGATGCTCTAAGTCGTAGAGCTGTATCTGATCTGAGAGCAATGTTTGCTCCTCTGAGTCTGTATGATGATGGAAGTCTGTTGGCTGAGTTGCAAGTGAGGCCAACCTGGGTGAATCAGATTAAGGAAAAACTGTTGAACGATGAGTCTTTGGTCGCTCGTTTTCAACAAGTTAAGGAAGGGGAAACTTCTGAGTTTGGGAGCCAGAAGAGACGATGCAATAGCAATACCCTCATCTGTTTGGATTAGGTAAATTTCGAGGACGAAATTTCTTTAAGGAGGGTAGAGTTGTAACGCCCCAATTTTCGGGAATCCTATAAATGTTGGCATAGGTTTAATTATGTTAGTGGGCCTCTAGAAAGCACAAGCTTAAGATAGAACCCGACAATTTTAGTTAATTTTTGTTCCATAAGAAAAAGGCGGTGAAATTATGAAATAGAACCTATGTGAAAATGTTTGAAAATGCTATAGGCTAAATTGAAGTGGCCAAATAAATAGGAGTGCAAAATAGGAGGATTTGCATGACAAACCTCCCATTTTACATGTAGTGGCTGGTCATCATGTTGTTGTAGACAAAATGAACACTTGATATCCATAATTTATGGTACAAATTGATACAAATTGATAATAGGTTAGGTAAGTGTTTCATGATAATAGGTTAGGTTAGTGTTCCATGATAATAGGTTAGGTAAATGTTCCATGATAATAGGTTAGGTAAATGTTCCATGATAATGGGTTAGGTAAATGTTTCATGATAATGGGTTAGGTAAATGTTTCATGATAAGAATTTCATGTCTTTTGTATTAAAGAATTAAATGGATGAAATATGAAGTTTTATTAAAAGAAAAAGGGGTGAAAAGAACAAAGTTTTGTCCATCTTTGTTCATCATAGCTGAAAGTTAGAGAAGAGAAAAGAGAGGAGAAAGCTCTTGAGTATTTGGTCATTAGGAGGAGGAAAATTGAAGGTAAGTTCTTAGTACCTTGCTTCTATCTTGAGGTTCATGAGTTCTTCTTGATTCTACCTTAACTCTTGAAGTATATTTTGATTTTTAGTTGTGTTGTGAACATTTAGTCATGAATTAAAATGAAGGAAATGGTTGTTGTTTCATGTTCTTTTGATGAAAAATGGAAGATAGGTGAAGTTGAGCCAAACAAATGAACATGCATGTGCCTTAGATGCTAAAGGAAAAATCGGCTAACATGTTGTGCTTTAAAATGATGAAATGGAGATTATACTTAAGTAAAATCATAGATATGTGATGATTGATTGGTGATATACATGTTTAAATAACATGCATGCAAGTTAGGTGTGAAAGGGTGATTTGGTAATAAATCTGCTTGGGACAGCAGCAGTAACGTGATTTTGGAAAATCACCATAAATTGTGGGAGATGAATTAGAAGCTGAATAAATTATTTAATTAAAGCTTATTGAGTCTAGTTTCTAATGAAATAAACAAGAACATATTTTGAATTCTGTACAATGAGAAATTTGATTCGTAATGAAGAGTGGTCAGATTAGTCAAACAGTGAAACATGGGAAACTTTGAGAAAAATCTGGTATTGATTGGATAAACCAAAAATTCTGAAAATTTTATGGATAGAAGATATATGAGTCTATTTTCAGGAAAATTAACGGAACTTGATTTGGAGTTTCGTAGCTCCAGTTATAAATGATTTAGTGACTGTTGCTCAGGAAGATAGCTTGCAGTGAAATTATGATTATGTGGTAAACATTGACAAAAGTTTGTTAATGGGTTGCTTATTGATTTCTTATAAACTTACTATGATCTGTAGGTGTGGTTGGCGAATATTGTAAGGGATTAATCGCAGTTCAGTATTTGAATAGTTAGATTAACGTGTTAGTAATCCAATTGTAGGCGGTTCGTGTGTGGATCTCGTCAACATATAAATGCATAAGCAGTGTGTAACTAACACCCTCTTTCTTAGTCTAGATTGGCAAAAGTCGAAAAGTCGAAATGTCGGCGGTATTTTGTAGATTTGCGAAAAGCGAATGCTTGTGAGGTAAATCGATTAATGTTTTGGTAAGTTACAATGTTTGGACCGCAAAGTGCATGATTTACGTGCCCTCGATATTTTTGGGCTTAATGGGCCAAAATTGGAATGATGGGCCAGCAGGTCCAATTCGGTAAGAACCCTCGCTACGTGATTACGTAGTACGTGAAAGGTAAGAATATGCATGAAAAACCTAAAATAGATAAATTCTGAAATACCTTTAAAAGTGAAAAATTTACGTTTACCCTAGGAGATAAATTACCGAAATACCCCTAGGGTTAAATTGACTTAAATGCATGTTTGATTGTTGTTATTTTGCATGCCATGTTGTTATTATCGATGCATGGGATTTGGGATATTGACGGAGGAAATCTTGAAAGTGGCTTGTCCACGTCTTAGAGGCTTTGCCTCAATTTATTGATAATCGAGCAACAATGTTGCAAGCTGTGGAGTGTTAAATTTGGGTGGGTTGAGCTATCCCCATATGGAGTGTATGGGAGTGTACGGTGGAGTGTAGTGGTTGGTGGGTTGAGTAGTCTCCCAAATGGGCTTGCATATGTTATTGATGTTGCATGTATTTTGAAATGGGCCTATGGGCCATCTTATTATCTGAATAAGGGGCTAAGGCCCGGTTTATTATGTCTGAAAAGGGCTCGGCCCGATACCACTATTACTGAATGGGCTTAGGCCCAATGGGCTTAGTGACTTGGGCTTTGAATGGGTTTTCCTTACACTTTGAGTTTCCCCAAACTCACCCTTTTATTTTCATCCACGCAGTAATCCCCAACCATAGTGGGCTTGGAGTGTGAGGGAATTGGAGTGGCCACCGTTCGAAAGTTTGATTTTCTTACGGTGAGCTGGACATCCTTTTATTTACGTTTGAAGTTTTGGGCTTTTAAATGTAATAAGGCCTCTTATTTATTTTGGTGGTTTTAATATGTATTCCTAAGATAGGTAATACTTATTTTAAGCTATTGAAATTGGATGGCTTTAGGGCGCGTTTTCAAAAACAACAATTGATTTCAAAATAACACGACAACAAGCAAAGCATCCGCAATGAAAGTATTTTCCAAAATTAATCACTTTTCCTAAAAATGACTTAATTGAATCAGTTTCCTAGAAATATCCATGACGTTAAGGTGTGGCAATGGCGGTATGCATGTCTACGATTGGATCCGAAAGGAGCTTGGTATAGCGATCGATGGACTCACCACCTCTTTTCGAGTTTTCTACAGTGCACGACTTCCATTCACTTTAACCCTTAATGAATTAATCTTTTGAACATCAAATCGATTTTCTAGACTTAGAATGGAAATTTTTTTACGTTTTTGATGTGGCATGCGGATCAAGCCATAACTTGGGCGGGTTTGGGGTGCTACATTTAGTGGTATCGAGCCTAGGTTACAACAACTCATTGTGGAATGGGTTTACAAAAGCAAAGATTTTTGAAAGCGAAAATTTTATAAAGAATGCGAAAAACTTGATCTTCAAAATTTAGATCTTTAGAAGGTGGCATTAGAATCTCGGGCTCAAGTGCGTAAGTATTACGAATTTTTTTAGAATATTTTCTGAATTATCTGTCATCTTTGAAACCCTATTAGGATACTTTAGATAGGATGATCTGAAACCATAGGAAAATCGATAAGAGGCTGAAGCGTAGCTAGACTTGATTCTGCGAAAACAAACTACGAACTACCGTCGATTCATAAAACATCGTAATAAATCTTTGGAATATTAATTGATGCATAAAAATTCGTAATCAAGATAATACGATATGAGTACAAGAGGTCGTGGACGAAGCCGAGGAAGTGCTCGAGCGAGATCTTCGTCTTTGAGACATATGCCGGCGGTGGATACACCGGTACCACCGGCAACAAGGGTAGAGTCTCATGACCGCGGTGCCGAGGATGATGCCCTATCACAGGCAATACTTCATGTTCTAGAAACGGTTGCCAGGACAAGTTCGGGCAACGAAATTTGAGGATCGATTTCTGAACGACTCCGGGCCAACGGAGCGGAGATCTTTATAGGTGCGTCTGGTATAGCCCCGAATGTGGCGGAATATTGGTTGGAGGCCACAGAATGAATTATGGACAACTTGGACTGCTCTGAGGAGATTGTGAGTGGGGTATCTGTACTAAGTCATTTGAGTCACTCGGTTAGGGTAGACAAACTGTATAGGAATGTACCCTTAGAAACTCAAGGTAAGATTTTCCCTGGAGATCTGATGGAGTTACCATTCAGAGAGTTTGATCTCATTTTAGGAATGGACTGGCTTGTTAAGCATAAAGCGACTCTGGATTGTACTGCTAAACGAATGGTGTTAAGGACCACAAAGGATGAGGAGGTTATGGTGATAGGTGAGCGAAGGGATTATTTGTCCAATGTGGTGTCAGCATTAAGAGCCGAAAAGTGGATTCGGAAAGGTTGAGAGGTCTATTTGGCATTTGTAAGTCAGTTAGAAGAGGAGGGGCTGACAGTAGATAAGGTTAGGACCGTAAAGGAGTTCCAAGATGTTTTTAGGAGGAGCTTCGAGATTGCCTCCAACCGAGAAATTGAGTTTGGAATAGACTTGTTGCACGGAATGGCGCTGTGTCAATCACACCGTATAGGATGGCACAGAAGGAGTTAGTAGAGTTAAATGCTCAAATTCAAGAGTTGTTGGATAGGGGCTTTATTAGGACAAGCATGTTTTCATGGGGAGCACAGGTGCTATTCGTGAAGAAGAAGGATGGTACAATGCGGATGTGCATTGATTATCGTGATTGAACAAAGCGATAATTAAGAATAAGTATCCTTGCCAAGGATTGACGAGCTATTCGACTAGCTTAGAGGAGCTTCAGATTTTCTAAGATCGACCTTCGATCTGGTTATCATCGATTAAGGGTTAAGGAGTCGATATCCATAAGGCGGCATTCGGGACTCGGTATGGTCATTACGAGTTTTTGGTTATGCCATTTGGACTAAGGAGCTCTGCGGCGTTTATGGATCGATGAATCATGTGTTCCAACCATTTTAGATCAATTTGTAATCGTCTTTATTGACGATATCCCGTATATTCTGAAACTAAAGCGAAACATGATGAGCATCTCCAGTATAGTCTTTGTAAGTATTAAGGAGAAAAAACTCTTTGCGAAGTTGACAAGTGTGAATTTTGGTTGAGGAGGTAACTTTCTTAGGACATGTGGTCTCTGCTGAGGGGATTAAAGTGGACCCTCAGAAAATTGAAGCGATTTTGGAATGGAAGCCGCCTAGGTCAGTGTCGGACATATGGAGTTTCCTAGGACTGGCAGGATACTACAGAAGGTTTGTAGAAGGTTTTTCTGTGATGGCAGCACCCCTGATAAAACTCATAAGGAAAGGAGTACCGTTTGTATAGACTAAGAAGCAGTAGGAAGCTTTTGAGAAGTTGAATAAAGTTCTGACTGAAGCACCTGTGTTAATTCAGCCGGAGTCTGGGAATGATTTTACTGTGTATAGTGATGCATCACACGTGGGTTTGGGCTGCGTGTTAATGCAAGAGGGTAAGGTGGTTGCATATGCATCACGATAGCTTAAGCCTCATGAGGGAAACTATTTGACTCATGATTTAGAGTTGGCAGCAGTGATATTTGCACTTAAGATTTGGAGACATTACTTGTACGGAGAAAGGTGTATCATATACACTAACCATAAGAGTCTTAAGTATTTGTTGACTCAGAAGGAGCTGAACCTTAGGCAAAGGAGATGGATTGAGTTGCTTAAGGATTATGACTGTTCGATCGAGTATCACCCAAGCAAGGATAATGTAGTAACCGATGCTCTAAGTCGTAGAGCTGTATCTGATCTGAGAGCAATGTTTGCTCCTCTGAGTCTGTATGATGATGGAAGTCTGTTGGCTGAGTTGCAAGTGAGGCCAACCTGGGTGAATCAGATTAAGGAAAAACTGTTGAACGATGAGTCTTTGGTCGCTCGTTTTCAACAAGTTAAGGAAGGGGAAACTTCTGAGTTTGGGAGCCAGAAGAGACGATGCAATAGCAATACCCTCATCTGTTTGGATTAGGTAAATTTCGAGGACGAAATTTCTTTAAGGAGGGTAGAGTTATAACGCCCCAATTTTAGGAATCCTATAAATGTTGGCATAGGTTTAATTATGTTAGTGGGCCTCTAGAAAGCACAAGCTTAAGATAGAACCCGACAATTTTAGTTAATTTTTGTTCCATAAGAAAAAAGCGGTGAAATTATGAAATAGAACCTATGTGAAAATGTTTGAAAATGCTATAGGCTAAATTGAAGTGGCCAAATAAATAGGAGTGCAAAATAGGAGGATTTGCATGACAAACCTCCCATTTTACATGTAGTGGCTGGTCATCATGTTGTTGTAGACAAAATGAACACTTGATATCCATAATTTATGGTACAAATTGATACAAATTGATAATAGGTTAGGTAAGTGTTTCATGATAATAGGTTAGGTTAGTGTTCCATGATAATAGGTTAGGTAAATGTTCCATGATAATAGGTTAGGTAAATGTTCCATGATAATGGGTTAGGTAAATGTTTCATGATAATGGGTTAGGTAAATGTTTCATGATAAGAATTTCATGTCTTTTGTATTAAAGAATTAAATGGATGAAATATGAAGTTTTATTAAAAGAAAAAGGTGAAAAGAACAAAGTTTTGTCCATCTTTGTTCATCATAGCTGAAAGTTAGAGAAGAGAAAAGAGAGGAGAAAGCTCTTGAGTATTTGGTCATTAGGAGGAGGAAAATTGAAGGTAAGTTCTTAGTACCTTGCTTCTATCTTGAGGTTCATGAGTTCTTCTTGATTCTACCTTAACTCTTGAAGTATATTTTGATTTTAGTTGTGTTGTGAACATTTAGTCATGAATTAAAATGAAGGAAATGGTTGTTGTTTCATGTTCTTTTGATGAAAAATGGAAGATAGGTGAAGTTGAGCCAAACAAATGAACATGCATGTGCCTTAGATGCTAAAGGAAAAATCGGCTAACATGTTGTGCTTTAAAATGATGAAATGGAGATTATACTTAAGTAAAATCATAGATATGTGATGATTGATTGGTGATATACATGTTTAAATAACATGCATGCAAGTTAGGTGTGAAAGGGTGATTTGGTAATAAATCTGCTTGGGACAGCAGCAGTAACGTGATTTTGGAAAATCACCATAAATTGTGGGAGATGAATTAGAAGCTGAATAAATTATTTAATTAAAGCTTATTGAGTCTAGTTTCTAATGAAATAAACAAGAACATATTTTGAATTCTGTACAATGAGAAATTTGATTCGTAATGAAGAGTGGTCAGATTAGTCAAACAGTGAAACATGGGAAACTTTGAGAAAAATCTGGTATTGATTGGATAAACCAAAATTCTGAAAATTTTATGGATAGAAGATATATGAGTCTATTTTCAGGGAAAATTAACGGAACTTGATTTGGAGTTTCGTAGCTCCAGTTATAAATGATTTAGTGACTGTTGCTCAGGAAGATAGCTTGCAGTGAAATTATGATTATGTGGTAAACATTGACAAAAGTTTGTTAATGGGTTGCTTATTGATTTCTTATAAACTTACTATGATCATGTAGGTGTGGTTGGCGAATATTGTAAGGGATTAATCGCGGTTCGTATTTGAATAGTTAGATTAACGTGTTAGTAATCCAATTGTAGGCGGTTCGTGTGTGGATCTCGTCAACATATAAATCATAAGCAATTGTGTAACTAACACCCTCTTTCTTAGTCTAGATTGGCAAAAGTCGAAAAGTCGAAATGTCGGCGGTATTTTGTAGATTTGCGAAAAAGCGAATGCTTGTGAGGTAAATCGATTAATGTTTTTGGTAAGTTACAATGTTTGGACGCAAAGTGCATGATTTACGTGCCCTCGATATTTTTGGGCTTAATGGGCCAAAATTGGAATGATGGGCCATGGGTCCAATTCGGTAAGAACCCTCGCTCGTGATTACGTAGTACGTGAAAGGTAAGAATATGCATGAAAAAGATCTTTGAAGAGCTGACTTGAACATAATCTAGAATTATCGAAATGCGATTAAATGATATGAAAATATTGAATCTAATAAACTTGAAGCCAATTAAATGATAGAAATAAGAATTATAGCATAACTATTAACTAAATGGATCATGATTGAAAAATCAGGAATTTAATTATGAAAATTAGAATTTATAGTAAGTGATGATAATAGGATGAAAGATAATCCATGGACGCGGAATGTCCTAGACGTAAACTTTGTAATCGGTGGATAATTAAGAGAAATTTGAGTGAATTTACGACACTACAAGAGATTATATAATGATTGGAATGGGACGGTAGAGCAGAATTATTTGGACATGAGACTGAAGCTGGTGACTATGGTATTACGATTGGGGAATATGTTGGAGACGGAATGATAGGAATGACTGGCCCTGAGGAGATTTATGGGATATGGTCTAACATTGAGAATTGGATTTGAGGAGAAATGTAAGCATGTAACGAATAGGTAAGGTTTGGCAAGTCGAGGAGTACCTTAGAGTGATAGTTTGGATGGTGGCGGTTACTAAGTGTTCGCTTAAGGAAGGTGTAATTGACAGGATGAGGTTTTGGATTGAGATGGTTTAAGGAGGGTGGAGGTTAAGGAAGTAGTTAAGGAGTTTAGCATGGTTTATCGGTGAAGGAAGCGATTGGAATGTTGGTGAGTTCAAGATGCTTTTAGGAGGCAAGTTGTGAGAGAGTTAGTGGAATAAAATGTTGGGGATGGTGAGATAAGCTTTATGGAAGCAAGGTTGAATGAAGTGCAATTGGAGTGTTGATAGGCTTATGACAAGCGTTTATGAATGGATAGCTAATGTGAAGAATGGATAGTATGGATTGCTATTGAACATTGATTGAAAAGGATGGTATGGATCTGGTTTGTCGACAGTATCAAAGGGTCATTGCAAGTAGATTGACTGGTTGGTCTATTGAATGTTAAGTTCGGTTATGCCATGAAGGGATAGGGTATATGGAATCCTATAAATGTTGGCATAGGTTTAATTATGTTAGTGGGCCTCTAGAAAGCACAAGCTTAAGATAGAACCCGACAATTTTAGTTAATTTTTGTTCCATAAGAAAAAGGCGGTGAAATTATGAAATAGAACCTATGTGAAAATGTTTGAAAATGCTATAGGCTAAATTGAAGTGGCCAAATAAATAGGAGTGCAAAATAGGAGGATTTGCATGACAAACCTCCCATTTTACATGTAGTGGCTGGTCATCATGTTGTTGTAGACAAAATGAACACTTGATATCCATAATTTATGGTACAAATTGATACAAATTGATAATAGGTTAGGTAAATGTTTCATGATAATAGGTTAGGTAAGTGTTCCATGATAATAGGTTAGGTAAATGTTCCATGATAATAGGTTAGGTAAATGTTCCATGATAATGGGTTAGGTAAATGTTTCATGATAATGGGTTAGGTAAATGTTTCATGATAAGAATTTCATGTCTTTTGTATGAAAGAATTAAATGGATGAAATATGAAGTTTTATTAAAAGAAAAAGGGGTGAAAAGAACAAAGTTTTGTCCATCTTTGTTCATCATAGCTGAAAGTTAGAGAAGAGAAAAGAGAGGAGAAAGCTCTTGAGTATTTGGTCATTAGGAGGAGGAAAATTGAAGGTAAGTTCTTAGTACCTTGCTTCTATCTTGAGGTTCATGAGTTCTTCTTGATTCTACCTTAACTCTTGAAGTATATTTTGATTTTTAGTTGTGTTGTGAACATTTAGTCATGAATTAAAATGAAGGAAATGGTTGTTGTTTCATGTTCTTTTGATGAAAAATGGAAGATAGGTGAAGTTGAGCCAAACAAATGAACATGCATGTGCCTTAGATGCTAAAGGGAAAAATCGGCTAACATGTTGTGCTTTAAAATGATGAAATGGAGATTATACTTAAGTAAAATCATAGATATGTGATGATTGATTGGTGATATACATGTTTAAATAACATGCATGCAAGTTAGGTGTGAAAGGGTGATTTGGTAATAAATCTGCTTGGGACAGCAGCAGTAACGTGACTTTGGAAAATCACCATAAATTGTGGGAGATGAATTAGAAGCTGAATAAATTATTTAATTAAAGCTTATTGAGTCTAGTTTCTAATGAAATAAACAAGAACATATTTTGAATTCTGTACAATGAGAAATTTGATTCGTAATGAAGAGTGGTCAGATTAGTCAAACAGTGAAACATGGGAAACTTTGAGAAAAATCTGGTATTGATTGGATAAACCAAAAATTCTGAAAATTTTATGGATAGAAGATATATGAGTCTATTTTCAGGGAAAATTAACGGAACTTGATTTGGAGTTTCGTAGCTCCAGTTATAAATGATTTAGTGACTGTTGCTCAGGAAGACAGCTTGCAGTGAAATTATGATTATGTGGTAAACATTGACAAAAATTTGTTAATGGGTTGCTTATTGATTTCTTATAAGCTTACTATGATCTGTAGGTGTGGTTGGCCGAATATTGTAAGGGATTAATACGTAGTTCGTATTTGAATAGTTAGATTAACGTGTTAGTAATCCAATTGTAGGCGGTTCGTGTGTGGATCTCGTCAACATATCGTCGCAAACAGGTGTGTAACTAACACCCTCTTTCTTAGTCTAGATTGGCAAAAGTCGAAAAGCTGAAATGCCGAAAACCGGTATTTTGTAGATTTGCGAGTGTGCGAATGCTCGTGAGGTAAATCGATTAATGTTTTTGGTAAGTTACAATGTTTGGACTGCAAAGTGCATGATTTCTGTGCCCTCGATATTTTTGGGCTTAATGGGCCAAAATTGGAATGATGGGCCAACGAGCCTAATTCGGTAAGAACCCTCGGTACGTGATTCTGTAGTACGTGAAAGGTAAGAATATGCATGAAAAACCCTAAAATAGATAAATTACTGAAATACCTTTAAAAGTGAAAAATTTACAGTTTTACCCCTAGGAGATAAATTACCAAATACCCCTAGGCTTAAATTGACTTAAATGCATGTTTGATTGTTGTTATTTCTTGCATGCCATGTTGTTATTATCGATGCATGGGACTGAGATATTGAAGGAGGAAGTCTGAAAGTGGCTTGTCCACGTCTTGGAGGCTTTGCCTCAATTCTATGATAATCGAGCGGCAATCAAGAAGCTAGCGAGTGTTGAAATTTGGGTGGGTTGAGCTATCCCACATGGAGTGTATGGCTGGTGCGGGTGGAGTGTAGTGGTTGGTGGGTTGAGTAGTCTCCCAAATGGGCTTGCATATGTTATTGATGTTGCATGTATTTTGAAATGGGCCTATGGGCCATCTTCATTATCTGAATAAGGGGCTAAGGCCCGGTTATTATAATCTGAAAAGGGCTCGCCCAGTACCACAGCATTACTGAATGGGCTTAGGCCCAATGGGCTTGAGTGACTTGGGCTTTGAATGGGTTTTCCTTACACTGAGTTTCCCAAACTCACCCCTTTTATTTTCATCCACGCAGTAATCCCCAACCATAGTGGGCTTGGAGTGTGAGGGAATTGGATGGCCACCCGTTCTGAAAGTTTGATTTTCTTCTGGTGAACTGGACATCCTTTTATTTACGTTTGAAGTTTTTGGGCTTTTAAATGTAATAAGGCCGCTTATTTATTTTTGGTGGTTTTTAATATGTATTCCTAAGATAGGTAATACTTATTTTAACTGTTGAAATTGGATGGCTTTAGGGCGCGTTTTCAAAAACAACAATTGATTTCAAAATAACACGACAACAAGCAAAGCTTCCAAGGAAAGTATTTTCCAAAATTAATCACTTTTCCTAAAATGACTTAATCGAATCGGTTTCCTAGAAATATCCATGACGTTAAGGTGTGGCAATGGCGGTATGCATGTCTAGGATTGGATCCGAAGGAGCTTGGTACTTAAGCGATCGATGGACTCACCACCTCTTTTAGGGTTTCTACGGTGCCTGACTTCCATTCACTTTAACCCTTTATGAATTAATCTTTTGAACATCAAGTACGATTTTCTAGACTTAGAATGGAAATTTTTTTTTTACGTTTTTGATGTGGCATGCCGGATCCGGCCATAACTTCTGGGCCGGGTTTGGGGTGCTACATGATGACAATGAATACAGTGGCTAGCAGTGGACGCTATTAAAACTGAAAAACAATGTATTTTTCAACCTTTTTCTGGGTTTTTTACTATACTTTTCTGAAAAAGAAGATGAAGGTTCTAGAGAAGGTAGAGAGAGGGGAAAGGATTTAGGGAAAAAAATAATGAAGGTTTTTTTATTAATATTAAAATAACAACAGAAATTTATATGTAAAAATAATATTTAAATATTTTATAAAATTTTAAAAATATTTTATAATCAGTTGGGTTTTAAATAAATTTTCTATCATTAATTATAATCAATTTTAAATAATTTGTTAAAATATTAATGTGTATTAAATAATACTTAAAAGAAATTTTGTTAAAAGGGTTTTTTTTTTGTTATTTAAGCATTTATTCTTATGCTATTACACCACTTACTCCCTTAAATCGAATACATGAATACTATTACCACTTTATTTCATTCCACCCAACCAAACTACTGTTGTGCTCATTTCATTCTATTATAGCACAATTCCATTTCCGCAGAATAGCATTCAATTACAACTCTATTCCAAATGTACCGTTAGTTGTGGCTTAGCAATGGCATGAAATAGATTTTAAAGTGGCTTGTGGAAGACCAACGTCTATTGTTGTTCCATAGCGTTGCTTTGTAATGATTTGAAAAGGTATAGTGGTTTTATCCGTCATTTTGGAGGGAATATGTGCCTTTAATGGTTTGGAGTAGATTTGTTCATGGACTGGGTCGATTTAGATTGATGTAAAATTTTTGGTCTATTTTTTAGATTTGGGTTCAGTCTAGCCTCAAAAATGGGCCAAAAATTTTGCCCAAGCCCGGCCTAAATTAAAAATGCTAAATTTAATTTTGACCTAGACTGCTCATATTAATTTTTTTAGTGTATTCTTATATATAAAAAAACATATTTAAAAAATATAATACATCAAATGCACTAAAAATATTAAAATAAATATTTTCAATAAATTGAAAATACATTAGAAAAAGTTTTATACTTAAATAACACTAGGATGGTTGTAACTTAACAAATAAATGTCTCTAAAATAGAAGTAAAATTAATAATAAAACAAAATTTATATAATATCCAAATAATAACAACAAAATATTAACAATATAATAACAAAATGGTAGTAAAAAAACAACGAAACAACTTATTCGGGCTAGATTAGGCTGAGTTCAGACAAAAATCCTACCTAAGACCCGACCTATTTAAAAAATGAGCCTTATCTTTTATCCAAAAGTATTTTTAAGTATATATTTTTACTCAAATTTTTTCACTTTTTTTAATAGGACTTTAAATTTAGACAGATTGGTGGGGAAGTGCCAACTGTGCGCAATTGTTGATACTATTACAAGACTATAAAGATTGGTGGGGAAGTGCCAACTGTGCGCAATTGACGGCTCATACATTCACAGCTTTTACAGACGCTTTTTTATTTGGTACAAAATCATTGCTTCTGTAAATTTGAAAACTGCTTTTAAGGACGTTTCTTGTAAAAAAAAAAATTTGTCGGCTTTATTTGTGGTTTCTTCTATGACCCAAGTTGGTTTTTTTCTTTTTGCCTCTTCCATTTTCTACTGCTCTATTTTGCTTTCCTTCCTTATTTTGATACTTCTTTTGTTGCTTTGCTTTTGTTTTATTCTTTTTCTCATATCTATAGCTAGCATTACAAGAAGGAAAACTACTAGAAGGGCATCCCCATCTACTGCAACTGATACCTTTTCCTAGAATCTGGATATGAAGTTTGTTCATTGTTTTTTTTGTAAAAAGAAGAAGAGATAAGTGGTTCTGAGGACATCCTTGAGGATTTCACAATTGAGGTTAAGAACTGTAATCGAGTTTCAAAGAGATGACAATTGACTATGCTTTTATTTGTAGATTTGGCGAGGGTTTTCACTTTACTCTCCACCCTTTCTTAAATGAGGTTTTAAACCTTTATGGCTTAAACCTTAATTAGTTATTGCCCAAGGGTTAGGTCAACCTTGTAACTTACTTTATTAGGTGTTGTGAATGGAAATGGAGTCTTTCTATCAAAGTCATTTCCCATTTATTTTATTGTAAACTGAAGTCCATATGTATTATCTGCAACCCAGATGGGCAAAGATGTCCACAAGTTTAATAGACCATAACTGTACTAAAAATCAACATATTTTTATAAGGTAGTCTTCTTGTGTAGGCTGGGCTTTAATGTGCATTGGAATTTCAAAAAGTAAAAGTGCAATGTCAAATTACCCGTATCCAAGGAGAAAGTTGGCCAAGTTACCACTTGAACCATTCACATGTTGGAAAAAAATCCAATTCAAAATGGTTTTTTTTACACAGTGAAACATAAAAATTTTAAAAATTAAGTCAATTTGTGATATTTATAAAAATAAATCTTTTATCGAAATCGCACTTATGTTTTGGCTAGACAAATCCTTAGTGTTCCTAACTTTCAACTGAATAACCTTCTCTGCTATTCTTGTACAACGAATTGCTTCAAGTGTTAACTTAAACGAATTCAAGTCAAACACAAATTCAAAACCTATTTACTTTACTTTTAGTGGGAAAACAAAATTCTTTCTAAATAGAAACCGGTAAAATTGTTGTTCCAGAAAATAAAATTATACTTAGAGAATTAGCTCTAACTATTTTCGAGTAGAATAATAATATCTCAAAATTGTGTATTTTTAGCCCTTCCAATGCCATTTATTTATAATTAGAAGAAGTGAACTCCTTGTTGAGTTGTAAAAGTCTATTTCAAATAAAAAAAATGAACTTCTAGTCTAACTAGAAGTATAAAGGACGACAATCCTAGTTAAACAAACTAGGGTTTGTCGTCCCCCTCTTAAATATGAGGGGCTTTTGGGCCTCTCCTATATCAGGTTTAATTATAAGTACTTCCTGAACTTTTAACCCAGTACATTACATTATAGTTCGGTCCAACCCGATATTTGTTATTCTATTTCCCAAAATAAACATATTTAAATTAATAAATTTATTTTTTAATTAAATAAATTTCTCAATTCAATTCTAATTCCGTTAAAATCATGATAAATTTACTCTAAAATAATCTATGAGAAAATATTTTTAATATTTTTACACTCAACAAATATAGCACTCCAAACCCGGTTCAGACGTTATGGCCGGATCCTACATGCCACATCGAAGCGTTCAAAACATTTTATATTATTGATCCAGAAAAACCTACTTAGTGTTTTAAAAGATAATTTCATTATAGGTTAAAGTGAATGGAAGCTGTGCACCAGGTAGGAAGCCGGAAAAGAGGAGGTGAGTCTATCGGACTACTTAAGTACCAAGCTCCCTTCGGATCCAATCCTAGACATGCACACCGCCATTGCCACACCTTAACGTCATGTATATTTCTAGGAGACCGATTTGATTAAGTCATTTTTAGGAAAAGTGATTAATTTTGGAAAATACTTTCATTGCGGAAGTTTTGCTTGTTGTCGTGTTATTTTGAAATCAATTGTTGTTGTTTTTTTTTTTTGAAAACACGCCCTAAAGCTATCCAATTTCAACAGTTAAAATAAGTAATACCTATCTTAGTAATACATATTAAAACCATCAAAAATAATTAAGCGGCCTTATTACATTTAAAAACCCAAACCTCAACGTAAATAATAGGATGTCCAGTTCACCAGAAGAAAACCAAACTTTGAGCGGGTGGCCACTCCGAATTCCCTCACGACTCCAAGCCCACTATGGTTGGGGATTACTGCGTGGATGAAAATAAAAGGGTGAGTTTGGGAAACTCGATGTGAAAAATAACCCAACCATAGTCTAAATCACTCAACCCACGAAAATGAATAAGTTGGCCTTAGCCCGAACATAAATTCAAAATAAAGCCCATAGGCCCATAATGAACGAGCAGATATTACATGTTTATGCGAAACCCAACCAGATTCATCCATAACACCCCGTATCGACCTTACACCATGTGGGAGACTACTCGACCCACCCAACCGCTACACACCACGTAAATCGCGGCGAGGCTGCCGGATATTGTGACGAAGTCACCAGATCTGAATATTGTGGCGAGCCACGGAAGCAGATATATGTGGCAGAGCCACCAGATCAGATAATTGTAGCATAGCCACCAGGACAGATATATGTGGCAGAGCCACCAGATTAGATAAATTGTGGCATAGCCACCAGGACGCTTCCTCCATAGTATAACCTAAGTCCCCATGCAACAGATATATAATCATGGCATACATCATACAGAATCAGATCGTCATGCTTTTCTGTCAAAAATAACCTTAGGGGTATAACGGTAATTTTGCATACATAGGGGTGTTCAAGTAATTTCACTATTTTTAAGGTTTTCATATATAACATAGCCATTTACGTACGATCAGAAACGCTTACTACGTTTTCTTACCAACTTGGACCCGTTGGCCTATTATCCCGTTTTTGGCCCATTAAGCCCAAAAATATCGAAATGCACGGAATCGCGCACTCTGCAATCTTATCACTTTAATTTACCATATACATCAAACTATTAATCTCATAAGCATTCACACACACGCAAGATCTCAAAATAGCGGCTTTTCGGCATTTTGGCTTTTCGGCTTGTGCCGATCTAGTCTATAAGAGGGTGTTAGTTACACACCTGTTTGCGACGATATGCTGACGAGATCCACACACAAACTGCCTACAATTGGATTACTAACACGTTAATCTAACTATTCAAATACGAACTACGTATTAACCCCTTACAATATTCGGCCAACCACACCTACAGATCATAGTAAGCTTATAAGAAATCAATAAGCAACTCATTAACAAATTTTTGTCAATGTTTACCACATAATCATAATTTCACTGCAAGCTGTCTTCCTGAGCAACAGTCACTAAATCATTTATAACTGGAGCTACGAAACTCCAAATCAAGTTCCGTTAATTTTCCCTGAAAATAGACTCATATATCCTCTATCCATAAAATTTTCAGAATTTTTAGTTTGGCCAATAAATACCAGATTTTTCTTAAAGTTTCCCATGTTTCACTGTTTGACTAATCTGACCACTCTTCATTACGAATCAAATTTCTCATTGTACAGAATTCAAAATATGTTCTAGTTTATTTCATTTGAAACTAGACTCATTAAGCTTTAATTACATAATTTATTCACCTTCTAAATCATCTCTCACAATTTATGGTGATTTTCCAAAGTCACGTTACTGCTGCTGTCCCAAGCAGATTTATTACCAAATCACTCTTTCACACATAACTTGCATCCATGTTATTTAAACATGTATATCACCAATCAATCATCACATATCTATGATTTTACTTAAGTATAATCTCCATTTCATCATTTTAAAGCACAACATGTTAGCCGATTTTTCCCTTTAGCATCTAAGGCACATGCATGCTCATTTGTTTGGCTCAACTTCACCTATCTTCCATTTTTCATCAAAAGAACATGAAACAACAACCATTTTCTTCATTTTAATTCATGAATAAATGCTCACAACACAACTAAAAACCAAAATATGCTTCAAGAGTTAAGGTAGAATCAAGAAGAACTCATGAACATCAAGATAGAAGCAAACTACCATGAACTTACCTTCAATTTTCTTCCCCAAGTGACCGAACATTCAAGAGCTTTCTCCTCTCCTTTCTCTTCTCTAACTTTAGGCTATGATGAACAAAGATGGACAAAACTTTGTTCTTTTCACCTTTTTTTTTAATAAAATTTCATATTTCATCCATTTAATTCTTTAATACAAAAGACATGAAATTCCCACCGTGGAACAATTACCTAACCCATTATCATGGAACATTTACCTAACCCATTATCATGGAACATTTACCTAACCCATTATCAATTTGTATCAATTTGTACCATAAATTATGGATATCAAGTGCACATTTTGTCTACAACAACATGATGGTCGGCCACTTCATGTAAAATGGGGGGTTTGTCATGCAAATCCTCCTATTTTGCACTCCTATTTATTTGGCCACTTCAATTTAGCCTATAGCATTTTCAAACATTTTCACATAGGTCCTATTTCATAATTTCACCCCCTTTTTCTTATGGAACAAAAATTAACTAAAATTGCCGGGTTTTATCTTAAGCTTGGGCCATCTAAAGGCCCACTAACATAATTAAACCTATGCCAACATTCACAGAATTCCCGAAAATTGGGGCGTTACAACAAATCACTATGACCAAATGATTTATTTCTATTTTTGAACTTCATTTAATTTGAAAATCATAAATTCATTTTCAAGTCATTTTCATTTGGAGAAAACCACATTCGTTTTCAAGTGTTCCCGATTTCTCCATTTTCATTTTCATTTGGGAGCAAAATAAAATTCATTTTCAAATGTTTCCTATTTTTCCATTTTCATTTTGGAGAAAACCAAATCCATTTCCAAATGTTTTTCATTTATTCATTTTTACTATTTCTATCAATTTTAGTTCATTTGATTCAACATGCAATTCATTTCTGGTTTAAACAAGGTAGTGGAGGGATCGATTGGACATATATGATTAGGGTTCAAATGATTTATAATTTAGTTTCAGCTTTTCGCCTATTAATTATAAACTCATTTAGTCACAAAGTCATTCCACTATAGTATCATGAATGAGTTTTCCCTAATCTCTTTAGGATAAATTCATTCTCCCAATATGATCTCATGGTAAACATTACATCTTCCTTTATGAAAAGTCAATTACTATCAAATAGTAATCAAGTCATTCATTATAAAGATGAACGACCTGCAGCCATGTTTACTTTTCATCAACCATGTAATGTCGATGAGAGGATATCATTCAACCATGTCTCGGGCTATGAATTTCACTATTGTGAATGATGCTACATACTGCAAAAGTTGTATACCCAACGCACTAGCTTTCGGTTCCTTATCTATTTGAACTTAGGCTTTTACTTTCATCAAAGTATACAAGTCACACATACATAGTTCGTCATCCATTCAAGATTTAGGTATGCCACACTTTAAATGTCACAAGTGAATAAATCCATAAAAAAATTCATGATCTATTCTTTTTGGATCTAGTCCAATGTACTATGACTCCAGTCTGTCACTTACATATATGTCTCTATCTTCTGTGTGTCATCTGCTCCGATATCCAAGACAAGACATCTCCCCAATTAGACTCGATAGAAGACATATTAGTCTTTCAATAAACTAGTTATTCAATAAACTAGTTATTGAAGTTGCTATGGAAGAGGTTGAGGGATCTGAAGATTCTGATGGTGTTGGTGTTGTTGAGTCATTCAATAAACTAGTTATTGAAGTTGAAAAAGAAAAAGTTGCCTACTCCATAGGGAAAATGAAGTTGAAAGAAGTATCTCAAAATTTTGACTCGAATTCAATATGAAGGGCATTTTTTTAATTAAAGAAAAAATGTTACTAATTCTTCTCAAACACTCTTTGACTTTGGTACCTAGGGTATCACATGTTTATTGGTGTTGTCTTTTGCATATTTGAAATTGTGTTTGTAACTACATTGTAATATGGCGTTTAAGTATGAAGGCTTTGTTGCTGCATGGATCCGAGGATTTTCTATAACAATCTGATATTTTTTTGTGCCGAAAAATTCAATTTTGAGCTAGACTTTTTGAACCAAACTATTCTGGGAAGTCAAATTGAAAGTTTTGACTAGAATTAGTGTCCGGTAGTAGTGGGTTATTAACTGATAGTTAATTGGTGAAATTGTTAGGCTTTATTGAGAATTAATTTAATAGGAAAAAATATTAAGATTAAATTATAAAATTTGTAAAAAATTTGGATAATTTTGTAATTTAAAAAAGTTGGATTTTAAAGCTTCGGAATTTTAAAAGGTAATTCCCCATAAGGCCCCAATAGTAGTTTGACCTTGGTAGTTTTTTAATATGGTGTTCAGTTGGTTTTTCTTTCTTATTTTATTTGTAAGAGCTCTAAGTTTTCTCTACATTTTTTTTTTCACTAAATTCTTTCAAATATCTCTACAATTTTTCAAAGCTTTGATTTCTAATTATCAATCTTGAAAGGTAAATTCATTTTCCAGCAAGATTTTTAATGCTTTCAAGATCAAAATATGTTTTCTCACTTTTTATTTTATTTTCTCAATTTTTGTAGGAAAATGGAAACTTAGAGAGGAATAGTTCTTACTTGATTTTTTATTTGATTTCTAAAAATCCAGTTAAGAAATGAAGTTTCTAATTCTAATTTATGATTTTCTAATCTTATTAATTGGATTTGCAATAAATTTTCATTTTCTCAACTATGATACTTTTTAAATAATGTGTACACATTATTGTGTATCAATATTTTAAAATAAATAACTTACCCTATGTTTGAATTGAATAAAAACAATAGAAAGAAAAGCAAGGAGATGATTCAGATAGTTTTTTTTTTTTAAGCAAGGGAAAGTAAAGAGACTTGAATATCATTTACTTTTCCTTGAGTTTACTTAGTTTTTAATTACCCCAATTTGGGGAGAATGCTGGGGAAATGAAAGTGGTGTTTCTTTTAAGATACAAAATACCATTTTATCCTATTAACTTCTTAGATACATAAGTTATTTTATAGGAAATATATAATTAAAAAAATATTATAAGTAATTATTTCCTTAACTTTCACAATTTAATCAAACAAATTTAGTGAAAACTCCTTTACTTTCCTAAATTTAAATGATTTTAACTATCCAAACAAACTAAACATATATTATTTCCTCTACTTAGCCTTCCCTTCTTTTCATTTACTTTTTTCCCTTAATTTTCCTTTACAATTATTTACCCTAATATACTTTTAAATATATGGATAAATCTACATATGGTTGTTTGAATAACTTGATTAAATATATACAAGTAAAGATTCCAAGAGAAATGAATAAGTATCTAAGTCGACTTGTGTTAGCTTTGAAGTCCCAAGTTTTTAATATAATAACATTTAAGATAATTTTTATTTATATTTCCTAACTCATTTGGTAAAAATAATTATTTAAAAATTTGTTAAATATTTTCAAAGCATTTCAAAGACTTGTAAAAGTACTCAAAAAAAATTTGTAAATGTGTTTTAATTTGCCTAATTGCTTTTGAGTCAATCCAAAATATTTTTAAGTGTTTTAAGCTCATTTTATATAAGTCTGGGTCGTAGTATCGATACATTGACTTAGTTGTATCAATACAACTAAGTCAGTAAGAAAAATTATGAAACTCTGGGGACTTCAACCCATACATCTTATGTGATGTATCAATGCACTTCTACCGATACAAGTCTATTTCTACCCATACAAATTGTGAGGTATATTGATACAAGTTTGTCTACAATGCTTCCAACGACTAGAAATTATCCCCAATGACTATAAACATTCATAAACTTTTCCCTTGTTATATATACCCATTAAGAACACTTTAAGAAACAAGAGATAAACATCTAAACAAAGTCAAGAGAAAAGCCTCAAATTATTCATTTTCTTATTTTTCTCTTGTACATATCTTTTTTATAATTCTCATTTTAATTCTTTGAGAATGAGAGAGCTTAACACTTGTAAACACACATCTTTGAGAGGTTTTCATTATTTACATCTTTTCTTTGTATTGCAAGACCTTAAGTAATTTGTAAAGGATTATAGTTAAGCCTTGTAAAAACTAGATGGTTCTAATTTAGCCACAAAAACTAGGATGAAGGTTCTATCAATCATAGTGAAAAAGACAGAGATTGTAAAGGTTATACATTCTTATTGAAAGGTAATAATTTCAGGTATTGTGAATTGATAAGTCCTTGGTTGAGCTATACCAAGCTAGTAGAGAAAGGCAATTGGGGTTGAACCACTATAAATCAAATTGTCCAAGCTTTCCTTCCCTCATTATTTAGAAAAGTTTGCAAACATTCTTAAAATACCAATTTGGAGTCTAACAATTGATATCAGAGCTTGATCTCCATCAAAGGTTTAACCACCAGAAGAAGCGATTCAAAGCTAAAAATACTAGGTTTAGATGGCTATTGAGTCTAGGTCAACAATTAGGTCAACAATTATGGATGAAAGTCATTCCATCATGTGTCCTGCCTTGCTTAATATTGTCAACCACTCCCAATGGAAATTAAGGATGAAATTCTTTGCCTAATTAAGGATGAAATTCTTTGCCTAAGTATTTGATTATGGTTCTTGGAGGATTATTCTAAGAGGTCTCTTAGAGGTAACCAATGAGGAAGAAAGATGCGATGAAAATGACAAGGCAAAGGTTCAATCCAACTTCAAGGCTAAGCACACACTCCTTTGTGCTATGAGTGAAGAAGTCTTCAACAAAGTTTTCTCATGGGAAAGTGCCAAAGGCATATGGACTAGACTTGAGGAAGTCTATAGAGACAAGAAGGAAGAAAATGAGACTAAGAAGCATTTTGAGAAAGAAAGCTCAACTAGTGATGAGGAAAGCAAAGACGAGCAAACAAGTGAAATCCACCCTTAAAATCCAAAGATGATGTGTTTCATGGCTCTTGAAAAGCAAGAGGTATATTCTAACTCATATAATTTTAATTCTTATACATTTAATAAGTTACAAGATGCTTTTGATAAGTTAGTTATGGAATTTGAGACCATGAATTTCAAGCACAAGAAAATGATTTCTAAACTTAAAGTAGAAAATTATTTTCTTTTAAAAAGAAATATGGTTTGAAAATGTAAATAAAATTTTGAAAATTTATCTAGAAGCTTTAAAAATTAAATGTGTTAACATTTGAAAAATAAAATCTTGAGTTGAAAATGAAACTTGAAATCTTAGGTAAAGAAAAAATATTAGAAAATTCATCAAAAATGGAAAAGTGTGAACATTGACATTTCCATGGTCATACATTACATACTTGTCCAATAAAAAAAGAATTCAATATAAAATTAGAAAAGTATGGGTTCCAAAAGGAATTAGAGACATGATAACTAACCTCGAAGGACCCAAAGCAATTTGAATACCAAAATCCAAGCGAATGTCTCTTGTAGATGTGTTGGAGCAAAGAGAAGCAAAGCACAAAAATTTAGATGCTCTTAGCACACAAAGGAAGGATGGGTAACCTCTAAACCAATACTTTATTGAAAATGATTAAATTGGTTGCCTATTGATGCTTTTGTTTCTAAACATGATTTGAAATTTAATTGATGGATAATATTGATATCATGTTTAGAATATTCTTAAGTTCTTCAAGCATAATTTGTGGTTAATTGGTTGATTTTTTTTATATGATTTATTTGATGATGTTTATAGGATGTATGCATATTAGAATACATTACATTTTTTACACACCTTAGGAGGAGCATACAAAGTTTAATAATTTTGTTATTGAAAAAAATTCATTTTTTTTGCAGAAAGAATTTGAAAATTAGTTTGAGCAAGTGGCTTTTGGTAAAATGGTTTGAACATTTTGAGAATTTGGTTTTGAGCTTGCTTAGACAAAGAAATTTGGCAAACTTGAAATAATTTGAGTTTTAATTCTTTCAAAAGCAAGTTTGTAGAACCCTTGAAGCTTAAATGATTAAATTTTGATTTTAATGGTTTATGAACATGGAAACCATTTAGACACATATTAAATGAGTTATAAGACTTCACCAAATGGTTTAAAGAGCTTTAAAATGATATTTTGGTATAACAGTCCATTTTGAGTTCAAATTCAAGGAAATAGGCTTTCAATTTTTTATTTCTTTGTTAATTAGGTCATTTGATCATTTGAATAAATTTGCTTCATTTTTTTTTAAAAATTGTTGGAAAGGTTCAAGTTGATTAAAATTATGTTTATCAAGTTTTGACATCCTTAATGGTCATTTACAAAGAAAAAATGAGTTCTTAAATTTTAAAGTTAAGCCTTGTTTGATCCATGTATCTAGTGTACATTTTAGTATATTGATTGTCAATAGATCGATCTAGGTTAATACAGGTTGTATATAGGTTCATTTGTATGCAAATATGTTCAAAATATGTGACATGTGTCTAATGTGCCTTGTACTAAATGCATATACCTTACTTGAAAATTTTTTGATCACTTAGTATTTTGGTCTAAGATACTTTTTGCTCACAAAAAGAGGTCACCTAGTGATTCTTGGATTCAACCATATTTGTATTATTATGGTTCATTATTTGTTATAATACTTTTAACATGTTCATATTGTATTTTTTTTTTGTTCATAGGAGCATATTTGCATTCTTGGATTCAACAATAGTTGAATTTTTTAACATGTTCATATTGCATTTTTTTTGTTTGTTTGTAGGAGCATATAAGGGTATATGGTCAAGTCATACGTATGCATATACTTAGGGGGAGTATCTTAGCTTGAATTTTTCAATAAAATTGAAATAAAAATACTTTATACCTCATTGATCTTTATTAAAAATCATTAGATTTTTCAAGAAAATATAAGGCTTAAAAATAATTTTTTTAAATTTCTTGAAACTAAGGCCATAGTGTCATTTGAGCAATTTTGTTTTATCCATTAAATTTTGTTGAAAATGTCCAAAATGATCAAAAATACTTTTATCATGTCATGAACCTTTGGTGGCCATTTTACGAAGTATTAAAGTTTTGAAATATTTTCTTAAGATCTAATTACCCCTTTTATTTAAGTTGTGTGTAAGGTACTTGCTCTTACTTTAGAATTCGTTTAGAGTCTTAAGGTTAAACTTAGGATTAGAATTATCCTATAGGATTAAAATTAGTCATAAATTAGCGAACTTAGGATTAAACTTAAAAGCTTAGGCTTAGATTTAGTCTTAGGTTAGGACATAGGATTTAGAACTCTTCACATTGGTATCTTGCATTAACATGCCATATCCTTAGATACCTTTGTCATGACATATTCTGTGTTTTTATTTGAATTTTTTTTTTGCTAATATGTCATGATTGTTGGAAAAGTCTAGTTGAAAAATGATTTTCTTTCACAACAAAAAAAAATAAAATTTTGAAAACCAAGTCGGTTTGTGATATTTATAGCAATAAAGTTTTCTCTAAAAGTATCTATGCTTTGAGTGAGACAGATCCTAAACATCCCTAGCTTTCAACCGAACGTCCTTTTCCACTATTCTCGTACCATGAAATGCTTCGAGTGTGGGATCGAACAACCATGAACCAAACACAGAACCAAAAATGATTTATTACTTTCAGTAGGAAAATAATTCTCTCTCAATAGAAATCGACAAAAGTTATTGTTCCAAGAAAATAGAATTTATACTTATAAAATAAATTATCTCTACTTTCTGACAGAATAACAATATCTTACAAGTTATGTGAAACTTGTATAAATAGCTCTACTAGTGCCATCTATTTATAAGAATAGATAGAACAATCCTGGTTGAATTAGTAACATACAAATAATAGTTATTTAATAGAAAACAATATTGTAACGCCCTAAATTCCCTAATTTTGGCTTTTGTAAACTTGTAACACAAATTATCTGTATATGTGTATCTGTAATTATTTGACACAACAGTGTATCTGCTTCAGTGGTTATGTGTTTTGGGAATGTCTCAGAAGTCTTGGGTTCAAGCCCTAGCTTTGGAAAATTTTTGGCATTTTTATGAATAAAGCCTTAATTAGGTTCAGCGGGCTTGTAAATTATTGATTATAAGAATGTATTAGAATGGGACTGCTGGTCTGGTGGTTAAGATGTGTGCTGGTGTGTTGGAGATTTGGAGTTCAAATCCCTGCGTGAGTGAGGGGAATTATTTTTGCTTGTTGCCATGAAGGTGTTTGAGTAAGATTGAAATTCTGATGGGAGTGGGATAGTGGAGTTAGTGGGGGGAAGTTGAGATTTAGTGATTATCAGAAATATTTTGATTATCTCTTTTTGAAAATACAGCTTTCGATTCTCCTTCTTTTTTCCCAAAATTTCGACCGTTCATTCTTTTTGACTCTTTGCCGAAAGTCCTATCTTCCTCGCCTTAGTTCTATCGATTTTGGTTTTCAATTTACCTTCAGTTTTTCTACGTTGTTGTCGCGGGCTCGGTAAGTGCCCCCATCTTTCTGTTCCGTCGTGGATTGGCAATGATTGCTAGTAATGTGTTTCTTATTCTGTTAATGGTGTAAGAAGAGGCACTGGGCAGTAAATCGCGTATCTCGTGTTTTAGCATTATTTAGCGGAGGGTATCGTAAGCGGTAAGATGAGTTTTTGTTTGTTCTTAATTATCGATTTTGCTTGGAAATCCGTAAATTGATGTGGGGTATCTTGATTTTAGGCCTTGGAGTGCTCAGGAGTGTTTTTGCTATGAAATCGAACTAGGTGTGTACCCGAAACTACAAAAATCGAGAATCGGTGAAAGCTGAAAAATGAATCTATCGATGTCATACGGGTTTGTGGTCTCCCGTGTGGTAGGCCATGTGGCAGTACACGGGTATGCGATCGACAAGCCAGGCTGTGCACGCAAGACACTGGCACATGACACGGTCGTGTGATAGCCAGTGAGGCCGTGTGCAAAACACGAGTTCAACCAATTGGGTTGTGTGGGCCGCACGGGCGTGTGGAATTTTGGGCCAGGCCGTCTAATTTACAAGGCCAAGGCCAATTTGGGCCGTGTAGGCCCACACGCCCGTCTGTGCCCACACGGGCAGACCACATGAACGTGTGAGCCCATTTTTCTAAAAAACTTTGTAAGGTTGCACGAGTCGCCCAAGCCGACTGTGACCTGTCATAGGGCCGGTAAGCATTACTTAAACCCATAATTTCATGATCTAATTATGTAATGTATAATTTAAGCATGTGACACTTAGCATGTAAATCTGAACTATTTGAGTAGTCTGATAGACTACATTTTAGTATGCCATATATGCATGTTGCATTGCATCGGGGTTAGGTTGATGTTATATTGGAGGAAGTATTCTAAAAGGCTTTTAAGCCTGATATCTGGCAGCTCAGCTGCAATTATCTGATTATGTGCCGTATTTCTGTACAGCCTGGTATGTAGGGATGGGTGGGTTGATTTTATCCCCACATGGTGTGTAGGGTTGGACAGAGATGGTGTGTAGAGGCTGGTGGGTAGGACTTTGATGATCTGTTTTGCATCTGTATCTGAGTGGGCTAAGGCCCAGGCTGGTTCTATAAAGGGCTCTGGCCTCAGACTATATTCTGATGTTTCATTATTCTATATGTTTAATATCCGTGGGGATTACACACTGAGTTTGTGAAAACTCACCCCTTTTCTGTTTTATCTGTTCAGGTAATCCCTAACAATAGGCGGGTCAGAGCAGCACGGGACTCAGCGGTGGCTACATAGTTTTTCCACTTGTGCTATTTTCCATTTTCTTATGATTTAATTTACACTTGGGGAAAATGTGATGTAATTAAGGCCTTTATGATTTTTTTACTTAATTTTGGATTTTGCAAGGTTTTACAGTTTTTACTACTAGTAGTAGGAAAACTCGAGTTTTCAACAGAATCAAATGTTTTACAAAATTACCACACATATGAAATGGTTTTAAAAGCTTTCGCAAAGTTTAACGTTTTGAAAATGGTTAATGACACGTTTTGGAAGATAGCATAAGATAATAAAAAGAGGTACCTACGGAGAAATGGTTCTAACGTCATTGCGATTTCTAAAGCACTATCATGTGACATTGCTAGATTCGGCAATAACGTCTAGGCCGAGTTTGGGGTGTTACATTTAGTGGTATCAGAGCCAGGTTACAAAACTCAGCTATGGATTTGGGTTTTAAAGATTTGTTTTAAATAAATGATCTGTAAATAATTTGAAATATTTTTGAAATAAGTATATGGTACAACGAGTCTCCGGCGCCGATCTTGTAAGTTTTCTGAAACTCTATTTAAAATTGTCTAAAAATATTATTAGAATACTCTGAAACTACTTTAGGTAGTATACTATACTGAAAACACTCTAGGAAGTGTAAACTGAAACCAGTAGTGAGACTACGACGCGCGATAACAGACTCTAAACTTTTGATACTGTATTGCATAAATATCTGTTAATAAAATATCAGAACTGTTAACTAATCCATAAAATTTGTAATAAAGATAAATTCGATTAGACAATGAACGCGCGAGGTATCCACGGACTTGGTACCAGAGGCCTTGGTAGAGGCCGTAAAGGGGCTCGAGCTGAGTCCTCTTCAATAGATAATATACCAAATCTGGATACTAGCAAGACACCGGTATCACCTACGACAGAGATTGGGTTTGGGTCTCATGATAGCGCAGATGGGGACGACGCACTGTCTCAGGCCATGTTACGAATTTTAGAGAGGGTCGTTGGGCCCAACACTGGATTTAGGGGCTGTTGGTCGGTTACGAAATGACTCCGATCCAATAAGGTTGAATTATTCAGGGGTGTCGTTGGAGTCGCCCCTAACGTGGCCGAGTATTGGATGGAGGCCATAGAGAGAATTATGGATGACTGGATTTTACCGCAGAACAGAAGCTTAAGGGGGTCGTATATCTGATTTGTGATGAGACGTACCAGTGGTAGTTGACGGTTAAGGAGGGCACTCATCCCGACCGATTGACCTGGGATTATTTTAAGACTACGATTCAAAGTAAATATGTGAGGGCCAGCTACATTGATGCCAGGAGGCGTGAGTCCTTAATCTCACCCAGAGAGACCGTTCAGTGGCCGAGTATGAGGCTGAGTTCTTGAGGTTAAGCCATTATGCACGAGGCATGGTGGCAATTGAGTATGAGCACTGTGTCCGATTTGAGAATAGTCTCAGGGACAGTTTGCGAGTTCTGATAGCTCCGCAGAGGGAACATGATTTCTCTATTCTAGTTGAGTAGGCAAAGATTACTGAGGAGGTTTAACGCACTGAGTGCCAAAACTGAGAGAATGGAAAGAATAAGAGGGAATTGGAGCCCTCGAGTGCTACAATGAGGCCTAAGAAAAAGGTCAAATCTGATGGGCCAGTAAAAGTGGGGTTTCCTACTACACCTTTTGTGTAACACCCCTAACCCATAACCGACATCGAATTAGGGTTACGAGGCATTACCAGATAGCCAGAATATTTCGAACCAATTCAGAATCATAGATACTATTTAACATCATTTCATAAACAATCATCTCTAATTATGGTCTACGAGACCTAAAACATAGATTTAAGGAAAGGTCAAAACTAAACCGAACCTAATCAAAATTTTCAGAACTTAACCAAATCTTCCAAAACTGTTAAAGTCACACACCCGTGTGACTAAGCCTTGTGGCACACACGGGCACTAGACACGCCTATGTAACCCAACCGTGCCAAAAATAGGTCCTATACTAACTTTTTCACAGGGCCAATAGGCACGCCCATGTACTATAGACGTGTGGTACTTAACTAGCTACTGACTTTAGCCCACGGCCATATGACACGCCGGTGTCAAGGCCGTGTGCCTTTTGGGAGAATAATGCTTTTCTTACATGGCCACAAGGCACGCCCGTGTTCTCTGACCGTATGGCACTGTGCAGGCTTGGTTTAAGCCAATTTGCCACTTCTCTTTGGGCCAAATCTACAAGCAATGATATACAACATTTATATCATACTTTCCAACCAATTCCATGCTCAAAACATGCTTCGTTAATATTAGCTCATAAAACACTACAGCCATGCATCATTTGGTATCATTAACCAAATACCAAAACTATATACAACTTTTCATTTTGCTAGCCAACTCTTATGGCATAATATATGCACATCAAAACTTATATACATAGACCTTCTAGCCTATACATGCCATACTTTAAAAATATTTACACTTTCAAAATTACCAAAATGAGATCGATACTGTTGTGACGATCCTCGACTATCCCCGAGCCTTCAGTAGCTACGATAACTGTAAAACAGACAGTAAACAAACAGAGTAAGCTACAAAGAGCTTAGTAAGCCAAATACAATTGGTCTACTTACTAAAGCATATATGTACCATTCAACCATATAGATTCATAACTATTTCATAGAATAATTCATACTTAACCATACCCCATTGTTAACATTTATGTCATGCTTCATTTCCAATTCCATACATATTTCACAGAGACAGAGTTTTTCATATTCAAAAATTTAGTGCGATACAGATGTACCTGCATAAGTTATACATTTCATATACTCATATTTCATACGCTATCATCAGACGGTTCAGAAACGATACAGATGTTCATAACCAAGTACAATGCCGACGTCCCGGACGTGGTCTTACATGTAATTCAATATCGATGCCTCTGTCCCAGGCAGGGTCTTACACGAAATCAGATACGATGCCAATGTCTCAAACATGGTCTTATACATAAATCTCAATCGAGGCCTGTGTCCCAGACACGGTCTTACACGATGTCTCAAACAGATGTCAACTTTGTTTAAGAACATACAGAGTTTTTCAGATACTATCATATTATCAGAATTTACCCGAAATCCATTCATCAGGCTCTCATGGCCATCCAATACAATTTACAGTTTATATAAGCAGAATTTATTTCAATTAACACTTAATTGTAATTTGACTTATCTCGGACGGATTTCGGATAAAACGAGTCGACTATTCAACTATTTTGGACTTCCCCCGATCTAAGTCTGATTTTCTTTGTTCTTGATCTTATACAATACAATTTCAACCATTCAATCATTTATTACATTTAAAATAATCCATGAACACATATTTAGGGCACTTTGCATTTTAGCCCTTATATTATCACACTTTGACAATTTAGTCCATTATTCACAAAATCACAAATATGCATAATTCATCAATACTATAGCTTGGCCAAATATACATGGCTTCCATACAAGCCCAAATAACATATTTAAAGTACAATTTAGTCCTTCAAAACCTTATTTTCACAAATTAGCCCAAATAGCTGTACTTCATCAAAATTCAAGGACAAAGCTTATAAATCATCTATTAAACCTTCATAATTCATCCAAGAACATTACAAAACTCATGATATCAACAATGTTATTTCATGAAATCTTTAACAGAAACAGAAATTCAGACATGGGCTTTGAAGAACACGAAGCAACGATCACAGAAACGTAGAAATTATCAAAAACAGACGAAAATTCATACCTTAATCAGGGTGAACAAGAGCCAAACCCTAGGAAGCCCTTTTTCTTTCTTTTTCCTTTGATTTTCGATAAAAAAAATGTGTTTATGGACACATTTCATGTTTATTTTCATTTAATATATCATTTATACACTTTTTACCATTTTAACATTGTTAATAAAACATAAATTTCCATCCACTAATGTTCATAATTGTCCATATCATATAAAAATGGTCTAATTGCATCTTAAAGACCTCATATTTTAAAATCCAAGCCAAATAGGTGTTTTAGCATCTAGCACTCAACTTTTACACATTACGCGATTTAATCCTTTTTCATAATTAAGCACAGAAACAGACAAATTAAATCACAGAAATTTCACATATGTAAATTCACATATCACAGACACAGAAAGTAATATTAAAATATTTTTTTGACTCAGATTTGTGGTCCTGAAACCACTATTTCAACTAGAGTCTAAACCGGACTGTTACATTCTGGGGTGGTGAACTGTGGATACTATGGTAGACGCCATCTGGGCGAGTGTTGGAGGACTACTGGGGTGTGCTTGAGATGTGTGTCGACTAAGCACCATGTTCGGGATTGCCCGTTGAGAACTGATTAGGTGCAAGCTCTGGGTTTTTGTACTATACAGTCGCCAAGAGTAGTTCAGCAGCCACTAGGGACCGAGGCCAGGACAGGGGTGGTAATGGCATGGGCCGAGGTTAGAGAGCGCTGGGCAGAGGTGTTGGACTGACTGAGGCGAGGCAGCCTGCATTGGTTTTTGCTGCGTGTTGTCGTGAGGACCGAAATACTCTGGACATCATCGTGGGTACATTCTTAATTTTTTATGTACCTTATCTTGCACTGATAGACATAGGCTCTACACATTCATACGTAGCTAGTACTGTGTCTGAAACTTTGGGGATTTTTGTTGTGAGTACTGATAGTGAGGTGACTATTGTGAGTCCTTTGGGGCAGTCTATTCAAGTCAGAAAATTGTATAGATACATTCGTTAGAGGTCCAAGAGACAGTGTTTCTAACAGATTTGATGGAACTTCTATTTGGAGAGTTCGATTTAATTTTGGGGATGGAATGGTTAATCAAACACCGAGTAAGTCTGGACTGTACAACTAAGAGGGTGGTTCTGAGAATCGAGGAGGACGTCGAGGTAGTTTTGATTGGAAAACGTTGGGATTTTTTAACTAATGTGATTTCTGCATTAGTGGCAGAAAAGTTGGTTTGGAAAGGATGTGAGGCTTATCTGGCTTATGTAGTGTTTTGGATTCTGGGGGCTCTTCTGTTAAGGATATTAGAATTGTAAAAGATTTTTCAGATATCTTTTCTGAGAGTTACCGGGGTTGCCTCCGAGCCATAAAGTAGAATTTGGGATTGAATTGATTCCTGGTACTGTTCCGGTGTCTATTGCCCCTTTTTGAATGGCACCAAAAGAGCTGGTGGAACTTAAGGCTCAGATTCAGGAGTTGTTGGATCGTGGGTACATTCATCCCAGTGAGTCTCCGTGGGGAGTACCTGTTCTATTTGTAAAGAAGAAAGATGAGACTATGAGGATGTGCATTGATTATCGATACCTGAACTAGCTAATGATTAAGAACAAGTAGACACTTCCAAGGACAGTGACTTATTTGACCAGTTTAGAGGGGCTTCTGTGTTTTCTAAGATTGATCTGCGTTTGGGTTACCATCAGTTGAGAGTCAAGGAGGCCGATATGGATAAGTCGGCATTTAGGACTCGATATGGACATTACGAGTTCCTAGTTATGCCCTTTGGTTTGACTAATGCACTGGCGACATTTATGGATTTAATGAACTGGGTATTTCAGCCCTACCTGGATCAGTTTGTAGTGGTATTCATTAACGACATTTTGGTGTATTCTAAGACTGAAGATCAGCATGATGAGCATCTCAGAGTGGTTCTACAGATTCTTCGTGTAACATAGTTGTATGCGAAGTTTAACAAGTGTGAGTTCTAGCTTCAGGAAGTGGCATTTCTGAGACATGTAGTTTTTACTGAGGGGATACGAGTTGATCCTCATAAGATTGAGGCTGTGTTGGGTTGGAAACAGCTGATTAATGTGTCTGAGATCCACAACTTTCTAGGGTTGGCAGGATATTAGCAACGTTTCGTAGAAGGGTTCTCTTTGATCGCAGCTCCGATGACTAAGCTATTGCGTAAGGGAGTTCCTTTCATTTGGACTAATGAACAGCAGGAGAGCTTTGATAAGCTCAAGACGATTTTAACTCAGGCTCTTGTTCTGATACAGCCTGAGCCCGATAAAGACTTCGTGGTATATAGTGATGCGTCGCATGTGGGTCTAGGTTTTTTTCTGATGCAAGATGGGAAGGTAGTTACTTATGTGTCTCGTCAGCTCAAGACTCATGAGGCAAACTATCCGACGCACGACTTGGAGTTGGCCGCAATGGTATTCGCACTAAAAATCTAGAGGCATTACTTGTATGGTGAGAAGTGTATCATCTACATTAATCACAAGAGCCTCAAGTACCTCCTCACTCAGATAGAGTTAAACCTTAGGTAGCGTAGATGGGTTGAACTGCTTAAAGATTACGACTGCACTATCGAGTATCATCCTGGTAAGGCCAATGTGGTGGCCAATGCGTTGAGCCGTAGGGCTATGACTGATCTGAGAGCGATGTTTGCTCAACTGAGTCTTTTAGGTGATCAGAGTCTGCTAGCTGAACTTCAAGTGAGACCGATATGGATTGATCAGACCAGAGATAAACAGATGAGGAACAAGTCTCTAGAGTTACGTTTTCATCAAATGGAGAGCGGTGTTACTATGGATTTTGAGAATAATAAGGATGGGGTATTGTGTTTCTACGGTCGGCTTTATGTACAGAATGATGGGGACTTGAGATAGTCGATTCTGAGGGAAGCGCATAGCAGCCCTTATGCTATGCATCTTGGTGGGAATAACATCGGTGAGGCCATGTGTGAAACACGGGCTCAACCAATTGGGCCATGTGGGCCACACGGATGTGTGGAATTTTGGGCCAGGTCATGTGATCCACACGGGTTGACCACATGGGCGTGTGAGCCCATTTTTCTAGAAAACTCTGTAAGGTTGCATAGGTCGCCCAAGCCGACTATGACCTGTCATAGGGTCGGTAAGCATTACTTAAACCTTTAATTTCATGACCTGATTATATGATGTATGATTTAAGCATGTGACACATAGCATGTAAATCTGAACTGTTTGAGTAATCTAATAGATTGCGTTTTAGCATGCCATATATGCATGCTGCATTGCATCGGGGTTGGGTTGATGTTATATTAGAGGAAGTATTCTGAAAGGCTTTTAAGCTTGATATCTGGCAGCTCAGCTGCAATTATCTGATTATGTGTCGTATTTCTATACGTCCTGGTGTGTAGGGATGGGTGGGTTGATTTCATCCCCACATGATGTGTAAGGTTAGACGGAGATGGTGTGTAGAGGCTGGTGGGTAAGACTTTGATGACTTGTTTTGCATCTGTATCTGAGTGGGCTAAGGCCCAGACTGGTTCTATAAAGGGCTCCGGCCCCAGACTATATTCTGATGTTTCATTATTTTGTATGTTTGATATCTGTGGGGATTACACAATAAGTTTGCGAAAACTCACCCTTTTTCTATTTTATCTGTTTAGGTAATCCCCCGTAATAGGCGGGTCGGAGCAGTAGAGGACTCAACGGTGGCTACATGGTTTTTCCACTTGGACTATTTTCCGTTTTCTTATGATTTAATTTATACTTTGGGAAAATGTGATGTAATTAAGACCTTTACGGATTTTTGCTCAATTTGGGATTTTTCAAGGTTTTACAGTTTTTACTGCTAGTAGTAGGAAAACTAGGGTTTTCAACGGAATCAAATGTTTTATGAAATTACCACACATAAGAAATAGTTTTAAAAGCTTCCGTAAAGTTTAACGTTTTGAAAATGGTTAATAACACGTTTTGGAAGATAGCATAAGATAATGAAAAGAGGTACCTATGGAGAAATGGTTCTAACGTCATTACGATTTCTAAAGCACTACCATGTGACATCGCTAGATTCGGCCATAACGTCTAGGCTGGGTTTGAGGTGTTACAAATATTTTATTCTAAGTAGAATACATAATTAAGGGTTTTTGGGTCTCTCCTTTGTTGGATCTAATTATATGTGTTTCTTGAACTTTTAACCAAAACTTTATAATTTAATCCAACTCAATACATGCTTTTCTATTTTCTAAAATAAATATTATTTATAAATTAATTTAATCAGTAAATTAAATTTCCAATTAAATAATTTTCTTAACCCAATTCTAATTTTGATAAAGTTATGACAACTTTACCGTAAAAGAATCTATGAGGAAATATATTTAATTTTAATATTCAATAGACTCACAATGACTAGTTAATTAAATTTTATTTTTGAAATTTAATTATTTAATTAAATAATAATTTGAAAAGGTTAAATCAATTCTCAAGTCATTTCTATACTTAGTGAAAAAACACATTTATTTCCGAATGTGACCCATTTCTATAACTTTATCATTTCCTTTAATTTTTGTTCATTTGATTCTATATGCAATTCATTTATGTTTTCAACGAGCTAGTGGAGGGACCGGTTGGACATATATAATTAGGGTTCAAATTATTTATAATTCAGTTCTAGCTTTTTGCTTATTAATTATAAACTTAGTTACGAAGTCATTCCACTATAGTATCATGACTGAGTTCTCCCTAATTACATACCATTATGAAACCTACTCAATCAGTGCTCGTCCAATGACCTTACCATAAATGTGTTACCCTAATAGGATATCCTTAATCCTTTTGGGATAAATCTATTCTTCCAATATGATCCTATTTTATCTTATGGTAATCATTACATCTTCCTTCATGAAAAATCAATTACTATTAAATAGTAATCACGTAGTTTATCACAAAGGCAAACGACCCGTGGCTACATTTACTTTTCATCTATCATGTAATTCCAATGAGAGGATATCATTTACCCATTTCTTGGGTTATGAATTCCACTATTGTGAATGATGCTACATGCTGTAAAAATCATATACCCAACACATCAATTTTTAGTTCCTTATATATTTGAACTCAGGCTTTTACTTACATCTAAGTATACGAGTCATGCATATATAGTCCATCATCCACTCAAAATTTAAGGAATGTCACATTATGAACGTAACAAGTGAATAAATCTATAAATGGATCTAGGATCTATTCTACTTGGGTTCTATTCGATGTACTGTTAGTCCAGTCAATCACATCTATGTCTCTATCTCCGAAGAGTCATCCGCCTTGATGCTCAAGACAAAGCATCTCCCAAATTGGGACTTAATAGATAGCATAATAGTCTTTCAATCGATTTCCTCATTTTTTATTAGACTAATGACATATTTAGGTTCATCTACTAATACAAGTTGTCTTTTTATATTATGATCCATCCACGTAATACCGCTTAATATTAGTTAAACATTAGATAACCATTGAGCCAACATTTTCTTCCATTTTTCTTTTTATGCAAAAACCATTGAGGATAGTATATAAAGAGTATTAATGTAATTAATGGATATTTATTTTTAAACCAGTTTGTTCAAAAAATACAGGTATACATAGACAAAAATACTACACTTAGGGCACCAAATCCAACAATGATAACCTTCCTTACATAACACTCACATTGGTATCCATTGTATGGTTACATTTCCATGATATTGAATGGTTGTCTTTGCCATGTTTTACGCTTTAGAGAACCTTTATTTTATGTTAAGCATGGTGCAATTGTGTGATGCGATGTATACTTATTAAATGAAATGTTTCTTGTTTGTTTGTATGCTTTGTCCATTCAATAATGTATGCTTATATGAATTTCTTCTTCTTATGCTCTTCATATGTGGTATCATTGTAGCTTTTGATATCCACTTCTTGTTGATGCCATTGTATTTTTCATTCATTAATAATTGGTATCTAGAAAATATGAGAAAATCATTAGGATACGCATCTTGTAAGGGGGAGTACTAGAAATAGGAATTGATTATGATTATATTCAATTATTCTTAGCATGCAATTCTTTTATTCTTAATTCATGTGTTGTTCACATTTCCTATTAATAATTGGCATCTTTGTTTACGTATCAATTGATATTTTTTTATTAGGCATGAATTTAGGTGAACTTTATGCAATTATGAATTATTTGTATGATCCTTAGAATTTTGTATAAAATGTTCTTTATGAATAAATTTAGAGTATGTTTCATTGTTATATCATTGTTTCTTGAAGTTCATTGTTTATTTGTGAGAATGCAATTCACATGATCCTTACATGAATATATTATGACTCATTATGTTATTGCATCCATTTTTATTCTCCTAAGCTTTGATTTTTAAAATATCTTTAAAATTGGTATCATTCTTCAAATAACTTAATTGCTTTTTAATATACCAAAAGATTATTATTTAATGTTGCCTATTTTTCATATCGCTTATTGAAATTCAATGCCATTGTTTAAATGTTTATGCTTACAATTTTTCAAAGAATAATTTATTAAGGGGAGTTGTATTTTGAAAATGTCTAAATAATTTAAGGAGTCTTTCAAAATATAAATTTATCTTGAATTTTTATATAAAAGGGGAGATTGTTAGTTTTGATGTCCCAAGCTTTTGATATAACAACATTTAAGATAAATTTTTATTTATATTTCTTAAGTCATTTGGTGAAAATAATTATTGAAAGTTTTGCTAAACATATTCAAAGCATTTCAAAGACTTGTAAAAGTACTCAAAAACATGTTTCAAAGGTGTTTTAATTTATCTAAATATTTCTAAGTCAATCCAAAATGTTTTTAAGTGTTTTAAACTCATTTTATGCAAGTTTGGGTCGTAGTATCGATACCCTAACCTAGTTGTATGATACAACTAAGTCGGTAAGCAACATTGTGAAACTCTGGGGACTTTTACCCATACATCTTGTACGATGTATCGATATAAGTCCACTTCTACCCATACATCTTGTGAGCTGTATCGATATAAGTTTATTTCCAATGCTTCCAACGGCTATAAAGAGTCACAAAATTTTTTCTTATTATATATACACATCAAGACACAAGAGATGACCATTCATGAATAAAAATAAAGAGAAAAGCCCTAAATCCTTCATTTTCTAATTTTCTCTTGTACATATCTCTTAGGTGCTTATTGTTAGATTTTTTTTTATCATTTTCATATCAATTCTTCGAGAGAGAGAGCACTTATTACTTGTAAATACACAACATTGAGAGGTCTTCATTGTTTATATCTTTTCTTTATAATGTGAGAGCTACTTAAAATTTTCAAGGTATAGAACCTTAAGTAATTTGTAAATGTTATATTTGAGCCTCGTAAAAACTAGAGGATTTTAGGTTAGTCACAAAAACTAGTGAGAAGGTTCTATCTCATCCTTATGAAAAATATAAGGATTATCAATGTTATATCTTCTCCTCAAAAAGGGAAAGATTCTTTTCTTCCCTCGTTATTTAGAAAAGTTTGGAAAATTTTTTAAAATACCAATTCTTCTTCCCTCATGATATTTTTGAGCCTAAGAAGTTGGTTGTAGACAAACAAACCAACACTTTAATTACATAATCTAAATTAAAATAATAAATAGTTACATAAAGTTATTTTTAATAAAATTACGTAGAAGTTGACATGCATTTCAATCTTTTAAATATATAATTTAAAATTAAAATAAAATAATTATTTAAATAATTTTATGTTTTGAATATTTACTTGATTAGTCAAATGTGCATTTTAAATGAACCAACGAATCAATGTGTGAACCGATTTTATAAATTCATACTTTAAAAATTAAATTAAAAAATCAAATATTATTATGTTTTCTAAATTAAATTATTATCACAACTTATTTAAATAATTTAAAACTGAATCATTAAGAATTACACAACGTGAAACTATAATTTTCTCTATATTAATTAATGAAAATATATAATGAAAAAATTTAAATGAATTAACACATAATACAAACATATATAAAAAATGGTATGAAAAATAAAATCAACACAAATAAATATAATAAATTTATAATAATAAGTTAGTATAATTCTTTAAATATATGAAAACAGAAACACACCAAAATAAATAAAATTTTATTTTTCTCTCCCTTCCTTTCTTTTCTCCTACTGGTCAATTTAACATCTAAGATTTCACTCTCCAGCTGAGAAAAGAAATATTAGTTAAAGGTAAACTACACAAATAGTTATTTAACTATTAAAAATTTTATTTTAAGCATTTAAAATAAAAAATTACAACAAGCATCCACATTACATAATTCGGTCATTTTGATCCTGTTAAAATCACAAATGGCAAGTTGATGTAGTAATTAAGAGATTGGTATAATAATAAATTTAGCCCTAAATTTTTACATATTATATCGATTTAGTCATAATTTTAAAAATTAACCTTCCAAAATTATAAATGTTCTCAATTTGATCCTAATTCTAAAAACTAAAAAAATATATAAATACATAAATCTTTTTAAAATATAATGATAAATTTAAAATATATAAAAATAAAAAATGTTATTCACAAGAAATAATAATATATAAAAATAATTTTTTCAAAAAAATATAATAATAAATTTAAATTTTATATTAATATTAAATAAATATAAAAATCTCCCACCCTTTCCTTCTGCCTCCCCCACCGTCCCTCTCCTTTCCCTCCCCGATCGTCCCTCTCCTTTCCCTCTCTTTTGTTGTATATAAAACCCAGGTTTTCTATTATTAAAAGTTATGTTGGTTTCTGTTCAAACTATTTTATTGTTTTAATGGAATGTATTATTGTTGATTTGTGGATCAATTAAACAATTGATGAATATTTTTTTTTGGGTAATGACTAAAAGCCATGTGATTGTTCATGGAAAAGGGTTAACTTCAGAAATTGGTGTGTATTCATGTTAATCTAGAGTTATTGTTAAAATTGAATAAAGGATTTTAATAAGAAAAATAGACTCAGAGGAGAGGAAGTTAAATTGTAAATATTATTCATCAAATAGTAACATTTATATAGGTGATTTTTATAGCAAACTTCTTCTAAAATTAGGAAATAGCCCACTAAAGAATAGGAACGACCAAAATAAATCTCCTATTTCTAAAAAAATATATTAACATCCTCCATTAAACTGATGTCTGCAGACATCAATTTAAGAGTATCAAATAATCACCAATTGCAGCTTCTTTTGAAGAGCATACTCCAAGCATCCTTCCAACTTTCTCAAACACATCTTGCTTCAATGGCTTTGTTAGGATGTCAACTACTTGACTTTCACTGTTACAGCACACTAAATCAATTACACCTTTATTACACAAATTGCATATAAAATGGCACTTGACATCTATATGTTTACTTCTCCCGTTAAGAACTAGATTTTTTGAAATCTTTATTGCTAAAATATTATCACAGTAGATAGTTGTTACTTCCTTTTGATGCTACTGAAGTGTCTCACGCAATATTCTCAACCAAACAACTTGACAGGAGGATAAAGTTGCTGCAACAAATTTGACTTCTATGGATGACAATGTCACAATCTGTTATTTCTTTGATGACCATGGTACTATTGAATTTGGTGCCCTAAGTGTAGTATATTCGTTTGTAAACTTGTAACTTTTTCAAAAAAAATTGTTTTATTAAACAATGTCACAATCAATGAAATCAATCTTTTAACAAAAATTACAAGTTTACAGACGAATATACTACACTCAGGTCATTAGATCCAATAGTCTCTCACTTGCCCTAGTAAAGCATATGAGTCATATTTTGCATTCCCATGCTTTTCACGTTTTTCTCAAAAATCCTAGCTAGTAGAGTCTTGGTAAACAGGTCTGCAAGGTTGTCCTCGGATGTGACCTTGAACATCCACAATCCCTCTACAATTGTCTCCCTTATGATATGGTACTTGCGATCAATATGTTTTATCCTCTTGTAATTTCTTGTCTCCTTGGTATTAACTATTGCTGCACTATTGTCACAATACAGTGTGATAGCTTTTCCCATACCAGGAATGACTTCAAGATCCGTAAGGAACTTTTGAAGTCATATTCCTTCTTTGGTAGCCTTAGAAGCAACCACATATCCGGCCTCCATAGTGGACTCAGCAATACAACTCTGCTTTACATTTCTCCACACAATGGATCTACCACCTAGGCCAAAAACATAGCCCGACGTCAATTTCCTCGAATCTCGATACTTTTAGAAGTCATAATAATTATATCTGATAGAAGTAAGATCTCCTCCGAAATACACAAGCATATAATCCCTCCTTCTCCGTAAATACTTGAGTATATGCTTAATTGCTTAATTTTTTGGTCTCGGATTCACCTAATGTCAACTTACGAACCCTATTACAAAGAAAATATCTAGGCGTGTGTATAACATAGCATACATGAGACTTCCTACTGTTGAAGCATAAGGAACCTTTCTCATGTTCTCTCTTTCTTTTGTTATCTTAGAATAGTCCTCAAAAAAGAGATGAAATCCCGATATGGAGGATTGATTTCCCTCATTCGAATTAGTCATTGCATAACACTCTAATAACTTGTTTATATATGAAGTCTGAGATAGTGTTATCACTTTGTTCTTTCAACCTTTAGGATTTGAATGCCTAAAACAAAATTAGCAGTCATTCATGCTAAACTATTAGATAGCAATGGATAGCAATATGCGGATTGACTTGAGCATGGAAACCAGAGGTATGTAATCAATACCTTCTTTCTAAGTATAACCTTTTGCTGCTAGTCTGGCTTTATAAGTTTCCACTCTTTCATATGCATTTCTTCTCCTCTTGTAGATCCACTTACATCCTATGGGTTTTATCCCTTTTGGTAAGTCTACAAGTTCCTACAAAGAGTTGGAATCCATAAAATTCATCTCAACCTTCATAGCTATTTCCTGGAGCTAGGAATCAACACTTTGCATCACTTCATCATACGTAAGTGGGTCATCATCTTCCTGTTTGATAGGTTCAATGTTAAAAACACTTCTGCTAGATTGGAAGAACTTAGGCCTAGAAGAGATCCTCCTACTGCGACGAAGCACCCTATGTTGTTGATCTTTCGTAATTTGATACATCAAATTAGGCTCTCCATTACACTTAAAAATCTTATTTTCGAGCAATTTTGATGCCTTTTCATTGTTTTTGTTGATTTTTAGTTTTATTGTTAATTTTTATTAATTTTAAGCTATTTTCAGACCCAAATTGATCATTCGTGCCATGGGGAACCTAACAAGTTGATTGAGTGTTGTAAGGAGTCTGATGTGAGCCTAGCCAATGAGCTAGTTGCCGAACCATTGGAGCTGCCCAAGGGACCAATTACTCGAGCCCGAGCTAAGAGGTTTTAAGAAGCTATTTCGAGCTATCTTGATCGAGCTTGGAGAGAACAAGTGACCGACCATTGTTGTTCCAGCTCATCAAGTTTATTGTGCACGTCTTCAAGCTAATTTAGCTCAGCCAAGCTCAATGGAGCTCATACCGAATTACATTTAGCTCATTCAGCTGGAATAATATTTTATGCGCATTCGCTCATTTAAATAAAATTAATTAAGTTAGTTTAATTAGTTAAGACCAAATAAATGTGTTCAATTCTAGACATAATAATTAAAGCTAAATGTGTTTAAATGTGTCTCAAGTTTATACATAATTAATAGTTAATTTTTAATATGTTTAGATTAAGACAGATTTATTAGCTGCTGTTAATCAATGTGTCCAGTTGAATTAAGTTTATTAAAGATGTCTTTGAGTTGCCAAACTTAATATATCTTAAAGCTATTTAATTTGCTGTTTTAATGTGCAGCTTATATGCATGAATCCGTCTAGCAAGAGAGCTGAAGATCATCTCTTTTCAGGTGGTTGTTCGTGTAGCTCAATAGCCCTTGAATAAACTAAAATTGGCTGCTGCACCATTTAATTTCTACAAGTGACGCCTAGAGGAATTCACCAGCCACAACTCTTCACCAAAAATTCAGCTGAATGGCGTTATCCAATGGAGTTTCCCAAGCTGAAATCAATAACTTTCTTGACCTTCAGCTCTTCAAGGCAGCATTTTAAAGCATTCACATTGCTGGAGATCCTTTTCATATGAGATGGTTGTTCGGTTTTGTGCATTCACACCAAGGGACTACTCACATTCAGTTTTCACACTTTGAGGACCATTGAAGTGCCCCAAGCTAATCATTAAAATTCAAGACCTTTTAAGTCCCTTGGCCGAACATAAACAAGGCTATTCAACTCACCATCCTTTCAATTAATGTCCAGCTGAATAAACATCATCTAGAAGTTGTCCATTGGTGTTTTTCATGCAAGAATCTTCTAGGGACGTTTAAGAAGCTTCAAGGAAGTTTCCAGCCCCTTTCTAGCTTCAATGTGTTGTCCATTCAGCTCATACAATGTCCATTCGGCTAGCCACTTGCTTAGCTATAAATATTTGTTCAAAACCGATTGTAAAGAACTTTTGATGAATTTTATACTATCATATTACTTTGTGAGTGTTCATACTCTCATTGTTCTCCTTAGACTGAATTGACTTATCAAGCAACCCTTGTGGTGTCAATCCCGTCTTTCTTGAACTTATCACTTTGTTCAAAGTGTGGTGTTCACCCATACCAAGGTTCCTATCTTCCATAGATAGTGGGTCGAGGTTTACTATCAATGTATTCTTTTCTATCTCCATCACCTTTCAATCTAAGTGCTTGTTAAGTTTCGGGTCAACACGACATATTATGTTGGTTCATTCTTAAGCCTTAGTCGTTTTATTCCATACACCATTTAACTATCTGAAAACCCTCTTTTGAAACCCTTGTGAACCTATTTCCTTACTTTGTTGCCTTTTTTGAAAGAGCCAAGACTTACTCAATTTACAAATGGGCAACTAATACGACTTGAGACATTCATATCCGAGCTCGTATCAGAGTCGATAGTGGCCCAAATGTGAAGAAAATATCTAGAAGAGGGGTATCGCGATAACAAAGCATAATGGAAGTTATGATACCTATGAAAGTATTGAAATGAAGAGAATTGAGGCTAGCTACCATGATGTCGCTATACTAAGTAATGGGTATCGTGATACCGAGACATCCCAAGACCACGTATTTCAAAACTGTTGTGGATATTGCGATACTACTGCTTGGTGAGTGAAAAAAAACTGTAGGGGAAATTTTTTATCCAAACAAGCTTAAGTCTATTTTTCATTTAAGGGCATAATGGTCAATGTTAGGTTAAATGTTAATAGGCTATAAATACAACTTTATAAGCCTTTGTTTTTAGATATTGTTGCTTAATAGTTTCCTTTAGTTTTCCATAGTTTTGAGGTTAGGTTTTCTTTTCTTTTCTTTTCATTTTTAGATTAGGTTTTTGCTTTTCTTTTTAGATTAGATTCTATTTTTGTTCTTTATTTTCTTTCTTATTGCTAAAGACTATGTAAAAGGGAGATAATCAAACTCTTGGGGTTCATTGGAGTTCCATCAATTAAATGAACATTTCTCAAACTCTTTACTCTTATTTATGCTTACCATGTGTTTGATAAAATGCTTGTTAGGAATTTAAGTTTGATTATGTGCTAAATCTGTTGATGGTTGGTTGATCAGTTATTTGTTAGTTAAGTTAATATTTATGTTTGATGTATTGATTGTTCAATTATATCAAAATGCTTAATACACTAGAATTGACACATCTAGTGGAAAATCTAGATAAACAAGACCGAGAGGAGAGTTCATCCTTAGATAGTTTGATATAATTTTACCGAGTAGTGAGACCGAGAGGAGAACCTAGGTGGTATCTTTTAGTTTAGGATGAGACCGATAGGAGATTCCTATCTAAGAATGACTATCAATATAATCGATATAGATTTATTAACTTAGTTAATGACTAACGAATCAATTGACCATCGGTTTATCAGTTACATTTTCTAAAACAACAAGGAAGAAAATTAGATTAATTAGTTTAATTGATAATTTAAATTTAGTTTATAAACAATTTTTTATTTGAACTTGCACTAATATTTTAGGTTAGTAATTGCTTACTTGTAATTAACTTGATAAACACATTTAACCAAATGGAAATCTTTTGGGTTCGAACCTTGGGATACTTGAGTGTCCTATTGACACTACAAATATTACAACTAACATTGTACGCTTGTATTTAAAATTTTACTTTTAAATTACTTTATAAAATTGTTTTTTTTTGCGCACAAGCGTGTGTAGTCAGTTACTGATCATTTATAGGTTCATTATTAGAAGTTGACTCTGAAACCATTTCCGTAGGGTTATGTATATTTCCTAAAATTTCCTTAAATAACTCTTTACTTCGAGCTTTGAAGTCATTCATGTTACTTTCTTCAAGGAAAGTAGCATGAGTAGACATTATTATAGTTTGCTCTTTCAGGTTATAAAATAAACCACCTTTTGTTCCCTTTGGATATCCTACAAACATGCACAATTCTGTTTGTGAATCCAACTTCCTTGCATCTTTATCCAATATGTGGGCTGGGCATCCCCGAATTCTTAAATGATTAAAATTCAACTTCTTGCCATGCCATAATTCATATGAATTTTTTGATGTTGCCTTAGTTGGCGAACCATTTAGAATATAGCAAGTTGTTTGTATCGCATATCCCCCAAAAGAGATTGGTATCTTCGAATAACTTAACATTGAACATACCATGTCTAACAACATTTGATTCCTTCTCTTTGCTATGTCATTCTGTTGTGGAGTGCCTGAAGCATTCAACTGGGATAGAATCTTATTCTCTATGAGGTACCCAAAGAACTCATCATATAAATATTCTCCACCTCGACCAGACCAAAGTGTCTTTATGGGTAAACCTAGTTGTTTCTCCACTTTCGCACAAAACTCTTCAAATTTATCAAAGGTTTCACTCTTTACGGTGCATTAGGTACACATACTCATATCTGGGATAATCATCAATAAATGTTACATAATACTCATAACCACCTCTTGCACTGACGCTCATGGGGTCACATATGTCAGTGTGCATAAGTTCTAAGGGTTTTTTAGCCCTCATTCCTTTTGCATTAAAAGATCGCTCGATCATCTTACCTTCCAAGCAAGATTCATATTGTGGAAGATCAATTTATTTAAGCAAACTTAAGATCTTTTCTTTCACAAGTCTAGTGATTATTTCTTTGGTTAATATGACCATGTCTTAAATGTCAAAGGTACGTCTCATTAGAGTGAGAAGTTTTAAGTATTTTATTCGTTATTTCAGTCTCAAGTATTGTGTGCATATTTGGTTTTATAAAATAAAGATGATTTGAAATCCATCCATTACAGATAAGATTATGATTTCTAAATATTGCAATTCTATTATTAAAAGTCACGGTCAAACTGTCTTTATATAAACATACAACCAAAATTAAGTTTCATTTAAAACTTGATACATAGAAAACATATTTTAAAATAATCTTCTTCAAATTGTCAAAATAAATATGTACATTTGCCACTACTTCAGCTCCCACAATTGTCCTAGTTCTAATCTACAACGATAGACTCTTATCTTTAAGATATTTCGTCTCCTTATAACGCGTAGCTTTGTGCAAGTGTACACAATCATTATCAAGTAACAAGTACGTATCAAGTTATCGTTTCCACAAGGATTGTATTTGTGTCAAATCACTTAATTGTAAAATTATATTAACAACTTGGTAAATAAAAACACAATATGATTGAGAAGTGATGATTAAAATTAAATATATTAAACTAAATGAAATGATCCCCAATGCAAATTATCCTAAATATGCACACTATATGAATGAAATAGATTTTAGCAAAATTAAACACAATTTGCAAAAATTATAACATAAATAAACTAGGACAATTACTTTAATTAAACTCAATTTATTATCAACATGCTTAATAACATTCAGAAAAACATTCCATGGCAACTCGATCTTTCATAAGTTTGGAAACCACATTAGGTCCTTTCGGTATCCTTTACTTAGTAAATATGCATTTTACTAATCCTTATTTACTAAGGGTTTCTTAGCATTCATGCGAGGTAACAGGGACGTGTTAGGTTTGAAGCAGTGTAATCACACAAATCTAACAACTATGCAGATAACAGAGCTTGGTTAGAGTTGTTATGCAACCTGCAATTTAATCGGGTTAGGATCTAAATTGAGCATGCACATTTCAATTATGTGTCCACTAGCCGTCATCTGGTTAGGATCACTCAGCTAATTCAGGTGCATTTCAATCACGTATAAATGAAATACAGATTTGATTTTAATTGAAAACATGATCGATTGAGGCACAAACATTATAAGCATGAATCAAATAAATATTATTTAATCAAAGCAATCATCCTAGCTTAAGCAATCATCCTAGCTTAAATAAAATTAAGTTAACATTGTTGTAACAAGAACAAAGAATACACAGCAAACATTTTCAAATTAAATCAAAGAAAAGAAAAATTAAACCCAAATCAAAGTGGTTGTCACCCAAGACTCTAACTGACAAGGCTCCTCCGCTCTTTCACTTTGCTCCTTCGCTGATGGCTCTCCAAGGTGGCCAACTAAGGGCTCTTTAAGAGGCTTAATTGCTAAAATCTCTATGAAGAGATGATGATAGGGTGGGGAATGGAAAATGTTAAAGAGAATTGAGAGAAAAGAGAGAATGATGGGGAATGAGGGATGATTAGGAATGGTGAAATGAAGTCTTATTTATAGGTGAAGAGAGGAGAGTAGTTTGCTAAAAATAGAAAGGTTTAGTTTCTTCAAGCTTTTTCAATGAGTGGCTGGCCATGATTAATGGATTTTGAGTTGAATTTTACTTAATTTTTAAGTAATTTAAATGCCATAACAACTCATGACTGAGACTCGATCAAGTGTAAATCTTCGGGCAAATCTCTAATTTCTTCAACATTGCAAGGACCTTGTGTAATTAAACCAAAAAGTGGTTTATGTGGACAGCCATGTGTAGCCAAAATTGGGTTGACTTGGTCTTCAATTTGGACGGTTTTTGTAATCCAAAAAAGCTATTAGACCTATCCAAAATAAATCAATAAATTAAAATACCAAAGAATAAAATAATTAATTAATTAAAACCCAAATTATTAATGAAATATTTTAAAATTAATTATTAAATAAAATTTTATATTTTATTATTTAATTTAATCATGCATGGCCCATTTCATGTCTTAAAAATATAATATGTTCAAATAAATATAAAATAAGCCATTTTATGCATGAAAACTATATAATAAAGCATAAAATCACATTTTAATAATTTCTATGTCCTAATTTCATATTTTCACATATTTCATTAATTTATTAAACAATTACTTAGTTTTAACAACGAATTTAAGTAAAAGGTGATAAATTAAATCCTTTACTATTGAATCCTCTATAGAGAAACACAAATATGATTAGTAGCTCCCAAATCAATGACCTAGTGGTCTAGTGAATCCTCTACTAAACAAGCTTCTATCATAGAGAGTTCCAGACCTTTGCCTTTGGAGGCTAGATATTCCTTCCACTCTTTCAATTCCATCTTGAAGTGGATTTTCTTACTACAAAACAAGCATTTAGACTTAGATAAGTCCTTAGGCTTTATGGTTCTCTTCCTTTTCACTTTTGGTTGCTCAGAGACCTTAGTCTTACCTTTCTTAGCGTGTTTTTCCTTTCCCTTTTGAGGAAGAAGTGACAAATATGTTTGCTTTTGCTTTTTGAACTGGTTGGCCACAATTTAACATCAACTTATAGGACTGTAACTACTTCATGAGTTGTGTAAGTTTCAGGTTCTTGTTCCCAAGGATATTTGTAGCCTGAAAACCTGCAAAATCATTGGACAAACTTTTGAACACCATCTTTATTTGAGTGTTCTGGTCCAAATTGGCCTTATTATCTATAGCCTCGGAAAAATATCCCATAAGAGTAATCATATGGTCTTTGACCGAAGTGTCGGGCTTTTGCTAGGCACTTATCTAGCTAGTTATAGTATACTATCAAGTTAATGTAACTTGCCCTCCAAACATGTCTTTTAACTTATCTAAAATCGTTTTGGCAGTCTTACAGCTCTCCAATTGCTTATATAGGATGTTGGTCACACTTGCCAACATATAGCAATGAGTTATTTCATTAGAATCCTCTCTGCATTTTCTAGCCTCAACTTGAATGGATGGAGGGCACTTATTATCAAAAACTATTTTAAGCTTCTCATAACTCAAGACAATCATCAGGTTCCTTTTCCATTCCTTATAGTTATTTTCGTTTTGTTTGTAGTGATTATGTTCAATAAAGGAGTAGGTGTCATTTTTTAACTAAAAAATAAAATATTTATTTGTTAATATTTTTGTATAAGCAAATGTTTGAAATATTTTCCAGCATTACGATATGCATTAAAACGATGCATGTGTCTTACATTAAACCTATAAAACATTTGTAAGTTGTTACAATGATACTTCCTACATCTATTGAATCAAGCCACCATGAGGTGATCATGATCTACTAGTAAGAACACGGATTTCCTTCCAATTAGCACATGAACCTAGTTCCTTAAGTATTCACATGTACTAATAATCATGTTACATTTGGCCTATAGGGAAATTTGTCTATATTGTAGTAAACATGTAATTTTTTCTATATATTTGAACAATTTATAAATGGATAAATCTAATTTCACATTTCACTGTTATATCTTTTGTATTTCTGTCTTGCATGTTTTGCATAAATAGAGAAATTATAACAAACAAATATTAGCTCATTGATTGTCTAAGTTCAAACCGATGATAAGTGGCACTGAAAGAATGTTTACATTGCAAGAAAGACAACTTACTTTATTAGATAAACTAAACGAGTCTGTAATCCAGTAAAAGAATCAAAGTGAACATTTGATTCAAATAATTAGAAGGATTATGTCGTCTACAATTCCAATTAGGGAGATGACTAATCTCGACTATCGGAGCAGTTGAATCCACAAGTAGAGACATAGATGTACCCATTAAAAGAATGATATATTGGACTAGACCCAAGTTTAATTAATTCTGAATTCGTTTGTGAACTGATTCACTTGTGAAATTCATTGTGTGACTTACCTAAATCTTGAGTTAGTCACTAACCATGTGTTTGTAACTCATGTGCTTTGATATAAGTGGATGCTTATTCTCTAAAGTTGATCGAGTCAACAGCTAATATGTTGGGTACATTACTTGTGTATGGCATGACTTTACTAGCAACAATAGAATTCATAACTCGATTAAAGAATTAATGATATCCTCTCATTGTCATTGTATGGATTAATAAAATATGAAACGTGGTCACGGGTTGCTTATTCTCAAACGAGCAATTTATCATAGTCATTACCTGACAGTGATCATATTAATCATTAAGAAGACACAATGGTGACAATGAGATAAAACAAGATTGTATTGAGTAAAAGTATTTAACTCAAAGAAATCAAGGATATCATATGAAGGTAACACACACATGACGAAGTCATTGGACAAAGCAGTTGGATGAATTACTTTCATAAAGAGTATACAATAAAGAGTTTTCAATCATAGTACTTCTTGTGGATTGACTCCATGATTAAGTAAATTGCAAATTATCAGAATGAAGGTTCTGGAAAAAAATTGCAATTATAAATTGCAAATTATCAGAATAAAGCTTCTGGACAAAATTGCAATTATTCAAGCCTAATTGTATATATCCAATTGGTCCCTCCGCTAGCTCAACAAAAGCTCGATCGAATTGGATTTGAATTAGAAGAAAACTCTACGACTTTAGAAATAATTTAATTGAGTTGATTTATTCGATATGGAATTAAATTAAGCAGTTGTGAGATTTTGTTCAACTAAAGAATTTTATTAAAGAATTTTCTTAAAAAATTAATTTAAAAAATCTCAGTGATTTTTGAAAAAATTAATTGTTATCAAGTAAAATTAAATTAATCAAATTAATTAATATAAATATGATATTTTTGGAAATTAATTTTTAAGTCAAACGATTGGTCAAATGGGTAATTGAACTTGAAAATTAGATCCGAGATCGAAAATTGGAACCAATAACCAAAAATCGAGACCAAGACCTAAAAATGGTTGAACCTGACCTATGTATGAAACTGGGTCGACAGTCCAACCACTGATTGGGCCAGATTGGTCAGGCCATCACTGGCCCGAACTAAACCTATAGCAGCCAAACCGTCTGTCATATTAGCCAGGCATGAGAATGCCTAGTCGATGGTGCCCCGGCCATGGCAGCATGCTATTCGAACAAACTACTAGGGGTCTTGGCCAACCCCATCAGCAGTATTTGGTCAAGCGTGCAAACAACTAGTCGAGGGATGCTGCATCTCGTGTGACTGGTTGTGCGAATGATCGGCCTAGGCAGACTCGCTAATCGAGAAAAAAAGACACTACCAGGTAACTTGATTTTGAATTAACTTTTCCAAAAAATAATATTATTTTAATTTTAATATTTATCTTGATATTATTTTATTAATTTAATATCAATGTAAGTAATTTCAATCCTAGTTGAACTCTCTTTACACTCTCCCTATAGAGGGAGAGTTTGGGTCATTATTCCTACACACTTGAATTCAAGAAAAGTTGTAGATAAAAATATCTGAAGAAATTATTTCAAAATATTTCTATAGATATTTTTTATTTACAACTTGACCCCAAAAGTTTAGAAAAGTTATAAAATTTTCCCATTGGTAATTTTGTGAAAAAAATTTCTGATTCGAAACGAGCCCACACTCAAAAAACGTGAGCTTGAGGATAGCAAAGAAATTCACTTGGTCAAAGTGTTTATCCTAGATGAATCAAAAGGTACGAATTTTAATTAAATGTTTATTACTTTGGATAACACAACCAAGTTCATATTTTTGATTTTTTTTTTTAAAACTCTACTATTCTCTTAAACCTAATTTTCGCTATGTTTTCCAAAACCAATCTTCCAACATGGTCATCTTTCTAACATAAGTAGAGCTCCATGGGGAGTTACTTAACTAGAAGGTCTTGAGTGTATAATCATCAACTCAACATCTATTACATCACGCATCATGGGACAATCTCATCAAGTAGCATGCTGTGACTAGTTGTTCTATTTAAAAATAGAACTTCTTGCTATATTGTATGATAATAGTTACCATAGAGGTCTGTCCAATTATAATAGGAATAAAGAGAGTCCTACTTACTTTCAGGTAATTTCCTCAGTGAGATCCACATAATAATCCTACCGTGGGGTAATTAAATTGGCATGCCATCATAAGAGACCATTGATAGAGGTCATAGGTCTTTTTTGGGACTTTTTTCCCACTTAATATTTTAAAAACATGAAAGGTTTTTAATGTCTAGTTTCAGTCAGGAATGATCAATACATGCATGACAAGTACATGTGGCATTATTCCCTAATATATATGGCATGCTTATCTCATATATACATGAACATACATTCACAGTCATATAAATATCATCACGCTTACCTCATGAACATAAAAACATAAAACTTTAAATTACTCTGGCAAGCCAAAGTTTCCATGATTCCATCCTAGAAAAATAAAAAATTGTAAAATTACAAGATCCACCCCAAAGCATACTTTGGGTCTTCAATTTTGCCACCGCGAACTTCTACTGCAGTACTGGTTCACGTTTATGTCTTCTTCGTCGAACTGCCACTAGCCACCATTTTCGATCCATCGCCAGCCATCGACGGACCACTATGGATCACTTGTCAATTTAGCTAGGTCTGGTTTGCTTCGTCTTGATCAATCTAGGTGCATCTCGGTTCTCTGAGTTCCACTGAAAAAAATATTAAAAAATTTGTATGTTTGTTTTTGGCTCACATATTTTATTATAAAATAATAAAATTAATCTCGCATGAAAATGATAGTTCACGATCTAAAATATAAATTCCCAATATAATAATAAATTACATTTATTTTCTAGGAATCACAACTTTTATAAAATTACTTTATCATCCATAGCAATAAAATAATTACATACATACATTCGCATACATTCACTTAAACATGCAAACAACTACAAGAATGCCACATCTTATCAAATATAATCATACATGATGAAAAGAGAGAATTTTGGTCTTGGTCTTGGTTTACACTATAAACATAGCACAAATTGACGCTCTGATACTAATTGTTGGGAAAAAATCCAGTTCGAAAAAGGTTTTCTTACACAATGAAAAATAAAAATTTTGAAAACAACCTGATTTGTGATATTTATAGCAATAAATCCTGGACTGAATTCATACATGTGTTTTCGAATAGGCGAATCTTTATTGTTTCCAACTTTCAACCAAATGATCTCCTCTGCTATTCTTGTACCATGAACTACTCCGAGTGTAGGCTCAAACAAATCAAATCAAACATAGAACCAAAAACATTTTCTTTACTTTTAGTGATAAAGTAAATCTCTCTTAAATAGAAACCAGTAGAATTGCAATTCCCAGAAAATAAAATTTATTCTTAAAATAAATTTCCACTACTTTCTTCCAAAATAGCAATATTGAAAATTTCAGAGAAACTTGTGTTTTTTTTTCTTTTTGTTGGTGTGATTTGAAGCCTACCAGTACTATCTATTTATAAAGAGAGTTGGTAGAATCCTGGTTGAAGTGGTAGAATACAAATAATATTATTTTGATAGAAAAAATAGCCAACTCCCTATTATTGAGGGAGTGGGGTGGAAACCTTATATGGGAATACTAAGGTTTGTTGTCCTATGTATTCCATATAAGGGGGTTGGGCCTCTCCTGTGTTGGTCCCAATTATATGTACTTCCTAAAATGAACTCAGCACGTTATAATTTATTCCAACATGTTTTTTTATATTTCCAAATTAAATATTATTTTTCAATTAATTTAAATAAATGAATTTATCAATTAAATAATTTTCTCAACCTAATTCTAATTCTAATAAAATTATGACAACTTTACCATAAAAGAATCTATGAGAAAATATATTTAATTTTTCTACATTCAATTGATTCACAATGACAAATTAATTTAAATCCATTTTGAAATTCAATTAATTAATTAATTAATAATTCAAAAACCATAAATTAATTCTCAAGTCATTTTCATGTTTGTGAGAAAACCACATTCATTTTCGAATGTAACCCATTTCTCTACCTTTATCATTTCTATCCATTTATGTTCATTTAATTCATCATACAACTCATTTATGGCTTCAATGAGCTAGCGAAGGGACCGATTGGACTATGTAATTAAGGCTGAAACAATTTATAATTAAGTTCCAACTTTTTGCCTATTACTTATAAACTAATTCAGTCATGAAGCCATTTCACTATAGTATTGTGACTGAGCTTTCCCCAATAGTATACCATTACGAAAGCAACTTGACCAGTGCTTGTCTAATGACCTTGTCATAAGTGTGTTCCCCTCATAAGATATCCTTAATCTCTTTGGGATAATATTCATTCTCTCAATATGATCCTATTTTATCTCATGGTAACCATTACATCTTCCTTCATGAAAAGTCAATTACTATCAAAGAGTAATCAAGTCATTCATCACAAAGACAAACCACCATTGGCCATTTTAACTTTTCATCAACCATGTAATGCTAATGAGAATATTATTTACCCATGTTTCAGGCTATGAATTCCATTATTGTGAATAATGCTACAGACTGCAAAAGTCGTACACCCAACGTACTAGCTTTTGGTTCCTTATCTAGTCGAACTCAGGCTATTACTTACATCAAAGTGTACGAGTCACACATACATAGTTCATCATCCACTCAAGATTTAGTTTGCCACACTATAAACATCACAAGTGAATAAATTCATAAGTGGATTTAGGATCTATTCTTCTTGGGTCCATTTCAATGTCCAGTTAGTCCAGTCAGTCACATCTATGTCTCTATCTTTTGGAAGTCATCTACTCTGATACCCAAGATAAAACATCTCTCCAATTGGACTTGATCGATGACATATCAGTCTTTCAATCAATTTTCTCATTTTCGGTTAGACTAAGGACATGTTTAGGTTTGTTTACTAAGATAATTTGTCTTTCTATATTATGATATAACCACGTAATACCGCTTAGTAATTAAACATTAAACAACCAATTAGCAATATTTGCTTCCATTTTACTTTGCGTGCAAAACCCATATGATGATAATTATATAAAGTGTATCAATGAATTTGTTTTATTAACCAATCTGTTCAAAAAAATTACAAGTTTACAAATGAATATACTACACCCAGGGCATCATATCTAACACTAATGAGCTTTTCACTCTAGCTTTGTACATAATACAAAAACCAATTGCACCTTTAAGATAACTAAAGATTCTTTTAACAGTTAACAAATGGTTCTCGCTTAGATTTTCCATATAATGACGAATTAAGCTAACACCATGCATGATGTAAGGTCTTGTGGAATTTATATACATTAAACTTCCAACCATTTTCTTGACCAAAGTAGCACTTATCTTCTTAGCTCCATCATCTTTTCTTAGCTTTATGCCAAACTCTATTGGAGTACAAGTCAGGTTGCAACCTTGCATTTTAAACCTACTCAAAACCTCAAGAATGTATTTGTTTTGTGAAATGAACATACTAGAATCTAATTGCAAAACTTCTATACTAATGAAGCAATACATTAATCCTAAATCAGTCATTTTAAACTTAGTTGTCATATTTTCCTTAAAAGAATCAATCATTAGTTCATCATTGCCAGTATAAATTGAATAATCAATGTAGAGGCACAGTACAAGTAATTTTCCATTACCATATAATTTTGTAAATAGTGCGTGTTTATGCAAACACTTACAAAAACCTTCTTTTGCAAAATAAGCATATATAAGGCTATACCATGCTCTTGGAGATTGTTTTAGCTTGAATAATACTTTTTTTAGCTTGTATACCTTACTTTCATTGCCTTGCTTCATGAAACCAAGAGGCTTGCAATTCTTCGTGTAGAAAGGTTGACTTTACATCTAACTGATAAACCTTTCACAAATTTCGAGCAGTTATGGAAAGAACCATATGAAGACTGTCCAACCTTACAACTAGAGAAAATAATCTGTTTGTAATAAATGCCAAACTCCTACTTGTATACCTTGGCGACTAATTGAGCTTTGTGCTTGTCAATTTCTAACCGTCTCTAGATGCACCAACGTCTAGAGAAGAAATCCTGCACAAAAGATGTGAAAAGAGGTATTCACAAGTATAAAGGCCAGGTTGTAATATAGTTACAACGGAGTAGGTGAGTATTTCGAGGATCGTACCCAAGGGGGCAAGTACTAAATTAATTCTAATTTAAATATAAATTGATCTAATTAATAATTTAATTGGATTATAGTACGAAAGGTTAAAAGAAGGGTTTTTAATAAACTATACTACTAATAATAAAGGACATAGAAGAAAATTAAATAAATGAAAAGCAAGAAATCAAATAAGAAAATATATATCAAACCTGGTCATGGCTGATTAGCTTGCTTTGGTAATCTTAATCAACTATCATCTTGGATTTTCTTGTTTAATCAACTAGTCAATACCCAGTAGGATCTTCCGATACATCCACTAAAATACTTAGTCGACAAAGACTACTTATCTTCTGACCTCACAGTCCAGACCAGTTCAGGGTTAAGGTGTTCACGGATAGGTCATACCAAAGTTGGGTTAATTCCCACCTTGATGACTTCCTATGGTTGTCAGGCCTAGGGTTTTAAATTCTTCCTTTCCTGAACAACTAATCCGTTAAGAAATTTATACAAAATAGTTAATTATTCATACCTCCACTCATTAATCCCCTACAAGAGGATTAGTTCCTCATGGATCTAGTAAAAAATATAAACTTGAATGAAAGAATGAACATAAAGAACAATTTCAAGAACAAAGTTTAAAAGAAGCCTGATTTGTATTGAATTTAAGCACAGAATCCTCACAGGGTTTGAAAATAATTTTCGAATCTGATTTCTCCTAAAAAAAATAACAAGAACGGAAAAAAAAATCTAAAACCTAAAAAAAAGAGAAAACTAGGATCTAAATATAAAGAGAAAATTATACAATCGTAAAAAGTGTCTATAACATGTGTTAGCTAAGCCTATTTATAGACTTAGAATGGTCGTCATCCTTATCCCTTAGGTCAGCTGACGTTTCCTAGCTTAAAGTTGAATTGTGCAAACCGTAACACCCTTGGCTTGTACTAATTTCCACACAGAGGCGATGTTGCGACATCGAGGGCAGTATGCTTAGCTTTAGGGTGACTTCAGGGGTATGTCACGACATCCTCAGGCTGTGTCACGACATTGAAGGCAGTCTTGGACTTTTCTTATTTTGCTCCCTATGTTGCGATATCGCATGCTCCGTTTTCCAACCTAGCGATCAGTATTGAGTTAATATGTCTTCTAACAGTCTCCTACACACTCACAAAATATGTTAACTCATCTGTAGGCCTCATTCGGTTCTTAAGGTCAATAAAAGACTCAAATTACAAATTTTATTAAATTTAACTAAACTTACTAAAATTCAATTAAAACGTAACTAAAATGCTTATGTTCAAGCTCCTAAAGTGCGAAAACTAGTTTAATCTGTTATACCAAATTACGGTAGATCATTTCATCGTTCTTCTTGAATTTTGTTTTATAACCTATTTCACATCAATGGATTTTAGTGTCACGCCCTAGATTTTATTTATTATTAAATGCTAGTTTATGTCACAATGAGTTAAATGGATTAGTGGTTAAGTGTGTGATTTGTTTAAAAAATGTCCCAAGTTCAAGCCCCCATAAGCACACCTTTTTAATTAAAATTTTTGACAATTTGAGCCAAGTATGAACACCCTTGTTGTCCAACTCTTGTTGCCATACTAGGGAAGATTCTTTCCTTGATTACAAGGTCAACATTCCCAATAGTTCTCCCATTTTCTCCTCATTTTCCTTCCTTTTTACCACCTTAGACACCACTTTTATCCTCATTTCTTCTCCACTCCACCACCACACAAGGCCGTTGTACCTCCATCACACCACCACCTCCCAATGTCGCCACTGCCATCATTGGCCACCAGCAAAATTCTCTGTTTTCTTTTTTTTGTCCTCATCTACTCGTAATCAATTTTTCTAAGCATCAAATTTTGATTTTTTTTGTTTATTAAAGGGTTACTTCCCATTCTATTTTCTAATTTCTATTTTTCATCTTATTATTTTCTAATAGTACCAAATCCCCCTCTTTAATCGTTCATTGTGAGAAGTTGTGAAGCCCTAATCCTTTCGATTTTATAGAAATTCGTAAATCCCAGATCAGTACCCCACTGTTTGGAAAAGTGTAATCTTCTCTCTTAGAGTGGAAACAAAATTGTTGCTATTGGAATTGTGAGATCAGGTGTAGGGACCTATTTGATTTAAATAAATAATATTATAATTAATCAATATAAAATGTTTATACTGGAGAAATATTTAATTGATGCTTAAATAAGTTTCTAAAATGTGATATTAGGCGAATAAATTAAATATTCATCAGGATTGATAAAATCTGATAAAAAAGGAACCCAAGTAAGTGTTTCTGAAACTTCATATCTATGTTGTTGACATGTGATTTGGTGATTTTTTCTGTTAAATGTGATAATATGTGATTCCTAATATTCATGATATGTGATTTATGGCGATTTGAACATGTATGTACGATAAAAATGATAATGAACTATTGATGTTCTAATTCACATGATAAACTTGATAATATTCTAATATTCTGACTCGTATGTTAAGCATGCCATATTTCTTATTTTGATTCGCATGTTAAGCATGACACTATGATAAATCGTATTGATATTTGAATTCGCATGTAAAGCATGTCTACTGAAAATTTGTTCTGTATGGCATATCACATGCATGAGGTTTGGAAAATATGTATGAAGAAAGTATCTGGTAGTATAATTATAAATTTCTGGTGATTTCACCACAATATTCTGTATCTGGCAGTATATCTGCAAATTATCTAGCGGCTCAACCACAATATTTTGTTTCTAGCAGCTCGACTGCACTATCCGGTGGCTTGTCCACATTATTGGTGTGTTATTGGATGGACGAGTTCTAAGGAACTCATTATGGTGTGTAGCAGAGATGGGGAGTACCTATTTCTGAAAATCTACACTGATTTATGAAAAATTGTTTCATTGACATCGTCACTATGCATTCTGATAAATGTGATTTTGTGACTGAATGTTCTATATGTTTATGATATGTTTATGCTATTGTTGTTATGTGTTAAATCATGTTATTATGATTTGCAACCCACACAGGCTTTTTAAGCTCACTCCTTTAAATTCTGATTTTTCAGATAATAATTGAGGTTAGGATGGGCTCGATTATAGAGGTGCTCTTGGTTATTTTTCAGAAAACTATATTTTTGGTATTCGTTATTTTGGGATGTGTCTAATTGCTTTAGACTTTGATTTTGGACTTGGACTTTCTTTTGGGCTTTGGATTTATTGTGGTTTTTGGATGGTTTTGCATGAAGTTCGTTTTTAAACTAATACTTAAGAGGTGTTTATCAAATAATAATTAAATGATGAATTTTTCATAATAAGGTTAATCCAACTCAAAGATAGTGTTTTCAAACTTGATACTCTGTTTTCAAATTTCAATACTACTTGCTCACAAAACTAATGGTTTACAAGTTATTTATATCGACATTTTTAAAATGATGAACAAGTTTTGAAATGTATAAATTGTCCGCTACGATATTTTAACGAAAAACTACATTTTCTGAAAACTATCAATACTTGAATTTTTTTAAAAGATAGATGATTTCAACGAACTCATTCAAAAGGAAAATTATAGACAATATATGGCCTATTTTAAAACAAATCAAGATGACTTTTTAAAATTAAAGATGATTATTAGAAAATAGTTAAACAGTTTTTTGTGCCATTAGCTTGGAAAATGTGATATTCGAGATTCGACCATAACGTCTAGGTTAGGTTTAAGAGGTTACATTTAGTGGTATAAAGCCCAGATTAAAAACTCGAGCTGTGATATATTTTCAAAAATACATGTATATTTGTCAAAAATGGTATTTTGGGTAAAATCCATGACTTAGTTAAAAAAAATTATTTTATTCTGAAAATCTGAGACTCTAAAGTTGGCCTAGATAAGTATTTCTGCCTTAGTGAATTCTTATTGTGAAACTATAGAATAATATAGATTATGAAACTTAGATACTAAAAACTATAGATACCGATACTATAGTGAAAACTATAGATACCGATACTATAGTGATGAAACTTAAGAATTGAAATATTCTGAATTGATAATAAAGGCTCATTTCTAATTGATAGATAAAATTGCATAAAACTTAAGAATTCGATAACAAAAGATGAGTACTCAAGGTGTTCGTACTAAGGGTATGAGAGCTCGAGGAGAGTAGGGTCTAGGAACCCAAATTGATTTCTTTGCGTCACGAGTGCGCACACCTAAGCCCGTGACTGAACCCGAGCCAATGGCTGATCAGGTCAAGAATACGTATACTGTAGAGGAGGATTATTTGAAGCCTATTGATGGTGTTGTATCGCAAACTATGCTTAGGGTACTACAACGTGTTGTTGGGGCCCAATGTGGATTTGAAAACTGTGGGACTATTACGGAGTGGCTCCGAACTGACAAAGCTGAATTATTCAGAGGCGTTGCTAGGATGACCCCCACCATGGCAGGATACTGGTTAGATGCCACAGAAAGTATTTTGGATGACATGGAATTTACCTCAAAATAGAAATTAAAAAGTTTAGTGTCACTACTTAAGGATAAAGCTTATCGCTGGTGGCAAGCCGTTGTGAGGGGTACCCAAGTTAAGAGACTTACTTGGGAGTATTTTCTGAAGCCTTTCCAGAATAAGTGTGTGGTTAAGCATTAAGTCGAGGCTTGTAGACTAGACTTCATTGAGCTCAAATAGAGAGATAGATCTGTGGTCGATTATGAGGCCTAATTTCTACAACTAAGTTGCTAAGCTCTGAGATGGTTACGACAGAGCAAGACAAGTATGTCAGATTTGAGAATGGGCTGAGATACGAGCTGATGGTGCAAGTGGCCCCCTTTTTAGAAAAGGGTTTTCTAAATGTCAATGGAGAAAATCGATATAGTGGAGGAAGTAAAGCATTTGGAATGCGAATTGAGGGATAGAGCTAGAATCTCTATAAAGAGAGATGTTGGTCTTACTATTCAGGCTTCATGACCTAATAAGCGAGCTCGAGACAATTGACCTAGGCAGAATGTTTCTGTCGCTACTGATGGTGAGAGAGCCCAATAATGTACTACTTTTGGTAAGAAGCATCCAAGTGAATGATAGAGGAGCTTGGGTGCATACCTTAGATATGGATCTTTGGATTATAAAATTAAGGATTATCCGCTTTGAAATAAACAGATGTAAGCATCGTATTAGAACCGTGCTCAAAATCAAAGAGTTGGGCAGTAGCCTCCATGAGGTCAAAGTCCGAATAAAGGTGGTAATGTTGTTGGGCAGAGACAGAAAGCCCATGGTCAGGGTGCTAACCGAGCTGACACTAGACAGCTTGCATTGGTCGCAGCTAGATACAAAGAGGATTGCGACACCATTTATGTCATAGCTGGTACTTTTACTATTACAGAGAGGATTGCGACACCATTTATGTCATAGCTGGTACTTTTACTATTAATTATGTACCATATTTTGCTTTGATTGACATTGGATCAACATATTCATAAGTTTCATGCTTAATGGCTGATAAACTAGGAGTTGAAGTAAAGGATATTGTTAGCAATGTGATTATACTTAGTCCCTTAAGATAATCTATTTTTGTTAATAAAATGTATGAGCGGTATCTGTTAAAGATTCAATGAGAGGTATTTCCTGCGGGTTTGATGGAATTACCCTTTAGTGAATTTGATCTCATTTTTGGAATAGACTGGATGGTTGAACACCAAGTCAGTTTGGACTGTGCTACAAAAAGGGTTATATTGAAGACTCTAGTTGGGAAAGACATAGTGATGGTTAGGGAGCATAGAGATTACTTATCTAACGTGATCTTTGCTCTAATGGTTAAAAAGTTGGTATGTAAAGGATGGGAGGCATATCTGGCTTACATTCTAGATACGAGTGATAATGGTCCATCTATTGGGAATATCTATACTGTGAGAGACTATCCCTTTGTCTTTTTAGAAGAGTTATCTAGATTACCTCCTGAGTGTGAGGTAGAATTTGGCATTGATTTGTTGCTAGGAATAGCTCCGGTGTCTATTGATCATTATCGCATGGCTCCCAAAGAGCTAGTGGAACTTAAGGCACAACTGCAAGAGCTTCTGGATCATGGATTTATTAGATCGACACACCATGAGGAGCCCCAGTTCAGTTTGTTAAGAAGAAGGATAAGTCCATGAGTATATATATCGATTATCGATAACTGAACAAGTTGACCATTAAGAACAGATACCCTTTATTGAAGATTGATGAATTATTTGATTAGTTCAGGGGTAAAAAGGTGTTCTCTAAGATTGACTTAAGGTCTGTATATTATCAGTTAAAAGTGAAAGAGATGGACATTCCTAAGACCGCTTTCAGGACTCGGTATGGTTACTAAGAGTTCCTTGTGATGCCTATTGGTATCACGATTGCTTCGCCAGCCTTTATAGACCTAATGAATTGGGTTTTTCAGCCTTACCTTGATTAGTTTGTTGTGGTCTTCATCGATGACATTTTGATCTACTCCAAGTCTGAAAAAGAGCATGATGAACATTTGAGAGTGGTTCTACAGATTCTTTAAGAGAAATAGTTATATGCCAGATTGATTAAGTGTGAGTTTTGGATCCACAAAGTGATGTTTCAGGGACACGTGGTATCGGCTGAAGTTATCCGTGTCAACCCAAAGAAAATTGAGGCAATCTTAGACTGGAAACAACCTAAGAATGTTAGTGAAATTTGAAGTTTCTTAGGTTTGGCTGGTTACTATAGGAGGTTTGTGGAAGGATTTTTCTTATGGTGAAAAGTATATTATCTACACAGATTACAAGAGTCTTAAGTATCTCATCACCCAAAAGGAGTTGAAATTGAGACAAAAGAGATAGATTGAGCTGTTCAATAATTACGATTATACCATTGTGTACCATCCGAGAAAGGTAAATATTGTTGTTGACGCACTGAGTAGAAAGTCGATGACTGATTTGAGGACAATATTCGTAAAATTAAGCTTGACAAATGATGGAGGTTTACTTGTGGAGTTGCAAGTAAGGCCTACCTTAATGGATGAGATTCAATCGAAGTAATCTATTAATAAGTCTCTGGCGCCTCGATTTAGATAGGTTGAGGAATGTAAGAATTCTAATTTTAGCCTTAATTCTATTACAGTTTTATACTTCCATGAGAGATACTGTATGCCCAATGATCGAGAGTTGAGGCAGTCTATACTTCGGGAAGCGCATAGTAGCCCATACGCTATGCATCCTAGAAGTAATAAGATGTATCAAGACTTGAGAGAATTTTATTTGTGGCTAGGGCTTAAGCGTGATGTAACCAAGTATGTGAGTAAGTGTTTGACATGCCAGCAAGTTAAGGCTGAGCATCAGTTTCTCTCGGGTCTGTTAAAGCCTATTTAGATTCCTTAGTAGAAATGAGAGCGTGTGACCATATATTTTGTTAGTGGGTTACCCTGGATACTTGCTAAGAAAGATTTAATTTAGGTTATAGTGTATCGACTGACCAAGCCAGCATATTTTCTACCTGTCCATACCGATTACTCTTTGCATAAGTTGGTGAGATTGTATATTTCCAAGATTGTGAGGCTTCATGGTGTACCATTGTCTATCATTTTTTATCAGGACCCTCGATTTACATGTTGATTTTGAAAAAAGTTGAATAGGCTTTAGGAACTCGATTGAATTTTAGTACAGCTTTTCACCCCCAGTCTGATGGGCAATCTGAGCGGGTTATACAGATTTTGGAGGACATGTTGAAGGGTTGTGTGATTGACTTCAATGGAAGTTGGGAAGAACACTTGTTTTTAGCCGAGTTTGTGTACAATAACAGTTTTTAGTCGAGCATCCAAATGGCTCCTTACAAAGCACTGTATGGTTGTAAGTGTCGTACACCTCTGTGTTGGAACGAGTTGGGAGAAAATAAAGTATTGGGCTTAGGTTTGGCATAAAAGACCGAGAATATGGTAAAACTAATTCAAGGTCAATTGAGAGCAGCATCTGATCGACAAAAGTCTTATGCCAACTTAAGGCTGAGAGATATCAAGTTCAATGTTGGGGATGCAAGGGCAAGCTGAGCCCGAGGTTCATTAGACTGTATAGAGTTCATAAGAGGGTTGGACCGGTGGCTTGCAAATTAGAGTTACATTTGGAACTAGACCACATTCATGACATGTTCCATGTTTTTATGTTGAGGGGATATCGTTCTGATCCATCCCACATGGTTCCAATCGGTGAGGTCGAGGTGAGACCAAGTTTAACTTATTAAGAAGAGCCAGTACAGATTATGGACCGCAAGGTCAAGAGATTGAGGAGAAACCAAATTCCTCTAGTGAAGTTCTTATAGCAAAACCATGGTGTTAGCGAAGCCACTTGAGAACCTGAGGATTCGATACGTCGCCACTACCCTCACTTGTTTGGACGAGGTAAATTTCGAGGACAAAATTTAATTTAAGAGGGGTAAAGTTGTCATGTCCTAGATTTTATTTATTATTTAGCGCTAGTTTATGTCACAATGAGTTAAATAGCTTAGTGGTTAAGTGTGTCATTTGTTTCCAAAATGTCCCAAGTTGAAGCTCCCATAAGCACACATTTTTAATTAAAATTTTTGACAATTTCAGCAATGTGTGAACACTCTTGCCATCCAACTCTTATTACCATACTAGGGAAGATTCTTTCCTTGATTACAAGGTCAACATTCCCATAATACTATCATTTTTCTTCCTTTTTACCACCTTGGACACCCTTTTATCCTTATTTCTCCTCCACTCCACCACCACACAAGGCTGCCGCACCTCCACCATATCACAGCCATCAGCCACCACAAAAATTCTCTGTTTTTCTTCTTTTCTCCTTCTCTACTCGTAATCAATTTTTCTGAGCATCAAATTCTAATTTTTTTGTTTATTTAATGGTTACTTCCCATTTTATTTTTTATTTTCTATTTTACATCTTATTATTTTCTGATAGTGCCAAACCCCTTCTTTAATCGACTCATCGTGGGAAGTTGTGAAGCCCTTATCCTTTTGATTTTATTGAAATTCGTAAATCCCAAATTCGTACCCCATTGCTTTGAAGAGTACGTTTGTTAGTCGATTAAGATTCAAGATTCGATCTCCTCCCTTAGAGTGGAAACAGAGTTGTTGCTATCGATATTGCGAAATCAGGTATGGAGACCTATTTGATTTAAATAAATAATATTATAATTAATCAATATAAAATGTTTATATTGGAGAAATATTTAATTGATGTTTAAATAAGTTTCTAAAATATGATATTGGGCGAAGACATTAAGTATTCATAAGGATTGATAAAATTCGATAAAAAAGGATTCCAAGTAAGTGTTTCTGAAACTTCAGATCTGTGTTGTTGATATGTGATTTGGTGATTTTTCTTTTAAATGTGATAATATGTTATTCTTAATACCCATGATATGTGATATATGGTGATTTGAATATGTATGTACGATAAACATGATATTGAAATATTGATATTCTGATTCACATGATAAACATGATAATAATCTAATATTCTGACTCGCATGTTAAGCATGTCATATTTCTGATTCTGATTAGCATGTTAAGCATACCACTTTGAAAGTCGTATTGAGATCTGAATTTGCATGTAAAGCATGTCTACTGAAAATCTATTTTGTATGCCATATCATATACATGGGGTTGGAAAATATGTACGAAGGAAGTATCTGATAGTATAACTGCGAATTTCTGGTGGCTTAACCACAATATTCTATATCTGGCAGTATATCTGCAAATTATCTAGTGGCTCAATGACAATATTCTATTTCTAGTAGCTCGACTGCATTATTCGGTGGCTTGTCCACATTATTGGTGTGTTATTGGATGGACGAATTTTAGGGAACTCATTATAGTGTGTAGCAGAGATGGGTAGGACTTATTTCTGAAAATCTGCACTGATTTTTGAAAAAGTGTTTCATTGACATCATCACTATGCATTATGATAAATGTGATTTTACGACTCAATGTTCTGCATGTTCATGATCTGTTTACACTATTGTTGTTATGTGTTAAATTATGTTATTATGATTTGTAACCTACACTGGGCTTTTTAAGCTCACCCCTTTAAATTCTGATTTTTCAAATAATAATCGAGGTTAAGATAGGCTCGGCTATAGATGTGCTCTCGGTCATTTTTCAGAAAACTATATTTTTGGTATTCATTATTTTGGGATGTGTTTAATTTCTTTGGACTTTGGTTTTGGACTTGAACTTTCTTTTGGGCTTTGGATTTATTGTGATTTTTGGATGGTTTTGCATGACATTTATTTTTAAACTAGTACTTAAGAGGTTTTTATCAAATAATAATTACATGATGAATTTTTCACAAGAAGGTTAATTCAACTCAATGATAGTGTTTTCAAACTCGATACACTATTTCCAAAACTCAACACTACTTGCTCATGAAACTGATGGTTTACAAGTTATATTATATCTACATTTTCAAAATGACGAACAAGTTTTGAAATATATAAATTGTCCGCCACGATGTTTTAATTGAAAACTACATTTTATGAAAACTATCAATACTTGAATCTTTCTAAAAGATAGACAGTTTTGGCGAACTCTTTCAAAAGGAAAATTATAGACAATATATGGCCTCTTTCAAAGTAAATCAAGATGATATTTTAAAATTAAAGACGATAATTAGAAATTAGTTAAATGGTTTTCTGCGCCATTCACATGGCCAATGTGATCTTTAAGATTCGGTCATAACGTCTAGGTCGGGTTTAAGAGGTTACATTTTGCCCTTTTAGAAGTTCTGTCAGCTTCCAAGTGTTGCTTCTTTCTATTGAGTTAATCTCCACTTTCATGGCTTTTTGCCATTTTTGTTCTTTGACAGCTTTTTGAAATATAAGAGGATCACAATATGCAAACAAAACAAAATGGGCAATTTGATCATCATCACCAGATAATATATCTCCACTTACATAATTGATCATCCAAGCTAGTCGCTTTCTTGGTTGAAGATTCATGGATGGCTACGTCATTATCTAGTTGATTTTCACAAGAAAGATGCGTGTGATGATCAATTATATTTGAAGTTTACTCTTGAGTTGCAACTTCAATTTTATCTTCATCACTATTAAAATTTGTGGGGATTTCTTATTTTTTAACATCATTTTCAGTCTAATTCCATGTAGCATTTTTATCAAAAATGATATCTCTGTTGATGATGATTTTTTTAGTGAGCGAATTGAACAATTTGTATGCCTTGGTTGTCTCACTTACACAAAAAAGTACATTTTTTGCCCTTATCATCAAGCTTTCTACTTTTCTGATCCAAAACATGTACATACGCGACACATCCAAAAGTTTTGAAGTGATCTACAGCTAGTTTTCTACTGCTCCATGCTTCCTTCAACATCATGTTTTGAATAGAAAAGGTGGGACTTCTGTTCAAAAACATGAATGCTCCAGTTTATATCTTTTGCCTAAAAAGTCTTCAAAATATTCCCCTTTTTCAACAGGCTTCTCACCATGTTGAGAATAGTTTGATTTTTCCTTTCTGATACATCGTTTTGCTGTGTTGTGTATACAATGGTGAGTTTTCTTCGAATGCCTTGTCCAGTGCAAAATTTCTCAAATTCCTTTGAGTTCCTACATGATCAATTCGCAATGTCTTAATAAAACTCTTTGTTTCATTTTCAACTTGAGCTTTGAAGCTTTTAAATATCATGAGAGCTTCTAATTTATCCTACAAGAAGAGCACCCATTTTTTTCTGACTATAATCGTCAATAAAAGTGATTAGATATTGTTTCCTCCATTTGATGTTGGATTAATTGGTCCACAAATGTTAGAGCGAATTAGCTACAACACTTTATTTGTTTTCCCCAACTTTCCTTGTGGAAACTGAGATCGGTGTTGTTTGCTAACAACACATTCCTCGCATATTGGATCAACTGGAATAGTGATTTGAGGAAGTCCTATCACCATATTCTTCCATTGGAGTGTTTTTAGTCCACCAAAATTTAGACGACCAAATCGAAAGTTCCATAACCATGATGGTTCATCTACTTTGGCTTGCAAACAGGTTTGAACACTTTTTATATGTAATGGAAACAATCTATCCTTTGCCTCTACCTTGAGATGAATCTTGATCATTCATATTGTGTTGATGACATCTGCCACCATCTTTATTGCCTCGACCTCTTACTCTAGCACCTCAACCTCTTGACTAGGTGAAGACACGTGATTTGTAAAAGCTTTCAATGCTTGCTCCTCCTTTTCCTATTGAACTATTTTCTTCTCGTGAACTAATAGAGAGCCTTACAACTGATCAAGAGAAAAAGTGTCAAGATCTTTTGATTCTTCAATAGAACAGACCACATATTTAAATTTTGGTGTCATTGATCGCATAATTTTCTCAACCACAGCCACATCCTCAATCTTTTCATCATGGATTCGCATTTTGTTGATTATTGCCATTGTTCTTGAGAAAAAAATTAGAAATTGATTCTTTAGTCTTCATCTGCAATTTTTCAAATTCGGATCGTAGAGCTTGAAACTATTGCCTCTTAATACTACTTGACCCTTGGTATTTCTTCTTCATATGGTCCCAAATGTGCTTAGAGGTATCTTTATAAAGAATTGTCTCCAAGATTAAACATTCAATAGCCTGAAACAAGTAGTTTTTGGTCTTAAGATCCTTCAACTTCATCCCCTCTATTTCTATGTTTGACATTGTTGCTGTGGACTTTGGCACTCCATTCGAGACAACTTGTCAATACTATTTTTATCTTAGAATATTCTCCATTAGCATGCTCTAGTGATCATAATGACTATCAAAGTGAGGTGTTGTTAGTTGCATGAAAATTTTAGACGCTATTGAATATATATATATATATATATATATATATATATATATATATATATAACTTGGTTCAAAACCATTGTTAACTGAGAGTTTTTGCTAAAATTGAATAAAGGACTTTAATAAAAAAAATAGACTTTAAAGGAGAGGAAGTTAAACTGTATGTATATTATTCATTAAATAACAGCCTTTATATAGGTAATTTTAATAACAAACTTCTGCTAAAATTAGGAAACAACCTACAAAAGAATATGAACTACCAAAACAAATTTCTTATTTTTAGAAAAATATAACAATTCAAAGGTTGGGATCCTAGTTAGAAATTAACTAGAGTGAGCTTGGTCATTTGTATTTTGTTTATGAATTTCATTAAAAGCTGGGTTTTTTACTATAGTAGCAAAGAGGGAGAAGGACAGGGGTAGAGGGAGAGACGGTAAGGGAGGTTTTTATTTATTTATTTAATATTAACATAATTATTTCTATTTAAATATTAATATTAATATTAATATAAAATTTAAATTTATTATTATATTTTTGAAAATGCTTATGTATTTTATATATTTTTAATTTTTTTAGAATTAGGATCAAATTGAGAATATTTGTAAATTGTTTAATTTTCTAAAATTATGACTAAATAGATATAATATATAAAAGTCGAGGGTTAAATTTGTTATTATACTGACTTTTTAATCGCCACATCAGCTTGCCATTTGTGATTTTAACGAGAGTGACTAAAATGACCAAACTATGTAGCGTGAATGTTTAAATTGCAAACTTTTTATTTTAGATGCTTAAAATGAAATTTTTTTGATAGTTAGATGATTATTTGTGTAGTTTACCCTACTAGTTAGTAGATGTCATGCTTGTAAGGGCAATATGTTGGCATAATGATAAGTTTAATCATTAACGTTTATATTTTTATCAATCTAGTCCTTACTTTTCCTCAAGCTAAATTTGGTCTCAACCTTTTTTTAAAAAAACTTGAATTTAACCTTTTAAAAAGAGTCGATGTTTCTAACGGAAGTATTGACTAAAACATTAAATTCTAAAATATGGTAGCCTACATAATATTTCACGTGTACTTCATGCTATATTTTAAAAGTTTTATCAACTTTTTATTTTATTTTATTTTATTTTATTGAATTTTTATATTTATAAATTGTAAATTATTTATTGATGTGACATATAAAACAAATAATACTATGTCAATATAAAGTAAACATAAACTGTTACATGAGTTGTCACATCAACATTATTAAAAAGATAATATTTTAATTAATATTTTTATTAAAATTAAATAATTTGACTATTTTCAAAAGGAAAATTAATCAAATTGAACAAATATGTAAATATTGAAAAATAAAGTTATTATGCATAATGAAGTTGAACTTTGAACCAAATTGAATGCAATTGATGGGGTGTGCGCCTCCTAAGTTAAAATCATTAATAAAGTAGAGCTGTGATGATGTACTATAATCGAGCTTTGCTCCATATTTCCCATTAGATTCGCTGCTGAAAACAACTTCCATATATGAACAAATATTCACTATTTTCTAGTAAAGTTATATTTAGAATATAAATTTTATTTTTATAAGAAAAACCGATCAAATTGATGTACTTTTTTAAGTATTTGCCAATCAATTCCTGTAACTATTAAGAAATATTTTAAATGGAAAAAGAAAAAGAACCTTTTTAAGGATACTTTATCTACATTATAGTGAAATTGTTGATCGAATTCATTCACTTAACTCCTAAAGTGGAATAATGTAATTAAAAACCAAAATATTAGAAAATTATTTAAAAATTTAAAATTAAACGTATTTATTTTTAAAATCTACTCATATTTTATTTTATTTTTAGAGTGTAATTTTCATATTTACTCTTGTTTTTCATTTAAGCATAAAGCATTAACTTTTTTTTCATTTTGAACCATTATAATGTATATAATAATTTTAATTTTTTTCATTCATTTAGTGACATGTTGTTATATTACAGCAAGAAACTAACAAAACAACTGGAATTGCATTATTCAAGAAGAATACTTTTTCTCAAGTTCATCAAATACATTGACTGCTCAGTTCTTTATATAGCAACGTAAGCTAACAGACTACTAGCTAACAGACTCCTAACAGATAACCAACTGTTAACTAACAACTAACAGCTTCAACCGATTCATTAATTACTCTAACATTCCCCTAGTTTCATTGACTTTTGATCATTGTGTTCACTAAGAGAAAGGACTCGAAGACTATGTCGAAAAGATGCAAACTGCTTAGCTGTAATAGGCTTTGTGAGGACATCAGCTATCTATTTAGCGGATGGAACAAAATTGATCTAAAGCAACCCAGCAAGAACTTTCTCACAAACAAAGTGATGATCTATCTCAACATGCTTCATCTTGGCATGATGTGTGGGATTTGCAGCCATTGACACTATAGAAGTATTGTCACACCAAACTATTGGCAGTTGGGATATTGACATACTCACTTCATCCAATAACTATTTGACCCAAACAACTCAGACACACAGTTGGCTAGACTGTGGTATTCTGCTTCAAAGGAGGACCTAGACACCACTGCCTGCTTCTTTGAGCACCATACACACAGTGTCAGAGTAGCAGACCAATTCACGCAGACCTTTGGAGAAAAATAGGCCATGATCCATGGTGCCAACCAGATATCTTAGCACACGTTTGACTGCTTTCCAATAAGTGTCACCTGGGGAATTCATATACTGACTGAGTTTATTAACGCAGAAAGATAGATCAGATGCATAATGCACACATATTGAAGCATGCCCACTATACTTCGGTACAAGTGGATATCAGCAAACGGAGGGATGCCATCTATAGCAACTAGTTTGGGAGTGCTCACCTGGGCGTAAGAGTGGCTGTTGCACCTACCATTCCAGTTTTGAGAAGTAGCTCAGTGATATATTTCTTTTGACTAAGCATTAGCCCCTGAGGTGTGCGTTGGACATCAATCCCTAAGAAAAAATTGAGATCTCCCAAGTCTTTAAGAAACTTAGTGTGAAGATGGTGTACCACAGCTTTGATATCCTTACCAGAACTGCCTGTGAGAACTATATCATCAACATATGCCATGAGCAACAAGTAATTCCCTGCAGATACTCAAATAGACAGTGAAGGATCAGCTTTGGAAGCTCGAAAACCAAGTTGATCAACAAGATATTGCTTAAGAGTTTGAAACCAAGCACGAGGAGCTTGGCGAAGGCCATAGAGAGCTTTGTTCAACTTGCATACAAGCTTCTGCCCAATTTCATCTGATACTTCAAAACCAAATGGTTGCTCCATATAGATCTCTTCAGTTAACTCTCCATTAAGAAATGCATTATTCACATCGACCTACCTTAGCGACCAGCCCTGCATAATAGCAAGAGCAAGAACTGTTCGAATGGTTGTTGCTCGAACCACTAGGCTGAAGGTGTCACAAAAGTCAAGCCCCGCATGCTAAGAGAACCCTTTTGCTACCAAACCAGCTTTATACCTGTCAACTGACCCATTAGCCTTTGTTTTGACTTTAAACAACGATTTGCACCCTCGTCTATTTTCTGGTAGAGGACAAAGGGTCCATATATTGTTGTGAATTAAAGCTTGCAGCTCACTATGAACAGCTACCTTCTAACACTCAGAAGTCATTGCTGCATAAATCTTGATAGAAACATCACCAGAAGAACAAGATACTATGCTCAGATATGCCTTGGGCTTAAAAATCCCAGCTTTACTCCGAGTAACCATTGCATGGTGTTAACTGGTATAGGAGGAGAAGATTGTGGTGGATCGGGTGAAGAAGAGCTAGGGGGTTAGATGTAGGTGGAGTAGGCATAGCCTATGCTAGACTAAAGGAGTTGGATGAGTAAGTTGGAGTAATAGGAGAAACAACAGAAGGTGAGCTAACACATAGAACTAGCCTTGAAGATAAGACAAGGAGTTTGGAACTAGATAATGGATTGGGTACGGATGGGACAGGTGAAGAGATGATGGTTTTGTAGGGAAAGACTATCTCATGAATGGTAACATGATGGGATATATAGAGTCGACCAGCAATGTCTTGACACCGGTACCCTTTGTGTAATGGGGAGTAACCTAAAAACAAACATGGGGTTGACCAAAACTGCAATTTGTTCTTGTTAAGGGGTCTAAGGTTAGGAAAGCATAAACAACCAAAAGTTTAAAGAAACGAATAATCGGGTTGTGTCTGAAACAGTTTCTCATATGGTGAAATGTTACCTAAGGGATAAGAGGGTAACCTGTTTATCAAATACACAGCACTGCAGAAGGTATCATTCCAAAATGCTAAAGGCATAGACGCATGAGCCAGCATGGACAGACCTGCTTTAACTATCTGTCTGTGTTTACAATAAACTATACTGTTTTGTGAAAAAGTATAAGGACAAGTGAAACGCCGCACAATTCCTTGTTGAGCTAAATAACCTTTTAACTCCTGAAACTCTTCTCCCCCATCTGTTTGTAAGGTTTTAAGTTTGTAACCAAGAACTCTTTCAGATTGTCGATGAAACTGTGGAAACACACTGAGCACATCTGACTTCTTCTTCAAAAAATATACCCATGTATATCGTGTATAGGCATTGGTGAAAGCAATATAAAACCGATAACCATTAGACACAATTAGAGCTGCCCCCCCCCCCCAAACATCAACAATCACCAACTGAAGAGGCGAGGTATACTCAGTGGACGATTTAGAAAATGGAAGTTTATGCTCTTTACCCAAGTGACAAGCAATACAATCAAGAGAATCTTTATTAGCATCAAACTGTATATTACAACGTAGAAGAGCCTTTAGAAGTATAGCCTAACAAGGATGCCCTAACTTAGAATCCAAAATACTAAGCAGTACCAATGTATTAGCTGTGAAGCAGTGAGCTTGTCTCGGGAATGAAGTGACCTTGACAGGACTATGTAAGTGTAGTTTGTATAAACCATGATGCACTGAGCCTTGTAAAAGAATCTCTTTGGTTTTCAGATCACGAACTTGGCACTATATAGGAAGAAACTCAAACATTACCTGATTATCTCTTGTAAACTTTGACACAGACAAGAGATTTTTAGTTATGCCAGGTGTAAGCAACAAAGACCGCATGTATAAGGGTTGAGAGCGAGTAAGTAAAGATGATTGACCAGTAGAGAGAACAGAAAGTGCCGAACCGTTGCCTACATACACCTTACTTGGACCATTGTAGGAGGTACTGTCACCAAGCACAGTAGCAGAATGTGGAAGGTGATGCGTGGCGCCAGAATCAGGGTACCAAGAGTTATCACCAATCGTGTCAGGAGTTGCAACATACGCCTTGGACTGTGGTGCAACAGATGATGGCACACTGACCTGTTGTGAAGAACTACCAGCAAACGGGTTAGTCTAAGTAGTTGATGAAGGAAGTGTGAAAAACTAACATGGTGGAGGATATGGGACAGTTGGATGAGGCATGGGCATAAAAGATAGAGTCCAAGGCGCAACAGAAGGTCCTGCGCCAAACATGCAGATATTCGCTTGTGGGAGAGGCCTATAGTTTTCGCTTTTATAGGAGGCATAAAACCGATAGTAGCAGCGATCGATAAGGTGACCAGCTTTCCCGCACAACTGACATTGAATGTGTTATGCAGAAGATTGACCACGTCTACGGCTCCGAGTAGTTGAGGAGGGATGATAAGCTGGGGTAGAGTTACTTTTAACACTACGATCTGGAGGTTGATGAGAGACCATATTAGCAGAACTAGGTGCATCACAAATGGTAACATGCTGCTGAGCTTCAGCATCAAGAAGCATGGTAGTGACACCCTGCACGTGGTATGGTACTTGACTGGTTGTGATAATAGTAATAACAGACTCATATTCTGACGAGAGACTGTTAAGAATTGCAGTCACATGTTCATGTTCACTGATCACCTCACCGCAACTATCAAAACTATCACAGTACCCTTTAATTATCATTAAAAATTCTTTCATGTAGAGTTCACCCTTGCGTTGAGAATGCAAGGCCCTTCTATAGAACATCAACCTAGAAGTAGTTTTACTGCCATACAAGTTTACTAGTGCATTCCAAATTTGAGTGCTTGTATTCATACCAATAAGATGAGGAAGAACTGTTTGACTGACCGAATAAAGAAGCCACGACACAAGAGCACTGTCTTGTTGTTCAAAATGCACAAACTCTAGATTCTCGTGAAGCACACCATGTTTATTTGAAACATGCTGAGTAGGAGGAAACGTTCGGGAGTCCAAGAAGCTCTGAAGCTTATATGTTTTGACTGCGAAAAGAATCTGTTGACGCCATAGGAGATAATTATTATCATCAAGAAGCACACTGATTTTCTTGGTAGATAAGAACCAACTGTCAACAACCCCATCAGTAGCAGTGGAGGCCATCACCGGTGAAGTAAAATGCACAACAGATTGACTAAACGGAAGATCCATGAAAACAAGAAATCATAGAAAAGAACTCCAAGAAAGGATGGACATCTGATACCATGTTATATTATAGCAATAAACTAACAAAACAACTGGAATTGCATTATTTAAGAAGAATACTTTTTCTAAAGTTCATCAAATACATTGACTGCTCAGTTCTTTATATAGCAACATAAGCTAACAGACTACTAGCTAATAGACTGCTAATAAAGAACCAACTGTTAACAAACAACTAATAGATTCAACAGATTCATTAATTACTCTAACACATATCATAATTTAGTAAAGGTTTAGAACTTTCAATTTCGAAATGTGAAGTTCTTTTAAGGAATTTTAAAATTTGATGTTAAAAACTTTAAATTGGTTTAATTCTAATGTCGGGTTTTTGCAATAAAAAAAAGGTTTATATTTTATTTTTGGCATAAATATGAAATTGGCCCTAAAATCATGCCCTTTTTTTTACTCAAGTATTTAATATTTTTCTCATTTTATCTCAAATCATAATATAAAGCAATAAGAGCGTGACATGTGTTGCATTTTTGTTGAATGTCATATACTAAAATGAGACTATAGTTTAGGAACCACTTTTTAACCACAAAACTTTAAGTCCCTAAACGAAAAAACAATATAGTTTGAGGATCAAATTTGTAGTTAAACCTTTGTTTTTGTTTTTATTTTTAAAATTTTCAATGATATTTGTTAATTAGTGAAACTGCCAAAAAAAAAAGAAAAAGAAAAAAAGGGTTCTCCATTTTATCAGTAGACAAAGCATTCGACTTTGCAAACAGAAGGGGCGTCAAAGAACCGTCTTCTCTGCCTCTACGGCAACCGTATATTACTCATACAAATTGCAAAGCAAAATCAAGAAATACCTCACGTACAAAAATGGGTGATTCAAAGGTCGAAACCATCTCCAGATTAGCTCAATGGAGGATCGACAACTTTAGTCCTTGTTCTTACAAAAAATCCGACCCCTTCAAGGTCGGTCTTTGGAACTGGTACTTTTTATTATTATTACCTACTCCCCAGATTTTTCTTTCTCCTAAATTGTTTCTTCTTTTTTAATTTTTGCTTGATTACTTTGACTGATTCGTGGGGGAATTTGATGGACTTTAATGAAACAGGCACTTGTCTATAGAGAAGAATCGATATATGTATATTCGATTATTTCCCGAGCCATCTCGTGTGTCTAAGGAGCAGCCTCCTTATGCTAAATTTATACTCAGGATCTCTAATGTTGGTGCTAATCGTAGACTTTATATCTCCCCAGGTTTGCCTTACTTACTTTCCCTCTTTTTACATCCCCTGTTTATGTGTGTGTGTGTTTTATTGAAGATTTGAATACAAGTTCTTTGTCAATCCACTTGTGGTTCAGTCGATAAGTTCATCTTTTGCTTTTGTTTATACGCTTGTGTTTTTTTGTATGTATAACAGAGACAATTGGTAACCAGTTTTCTAAATGCCTAAAATTGATAGGAAGGTCAAACTTTTATATTCACCATTTAATGCTATAATTCACATCTATTCCTGGATGAATAATTTAATGGCTTCTAAATTTGGATTCGAGTTTAGAAGAAAGGTAGAAGCTGGAGATCAAGTGAAGAGTGTTGCTGGATGAATAAATGACAGAAAAAAGGATAAGGCTTTTAATGATTTTAACACAATATATCAGCTCTAATTCTATCAGAAAGAGATAGTTGAATGATCAATTACCCAAAAGCTTTGGAATTAGAGTTTTATCATCTAGAACATGTGACATTAGTGCCTTTGTGCTTTGGTGTGTTTGTTTGTTGTTATTATTTTTAATAGAACTTCTAGAATGGAAATGATAATTGAAATTGGATTGTGATTCTTGGTTATGGGCAGTGTTCATTTCAGGTGTAGAATGAATAGATGAATAGATGAAATAGAAACACTCACCTTTGAATGGATAGAATTTTCATCTTCCTGGACGTGAAAAATCAGGGAAATAGAAGCACTTGACTAGTCAAAGTTGGTTACTTTGTCTTATACTGATGTGAGAACGAAGAAAGGAAATTTTGGATCTTTTGATTATTATTTCGTGTGATGAGTTCATATGCTGACGTAAATCTAACTGTCCCATATATTGTCAGGAAAACTTCGGACTTGAGTAATCATGATTTGGATTGTCACACTTAATGTCTGTTTGTGCCTTTGATCTCTTGAACTTTCCTATAACTTTTTCATCAGTGAAACAACAATACCTCAAATTGCTTTCTCAACTTGCTTTTATGCATGTTTGTTCTGTTAAGCAGCTTTGAGAATATGTAATTGACACTTATTTGTCTACTTGGTGCTGCAGTTCATGATAGACCGCTGCGAACATGCGATGACTTTTATTGGCCTGTTGATTCTACATTCCATGGACGCTTCATTATTGATGTTGAGTTCCTGGACCTGAGGATCTGCCCCATAAATGTGAGCTTCTATAGATTTTCACTAATGTGGTATAAGAGTAGTGTCAGTAAATATGTTCTACTTCTTTATCTCCTCTCTCCTTATTGGGAAGGCATGTTAATCTGTGTTTGAAGAGCCACATCGCCTCTCCAAAGGGGAAATACCTTGTCTAAAACTAAAAATAAAAGGAAAAATAACATTTTTCTTGATAAATCTTTGTATGCTTATTTCTTCTTTTTTCTCCCTTCTAGTCTTCATTTTAGTTGAACAAGGTAGTAGAGTACCTTCTTTTTTGTAAGGGCTGGATATTTGTTCAAAACTATTGCCAGTCGTTCTTGTCTCCGGCAGGTGGCAAGTACAAATATTACAGCAGTCTGGTACTTAGCCTATCCTGTCATTACTTAAAACCCTTCTTAAACTCATTATTGTTTTAGATCAGTGAAGCTTTCCCACACAGAAAGTAACTATTCTTCTATCTATTTTTTCTTTGTTTTTTTCCTGCTATATGTCAACAGATAACTTGTTTTCTTAACCCTTTAGTTGTTAAGACCCAGGGTGGTGAAACTGTTTCAATATGGCCTATGGATGGAGCAATCCAGTCTATGTCAACTCAAACAACCCTACGCTGCCTTGCTCGCATGCTTGATGAAGGTCTTCTTGCGGATGTTACTATCAAGACTGCTGAAGGTACTCTAAGAGCACACAAAGCAGTTCTATCTGCAAGTTCTCCTGTTTTCGAGAGTATGTTCCATCACAACCTTAAGGAAAAGGAGTCATCCACAATCCATATAGATGACATGTCACTGGAGTCTTGCACGGCCCTTCTCAATTACTTGTATGGAACAATAAACCAAGAGAACTTTTGGAAGCATCGACTGCCATTACTGGGAGCGGCAAATAAATACGACATTGTCGATCTCAAAGATGCTTGTGAGGAAAGCCTTTTGGAAGACATCAACTCTCAGAATGTCCTTGAGAGGCTACAGGAGGCTTGGCTTTACCAATTGACCAAGCTGAAAAAGGGGTGCATGACATACTTGTTTGATTTCGGAAAGATATACGATGTTAGAGATGAAATCAATAACTTTTTCAGGCAGGCAGACCGAGAACTGATGCTGGATATGTTTCAGGAAGTGCTGACAGTTTGGAAACCGGTATGACTTCTTTCCAGGCTTTTTATTTTACCTTTTGGTTGCTGGTACATGGGAGTCCACATATAGGCCTGCTTGCTAAGGTCTTTTCATGCCAGGAATCAAGTTAACGGGTGCATGTAACCTTCGTATAGTAACTGATATAAAAACTTCATTGTATTTAAGGAATGTAAGCTTGGGTTGTTGAGTGTCCATCTCTATGAAACATTGCTGTGCAGTTTGAGAATGCATGTTTGCTTCATATTTTAACTGTTTTCATTTCTATTTTTCATTTCTATAGATAATTATTTGTCATTAAGTAGTTAGTTATCGTTAAGTGACGTTTGTCCACATTATTTAGTATACCTTACTCCTGTATTTAAGATGAGCCCTCAAACTGTAGCCAATTGGTTTTAATTTGGATGCTTAACATGGTAATAGAGCCTAGGTTAGGTTATGTTGTTCAATAGATTGACTCCGAGAGCTACATGTGAGCGTATGAACTGCAAATCTTGGGAATTTTCATTAAAACATCAGTTACTATAATACAAAGATGTTTACTGCTGGACACCAGATTAGCAACATTGGCTTCTAAGTTCTAAGGCCAAAATTTTCCAATCAACTGTCTGGTCGGACTCAGGGCTATCATTGGTAGATAAAAAAGAAAAAAGTGTTTTTGACCGTACACAAAAACTATAAAAGCAGTGTACGGTTTCTATAATTTTACGATGGCTGGCTTGTTTGTAGAGATCAATTCGTATCCGTGTTGGTTTATCAGAGTGTCTGCTGAATCTTCATAGTTGTCCACCTTGTGCCAATGCCAAACCTTAAAAAAGTATCTTCAATTCTGGTAGATCGCCTACTAAGCATGTTCAAGTGTGCAGAGAGTCGGTCCAAAGAATGGGAATCGGTTTGCTAGAGTTGGAATTTACATTGGTTTGCTGAAGGGTAATTGTTTATCTCCCTGGTCGACAGCATTTCTCCATAATCTGTACCTCACCCCTAGTTTATCATAGGCAACAGGCAAATTCCACACGTTTGCCCCATTAATCATTCGCTCTTGCTGGCCAATTACAAGTCGCAGATCCTCATTCAAGACCTGAATTGATCATGCATAAATGCAGGAACAAATTAGCGACAAGCATGGCTGATAGATAAGACATCTATTCAAAAACCGGTAAATGATAATACAGAGAAAAGATAATATTGAAGATTTTTTTTACCTGCTCGGCGAAGTGCCTCCATAAATAATGCATAAAGGGAATGTGCTTCAACACGGGAGCAAAATCGAGTGACATTCTATATAATAATCTCGTCTTATTTCTCGATGAAGGTATGCATACATGAAGCTGGTGAAGGTGTGTTGTGCATTCCTTGGTACTTTGTCCTTCGAGTTTTCCCGGCTTTGATATCCCAATGGTTGATAGCACCATACAAGGTGGTCGAAATTCCATATCAATGGGATAAGGGTCCCAGTATCCTTGGAGACCCGATGCAGGTGTCAAAAACTTCACCAAACTGCAATTTTCAGATTACACAAAGTAATATCATTTATTCAAAATCGATACCACTCATACATTTTTAGCATCTACTCAATCTTTACTACTAACGTGCAAGATATTTAGGAGTCAATGATATAAAAACAATTCACAATTACGGGGTGAAGGCAAAGCATGACAACAAAGCATCTCATCCTCATGAATGTTTTTTTTTCCCTGAGCATTCGATACGATGGTAAGTTTTCTGTCAAGTAGGATGTCTGGAAGTCCAGACTTTTAATCATTCATCCATCCGTACAGTTTCATGCACAAGTTAAAATAAGATCATTCCGCTTCAAAACTAAAATACAACAGCAATAAACCTTTTCCCAATCTGATTGCAGAAACAAACCTTGGAACTGTCCATCCCTTTGCAAATGTGGAAGTGTGAGTAAAAGGTGCATGAGCAAGATCCAAAAGGTTATCCAAAAGTAGTCCGTGTTCAATCGGAAGTTCCATGACAATCTGGCATTTATCAGCATATAAAAGAAACTGAGGTGAGATAGTGGGTGCTTTTGCTTAAAGTTGTCCGACTTTTCATCGAGTCAGTTAAACAAAGTTCACATGATTCTTGCAATTACAGTAGTGTTTTAAAACATCTAAAGTGTACCTCAGCATGAATTACAAATCCGGAAGGAGGTTGTAAGGAAGGAAGTGTTGGCGTAGGAGGGTCATCTCCAGGCCAGATCCAGATCATTCCCTCTTGCTCTAAACATGGCAATGACCTTATCTTCACATTAAGTAATCGTGTAGACGGCATTTTTTCACATTTTCCATCTGTTGTGTATTCCCAGCCTGATATATAGAAAATGATACAAGACCAGATGTCATTCAAACCATATATAACATGTAAATCATTCATCGATCTCTATCTGGCTTTTAATATGTAAAATCCCTGAACTCGTACTAACCATGGTAGGGACATTGGATACGACCCTCATTAACTGAACCAAGATGAAGAGGACATGCTCTATGTGCACAAGTGTTCTGGAGGCATCCTGGATTCCCGTCTTTTCCACGAAAAAGAACCCATGGCTCTTCAAAACAATCGATCGGAATCTGGAATGAGAAGTAATATGACATTAATGTAGAGTGAGATTATGTCGATATGCTGCAGCATTGGATGATAAAAAACTTTTGAATATAGCTTACCATAGTGTCATCTTTCAGATCCATGGAGAAAGCAACGGGATACCAGAAATTCTTCAACCGCGGGTGATATGGTTTAACTGGACCTGACACATCCAAGCTTTTTCGAGGCAACTTCCTCTTCACTTCCGAAGATTGTGTTGATGTACTAGAAGAAGGGGATGCTACATCGGACCCTGTTGCATTTCTATCTTCTAACAGCTTATCATTAACCAATTCCTCCATGTAAGCTAGTTTATCCAAAGCGGTAGTAACCCTTGCTTCAGATATATGTACCTGATATTTCTTTCTGATCAGATTCAAAATAGGCCAAAACCATACTTATGGTACTTAATGCAAGTCTTACACCAGTTATTTGTTGGAAAAAAAAAGAAGGTACCCATAACCATTGGATTGGTTAAAATATCTCCTAATTAAATTATACAAATAACAGCTTCATTAACTGCTGATTTTGCCTACCTGTTTGTGAGCTTGTGCTAGTTCTCCTTGCAATTCTGCAAGCTCTCTTTTCATGGTGCCAATAGACTTGTATTCACGAGCTAAAGGATTCAACACTTCCACTACCTACAACCACAAAGTTCGGAAATGCAGGTCTAGTAGTAGATAACACAACTTTTACAAGCAAAAACACAAGTTCTAAGAACATATGAGATTGAGATTGAAGAAGGACCTTTTCATGAAGAAGCATGATTGTAAGTAAATCTTGCCGAGCTCGCCAATCGCAGTACTGAATATCGTACCTAGCCACTTCCAATGCCTGATACACATCTAAGAACTTCCCTTTACATTGTGGAACTTTAGACCTTGGATCTTCAACATCAAAGAGAGTGCCCCATTGGCTCTTCTTATCCTCCAAGCTACTTTCCTCACCAAACACCGCATACACCCTAAACCCTCTTTTAATACCCTGAAACTGCATCAATCTCGAAATATAAGCCATTTGGAAATTTGGATTAACCCTAAATACTCAAGCAAGATAAGCAAAACAAAGAACAACACCATCTAAGCTAACTAAAGACTTAACAAAGCAATAAGCTCATTTAAGTCGCTAAACTAGGAAACTTAGCGGAAATCTTGTACATTTACTAAGCTTAATGTTTGTTGTCCACTAGTGCATGAAAGTGCATATACTAAGCCTACAAAAATGTGAAAAAGTTAAGGATCATGCAGCTTCAACAAAATCTAGAATATACCCAGAATTCTTTAGCCTAAAAAACAGATAAAAGAAAACCAAATCTTTAAGGCTTCAAAGCCAAAATAATAATAACAATAATAAAAGAATTCAAGGAGTACCCAGATAAAGTAATCCCATAAAAAGCGAGAAAAGGCGTACCTTTTTAGAACTAAACTTGCATGATCTGCGTAAAGAGATTGGAAAAGACAAAGCACCAGCAGTAGCTATGGCGGTCATGGCGTTTCGGAATGGAAAAGAAACAGAAAATATGTTTGAATAGCCGCTTGAGGGCAAAGGAAGAAGGAGAGGAAGAGAGAGAGAAGAGTCAGTGTGTAAGGCAAAAACAAAATGGGATTTTGTTGGATAAGAGGTTGGTGATGCGCGCGATCTAGGCAGGCCTTCCATGGGATGCCACGTGGACATGTGTGTCGTACACGTGGCATGTTGGGTTTCCACAAGCTACTGACGGCTACTAGTATCTTTTGTTATATTGTAGGGCTTTGCCTTCGTATCTCTGCTACTTGCCAGCCAGCTCGGATTCTCTAGATATCTTTCTCTATCTCCCTATCTCTATGTTCAAATCATTTCAGTTTTCTTTGAATTTCACATTTTATTCTTTTCACAGTTTTTACTTTCATATGCTACACATAATATGCGCATTCACTGCGTTCCACGGTACACATAATTGCTTGATTCACCCTTCTTTCAACAATAATTTAAAATTTATCAAAATAAAAAAAAACTAAATTAATTGTATTTTTTTCTTACCAATTCCAAATAATTTGCTCAGATGTCATTCAATTCTTTTACTTTACGCGAATATTATAGGTAAATTTCCAATTTAATCTATCTAATTATATGATTCGATGTATTTAAAAACATTGAAATTATTTTTTCCTTACATGCATATAAATCAATATTATATCATGAAGTCTTTTCTATAAACAAAATGTTTTTTCTCTGTTCATAAATTTTATGTAAGTTTTAATTTTAAATTTTAGGTTAAATTATTTGGGTAATTGGGTTTTATATAAGTATAGAGAATTTGTATATTGTGTTTAATATAGATGGATTTAAGGTTTATTAATAAAAGACAATTTACATATTTAAAATCAGATTTATTAATAAAAAGACAATTTGTATATTCAAGATAAAAGAGACCATCAAAATTAATTACTTATATATAATATATAAATAATCAATTTATTTCGATTAAATCAATTTGATTCAGTTCAATTTAATGGATTAATTGATTTTCTACATGCTACTAAAATTGCAACCATAATAGCACTCCCAATAGCCACTTTCACCAATATTTTAATTTCAATGTCCAGTACTTTATATTTGTTTTTGTACAAATATCAACTTATGAAATAAATAAAATAAGTAGAGATTTAAGGCTAAATCAAGGAGGTATTCACTTCCACTTCCATTTTAGTTAGGTGATTGACTTCTTTCATAATCCTTGATGATGTTTAAATTGGATTTATATTTGCTGGAAGAGAGGGGAAATGTCCACCTTACTTCTTGTGCTGATGGCTGTCGAATTTAATAAATATATATTGTTATATCCAAATAGAATATTAAATAATAATATAAAGAGTAAGATTGATCCCATAATGATTAGGATATCTAAAATTGTTGGTAGCTAAATTTTGTGTTCATGATGTGTTGATTTGTACAGAAATAAAATTGAGAGATCAAATCTAACTATAATAAAATAACAGAAATTAAAAAATTAAAATAAATTAGGCAAAATGAAATTAAAACTAAGTAAACCATGAGTCAACGCTCTAGCTTTAAGCACGATTTCAACTCTAGCTTCGAACTAACCTTGGACAATAGATTTTCTCTTCCAATTGATAAGTTAGTTATAGTGATTAAGGAATAGTCTCAGACCACCAACCTTTTCGTATGTAAATTAATTGCGGCTATAGCCCAACAATTAATCCTTACCAAGTGAATAACCTTGAAATCATCTTCCACGATTTAATTACTTGGCAGCCTTGCGAACTAGAAGGATCCTACTTGAATCAACAGCCTCAATTGCGCAGACCAATTAAAGTCGATCATTAATTCCTTTGACGGATCCAACCGCTCACTCAATTGTTTAGGTCGATTTTTCTTCGGTAGACCAAATATGACAATTACGAATCTTATCAGGTCTTCCAATTGTATGTCGCACGACATCGAATCAAAGGGCCCTTCTTAACTTGATGGTATAACAACATTGTGAGGTGACTAAATCTATCTCCTAAACTGGAGAAACAACGAATACCAAAGTGAAAGATTTAGGTGTGGTTCCAAGCCTCATAGTTCTCTCTTGGATTGATTATTGGCTCAATGCCAAAATGAGATTTTAGTTACTGAAAAAAAGAAAATAATGAAAGAAATAAAGCAGAAGTTAATCGAAAAATAGAAAAGTAGAATTTGGTAGAACGATGTTGGTGAATTCTACCACCCTTCTTGTGCAAGGATATCCCATCCCTCTCTTAGGCTCATTCTTGACATTTTTGGGACCCCTTTAAATTTTTTTTATAAAATGTAATATAATAAAATAAAAACATATACTAGTAATTTCATTAAAATAATATGTTTTATTAACTACAAAAAAAATTCATTCGATCTACTCCTATATCATTAACTACAAAAACACAAAAAAAAAATCATAAAAAAAGGCATTTCAAGATGACAAATCATTAATGATAACATCAACATCAATATTTTTCAAAAATCCTTCTCAATTGATAAAATTGCTAGACCATCCAACCATTCTTGTGACACTGATGACCTCATGTAGGTTTTGATTAACTTTAGATTTGAAAAACTTCTTTCAGATGATGCCACAGTCACAGGGATCATTAAAAAAAATTCTATAAGTGATTGAAACATTCAGATAACAATATGCAGATTTGACAAACTCAAGAATTTCAGTGCGCTGACATTAATTCATTTGGTAAAGTAAATTGCAACACTTTCAATCAGAGAAAAAAATCATTTAAATCAACATCTGATGAATTATCATGAGAAAAGGTAGAGTGAAAAGTAGCACAACATTCTCTCAATTCCTTTTCATCCAATGACTTCTTGTTTGAATCAAACAAATACCCAAAAATACTTTCAATGTTTTTAGTTGCTCAAATCTACTCTTCAAAGAAGTAATTGACATGTCTACAATAACTAAAAATAATCAACTCTAAATAATTCATCAGCCAACTAAATTTTTTCATCTTCTTGGTTATTCTCATCAAATTTTTTTTTTCTAACAACATGATACTTTGTTGGAAGGGTAGACTCTACATCCATATCAAGTGCAATACTTTTAGCAATATTCATACTAAAAGTAAAGCCTTCATCTCTATACTTTTCAAAATATGACAATACACCTTCTAATTACTTGATGGTGGTGTCAATGCACATAAACTTAGATTGCAATTTCTTGCTCACCATATTTATAGCAAATAAAATTTCATACAAAATTTCCATACTAAGGAAAAACTCAAAACTCTCAAGTGCATTGACCAAACTCTCCGCTTCACTATTTGACTTTGCATCATCACAAAATTCATATAATTTCGACAAAGCTAATCTTATTTGGGGAGTTTGAAATCAAATATATTTAATACTTTTAATTCAACTCTCCCAGCGAGTATTAGATCAAAATTTCATAGTTAATTTAGGGACACTGTCAAGAAAAAGTTTCATCTTTTTGTAAAACCCGAAAATAATGAATATATGTGTTGAACAATTCCAAAAAATAAAATAACTCTAATGCAAGAATGTGTCATATTGATCGCCTATAAACGAGTTATCGTTTATAGAACAAATATAATATAAAAAATATAAGAATTGAGAATGGCGGTGTCCGTAAATGCATGGGTCAAATTGTAATATAGTTACAAAACAAAACACCGAAAGTATTCCGAGGATCATACCCAAGGGATAATGAAACAAATAATGAAAATACTTTTTACAATACTGATAAACCGTAATTTATACATATTTTTTATCCCATGCTTAGCACATTTATGGATGATTTCTCCTTAGATTTGGTAATTCGATGCTCCTAATCCTTTAATTTCATGTTTTATACTTAGGTGGGCATAGAAAAGTAAAAAGAGCGAGAAACGGGCCGAAAACGAAGAAAATGGACCAACGGGGGAAATCAACACGGCCTGGACTTCCTCATACTGGTAAGCCACACGGCCGTGTCCATTTGGCAGGATCGAAGCACGACTTACACGGGTAGACCACACGCCTGTGCCTATTTAACAGCCTTGACCACAGTCTGAAGCAATCGCACACGGGTGTATCACACGGGTGTGTCCCTGTCGAGCCCAAGTATAGTTCTATTTGGAAAAGGCAACTTTTGAGGGCTCTTAGGCATTATTAAGCCTATTTAAACACCTGAGGAGGTACTTAGGAGGAAACACGGAGCATGAGGTAATGAATTACTCAAGGAAAGCCGATTGATCCATCTCAGAAGCCGGATTCATCGTGAAGACTGAAGATCTCCCTTCAATTTCCTTCAGGAGTTTTAGGTTTTCTTTATATTTTGTTATCTTCATTCTTTTGAGATGTTTTCTTTCATAATTATGAACTAAAACCCCTAAATACCTAAGGGGAATGAAACCTAAGACGGATCTTGTTATTATTATCTAAATTGTATGATAAATATTTGACTTGTTCTTAATTATCTGTTCTTAATTCTTGTTTTAATATTCCAGTATATTGATTCAAGTTTATGCGCTTATTCAGAGGAGTAAAAGTCCCTGTCTAAGAGTAAATTTGTCATAATTAAGCGGAGTTGATCGCACGCCTAGAGATAGGTGACAAGATTTTGCCGGATTAGGGTGAAACCTAATAAGGGAGTCCATAGATCGAGTTAATGTAACACTAGGGTGTTAATTAGAAAGAGATTTCAATTAATCAACCCAGGGTTAGACGTTATTAGTCTCGAGAGAGATAATAATATAACTTAGGGATTTTTACGGATCAAGTCAAATGAATAAATCGTCTGATTCAGAGTCAAATAACAAGTGAAGTCTACGTAGATTTTTCCTTGGGTATTGTTTTCATTAATCGAGTTTTCCCAAAAGCTTTTCCCCAATTTTCTCTCTGTGCACTCTTAGTTTAGTTAATTAGTTTAGATAAACAAATCCCTTAATTTTTAGGCTAGATAATAAAAAGAAAGTAATTACTAGTACTCTTGGTTCCTTTGGGTTCGACAATCCGGATTTCTAAAGCTATACTACTATTCGATAGATACACTTGCCTTCATCGTGATAATAGTTAGTTTCAATAACGATTAATTATAAATTTTTTAAAACTTGCTGCGAATATCACGTATCAAGTTTTTGGCGCCGTTGCCGGGGAACTAAGATATTAGGAACACTCGATTTTTATTACATTAGCCATTTTACTTTTATTGTAATTTAAATTTTTATTTTCTTTTCTAATTTCTCTGTTATTTTCTTCTGATAGGTTTTTCTAGTTTATGACTAGAAGAAACCCGTCAGGACCATTACTTTACGACAGTGAGATTGATCGCACAGTTCGCAGAAACCGAAGAGAACTAAGGCAAAGCTTAAAATACACAAAGGAAGAGCAAGAGGAAGATACTTCAACCACAACCGAGGAGATGGTTGAAAATTAGGAAAATTTGCTACCTCTTGCGATTGCAACTAATCAGAATCCTGCTCCGCGTACTATGTATGGTTATGCTAAACCTTCTTTAATAGGAACTAGATCAAGCATAGTTAGGCCTGCTGTCACTGTAAATAATTTTGAACTGAAACCTAACACAATTCAAATGATACAACAATTTGTTCAGTTTGATGGTTTGCAGGACGAGGATCCCAACGCTCACTTGGCAAATTTTCTAGAACTTTGTGGCACTTTTAAAATTAATGGCGTTTCTGATGATTCCATTCGCCTTCAGTTATTCCCTTTTTCATTGAGGAACAAAGCTAAACAGTGGTTCAACTCGTTACCACGAGGGTCAATCACTACTTGGGAACAAATGATAGAAAAGTTTTTATTAAAATATTTTTTGCCGACAAAAAGGGCTAAATTACGTAATGATATCTCTTCTTTTGTGCAGATGGATTTAGAAACACTCTACGATGCATGGGAGAGATAAAAGGATCTGTGGAGAAGGTGCCTTCACCATGGCCTGAATCCTTTGACTAGACAGATGATTGACGCAGCTACTGGTGGAACTATCAATAATAAGACACCTAAGGATGCTTATGAATTTATAGAAGAGATGTCACTGAATAATTATCAGTGGCAAGTCATGAGGACAAAGCCAACAAAAACAGCCAGCATTTTTAACTTTGATTCGGTCACCATGCTCTCTAATCAGGTAGAACTTTTGAATAGAAAATTTGACGATTTTCTTGGTTCTTCATAGGTTCACCCAGTAATGCAGTGCGAAGCAAGTGGAGGTGGATCAAGCAATTCAGAATACCCACCCTATGGCCACAACATGGAGAACGAGAAATTATATTACATGGGTAATAATCCTCGATCTCAAAATAGTCCTTATAGTAGCACTTACAATGCAGGTTAGAGGAACTACCCAAATTTTTCATGGGGAGGCCAAGGAAATTAGAGACCACCACCGCCTCCAAGCTTCCAACAAACACCCTACCAACAAGAGAAAAAGCTGAACCTTGAAGAAATGCTAACAAAATTCATCTCGGTGTCAGAAACTTATTTTTAGAATACCGAGACAGCACTTAAGAATCAACAAGTGTCGATCCAAAGGCTCGAAATTTAGATAGGGCAGCTTGCTAAATTGATTTCAGAAAGACCATTAGAAAGTCTACCTAATAACACCGAACCCAAGCCAAAAAAGCATGGGAAAGCAGTTACACTAAGGAGTGAGAAAGCGTTAGCTGAATCTAAAAAGAAGCTACCACAAGAAGCTGACAGAAACGAATGAGAGGAAGTAAAACCTGAAAACAATCCAATGCCAAAGGAATATAAACCACCGATCCCGTATCTAGCAAAGTTGAAGAAAGATCGCATAGATGTACAATTCAGTAAATTTCTTGAACTTTTCAGACAACTGCATATTAACTTACCTTTTGTTGAAGCTATATCACAGATGCCTACATACGCCAAATTTTTAAAAGAGCTTCTAACAAACAAAAGGAAATTTGAAGACCTATCTACAGTGAAGCTTAATAAGGAATGCTCGGCCATACTCCAGAATAAACTACCAACCAAACTAAAAGATCCAGAAAATTTTACTATCTCCTGCTTAATTGGTAGTTTGAATGTTGATAAGGTACTAGCTGATTTAGGCTTTAGCATTAATTTGATGCCATATAAAATGTTTAAACAACTTGGTCTTGGTGAACCTAAACCCACTAGGATGAGTATTCAATTAGCTGATAGATCTGTTAAATATCCTAGGGGAATTATAGAGGATGTACTTGTAAAAGTCAATAAATTCATATTCTCTATTGATTTTGTTGTGCTTGACATGGATGAGGATGTTGAAGTGCCTTTAATCTTAGGTCGTCCTTTTTTAGCCACTGCTAGGGCTGTTATTGATGTGGGTGATGGTAAATTGGTACTTAGAGTAGGTGACAAAGAGATTATCTTTAAAATTTATGATGCCATGAGATTTTCTAGGGAACAGGATGACTCATGTTATTTTATTGACTCTATTTATCATGCTAATAAAGATTCTTTTCAGGAAATTATATATAAGGACACGTTGGAACTGTGTCTTGCCCAAGGAGAGGAGGGGGATGATAATTCTGAGATAGGAACTGAACTGAATCTCAATGAACCCTCCCCAAGACCAACAGAATATGAGGGTATTAAGGTAAATGATGAACCTAAGCAAAAATTCTTTATTGAAGAACCTCCCAAACTAGAACTTAAATAATTACCGAATCACTTGGAATATGCATTCCTTGGAAATAACTCTACATTACCAGTGATTATTGCGTCTAACTTGCAACCCAAAGAGAAAGATGAATTACTGTAAGTCTTAAGAGAGTATAAAAGGGTCATAGCTTGGAAAATTTCTGACATTAAAGGGATCAGTCTTTCTTTTTGCACTCACAAAATTTTAATAGAAGATAAATATAAGCCATGCGCGCAAGCCCAAAGACAACTGAGCCCTAACATGAAGGAATTTGTTAAAGATGAGGTAGTTAAACTCCTAGATACTGGAATTATTTATCCTATTTCTGACAGTTTTTGGGTAAGTCCAGTGCAAGTTGTTCCTAAGAAAGGAGGCATGGCTGTGGTAGCCAATGAGAAGAATGAATTAATCCCAACAAGGATAGTCACAAGTTGGAGAGTTTGCATTAATTATAGGAAGCTAAATGATGCCACGAGAAAAGATCACTTCCCCCTTCCATTCATTGACCAAATGTTGGAAAGATTTTTGGGGCACATGTACCACTGCTTTTTAGATAGACTCTCTGGCTATTTCCAAATCCCAATAGCTCCTGAAGATCAAGAAAAGACGACATTTACATGTCCATACGGTACGTTTGCTTATCATAGAATGCTTTTTGGATTATGTAATGCTACTGCTACTTTTCAGCACTGTATGATGGCCATTTTTGACAAACTCTTAGAAGACGTCATGGAGGTATTTATGGATGATTTCTCGGTTTTCAATAACTCTTTCTATCTTTGCCTTAAAAATTTAAAACGAGTGTTAATAAGATGTGAGGAAACAAACCTTGTGCTTAACTGGGAAATATGTCACTTTATGGTTCAAGAAGGTATTGTGTTAGGACATAAAATTTCTAGTAGAGGGATTGAGGTTGATAAATCTAAAATTGAAACCATTGAAAAATTACCTCCCCGTAATTCGGTTAAGGCTAGTAGGAGCTTTTTAGGACATTTTGGGTTTTATAGAAGATTTATTAAAGACTTTTCTAAAATAGCTAAGCCTTTGACTAAATTACTAGAAAAAGATGTGCCTTTTAATTTCGATCAGGAGTGTTTAGAAGCATTTAATACTTTAAAGGATAAACTGACTAAAGCTCCAATTATAATTGCACCTGATTGGGATTCTCCTTTTGAACTAATGTGCGATACGAGTGATTTTGTAGTAGGTGCAGTTTTGGGACAGTGAAGAGATAAACATTTTCAACCTATCTATTATGCTAGTAGAACTTTGACAGTCGTAGAAGAAAACTACACCACCACAGAGAAAGAGCTACTAGTTGTGACTTTTACATTCAATAAATTTAGGCCATATTTAATATTGTCTAAAGTTGTTGTTTATACTGACGATTCCGCTCTTCACTACCTTTTGACTAAAACTGATGCAAAACCTCGACTCATTTGATGGATCTTATTATTGCAGGAATTTGACTTGAAGATTAAGGATAAGAAATGAGCTGGAAATCTTGTGGCTAACCATCTCTCCAGGCTTGAAAACTCAAGTACCAAAGAGCCAAATGACGTTGAAATAAATGATTCATTCCTTGAAGAACAATTTTTTGCTATATCTGATTCTGAGGTACCTTGGTTTGCAGATATTGCAAATTTTTTAGTTGCTAACATTTTCTCAAAAGGATTGACACATCAGCAAAAGAAGCGATTCTTCACTGATGTGAAAAACTACTTTTGGGAAAACTCTTTTCTTTTCCGTATATGTGCAGATCAAATCATTAGGAGATGCCTGACAAGGACAGAAGCATTGAAAATCTTGGAACATTACCACTCAGGACCGACTGGAGGACATTACGGTGGAAATAAGACCGCACATAAAGTCCTCGAATCAGGTTTTTATTAGCCCACTCTATTCAAAGACACCAACAGGTATGTTACTTCTTGTGACAAATGTCAAAGGACAAGTAATATATCCAAACGTGATGAAATGCCTCAAACATATATGCTCTCATGTGAAATATTTGACGTTTGGGGTATCGACTTCATGGGTCCATTTCCTAGCTCATTTGGGAATAAATACATATTAGTAGCCGTTGATTATATGTCTAAATGGGTAGAAGCCCAAGATTTACCTACTAATGATGCTAGAGTGGTAGTACGATTCCTTAAGAAAATCTTCTCTCGATTTGGAACCCCTATAGCAATTATCAGTGATAAAGGTACGCATTTTTGTAACACCCAATTTGATAAGACTCTTAAGAAATATGGAATTCACTAAAGAACAGCTACCCCTTATCATCCTCAAGCTAGTAGACAAGTCGAAATAGCAAACGGATAGCTCAAACGTATTCTAGAAAAGACTGCAGAGTCAAACAGGAAGGACTGGGCGATGAAAGCGGATGATGCTTTATGGGCTTATAAAACTGCTTTTAAGACCCCCATAGGAACATTCCCTTATAGACTTGTTTACAGAAAAAGTTATCATCTACCGTTTGAGTTAGAACACAAAGCATGCTGGGCTATAAAATTTCTAAACCTTGACCCCAAACTTGCAGGTGAAAACAGGTTGATGCAGTTGAACGAGTTAGATGAGTGGCGAGCCAATGCATATGAAAATTTGCTCCTATACAAGGAAGCAACGAAGCGCCACCACGACGCCCGTTTGAAGTAATGAAGGCAATTTAAAGTTGGAGATCTTGTTTTGTTATATAATGCGAGGCTCAAATTGTTTCCTGGAAAGCTTAAATCACGATGGTCAAGTCCTTTCGTAGTTCAAACTGTGTTTCCATATAGCACAGTAGAGGTAAGTCATCCATCACAAGGCACTTTTAAGGTAAATGGACATCGTCTCAAAATTTATAATGGTGAGAATTTCAAAGAGGATAAAGAGGAGCTACGGCTCCACGAAGTTACCTAAATATTCCCACAAGGTAGAGTTGAGCTTAGACTATAAATAAGCACTTCTCGGGAGGCAACCCAAGCACTAACAGTGTTAACTTCTTTAAATTTAAGTTTCTAACATTTAATTCACTAACTGAGTCACTAAACACAGGATTTCCAGGACCACACGGCTAGGCACACGGGCGTGCCGTAGGCCGTGGACATAACACGGGAGGCAACACGGCAGTGCGATACGGCCGTGTGAAAATAGAGCAAAAACGTTTCCTCAACACGGGATCCAATAAGTTGCCACGGTAGTGCGACATGGCCATGGGCAATCCTACCAAATTAACACAGGAGTGCGACACGCTCGTACCCACCGACCGTGGTCGAGCCTGTCAAAATAACACCGGCGTGCGCCTGCATACACGAGCGTGGGAGAAGCAAACCAAGAATGACACGGCCGTGCAACATGGCCGTGTGCACCAATGCGCCCAATTTCAAAAATCACGAAACGCACGGGCTGAAATAAAGGCACACGGGTGTGCCCCACGGCCGTGTGCCTCAATTTCTTTATAAACACTTATTATTTTTTTATTTTATTTTATTTTTATCTTTATTTATATTTTGAAATTACTTTTTATTTCCCTTTAATACTATTTTATCTTGAGATTTTATAATTTTTATTCGGCTATTTATTTATGAATAATTATGCTTCTTTATATTTCCTAAAAGAAGTTCATGATTCTATCATAATTATAAAGAGCTCTAAAGCTTACTATTACTTAGGAACTTGCAGCTCCACTGGAAAAGGTTCTCCACGACTACCATGTCCTACCCGACCACTACGATAACCTCTTCGCTGAACACTGTAGTTATGGAACCCAACCTCTACCACCATTGGAATATCCTTCTCCAATCTCATCATTGTCGTAGCCGATAATTCTCCATAACTCCAATTCAAGGAATTCATTCATCATTCAGAAAGTTTCACTTCTCTCCCTATCTTATGATTATATATCTATATTTTTCAATATATCTATCTTGGTACATTGAGGGCAATGTACATCTTAAGTGTGGGGCGTCTTTTATATCATTATCAGAAAAATCCCTAAATTTTGTCCTGTTCTCAAATAATCTTCTCATATCATTATTAGAATGAATTTTGATTAATTTATGATTGTTATTGATATGTCTTGAATTAAAACATAGGCATTCATGCATTGATGGTTTAAACTTGAAGGAATTAGAGAATCAAGCATGAAAAGCTGATTTTTAAGAATTAAAAATTTTTAGGTTGTTTCCCTAAGTTTAGGTTATCTTGAGTTAAAATTCACAGGTTTAACATAAAAAAGCCATAATTTTTGTGAGATATTAAGCCTTTAGAGCATATTTTATTTCTTTCATGCTCACTTTTATTATGAGTGCATCAATATTGATTTGTTATTCTAGAACTTGCTTGATTATGCATGTCAAAACCACATCTTTGATTTGATATGTCGAGATGATAAAGGCACTTAGGTTTAACCTACTCACGCCACAAAAGCCTACCATCATAATTAACCCTTAGTGAACCTCTTTGAGCCTAACAAACCATCCATTGATTTACCCTTAATATTAACCTATAACCCATTATTGTTGAAATCCCCTAAATTAATTTGCTCCCTATTTTTGTCGAGATTTGATTTGAATAAATTGCTTAGCTATGTTTTTTCTTTGATAATTAGTCTGACTTGTTTTTTTTTTTTAAAATACAATACATACATATATATTAATAGTAATTCGTCGTTTTTGAGCTTAAAGTGTTAATTCCATATTCTGAGAAGAAGCTCACTTGTATTCGACTGATGACTAGTTATTTTTCTAGCTAGATACTTTTTCAATTCAATCTCGATTCTAACCTTTTCTTTCAGCTTATAACCATACCCCCTAACCAAAGCCACATTACAACCCTCTAAATACATTTTGATTGATGTATCATCTCAATATATAGTGGTGGAGATTTGATTTTCATGCAAGCCTATGGTAATTGTAACATCCCTCGCCCGTATCCAACACCGAGATAGGGTTCGAGGTGCTTTCGAACTTAAACTCAACCAACTATATGAAACCTGGCTGTAAAACTTTGATCAATTTTAAACTTTTCATTTCATATTCATTTTGTCCCTTAAACGGGCTCACAAGGCCCAAAATATGCATTAGAGACGATTCGGGACTAAACCGTGAACTTAAGAAAAAATTAAAAAAAAATTCATGCTTTATGGCTCCACAAGCCCGTGTGGGTATAAACCGTGTGATCACACACGGTCATGTGGCATGGGACACGCCCGTGCCCTTAGCCTGTATGCAACACTGAATTTAAAACACGGCCATGGCACACGCCTGTGTGGTCTACCCGTGTACTAAACTGACTTTAAATTTTTTCAGTGCAAGGGACACACGGTCATAGCACACACCCATGGGAGTGAGCCGTGTGGAAAAATACAAGGCTATTTTCCAAGCCATTTTGTCACCCTCACAACACATGCACGCATACTTATACAATAACATACAACAAGGCATACATGGGCACTTAACCATCCATAAACATGTTATGATAATGTCAATTTCTCATACAATCGATATAATAGATTTTACTCACATATTTACCACATTCACGCCATAATCATATAAACTCATTACATAAGACCATAACACATGCATGCATATATATAAAATGGGTCTACAACCCCATAATCAAAATAAGCCAATACATTTGGTTAAAGCAATATCACATACCCGAATATTTAAACTCTTATACATGCCATAGACTCAAAGTACTTGAAATCACTTACACTAATAGCGATAGCTTGACAGTGTGATAATATCTCCGACGAACTCCAACCCGAGCTAACCTGTCAACACTAGAGAACATGGGAAAGGAAGGGGGTAAGCTTTACGCTTAGTAAGTTCATATGAAAACAATAATCAACTCATTAACATGTTTAATCAATGTTTCCAACATATTCTCAAGTTCATGATAAGCTGTCTTATTGTATAGAAGTCAATAAAATATTTATAGCTGGAGCCAAAAAACTCAAAATTAAGTTCTGTTAATTTTCCTTGAAACTAGACTCATGTACCTTTCTACCATAAAATTTACAGAATTTTTGGCTTAGCCAATTAGTACAGTTTATTCCTCAAAGTTACCCCTGATTCACTATCTGACAGTTCCAACCCTTCTGTACTAAAGTTCAATTATCTCATAGCAAAGACTCGAATAATGTTCTTGTCTATTTCTATTGAAAATAGACTCATTAAGGATTCTAAACATATAAATCATAACTCATAAATATTTTTGTAAAATTTATAATGATTTTCTTAATTTAGAACAGGGAATTTTGAAGTCATTCTAACTCTATCTCACACAATTTCAAATATCTCATTATAGGAAATTCTTTTGATTACACGGTTTATTTTATAAGAAACTAGACTCAATAATATTTAATTAAATATTTTATTCAGCCTCTAACTCATTTTCCACTATTTTTAGTGTATTTTCAAAGTTACACCACTACAATAGCCCAAAATTGTCCAGGCTAATTTACTCCTTAACAATTATCGTTAATCAAATATTATATACATCATGAACATAGACCCATAACTACAAGGTCATTATAAAATCATTCTCATAAACATGACTTACTTGTTTGCAGCCTTACCAAAAATGCATCATAGACCGAATCATTTCTCATGCATATTAAATAGGTACCTGTACCATTCACAACATTATTATACTTTCCTTATTAACTCACTTTTGTAGCTTTTAACGTTGAACCTTTCGGAATACTACCGGATATTCTATAAGCCTCAAACATGGGATAAGTTTTCGATGCCATGTCCCAGACATGTCTTACACTGGCACTTATCTCTACGCCGATGCCATGTCCCAGACATGGTCTTACACTGGCTCTCATAATGTGGCCGATGCATGTCCTAGACATGTCTTACACTGGTACACAATCACCCAAATGTCTTTGCATGAATATCCGGTTTGTTTCCTTGGGTTTCAACGGGGTCTTTCTACTATCTCAATCATTACTGAGCATTCTCAATTTACAATTTAGCAATTCATGCTATATCAATTCAATGACAATTCAAATACATGCATTAACAATGAAGTCGTATTATTTACAAAAAACTTACTCGTTTCTCTGAGATATCGTATTTCATTGAATTTTCTAATGTATTCTACCATCACGTAAATGTTATTAACTTTTGGCATCACTTTCATCATACTCAATAACATCAACATATAATTAAATACAACTGAGGCAAGATAGATTCAAGTATATTAACAATAACATGAATAACATGCTTATTTAGTCATACGAACTTACCTCGATACCAAATTGGTAAAAGAGGCCTAAACATTAATTTCTCATTTTTCCTCGTTTGAAGCCCGAACCTCGTTTTTTGTCATCTATAACATCACATTGAACTTATTAACACAATATACTAATCAAATTAGTCCAATGACATATTTTGGCAAAATTTCTGATTTTGCCCCTATACTTTACCAAAATTACCAAATTGTCCCTAGGCTCGTAAAATGATTTTTATCACATTTCTTTACTCCTTAAGCCTAGATAAACCATTTTCATAACTATAGAAACTCATAATTTCAACTATTTCACTCATTTACAACTTGTTTTACAACTTTGCAAAATACCCCATTTTAGGTGTTTTCATGCAAACTTCTTTCATAAAAGTTGTTTATAACACTGCCAAAACTCATATTCTTCCATAAAAACTCAGAAAACAACACATATAATTTCATGGAAAAACCCTAGACTCTTAATCATTTTGCAAAATAGTCCCCTCTTTTGAAAGCTCATGCTTTAGGGGTTCCAAAAATGTAAAAGTCATCAAGAAAGACATTAAAAATCACTTACTAGCATGGGAGTTTCTTTGCCGAAATTTTCCAGCTTTCAAACCGTTTTCTTGGTCGAAAAAATTCGTGGAGAGAAGATGAAGAAAAGATGATATTTTCTTTTCTTTATTTTATTACTTATTTGTCAAATAAGTCACCCAACACTTACTTAACATGTTTGACCATTAAATTCCTTGTCTCATGGCCGGCCATCACTCTTTAAATGGAAAAATTTCACATTAAAACTCCAAATTTAAGATACAAGGCAATTTAACACCTTTAGGTATTAAAACACAACTTTTACTTTTTACGTGATTTAGTCCTTTTTCGAAATTGGACTAGAAATCGCTAAAATTAATATACCAAAATTAACATGCACTTATAAAATCACATTATAACATATAAATTAACATCAAAATAATTTTATCCAGCCTCGAAATAGTGGTTCCGGAACCACTGTTTTGACTAGGCCGAAAATCGGGCTGTTATAGTAATAACTTTTCATATTGACTAATGAGTGCTTCATTTATTGTCCTTAAACACCTCGAGTGATTTGAGTGAATCCTTAGTGAGGATGTTAAACTCTATGATATTTTGAATCAAAGGTAATCACTTAGATGAGGGGAGACACCTATGTTTTCGTGATAAAATGCTCAATTTGGAATGTTTGGAATTTTGATGTTCTTCTAGTTGAATTCTCAATGTATGATTACTTATGATTTATTTTGAGATATTATTGATAGAGATTATAAGATTGAGAAGAATTTATTTTGATTGTGAGTTGAGGATTTTGCTTGAGGACAAGCAAACGCTTAAGTGTGGGGGTATTTGATAAATCGTAATTTTTACATATTTGTTATCCCATGCTTAGCACATTAATGGATGATTTCTCCTTAGATTTGGTGAATTTGATGCTCCTAATCCTTTAATTTCATGTTTTATACTTAGGTGAGCATAGGAGAGTAAAAAGAGCGAGAAACCGGCCGAAAAGGAAGAAAATGGACCAACAGAGGAAATCAACACGGCCTGGACTTCCTCATATGGGTAAGCCACATGGCCGTGTCCATTTGGTAGGATCGAAGCATGAATTACACGGGTAGACCACACGCCTGTGCCTATTTAACAGCCTTGACCACAGTCTGAAGTAATCGCACACGGGCGTATCACACGGGCTTGTCCCTATCGAGCCCAAGTATATTCCTATTCGGAAAAGGCCACTTTTGAGGGCTCTTAGGCATTCTTAACCTATTTAAACACCTGAGGAGGTACTTAGGAGGACACACGGAGTATGAGGCAAGGAATTACTCAAGGAAAGTCGATTGATCCATCTCAGAAGCAGGATTCATCGTCAAGACTGAAGATCTCCCTTCAATTTCCTTCAGGATTTTTGGGTTTTCTTTATGTTTTGTTCTCTTCATTCTTTTGAGATGTTTTCTTTCATAATTATGAACTAAAACCCTTAAATACCTAAGGGGAATGAAACCTAAGACGGATTTTGTTATTATTATCTGATTTGTATGATAAATATTTGACTTGTTCTTAATTATGTGCTCTTAATTCTTGTTTTAATAATCCAGGATATTGATTCAAGTTTATGCGCTTATTCAGAGGAGAAAAAGTCCCTGTCTAAGAGTAAATTTGTCATAATTAAGCAGATTTGATTGCACGCCTAGAGATAGGGTGACAAGATTTTGCCGGATTAGGGTGAAACCTAATATGGGAGTCCATAGATCGAGTTAATGCAACACCAGGGTGTTAATTAGAAAGAGATTTCAATTAATCAACCTAGGGTTAGACGTTATTAGTCTCGAGAGAGATAATAATATAACTTAGGGATTTCTACAGATAAAGTCAAATGAATAAATCGCCTGATTCAGAGTCAAGTAACAAGTAAAGTCTAGGTGGATTTTTCCTTGGGTATTGTCTTCATCAATCGAGTTTTTCCAAAAGCTTTTCCCTAATTTTCTCTCTGTGCACCCTTAGTTTAGTTAATTAGTTTAGATAAACAAATCCCTTAATTTTTAGGCTAGATAATAAAAATAAAGTAATTACTAGTACCCTTGGTTCCTTTGGGTTCGACAATCCGGTCTTGCTAAAGCTATAATACTGTTTGATAGGAACGCTTGCCTTCATCGTGATAATAGTTAGTTTCAAGAAGGATTAATTATAAATTTTTTAAAACCAGCCACGAATATCACGTATCACATACTAAGTCTAAATAGTAATAGTTAATTTCTATATTATGATGGATCATAAAGTAGATTAAGAAGATTAAAAATAACTAACAAACAAAAATAAAGAAAGAAAAACAAATGAATTAAATCGATAAACCAATCAGGAAGATTAACTCGCTTCAGGGTTTGCGACTAACTTCGGATTGGGGTTCTAAAGTATATTAATCATCGTTTCAGAAAATTATTACATCCTGACTCTAATTAACTTAATCAATTAGTTGATACTCGCTTATCTTCGGACATCACTTTCTCAACTAGGATAATTACAATTTACTCGGTTCAACTTCATCTTTTGATCTCGTCTACCATATGATAACTTATTAGGGTTGTCAAGCCTAACAGTTTAAGAACGTGTAATTTATACCAATCAATCCATCTCGAGAAATCCCAAAATCCTTTACTAGTCACATCTTCACCCACTCGTCAATCTCCCTTAAAAGATTTAGCCACTCATGTTATTCATAATCTCAACTTCAATTGAATAAATCATGTAAGAAACACAATCAATTTGGAGAATAAAAGGGATTTGAATAATTCTGGATTGAATATTGAATGGGGAACAGAGTAGTGAATCTCTCGATTGGGATAACGAAATAAAACAAGTGCAAGAAGAATATAAATGAAATAATTTAATTAAATAAACAAGTCCTTCAATCAAAATTGATTCAAGAAGAAAAACAAGAAAGTATCAAAAACAGAAAAAAATAATCTAAAACTAATTCTAAACTACGAGGGTTTTTGATAGCACTTAGGATGACTTGATTACTCCATATTTATAGATGTGTTGACAGCCCAAATTAGGTCTTCGGGATGTCCTGGTCTTTATATAAGTTTGATTGCAAGGATGAAACTAACACCAAATTACTTGGGCAAGACATCGATGTGTGTTGCGCCACACTAAGGCTATGGCATGACACGACATCCAATTTTAGTATTAGTCAATTGTTTGGTGCTTTGACAGATCGGGAAGCCTATGCATCACTCGTCCCTTGCTTCCACGTCAATTTGGCCTTTATATCTTCATCCTACACAATCAATTGAATACATTAGCACAACTTAAGGCTCGTGTCGGCTTATTGGGTCACAACACTTACAAAATGTGTTAAAAATACTTATTTTTATTAACTTCTAATTCTAAGGCCTAAATACTGAAAACATAAATTAAAATCCTAAATTGCTAAGAAAATAAGCTCCTTAAGTGCGGAATTGACCCGAATTGACTACTACGTTTGACGACAGGTTAAATACCCCCACATTTAAGTCTTTGCTTGTCCTTAAGCGAAATACCCAAAAACTAAATAAAAACCAAAAAACAAGAAATAAACATGCAAAGAAAAGAAATTGTACTTAAGCTAGCTTAATACACGAAATTGGGTTAGAGCATCGACACTAGGAGAAATTGTCTAAATGGGTAACTCTAATTAGAATTTTAAATAATTTAAAGTTATTTACACCTAAATAGATTAGTTCAAAAAATTAAAAAGTAAACAAGTCAAAAAAAATTAAGTATATTTCTCCATCAAAATGTATATATGATATAATATTTATTTTTGTAAAGTATAGTCAGTTTGAATTTCTTTTTCTTATTCAGTTTATTTTGACCCATGCTTTGAACCCTAATGCAGTAATATTTCCCGATAGCCCTTATGATAAATATATATATTTTTTACTTTATGTGCCAATATACTTGAGATTTATTTCTCGGGCACTTTTTATAAGAGTTACAATGGATTTTACCTAATATTTTCTATTTAATTCAAACATCCTATATTTCTACAAATATAATTACCTATTTGTATCTACCTTTATCACTTGGTTTATTTAATCTTTTTACCTATTTACATTGTAATAAACTAAACTAATTAGTCTAAATATAAACAACCTAAATTATTTAATTTTAAGCTAAATTTACAATTTAAACAAATAACCTAGGTATATGCTCCTAACTAATCACTTGTATTTCTACAAGCTCAAGCACAAACATGCAATTAAAAGAAAATTTTAAAACTAAAAACTAAAAACAAGAAAAAGAAAATAATTGAAAAGAAAAATTTTAAAAATTTTCCTAATTCATCCCCCGCACTTTATTCTGCACATTGTCCCAATTGTGCAATTAATAATATTAAGGGAAGAGATTACTCGATTTTCTTAATTCGTGCTAAATAATTTATGAGACTTCTCATTCTTCTTGGTTTTCGCTCTATAGTGTCGTGCCGTAAAATATTTGGGGCTCCTACTAAGAAAAACTAAACACACCTACACACACACACACACTATATATATATTAAAATATTAAAGTCTTAAATACTTAAAAACTAACTTTAGAGGCATTTTGAATATTAAGTCCAAATTCTAAGAAAAACTGAGACTAAAATGAAATTGTTTAAAATTAGTCGGAGGCAGGATCCGATGTTTCATTCACTTTGCATTATTCACCTTCCAACTCTTCCTCTAGTTCCTTATCCGAATCTTCTTCGGGATCTTCCCCCTCCTCCAATTCCCTCTCTTTTTTCACCTTGCTCGATTCGGTCACTACCTCGTACTTGGCTTTTGGGAATTGTGGTCACTTCAACCTGCTTTTCCTTGCATAGTCTTCAAAGATTGGTTCGGCTTCTTGCATCCATCGAATGATCCATTACGAATCGGGTAACACATTGTCACCTTGATGTAGTTTGGTTTTTGTTTCCCTCTTCCGTTTTTTATTCCCTTTAAGGTATTCTACACTTGTTTCCAAGATCAAAAACTTACTTGGTTGTAAGAAATGACCCAGTCGTCCTATCGGCACCTTTGCTTATCAGCATATGGACACTATGAAGTATAAGAACAATAATTTTACTTCGTTTTTTCAAAAACATTGAAGTATGCTATTATATATCCACATTCACACACAAATATGTTTAAAATTGCATATAACAAGGTTGTCGGGAACGTGTTGATGTTGAACATGTCCATTGCTAGGAAAATTTGAGTACTAATGAATTTCAACCACATTCGTGCCATCAAGGTTAACTTTATTTCAGAGAACCATATAGGATAATCCATGCTTAAGTGGCATTTCCACTTACCCTTCCCTTCTGTTAGGAATTTAATTGTGGCGTTCATATTTTCTCTCGCGAAATACATTAGGTAAGTTTTTTGAACAAAATCATAGAGATATAGTAGAATGCCATAATACCTTACTATGTTGGGTGGTGAGATAGTCATCTCATTTCCTCATATTGAGAATCCCATCCATGGTACTTCCATTGGCCTACTCGCATCTGCCTCATTCAAAGCGACATAAATTTTGTGCATGATCGGAAGGTACACTGGCTTCGCTAGGGTTGTGCAAACTTTTCCATCGGTGGTATTGGATTAACTCATGCATTTTGTTCTTCAATGAGTCCAAGGATTCGAAACTCGTTCTTGCAATGGTATTTTGCGTTGAGCTGCAAGAAGGTTGCTTTCGAGTTTTTTTTGTTGAAGGTAAGTATGGCTATCCGCTAAGGATTCACTATTGGAAAGATTGCTATGTATGGCTTGGGGTTTGGAAATAGAAGAAAAATAGGGGGATTTGAAATATTCTGAAGAAAATGTTGGCAAAAATTGATTTGGGTGGCTATGACAACTAGAATGGTTTAGTAACTGCTAAGGGAAATATATAGAAGTCGTATAGGGCTTTACTTGCTGTCCAATCTTGGTGAAAATCTCTGAATATCACGTTGAATTAAGAATGGAAAGTTGCCAAAAATGGCTTATGTGTCACACCAAAGAGTATGTATAGTGCGACACGAAAGTAATTTTTACCCCTGTATATATGGAGTTTAAAGATGTGTCGCGCCATAAATATGGTGTGGCACAACACGATAATGAATTTTGGTATGTTTAGGTTGTGTCGTGCCATGAAATCATTGTGTGTCAGTATGACTTCAAATTGCCCTCTCTAGAACTTGTAAAGGGTCCTCGATTGCCCCTGCATGTGTTCTACTAACATCTAAATCTTCCATTGTGCTCGAAAATCTGTCTCTTACTAGTTCCTAACAAAATAAAAAGGTTAATTCCTAATTCTAATAATTCGAAAACACATTAACATACTCTATTTACAAATAAAATTTGATGGTTAAAACTTATATTATGCTATTGAACTTGTCCGACAATTCTTTGAATTTTACCATTGACTTTAGTTGTCGGCCTTTCCCGTCCTAGCTCCTCATATTACCTCTCTTTCCAATAGAGTCTTTCCATTTATCCCGTTTTCTTATTTTATAGGTACCTACATCTTCATGACTCAAAAAAATACCTTTGATTGAGGTTGTTAGGGTTTAAATTGAATAACACATAACATTATTCCCTAAGCAACCCCTTATTGATCTTTATTATTAGCTTATTTCGCTCGATATCGATTGTTGATTTAGAAATGGCCAAAATTGGCCTTCCCAACATAATGAGATTTCTTGATCTTCTTTAAAGTCGAGGACTACAAAATCGACGAGTATTATAATTCCCCGTACCTTAACCAATACATCCTCGAGTACTCCTTTTAGGTGCACTAAGGAATTTTTTGCAAGTTGTAGCGTTATTGAGGTGTTTTTGATATCCTCAAGTATGAGTTTTCGATAGATCGATAGGGGCATTAGATTTATGCTAGCTCTTAAGTCGCAAAGGGCTTTGCTAAAATATTTTTCCCCTATCTTTATTGAGATTGTAAAACTACTCAGATCTTTTAACTTCGGGGGTATCTTCTTTGCAATTAATGCGCTACACGAGGTATTAATGTCAATTTGCTCGTCCTTTTTCATTTTCCTATGCCTTTTCATAATTTCCTTTAAATATTTGACCTATTTTTGGATTTTATCAATAAGTTCTAACAGTGGAAAATTGATATTGAGATATTTAAATAAATTCATAAAATTTATAAAATCTACCTCGTCTCTCTTTTTTTGTCCTCTAATCATGTCAAAAATGGTACATTTTTTGTGCTTAGGTTTGACATTACCAGATCAAACACTGGTTCGACTACCTCCTCAATCGGCTCATGGTTTTCAACTTGCTCCTTTTCCGTGGATTCATTAACCTCTTCGTGAACCTTCTTCTCTTCATGAATGGCATGATTAGCAGCTTTAATGCATTGCCTAATTGCAATGCAATCATCTTTGTGTGCTCATTCCCCTTTCTTCGAGGGTTATTCTTCGTGTTACTTGGAAGACTTTAACCATTTTGTTTTTGGAACATTTCCGCTGATTGGCTCATTTGATAACAGAGGTTACCCATCCAAGATTTGAGTCGTCCACATGTCGTTTGGACTTGTCGAATATTCGTCTTCATTGTTTGCATATCCCTCTCTAATTGGTCAAATCTTTAACCACATGCAGCATGGTCAATTCTCACGAATCTTTGTTGTAATGGTGGAGGTTGATAAGAAGGGTTTTGTTGAGTTTGTGCTTGATTGGTGCCTCTTTGGTTGCCGATCCACTTGAGGTTCGGATGATCCCACCAATGGAGATTGCAGGTACTTAAATAAGGATCTTGACCCATATTATTAATGTAGCTCACCTCCTCCAGTTAGCTTTTTCAGTGTGGCTCTGCTCACCTTCACAGCTTTTACCGTTGGTGACTTGGATTGGTACATGAATGTAACACCCCTAACTCGAATCCATCGCTGGAACAGGGTTACAGAATATTACTAGATATTACAAATCAAACAGACAGAAAATACAAACATTTCATATCATATATTATTCATGTCAGAAACCAATTGAAATCAAATATATTGTCCCTTATACAAGCCCTCGAGGTCCAAAATACAGGTTAGAAACAAGTCGGGACTAGATCTGGTACTCAAAGAATTTTTTAGAAAATATTGAAATTTTTCTAAGCTGCAGGGGTCAGACGGTTGTGTAGCCAGGCTGTATGATTTACACAGCCAGGAGACACGCCCATGTCTTAGGCCGTGTGGACATTCGAAATAGGGATACACGGTCGTGTCTTAACCTGTGTCCGTGCCCGTGTAACTCTCTGAATTGGGTCACATGGCCAAGCCACATGCCCGTGTGCTAGGCTGTGTGAGCATACTGACTTGCATTCTTAAGAAGATACAGGGGACACACAGTCGTGTCACTTGTCCGTGTGTCGCACACGGCTGCGACACACGTCCGTGTCTCTACCCGTGTGGATGAAAATAGACAATTTTCCAAGCCACATTTCTCACCCAATTTGGTACCAACCTAAACACAACAATTTGCATATAACCAAGTCATAAATAGACATCCAAAACCAGCCAAGATCAAGTTTAAAACATGTAATATCATCACATACAACCAATATGCCCTTAGGCACCTCAAATGACAACTTAAAAACATGTCAACCAAGTATCCAAACTTACCTAGATAACTAAATACATATATGTATAATCTCAAATGGTAAAAAATATACCACTCTAACAAACATCAATATGATAAGACCACATATATATATACATCAAAATATACAAAACACAAGCCATTTAAGTGTCTAATCTCAACAAAAACACTTATATGCCAACATTGACCAAATTAACCTATACATGCCATTATAACTGATATTAATTTACCGAAAGTACCAAAAGAGTCGATGGATAGTGTGAAATAGATCTGACAAGCTTCCAAACCGAAAGAGCTTTTGAATTACATAAAACACGGAAAGTAACACAGAGTAAGCATTTAAGCTTAGTAAGTTTGTATAATAAAGAAATTAACTTACCATTTAATCACATTTAAGGTAAGCATGCAAAACATATCTAGACCAATTTGGCCAAAAGCCTAAACACATATCCTCAACATGTTAGCCATGTAAAACACATATAATAGCCAATAAACATGGATATACATAACCACTAAGCAAGTTTTATATACATGTATCATCCATTTCATGTTTCAAGATATATGTAATAACATTTCTATGTATTTCATGTGTATACCTATACTAGTTCGTATCAAACTCATATTGTCTCACAACAAAACATTGCTCGTTGAACCATTTAAAATACCATTGGATACACAGGTAGTACACACGAGGTGTACTGAACTATAATCTGTCCATTCATGTACATATATGCTCATATGAGCTACGAATCGGTATGCTCTCACAAGCTATGAATCGGTAACTCATACGAGCTACAAATCAATAAGCTCATATGAGTTGTGGTGCGTCCGCAACACATGTAGGACTCCAACCAAATCAGTAACCATAATGACATGTGATTTGCATCCTACGAATTCCTAAGGTTCAAACAGGACTCAGTAACCGTCGGATATGTGATTGGTACTTATACATGGCAATTATACAAATCACATACATATAATTCAATTTAAAACATATAAATATACAATTTGGTTACACAAACCTATCTCGATAAGTGTACGTAGATACGGAGGCAACTAATCCGGTATTTTCTCTTTGCCTCGATTTAACTCTGTACGAGGTTTGACAAGATCTATACGAATGAATTTAACTCATTTCAGTATAATTCTCATTCAATTTAATCCAACATGAAAATTTTGACAAAATTACCATTTTTCCCTATACTTTTAATTCCTTTGTAATTTAGTCCCTAAGATCGAAAATGAATTTCATGCAATTTAATCATTACTCAAGCTTAGCCAATTTTTATACATATTAATAGCAGCCCATATAATTCAAAAATTAATAAAAATTTCCATAAATTTATCACCTTTTTCAATTTAGCAACTAATTGATAATTTCACCAAAAATTTCTTTACAAAAGTTGTTTATCTAACAATCATTCATTTTTTATCATCAAACTTTAAAACTCAAGTATGATCATCAATAGAAAAACTCTAATACTACAGTTTTGCAAATTATCTCGGGCTAGCTAGATTAAGTTACAACGATCCCGGAAACATAGAAATCATAAAAAATGGAACAAAAATACATACCTAATTGAGCAAAATAAGCTCGCCTAAATTTCAAGCTTCCATGGCTAGTTTTTTTTTTTTGGTGGAAGATGATGATAATAATTTATTTTATTTTATTTATTATAACTTTAATTACTAATTTCCAAAATTAACCTTAATAATTCATTCAAATTCCAATTATGACTATTCATGCTTATCCATTAACAACTTTAATGGCTAATTACTATATAAGGACCTCCAATTTAAAATTCTATGGCTATTTAATACATTTAACTATTAGAACTCAACTTTTGCACTTTACGCAATTGAGTCCTTTTTTTTGAATTAAGTATGTAAACAGTAAAATTTCTTAATTTTATACGGTATTTCTATCATACTGTAGACCATAAAATAATAATAAAATAATTTTTTCTGACTTTAGAGTTGCGGTCTAGAAACCACTGTTCCGATTTCACTAAAAACAGGTTGTTACAATGAATCTCTCGCTAGGCCACATATACGAATTCATAGCCATGTCTTCTATGATTTTATGAGCTTGTTCGTATGTAAGAAACATGAGAGATCCGTTGGATGGTCCATATAGGCTAGATCTGATGTGTCTGCTGACACCATTATAGAATATTTGTATCTGGAGCCATGCTTGCAATCCATGATGTGGGCACTTCCTTAGCATCGTCTTAAAACTCTCTCATGCCTCGTACAAAGATTCACCTTTGTATTGTTTGAAATTTTTGATTTCTCATCGGAGCTGAATTGTTTGACTAATTGGGAAAAAAATTATGAAGAAATTTTTTCGCAAGATCGTTCCATGTGGTAATAGAACCCGGTGCTAATGAGTATATCCAATTGGTCGCATTATCACATAATGAAAATAGGAATAAACAAAGGCGTATAGTGTCATCGGATATTTCGTTATATTTGAATGTGTCACATAGCTGAAGGAACCGCTTCAAGTGTTGATTCGGGTATTCAACTATGTTCCCTTTGAACTGCAATGTGTTTTGAATCACCTAGATTATGGTCATCTTTATCTTAGACTTATTAACATTGATCGTTATCCACTCCATGCTTCCTCGCATCGCGTCTAAGATAGGTAAGGCGTACTTACGCAATGTCCGTTAAGCCATTGGGACTTCTTGCCGGTTATTGCCTTGTGGTTCTCGTGGCTCTTCAAACAGCGTATTTTCCCTAGGAAAATTTATTATCGTAGGTGGATCGTTATCCATTATTTGACAATTGCACCTGAGTATTTGCTCCAGTTTTGAATATGGTTCAATTGAAATGCTGGAGCTTTGGTTTCAATTAGAGTGCTAGAGCTTTGGGTTCAATTGGAGTGCTGGAGCTTTGGGTCATACACAACCTAAAATAAAAATAGCTAACCAAAAATTAAAATCGCATCTATAGGTCCTAACATTCCTATTTATCTTATTAATTGCAAAATTTTTTTTTTAAAATTTATTACTGAAACCTCTCTGGTAATGGCGTTTACAACTTGACGACCGTGTTCGCAAGTGCACGAGTCAAATTGTAATATAGTTGTACAACAAAATACCAGAACTATTCTGAGGATCGTACCCAAGAGGGGATGGTACAAATAATGATTTTTTTTTTACAATACTAATTCTAAGTAGTAATAGTTAACTCCTATATTACGATGGATAGTAAAGTAGATTAAAAAGATTAAAAAAAATTAACAACAAAAATAAAGAAAGAAAGAAATATAAACAAATGAATTAAACCAATAAACCAATCAGGAAGATTAAATCGCTTCAAGGTTTGTGACTAACTTCAAATTGGGGTTCTAAAGTAGATTAGTCATCGTTTAAGACTATTATTACCCGTCGACTCTAATTAACTTAACCGATTGGTTGATACTCACTTATCTCCTGACATCACTTTTTCAACCAAGATAAATTACGATTTACTCGGTTTGACTTCATCCTTAGATCTCGTTTACCTTATGATAACTTATTAGGGTTGTCAAGCCTAACATTTTAAGAATGTGTAATTTATATCAATCAATCTATCTCTAGAAATCCTAAATCCTCTGTCAGTCACATCCTCATCCACTCGTTAATCTCCCCTAAGGGATTTAGCCACTCATGTTAATTATGATCTCAACTTCAATTGAATAAACAATGTAAGAAACACGATCGGTTTGGAGGAAAAAGAGGTTTGAATAATTTTTTATTGAATATCCAATGGGGAATGGCGTAGCAAATCTTTTGATTGGGATAACGAAATAAAACAAGTCTAAGAAGAATATAAATGAAATACTTTAATTAAATAAACAAGTCATTGAATCAAAACCAATTTAAGAAAAAAAAGAAAATATCTAAAAACTGAAAGAAATCTAAATAAACTACGAGGGTTTTTGAAGGCATCTAGGATGACTTGATCACATTCAACCCCTAATGCCTTATCTATAGAGGTGTTGGTAGCCCAAATTAGGTCTTCGGACACATTCTAGGTTTTTGTATAAGTTTAATTGCAAGGACGATAAAACCCCAAATTACTTGGGTAGGACATCAATGTGTGTCACACCATACCAAGGCTATGGTGTGACACGACACCCAATTCTAGCCTTAGTCAATTTTTTGGTGCTTTGACAGCTCAGGAAGCTTGTGCATCACTTGTCCCTTGCTTCCACATCAATTGGGCCTTTATATCTTCATCATACACACTTAATTAAACATATTAGCACAACATAAAGCCTGTGTCTGCTTATTGGGGCACAACACTTACAAAATGTGTTAAAAATACTTATTTTTATTAACTTCTAATCCAAATGCCTAAATACTGAAAACATAAATTAAAATCCTAAATTGTCAAGAAAACAAACTCCTTAAGTGCGGAATTAACCTGAATTGACTGTCACATTTGATGATAGGTCACATATCACTAAGAGTAGGATTAAGACTATGACAAGCACAAGGCATATATAATGCTCTCGAGTTTATTTCAATAAACCACTGTTGAATACATTGGTGTTTCCCTTTCATATTGAAACCATTATCATAACCTTGACCCATTACATCATCAACATTAAGATAAAAAGACTTCAAAACATATTCTAATTCTTTAAAAAGTCCCAATCCAGATGTATCATTCACCTTCAAAAACTCTAGAAAATTATAACACCCCTCACCCATATTTAACGCTGGAATAGGGTTACAGAGCATTACTAGACTTATAATACATTTAAACATACTTTTTTCATATATTCAATCATTAAAAACAATCATCCTTCAATCTAAAACAATTTATCCCTTATACGAGCCTACTAGGCCCTAAACATGCTTTGAGAGTGGTTCGAGACTAAACCAATAACTCAAGAAACTTTCACAAAACTTTCACGAAACTTTGAAAATTTTTATCAAAATAGGGGACACACGCCCGTGTGGCTAGGCCGTGTACGCCCGTGTTACAAGCCGTGTGGACATTCAAAATGGAAACACATGGCCGTGTCCCAGCCCGTGGTTGACCCCATGTAACTCTCTGGCTTGGGTCACATGGCCAACACACACGTCTGGGTGCCTTAAAAATGGACAAAGACACTCGTATACCAGGTCGTGTGCTAGGCCGTGCCAATCTTGTAGGGTATACTGAATTATTTCAATTTCAACACCAGGGGACACACAATCGTGTAACATGACCGTGTGTCGCACACGGCTGAGACACACGACTGTGTCTCTGCCCGTGTGAACAAAAATAGGCTATTTTCCAAGCCATTTTGCCACCCATTTTGCACATACCTTTACAAGCTCAAATAGTTCCATTTCAAGACACAAATAAGCAGCCAAATATCACCAACCAACATTCAATTCATACCAATTCATTATCAATAATACAAGTCACAAATAAGCTAGAATTTACCATCTATTTATATACCTAATTCACATATACAATTCAATTAACTAAGCCACTCCACACATGCATTACCATTCTCCTATTCACAAGCACATAGCTTTCCAAATACCTCAATCACACAATATAGGTCAATTGCCAAACTCAAAATAGAACCATTTGCACATTTATAAAATCATCAAATTCATCATCACAAGCCAACTCAAATGGCTACAATATATTTTCATCAAACATACCAAAATAACTCAAGCCTATACATGCCATATACCATATATACAAAACTTCAAAAAGTACCAAAATAGATGTCCGATAGTGCGATGAAGTCCCTGATGATCCCCGGATCCGAGCTAGCTTTAAAATACTATAAAACATATAAAAATAAACAAAGTAAGCTATAAAGCTTAGTAAGTTCGTATATAAAAATGAAATAATCTCATCATTCATTAAAATTTCTAAATAGATGACATAAATTGCATTAAAACATCAATCACTAAGTTAACATAAAGTTCTCAACTTCCATTAGCTCATTATTCAAATAGTTTTCTGTACATACCTATACCAATATGTATCTATTTCTCACCAATTCACTTATCAAATCACTCCGAGTTTATAAAATGCTTACTGTATGAGTACATCGATTTTTCGATGCCATAGTCCAACTATGGTCTTACACATACATTGCCATAGCCCTGCCTTGGTCTTACATTCACATGCCATAACTCGGTTATGGTCTTATTATCCAATTGCCATAGCCCAGCTATGGTCTTATTTGGCAACTCTTCTTACTTAAATCGTACATTTAATTTGAAATATTCCAAATTTTACCACTAAGATAAAAACAATCCTAATACATCCATCACTTAAATAAATGCACATTTAAGTTTAATTATACGAACTTACCTCGTGTATGGAAATGACGAAACAGACTGACTATTCAATTACTTTGCTTTTTCCCCGATCTAAGTCTGAATTCCTTTTTTCTTGATATATAAGTAATTAAAATTAGCTTATTTATTCTTCTAATTATTCAATTCAATCCAAAATATGCATTTGAGCTATTTTACACATTAGCCCCTAAACTTTCACACTTTAACAATTTAGTCCTTATTACATAAAATCACAAATTCATGAAATTCAAGACTACCTCATACCAGAAAAATTACCATTATACCCCTAGAAGTCTATATTTTTCATGTATTTCTCATTTTAACTACAAAGTTTCAACATTTCTCAATTTAATCCCTATTTTGCATTTTCACTAAAAATCACTTAACAAAACTTGTATATCTATCAACAAGCATTCATAATCTATCAAGAAACTTCAAAATACACATGTATTCATCAATGGAATCATTCAAAATCTTTAAAAGTTTTGCAAAATAGTCCCTGGGCTAGCTAGACCTAGTTGCAACGATCTCAAAAACATAAAAATCATTAAAAATGGGACAAAATACATACCTAATTGCCAAGATTAAATTTTCCAAATTCAAAAGCATAAAAGTGGCTTTCTCCAACCCTAAATTACAGCCAAGAAGATGAATGGAAGAATAATTTCATTTGTTTTATTAAATTATACATTAATTTCTAAATACCAATTTTAACCTTAAAAATATTTAACAACTACACCAAATATCACTCCACTATCATCGATTAACTCTCAGATGGGTTAATTACCACTTAAGGACCTTTACTTTAAGGTTCCATAGCTATTTGACACCTTTAGCTAATAGAACACAAATTTTACGCTTTACGCAATTTAGTCCATTTTATCAAATTGACTATTCAAACGATAAAATTTCTAAACAAAAATTTCACACCATCACATATTCATGCTGTAAACATTAAAATAATAATAAAATAAATATTTTGACGTCAGATTTGTGGTTTCAAAACTACTGTTCTGATTTGACTAAAAATGGGTTGTTACAATAGTACTCCTCAATTTTTATTTTATTAGTTCACATGTTCACATATCGTACTATTAGAGTCATTTGTTCTTGACGAACAATATCAAGGGTACAATCAAGAATTATAGAAAAATATTTTGTCTGTAATGCCCCAAAAATTTGAATGTTGTTTGTTAAATTTTGATATAATTAAGTCTCTGTGGGTAAGTGCTCCGTTTGTGTGTTAGAGGTCATGGGTTCAAATCTAACTTTTGAGAATTTTGTTGTTTTGATTGATTTGACCCTTGTCCTTGAATGTTGGACTTAAGTGTATTTCTGCGTGAATCTATGTCAAGAATGAGCTTGCTGGTTCGATGGTTAAACTTTTGTATATTTTCTAGTCTTGTGTTCAAGTCCTTGTGCATGCAATGAGGAAGTAATTTTTAATCCTTTAATAAACCATTTTAGTTTTTATTTATTTATTTATTTCGTTTAGTTTTTGTTTTTTAAATTTAATTAGTTAAGCTGACGTTTACTTCTCCTTCTTCCTCTTTTTCTTCTCCATTTTTCTTTTTTCTCGTTTCTTCTTTTCACTTAATTGTTGTTATAATCTTGATATCAGTGGAAATTGAGAGCTTTAGTTTGTTCATTACGTTAATCAAAAGGTTTTTGTATAAATTTGATTGTAGTTTCTTGTTGTTTCTGCATGTTTCGCTTATTTTTGGTTAAGTTTCATTGAAATGTGTTTTGCTTAAATTTTTTATTTGAATGTTCAATTCTAGGCGAAGATCTTATGAGTGATGTTCATCCAACACACTAGTTTTGTAATTCACTGCAACGTACGAGGTAATGTGAGGTTTCTCAAATTGGAAGTTTTGCTGAAGCTTTCGACATAAGTTTAGATTGTACGCTAATCTTAGTGTTTGATGCGAATTAACTGTTGAGTTGGTCTTTGGTTGTACGTTATTAGGTTTTGGAGTTATTCTTGTTGCTTCTATGTCAAAACTATGTCAGATGTGTACCGAAAACCCAATTTTCTACGAGTTTTGAACGTTGAAAAACATGGCTATCAATGCCACATGATCGTGTGGCAGGCTGTGTAAGTCACTATTTATGAATTAGGGTCACACGGGCTAGGAAAATGGGCGTGTGTCCAGACCGTGTAACTCAATATTTGTATTTGGGGGTCACATAGGTTAGGGGCACGGACGTGTGTCCAGGTTGTATAACTCACTATTCTAGATTCAAGGTCACACGGGTCACAAACACTAATGTAATCCAAGCCGTATGATGGGTTTTGAGCCACACGGGTATATGATTGGTCGTGTGCCAGACCGTGTAACTTATTGTTTTGAGCCACATGACGTGTGGACCATACGGGCCAAATACCCAGGCCATGTAAATCCGCACGAACATATGGTCTAAAATATTAAAATTTTCCCTAGGGCCGTAAGAGTTGTTCAAATCGAACATAGGCCTTCCTAGGGTCCCTAAGATCTGAATTAGATTGTATAACTTGATATCCAATCTTCTGAGGATGAATAATTGATTATTTGTACGTATACTTGATACGATAATTGTTAAATGATAATGATTTGTATTATCTGATTATGAATTATATTGGATAACTGTACGTACATCCTTGATATCTGATATCTATAACCTGCATTTTCATTAGGTGAGAATGGTATAAAGAAGAAAGTGTTGACAGTTTAATGATCTACAAAACTAAGTGGCTAAGCCACAAATCTATATCTAATTCTATCGATTTATCGCATACTGATTTCACAGCTAATCTATAATCACTTTGATAAACCATAATATATACATATTTTTATCCTATGCTTGGCATATTTTTGGATGATTTATCATAAGTTTTAGAGAATTTGATCTCCTAATCCTTTAAATTCTTGTCTTATACTTAGGTGAGCATAGGAAAGTGAGTAAGAAATGGGCCAAAAACGAATAAAATGGGTTTATCTCAGTATTCCACATCGCCTAGGCATTTTCACACGGGTAAATCACACACGGGCAGGACACACGTCCGTGTGTCATGACCGTGTCGACATTAAACTAAGTCAAAATTGCACACGGCCTGAGCACCTTCACACGGGCGTGGCACACGGCTGTGTCCCTGTCGAGTCAAAGTCTAATTCTATTCAGAAAAGGCTAATTTTGGGCTATTTTGGGCTTTACAAAGTCTATATAAACACCCTAAAAGAGGATTAGAGGGGACGCACAGAGTAGAAGGTAGGAAATACTCAAGGACAGCCATCGGAATTAGCTCGAAAACAGGGTCTACTTCAAGATTGAAGATCTCCACTCAATTTCCTTAAAAGTTCTTTGGGTTTTTTTATGTTTTGTTGTTTTTTCAATTTTGAGATGTTTTCCATTATTATGAACTAAACTCCCTAAATACCAAGGGAGATGAAACCTAAGATGAATCTCATTACTATTTGAATTATATGATAAATACTTGTTTTTATTCTTAATTGTGAGTTTTAACCCTTGCTTTAATATTCCAGGATATTAATTCAGGTTTTTGATGTGCTTATTCAGTAGAGCAAAAGTCCCTGTTTAAGAGTAGATCATTCATAATTAAGCAGAGTTGCATGCAATCCTAGAGATAGGACGACATAAATTTGCCGAATTAGAGTCAAACCTAATAAGGGAATCCATAGATCGAGTTAATGTGACAATAGGGGTTTTAATTAGAAAGAGATTTCGATTAATCAACCTAGAGTCAGTTGTTCTTAGTCTCGAGAGAGATATTAACATAAATAAGGGATTTCTACGAATTAATTCAAGTGTATAAATTGTCTAATTTAGAAGTGATAAGTGAAGTCTAGGTGGATTCTTCCTTGGGTATTGTCTTCTCCATCGGTTTTCCAAAGAATATTTTCCAACTTTTATCTCTTTCTTGTTCTTAGTTAGTTAGATAATTAGGTTTAGTTTAGAAAACATCTTTTCAATTCTTAGGCTAGATAATAAAAAGAGAGTAATTACTAGTACTTTTAGTCCTCGTGGATACAATATTTCCAATCTCACCTCAACTATACTACTGTTCGATAGGTGCGCTTGCCTTAGTCAAATTTTTAGTTAGTTTCACGATCATCAAGTTTTAGGCGCCATTTTCGAGGACTAAGATATTAGAAATGCTTAATTTTTATTACTTTAGCCATTTTTTATTTTTATTGCAATTTAATTTTCTTTTTGTTTTAATTACTAAATTTTTTTACTTACTTCTGGCAGGTTTTTATAGTTTATGACTAGAAGAAACCCGTTAGGACCTTTGCTTTTTGATAGTGAGATCGAGAGCACAGCTCGCAGAAACTAAAAAGAAATAAGACGAAGCCTACAATACATAGAGGAAGAGCGAAAATGTGATATTCACACTAATACCGAGGAGATGGCTGAAAATCAAAATAATCTATTACCTCCTATGGTTGCTGCAAATCCAGTAGATCAGAATCTCGCTCCTCGTACTATGTATGATTATACTAAATCTACTTTAACAGGAACTGAATCGAGTATAGTTAGACCTGCTGTTGCTGCAAATAATTTTGAATTCAAATGATATAACAGTTTGTTCAGTTTGATGGTTTGCAGGACGAGGATCCAAACAATCATCTAGCAAATTTTCTGGAATCCTGCGACACATTTAAGATCAATGGCGTCTCTGGCGATGCCATTCGCCTTCGGTTGTTTACCTTTTCATTGAGGAATAAGGCTAAACAGTGGTTGAACTCGTTACCGCGAGGGTCAATCACCACTTGGGAACAAATGACCGAAAAAATTTTACTTAAATATTTTTCGCCTGCTAAAATGGCTAAACTGAGGAATGATATCTCTTCTTTTGTGCAAATGGATTTAGAAACTCTTTATGATGCATGGGAGAGATACAAAGACTTATTGAGAAGGTGCCCTCACCATGGGTTGCCTCTTTGGCTACAAGTTCAAACTTTCCACAACGGTTTAAATCCCTCGACTAGACAAATGATTGACGTAGCTGCTGGTGGAACTATCAATAATAAGACACCTGAAGAGGCTTATGAGTTCATAGAAGAGATGTCACTGAATAATTATCAGTGGCAAGTCATGAGGACAAAACTGACAAAAGCAGCTGGCATTTTTAACGTTGATTCGGATACTATGCTTTCCAATCAGGTAGAACTTTTGAATAGAAAAATTTATGGTTTACTTGGTTCTACACAGGTTCATCCAGTAATGTAGTGCGATGCAAGTGGAGGTGGAACGAACAATTTAGAATATCCATCCTACGACCCTAACATGGAGAACGAGCAAATAAATTATATGAGTAATAATCATCAGCCTCAAAATAATCCTTATAGTAACACTTACAATGCAGGTTGGAGGAACCACCCAAATTTCTCATGGGGAGGCCAAGGCAATCAGAGACCACCACCCCCTCCAGTCTTTCAACAACAACCTTACCAGTAAGAGAAAAAGCCGAACCTTGAAGAGATGGTAACAAAGTTTATTTCAGTCGCGGAGAATCATTTTCAGAATACTTAAACTACACTTAAAAATCAGCAAGCATCAATTCAAAGGATCAAGAATCAAATAGGACAGCTGGCCAAGATGATTTCAGAGAGACCACCGGGGAATCTACCTAGTAACACCGAACCCAATCCAAAAGAGCATGTGAAAGTAGTTACATTAAGGAGTGAGAAGGTGTTAGCTGAATCTGAAAAGAAGCTACCACCAGAAGCTGGTAGAAAAGAAGATGAGGAGGCAAAACTCGAAAATAATGAAAAACCAGTGTTGAGGGAATATAAACCACTAATCTCGTACCCAGCAAAGTTGAAGAAAGACCGCATGAATACATAATTCGGTAAATTTCTTGAACTTTTTAAATAGTTACATATTAACTTACCTTTTGTTGAAGCTATCTCGCAGATGCCTACATATGCAAAATTTTTGAAGAAGCTTCTAACAAATAAAAGGAAGTTTGAAGAATTTTCTATAGTGGAACTCAACGAGGAGTGCTCAGCCATACTCCAAAATAAACTGCCAACCAAATTGAAAGATCCAAGAAGTTTTACTATTCCCTGCTTAATTGGTAGTTTAAATGTTGAGAAAGCACTAGCTGATTTAGGAGCTAGCATTAATTTGATGCCCTACAAAATGTTCAAGCAACTTGGCCTTGGGAACGAAAACCTACTAGGATCAGTATTCAACTAGCTGACAGATCTGTTAAATATCCTAGGGGTATTATGGAGGATGTACTTGTAAAAGTAGATAAATTCATATTCCCTGTTAATTTTATTGTGCTTGACATGGATGAAGACGTTGAGGTGTCTTTAATTTTAGGTCACCCATTTTTAGCCACTGCTAAGGCTGTTATCGATGTGGGTGATGGTAAACTTGTGCTTAGGATAGGTGACGAAGAGATTATTTTTAAAATTTATGATGCCATGAGATTTTCTAGGGAACAGGATGACTTATGTTATTTTATTGACTCTATTGATCATGCTACTCAAGATTCTTTACAAGAAATCGTACATAAAGATAGGTTGGAACTGTGCCTGGCCCAAGAAGAGAAGGTAAATGATGATGATTCTGTGATAGGTAAGGCAAAAACTGAACTAAATTCTAATAATTCTTCACTGAGACAGAAGAGCTATGAGGGTATTGAGGTGAATAATGAATTAAAATTAAAGCCCATTGTTGAAGAACCTCCTAAATTGGAATTAAAGCAACTGCCAGATCACTTAGATATGTGTTTCTTGGAAATAATTCCATATTACCAGTGATTATTGCTTCAGATTTACAGCCAACCGGAAAGGACGAGTTACTCCAAGTGTTGAAGGAGTACAAAAGAGCCATAGCTTGGAAGATTTCTGACATAAGAGGGATTAGTCTTTCTTATTGCACACATAAAATTTTAATAGAAGATGGATATAAACCTTGTGTGCAAGCTCAAAGGCGACTGAATCCCAAAATAAAAAAAGTTGTAAAAGTTGAGGTAATTAAACTTCTAGATGCTGGAATCATTTATCCTATTTTTGACAATTCTTGGGTGAGTCCTGTACAGGTTGTTCCTAAGAAAGGAGGCATGACTGTTGTGGTCAATGAGAAGAACGGATTAATTCCAACGCGAACAGTCATAGGCTGGAGAGTTTGCATTGACTGTAGGAAATTGAACGATGCCACAAGAAAAGATCACTTTCCCTTACCGTTCATTGATCAGATGTTGGAAAGATTATCTGGGCATATATATTATTGCTTCCTAGATGGACTCTCTGGTTATTTCAAAATCCCAATAGCTCTTGAGGGCCAAGAGAAAACGACATTTACATGTCCATACAGTATGTTTGCTTATCGACGAATGCCTTTTGGATTATGTAATGCTCCTGCTACTTTTCAGCGATGCATTTTGGCCATTTTTGATGAACTCGTGGAAGACATTATAGAGGTATTTATGGATGATTTCTCGATATTTGATAACTTTTTCCATATTTTCCTTGAAAATTTAAAATGAGTTCTAGTGAGATGTGAAGAAACGAACCTTGTACTAAATTGAGAAAAATGTCACTTCATGGTTCGTGAAGGGATTTTGTTAGGCCACAAAATTTCTAGTAAGGGAATCGAGGTTGAAAAAGCGAAAGTTGAAACTATTGAGAAATTACCTCCCCCCAATTAAGTTAAGGCCATTCGAAGCTTTTTAGGTCATGCTGAATTTTATAGAAGATTTATTAAAGATTTTTCCAAAATAGCTAAGCCTTTAACGAATTTACTAGAAAAAGATGTGCCTTTCAATTTCAATCAGGAATGTTTAAAAGCATTTAATACTCTTAAAGATAAATTAATTAATGTTCCAATTGTAGTTGCACCTGATTGGAATTTTCCCTTTGAACTAATGTGTGATGCGAGTAATTTTGCAGTAGGTGAGGTTCTTGGACAGCGGAAAGACAAGTACTTTCAACTGATCTATTATGCTAGCAAAACATTGACAGCCGCACAAGAAAATTATACGATGACTGAAAAAGAATTGTTGGCTGTGGTTTTTGCATTTGATAAATTTAGACCATATTTAATATTATCTAAAGTTGTCGTTTACACTGACCATTCTGCTCTTCGGTACCTCCTTACTAAAATAGATGCAAAACCTCGAATAATAAGATGGATTTTATTGTTGCAGGAATTCCATTTAGAAATTCAATATAAGAAAGGAGCGAAAAATCTTGCAGCAGACCATCTATCTAGATTAGAAAACCCACATCTCAAGGAGCTTGATGGACATGAGATAAATGACTCGTTTCCTGAAGAACAACTCTTTGCTATATCTGACTCCGAGAAACCTTGGTTTGCAGACATTGTGAATTATTTAGCTGCTAATGTTGCACCAAAAGGATTGACACATCAGCAAAAGAAACGCTTCTTTATTGATGTGAAAAACTACTTTTGGGAAGATCCTTTTCTTTTTCATATATGTGCAGGTCAAGTCATTAGAAGATGGGTTACGAAGTCAGAAGTAATTAGAATATTAGAACATTGCCACTCAGGACTGACTAAAGGACATTACAGTGGGACTAGGACCTCACATAAAACACTTGAATCAAGTTTTTATTGGCCCATACTATTCAAAGACAACAACAGGTATGTTACTTCTTGTGATAAATGCCAACGAATAGGTAATATCTCTAAACGTGACGAAATGCCTCAAACGTACATGCTTTCATGTGAAATATTTGATGTATGGGGTATTGAATTCATGGTTTCATTCCCTAGCTCATTTAGGAATAAATATATCTTAGTAGCCATTGATTATATGTCTAAATGGGTGGAAGCCCAAGCCTTGCCTACTAATGATGCTAGAGTGGTGGTAAGGTTCCTTAAGAAACTCTTCTCTCGATTTGGAACACCTAGAACAATTATCAGTGATAGGGGTACTCATTTTTGTAATGCTAAATTTGATAAAACCCTTAAGAAATATGGAGTTTACCATAGAACAGCTACCCCTTACCATCCTCAAACTAGTGGACAAGTCGAAGTCGTGGACCGAGAGCTTAAACGTATCCTAGAAAAGACTATAGAGTCAAATAGAAAGGATTGGGCAAAGAAAATAGTTGATGCTTTATGGGCCTATAGAACTGCTTTTAAGACCCCCATAGGAACATCTCCTTACAGACCTGTTTATGGGAAGAGTTGTCATTTACCATTTGAACTAGAACATAAAGCATTCTGGGCTATAAAATTTCTGAACTTTGATCCCAAACTCGCAGGTGAAAAGAAATTGATACAGCTAAACGAGTTAGATGAATGGCGAGCTAATGCCTATGAGAACTCACGATTATTCAAGGAAGCAATGAAGCGCAGCCATGATGCTCGTTTAAAAAACAGAAGTAATTTGAAGTTGGAGACCTTGTCCTGCTATATAACTCAAGGCTCAAATTGTTTCCTGGGAGGCTTAAATCACGATGGTCAGGTCTTTTCGTAGTTCAAACCATCTTTTCATATGGCACAGTAGAGGTAAGTCACCCAACCCAAGGCACTTTCACGGTAAATGGACATCGTCTTAAACTTTATAATGGTGAGGATTTCAAAGACAATGGAGAGGAGCTACGGCTCTGCGAACCTGACTAAACATACCTACAAGGTAAAGTCGAGCTTAGTCTTTAAATAAGTGATTCTCGGGAGGCAACTCGAGCACTAATCCCATTAAATAACTTTAGTTTGTTTTTCTATTTTTTTCATATAAATTAACTGCAGGTATATTTGGCACACACGGCCTGGCACATGGGCGTGCCTTAGGCCGTGTGCTCACCACAGGTAGGAGACACGGGCGAGGCCATGGCTATGCTAAAATAGGACAAACATTTTCCCCAAGACAGGATAACAAATTGGCTGCGATAAATAGCCATAGCCGTGTGATATAGCCATGTGCATCCTAGGGCTACAGGACACGGGCGTACCCCAGGTCGTGGTGAAACTGCACCTTAATTTCCTAAAAATCACCACGGCCATGTGAGGCAGCCGTGAAAGTTATATGGTCATGCTCACGAGCGTGCTTGAGGTCATGTGGGAGGAAATTGCACAAACAATTAAAACTTTCAACAAGTCAGAATACAACACGAGCTTAAGCCACGACCGTGGGGGAAGCGAATGAAGCACCACATGGCCATGTGATGCGGCCGTGTGGGTCACACAGCCTAGACACACGGGCGTGTCCACAGGCCGTTTGCAATACTGACTTAAATCATCAAACCATAAGCACAAGTCATGAACACGGGCGTGTTGGACCTACCACGGGCGTGGGAGAAGCAAACAAACATGCACACGGCTGTGCGACATGACCGTGTGGGCTACACGGCCTATAAACTAGGGCGTGTTGAAAGGACCGTGTGCAACACTGACTAAAATTTCACGAAAAACACAGGCTAGGAACACCCATGCTCGTGTGGTCCAAAACGGGGCTTACACGACCGTGGCCCCCATTTATTTCCCTTCCCTAACCCTAATTTTCCCCTTTTCCTAATTAAAACCCCACTATCACTATTCATCAACCTTTCCACTATTCACCTTCTCCACTCCGGCCACCATTCTCCAATGAACCTCTGGCGACCAACACCCCACTCTCTTTTCCTTTATTTCTTCCTCTCTTTCATCTCCCTTTCTCCATCCTTGTTCAACCCCATACCCCATCTTTTCCTTCTTCCCTCACACAAATCGCAACCCCCTTTCCCATTTCGAGTACCACCATTGACCACCTAGCTGTCGTCCACTCAACTGTAACAGTCAGGCTTTTTTTTCATATTCTTAATCTTCATCATGTTCTTATTTCATTTTATTTTAGCTTATCTCATTGATTCACTAATATGTTTGATATTCATTTGGTACTTTGTTACCCCTTATTAATAATAGATTTGGGATTTACCTCTCTTGATTCTTGTTCATTTGCCTTACACACTATTTTAATCATAGGATCTTTTGATATATTTGTAGATTTAGTTAGTCGTTAATGATGTTCTGTTTGTCTTTAGTGCTTATTTTTTTTCATTATTCGTTGCAGTGTCTTTTCCCTTTTTACTATTATTATTGCTAATTAGTTTAGTATACTGCTAGTTCATTTCACATTTTGTCAATTTTTGCATGCTAGGGTAATGGTGCATATAAGACTAAATTTTCATCTTGTTATCACAATAGAGTCTTCTAAGTCACATTTTTGTCTTAGCTCCTCCTAAGCTTTTTGATATCTTTTATTAAGTGCCGATTTTATTCATATTAAAACGTTTTCTCTTTCAGGTACATCATGACAAACACTCAAGGAAAGAAACCTTTCGTCCCCATCTCTAAAAATTGAAAGGGCTCAGGTGCGACCTCCTTAAGTGCCACCACTAAGATCTGCCAACCATTCCTTAAATTCCCACCAGGGTTCCAGGAAGAATTATTTCAGATTCTACATGCCCGACCCCTTGGTGTGGGCCGTTGCATCGATTGGGCCTCATTAGAGCAGGTTCACCTAGCTAATTTGGTTCAGGCCCTCCTCATCACCGCTTCATGGGACTGCTTCTTTGATATCATCGAGCCGATGTATCTAGAGTTCACTTTAGAACTATGCTTAATGTTTCAGTTGCAAACAGTTATGGCAGAGTACGACGACCCAGGAGCAGTCCAATATCGCCTTGGCGGTCTAGTACTGCAGTTGAGTGTCCCAGAATTTGGAGCTGCCTTGGGACTCTATATAGACAATTTTATGGAAGTCGACAATTTTCCCCACCTCCATTGCCACATTCATTATGCACCTTCATCGTTTTGGGCAGCCCTCATGCCTGCTACAAGCATCTATGACCCGAGCCGCTCAAAGGCATCGGCTCTAGCTCCTGCTCTGCGATATCTTCACGCCCTTTTGCCACACACATTAACAGGGAGACGATAGAGCACTAGCGTTATTAACACTCATGACGCATACTTCCTGTGGTGTATGAGGTAAGGGCATATTTTTGATCTCACATACTTTATCGCCCTTGCTTTTCGCCATCAGACAGAACGACACCGAAAGGGAGTCATCAACATTGGCCCATATGTGACTCGTCTAGCTCGATACTTTGGGCTCCTGAACACATCGGTGCAATCCTCATCGCTCACACTCATCAGCCAGATGTCCCCACAGGGCATCCAAAGTATGCTCCATATGAGGATGATAGAGGGTCGTCATGGGTTCGATCCTCCTTAATACCGACTTGCGCGAGCTACTGATAAGGATGAAACTGAGGATATTCCTGACAATATCCCTACATTTCAAGAGGTGTGACAGCCCAAAATTGACCCTAGTCGGAAGGTGGTCTCGGGACCACAAAACCGAGGCATAAAAATAATTTAAAATTTATTTCGATGCCTATAATATGTGTGTATTCATGTATGACATTTTTTGAGGATTGGTTTAGTGTTATAAAGGTGAATTTCACTAGAAAGGACCTAGTAGTGAACTTTGAAAGTATGATGGGGAAATGTGTGATGACTAATTAAAGCATGCATGCAAAATAATGGACTTGCATGTCAAATTCCCCTTTATAGGTGGTGGCGGCCATGACAAGGGAGGATGGGCTAAACATGTCATGAAACATGTTTTGTTGGTGCATTAGGGTGAAATAATAAACAAAGGTGTATGGGTGATAAAAAAAATGAAAAAAATGTGTGTGAGTGTGGTAATCCCCCTTGCCGTGAGTTGAGAAGGAGGGAAGAAAAATTTTGTTGTGTTCATCCTTTCTCATCCTTTTGGCGAAAATCATAAGGGAAGAAAAGGATTTTTGCTTCATGCTTGGTATAGAAGAGATCTAGAAGGTGATTTGGCTAAATTGGCATCAAGATTAAGGTATGTATGAGGTTGTGTTAGGAGTTTCATGCATGTTTTGGTTGCTAACTTGATGTGCATGTTAGCCATGGCTCAAATCTTTGTTATGCCATGGAAATGGTATTTGGCCAAAGTTGTTATGGTGATAAAGCCATTGCATGCTAAGTGTGAAGCTTGATGATGATGCATGCAATGATGGATTGTCTACTCTTGAGTAAGATTTTGAGTTTTCTTTTGTGTTTAACCATGATTGAAGTTGAATGGAACGTGATTGTCATATTCGCCATGATGCATTCATGAGCATGGTTCATGCTTCTTGCATGTTAGTTAAAATTTGTATTTTGGATGGCTATGGACACCTTGAAATTCGCCATGCTCATATTGTATATATATGTTTGCACATGATGTTTTGGCTATGAAGTAAGTGATGAATATATTGGTTTAAAGAAGAAGATGTGGAAGAATGCTTGTGAAATTGCAAGCACAATTCGCCTAGCACACATATAAGTGCTTGATGCTATATTATAAGTTTTAATACAATGTGCAAAGCATTAACTAGTAAAATGCATGCTGTTTTGTGAGGTATTAAGTGCAAAATTGGCCTCAACATGTACATGAATATTCGGCCTTGGGTAGCCTATTGAAGGCCTTAGCATTTCCTTGATGCTCGAATAAATTGTATTGAATTGCTCGATGTAGTATAAAATGTGCATGACCATTGTGTATTCAAGCTAAAGGGTGGCCATATGACCATTTAAACTCCTTGTCATATTCGGCCATAGGATAGCACAATGAGGTTTTAATAAATTGAATTTGTTTGAATTAGCTCAAGAGCTAAGAGGGCCACAATTGGACAAGGGGAAGGAAAAAGTGATCGAATAGCCAGTAAAAGCCGTTCGACAACATCCGAGGTAAGTCCTCAAGAAGTGACCTTACTTGAATTATGTGAGATGAAATATGGATGTGTATGATTATTAATTATGTGTGTATGAGTATTTGAATTCCACCCGGGCTAAGTCCCGAAGGCGAATATGCTAATGATTATAATTGTGTTTGAGCCTTAGTAACGAAAATGAAATATGTATGTCCAATGATTATTGATGTATGTGTGCATGAGAAATTGAATGATATCCGGGCTAAGCCCCGAAGACAATTATGCTGAAAATTTTATCCGGGTTAAGACCCGAAGGCAATTGTGCTAGTAGCTATATCCGGGCTAAGACCCGAAGGCATTCGTGCAAGTTGTTAAATCCGGGCTAAGACCAAGGCGTTTGTGCAAATCGTGATATCCGGGTTAAGTCCGTAGGCCTTGGTGCGGGTTACCATAACGGGCTATGTCCCAAGGCGATTGAACGAGTAGCGACATCCGGATAAACTCGAAGGTATGTGATTTGAAAATTATAAGCTTGCTGGAAAATTTCAGCTAATGCACTTGTGAAATTTCCCAATGACAAGGTAAGTGCGGTGTGTGCTTCAAGCGCTAGGAGTAAGAGCGTATGAATATCCGCTCCTATGATGGAGCGAGATATCGGCCTTAATGAAGCCGTTATTTGTGTATGAACATAAGAATTGGGATGGTGAAGTAAGTATGATTATGTGAATGTGCACTAATGAAATGATGCATTTGGCTATGTGAATGTCTTGCTTTAATTAAAGCTGATTATATTCCTTGAGACTTACTAAGCATAAAATGCTTAACCCGTTGCTTTGGCTCTCTGTTTTATAGATTTCGCTCGATAGCAATCGGATTCGGGATCAATAAAGTCAAGTCATCCACACTATCAACGCCTCTATTTTGGTATAAATTTTGGTTGAACTTGAAATGGCATGTATAGGACTACCCTGTTAGATTGAATATGTTGTGATGTATATATATACGGCCATGCGAAAATGGCTCGTAAAAGTGAAGTATCGACTTAGACTAATTGTGGTTTGTATGTATATATTTGGTGTCATGATGTGGCTATGGCTTGAAATGGGAATGTTGGTCATATGATCAGCCATTGGCATGGTTAAAATGATCATATATGAACCTATGTATGGCAAGACTAGTTGGTTCATGGAGACTACCACATAGGTAAGACCTACCTTAAAAACAGATGCTGCCAGCTGCAGTGACGTGAATGTGAAAAATCACCAAAATTCGTAGGAATGGAATTAAATAGTGAATAAGCTATGTAAATGAACCTTGATGAGTCTATTTTCATATGGAAGAAACGAATTGGTCATAGGAGTTACATGTTAAGAGATATTGAAGCTATTGTGAAACAGGGCCAGAACGGTTTCTGGGTCCCCTGTCGCAACTTTAAAAATTCACTATAAATTATCCAGAAAGAATTAGGAGACATACCTTATATGTACAGATTCCATTTTGAGTCTAGTTTCATTAGAAACAAACGGCACCAGAATTAAAGTCCTGTACAGTGAGATATTCAAGTTGTAACGCGCGAAGGTCAGAGCAGTCGATCCCTGTAACAAGGGTGACTTTAACTAATAAACTGTACTAGTTGGCCCGACCAAAAATTCTAGAAATAAATCCATGGATGTATATATGAGTCTAAATTCAGGGAAAATTTACGAAACCAGTTTCCGAGTTGTGAAACTCGAGATATGATTTTTAAGGCAACGGTGATGCAGTCTTCCAGCCTGACTGGAAATGTCAAATTGGTGGGCAAAACATGTGAACTTGGCTTGCTAACCCCTCGTGTCCGACAACCGCAATGGTCTCGGGTTCGGGTGTTACAATTTATTAGTATCGAGCCACGGTTTAGTCTATTCTAGGACTACCGTGATGTGTTTGGGGTCTAGCTATACATGCCATTAAATGATGAATCGATAGTGTGGTGATTTCGACAATTTGACTTTGTGTTTGTTTATAGCAATGGATCCCGATCCCAACCGAAGCGATAGCTGATGATGTGGAGAGTGTGGTGCTGCTCCCGCGCAAAGGGACAGCGGCCGGCGGACTCTCAACCTATGGCCAGCAATCCTAATGACGAGGCTAGGCAAGCCTTTTATAGTGTGATGAACGAATGGTTTAATCAATACATTCGAACCAACACTACATTCCACAACCTCCATTCCCGACAAATGCAACCCCAAGACCTACAATACCTCCGGTGGATGACCAAATAAGGTCAAGTAAGCCCCGATCGATAGGATTCGAAAACATGGGGCCACCTGAATTTAAGGCTACGGATGATGATGATGCCGAAGCGAGCTGAATTTTGGTTAGATAACAATATCCGGTGCTTGATGAGCTATCCTGTACACCGATGAGTGCTTAAAGTGTACCATCTCCTTGCTACGCGAGTCCGCCTACTATTGGTGGAGTACTCGACTTGTGGTGCCTAGAGAGCAAGTGACTTGGGAATTCTTTCAAACCGAGTTCAAAAAGTATATCATCGAGATTCATCGACCAAAAGCGGAGGGAATTCCTTGATCTTAAGCAAGGTTCGATGTCGATTCATGACTCTGAACGAAAATTTGTGAGGCTTAGCAGATGCAGCGAGAATGCATTTCGTCCGAAGCTATTATGTGTAAACGCTCGAGGATGGGCTGAATGATGATATAAGGATGTTTGTTGGCATCCTCGAGATACGAGTTCGTAGTACTTGTTGAGCGAGCTTGTAAAGTCAAGAGCTTAGAAAGGAGAAACAAAAAGCTGATGTGGGAACCGGAGAATTCGAAGAGGTCCTCGGAAAGTCTCTTCAACAAGCATCAAGAGATTTCGAGATGATGTGAGCCGGTCTAGAGGCGTTTGGGCTTTTCTAGACGAGGACGCGATCGACCCCTGTGACCACACGAGTCACCTCGATCACGGTGGTGGAAATGATCGCCGAGAGAGGCGAGTGTCCACATTGTGGCAAATGGCATTCGGGAGCTGTTGGTTTCGTGATCGCTCCTGCTATAAGTGTGGATCGGCCGACCACTTTATGAAGGATTGCCCGAGGATGCATGAGCAGAATGTAAGTCGAGTGCAAACCCGGGTGCTACCATCGCTCGAGGTAGGCCACCTAGAAATATGGGCAATGTCGGTGGTGGTCGAGAGGATCTAGAGATGCTACCATCGATCCGAGGCTCGTGCTCTGCTAGGACTTATGCCATCTGCGCACGCCGAGGATGCCGCCTCTCGGATGTTATTACGGTACTTTCACTCTTTTCAATACAAATGTGATTGCTTTGATTGACCCCGGTTCTACTCATTCATATATATGTGAAACCTTAGCATCCAAAGAAGACTTTGCCCATTGAGTCTCTCGAGTTTGTAATTCGGTGTCAAACCCTTGGGTCATTACGTGCTTGTCAACAAAGTGTGCAAGAAAAGTCCCCTAGTGTTCCGAGGTTCTTGTTTTCGGCGGACTTGATGCTTTTGCCGTTCGATGAGTTCGACGTTATTCTTGGTTTGGATTGGTTGACCATGCACGATGCGGTTGTAAATTGCAAGAGCAAGACTATCGATTTGAGGTTGCGAATAATGAAATAATTCGGGTTGAGTCTACGGACTTAATGGAGTTGCCACCGTAATATCGTGATGTTGGCCCGAGATATGTAAGAAAAGGGTGCGAAGTGTACCTTGCGTGACGTGCTTCGATGACAAGGAATCAGAAAAGAAACCCGAATCTGTGCCCGTGGTTTGTGAATACCCGGATGTTTTCCCCGAAGAATTGCCGGGTTTACCACCTGTTCGGGAAATAGAATTTGGCATCGAATTGGTACCTGGTACCACTCCAATTTCGATAGCTCCGTATCGTATGGCACCAACGGAATTAAAGGAGTTGAAAGCTCAGTTGCAAGAATTGGTGGATAGAGGTTTTGCTCGCCCGAGTTTCTCGCCTTGGGGTGCGCCAGTGTTGTTTGTGAAAAAGAAGGATGGAACCATGCGGCTGTGCATCGACTATCGTCAGCTTAATAAAGTGACGATAAAGAACAAATATCCGTTACCACGTATCGATGACTTGTTCGATCAACTGAAGGGAGCCTCAGTGTTCTCGAAAATAGATTTGAGATCGGGCTATTATCAATTGCGAATCCGAGATTTGGACGTACCCAAGACTGCCTTCAGAACAAGATATGGTCACTATGAGTTCCTAGTGATGCCATTTGGGCTCACTAATGCCCCTACAGTATTTATGGATTTAATGAATCGGATCTTTAGACCATATTTGGATCGATTCGTAGTCGTGTTCATTGATGACATCTTGGTCTATTCAAGAAATGAGACCGAACATCTTTGAACACTGCGGTTAGTCTTTGCAAATTTTACGGGATAAGCAATTTTATGCTAAGTTGACAAGTGTGAGTTCGTTAAGAGAGGTTAGCTTCTTGGGTCATGTGGTATCTGATCGGGTATTCGAGTCGACCGAATAAAATTTCAGCCATACTTAATTGGAAGCCTCAGAAATATTCGAGGTTCGAGCTTTTTGGGGCTTCCGGTTATTACCGACGATTTATAAAAGGCTTCTCAACGATAGCCACGCCGATGACGGTTACTCCAAAAGGATATTAAGTTCGAATGGACGGAGAAATGCCAAAAAAGTTTCGATCAATCGAAAACTTATTTGGTGAAGCCCCAATTCTAGTGCAACCCGAGTCCGCAAGGAGTTTGTCATCTATAGCGACGCCTCTCTACTTGGGTTAGGTTGCGTATTAATGCAAGAAGGTCGAGTTGTGGCCTATGCGTCGAGGCAATTAAAGCCACATGAGAAAAATTATCCGACTCATGATCTCGAATTGGTCGCCATCGTATTCGCCTTTAAAGATTTGGCGACATTACTTATTTGGTGAAAGGTGCCATGTATACTCGGATCACAAAAGTCTCAAATATTTGATGACCCAAAGAGACTTAAATCTACGACAAAGATGTTGGCTCGGTACGTTAAAGAATTATGAGTGATCATTGACTATCACCCGGAAAGGCGAATGTGGTTGCGGATGCCTTGAGTCGTAAATCGTTATTCACTTTACGACGATGAATGTGCACTTGTCCGTCCGATCCGAGCGGTGTGTTAGTGGCTGAATTGAAAGCCAAACCATTATTGACACACCAAGTTCGAGAAGCTCGAAAGTCGACGACGAGTTGGTTGCAAAACGGTCTGCGTGTGTTCGAACAAGGACTCGAGTTTCAAATCGACGATGACGATTGTTTGAGGTTCAAAAGTCGTCTGTGTGTCCCAAAGAATTGAACTCATTTCGATAATTCGAATGAAGCCCATTGTAGCCGAATGGCAATCCACCCGGGAGTACGAAGATGTACAATGATTTGAAACGTCGGTTTTGGTGGCATGGTATGAAGCGAGACATCTCCGACTTTGTTTGAGATGTTTAATATGTCAACAAGTGAAAGCGGAACATCAGTGCCTTGAGGATTACTTGACCAATCACGATACCCGAGTGGAAATGGGATCGAGTCACAATGGACTTTGTATCCGACCGCCATTGTCGCCAAGTAAGAAGGATGCGGTTTGGGTCGTGGTAGATCGATTGACTAAGTCGGCCCACTTTGTCCCCGACGCACGGACTTTTCAATGGACAAATTAGCTGAATTGTACGTTTCTCAGTTGTGAGATTACACGGGTGCCTATTTCCATCGTGTCGGATAGAGATCCGAGATTTACCTCGCGATTTTGGAAAAAGTTGCAAGAAGCTTTGGGTACCAAGTTGCATTTCAAGACCGCCTTTCACCCCCAAACCGATGGTCAATCCGGCGGATAATTCAGATACTTGAGGATATGTTAAGATGTTGCGTCCTCGAGTTTAGTGGTTCATGGGAGCGGTATTTGCCGTTGATTGAATTCGCTTACAACAACGACTTTCAATCAAGTATTAAGATGGCACCTACGAGGCCTTATACGGTCGTAAATGCCGTACACCATTGTTTTGGTGAGCTCGGTGAAAGCAAGATTTTCGGGTGGATTTGATTAGGGATTTGAATGAAAGTGAAAGTAATCCGTGAAAGTCGAAGATAGCCTCCGATCGTCGAAGTCGACGCGGATCTGAAGCGTAAGGATATCGAGTATCGGTGGGTGATAAAGTGTTTCTCAAGGTATCGCCTTGGAAAAAGATACTCGAGTTGGTAGTAAGGGCAAGTTGAGCCCGAGGTTCATTGGGCCATATGAGATATCGGGCGAGTCGTCCGGTGGCATATCGTTTGATTTTGCCCCGAACTCAAAAGGTTCACGATGTCTTTCACGTTTGATGCTTCGACGCTATAGATCCGATCCATCGCACGTGATTAGTCCATCGAAATTGAAATTCAAGCTAATATGAGTTATGAGGAAGAACCGATTCGTATCCTATCACGAGAAGTGAAAGAGTTGCGAAACAAGCGGGTTCCACTAGTGAAAGTGTTATGGCTCAAGCACGGGATAGAAGAAGCTACTTGGGAGACCGAGAACTCTATGAAAGAGCGATATCCAAGCCTATTTACGGTAAGATTTTCGGGGACGAAAATTTCTTAAGTGGGGAGAGTTGTGACACCCAAAATTGACCCTAGTCGGAAGGTGGTCTCGGGACCACAAAACCGAGGCATAAAAATAATTTAAAATTTATTTGATGCCTATAATATGTGTGTATTCATGTATGACATTTTTGAGGATTGGTTTAGTGTTATAAAGGTGAATTTCACTAGAAAGGACCTAGTAGTGAACTTTGAAAGTATGATGGGGAAATGTGTGATGACTAATTAAAGCATGCATGCAAAATAATGGACTTGCATGTCAAATTCCCCTTTATAGGTGGTGGCCGGCCATGACAAGGAGGATGGGCTAAACATGTCATGAAACATGTTTTGTTGGTGCATTAGGGTGAAATAATAAACAAAGGTGTATGGGTGATAAAAAAAATGAAAAAAATGTGTGTGAGTGTGGTAATCCCCCCTTGCCGTGAGTTGAGAAGGAGGAAGAAAAATTTTGTTGTGTTCATCCTTTCTCATCCTTTTGGCCGAAAATCATAAGGGAAGAAAGAGGATTTTGCTTCATGCTTGGTATAGAAGAGATCTAGAAGGTGATTTGGCTAAATTGGCATCAAGATTAAGGTATGTATGAGGTTGTGTTAGGAGTTTCATGCATGTTTTGGTTGCTAACTTGATGTGCATGTTAGCCATGGCTCAAATCTTTGTTATGCCATGGAAATGGTATTTGGCCAAAGTTGTTATGGTGATAAAGCCATTGCATGCTAAGTGTGAAGCTTGATGATGATGCATGCAATGATGGATTGTCTACTCTTGAGTAAGATTTTGAGTTTTCTTTTTGTGTTTAACCATGATTGAAGTTGAATGGAACGTGATTGTCATATTCGGCCATGATGCATTCATGAGCATGGTTCATGCTTCTTGCATGTTAGTTAAAATTTGTATTTTTGGATGGCTATGGACACCTTGAAATTCGGCCATGCTCATATTGTATATATATGTTTGCACATGATGTTTTGGCTATGAAGTAAGTGATGAATATATTGGTTTAAAGAAGAAGATGTGGAAGAATGCTTGTGAAATTGCAAGCACAATTCGGCCTAGCACACATATAAGTGCTTGATGCTATATTATAAGTTTTGGGCCACAATGTGCAAAGCATTAACTAGTAAAATGCATGCTGTTTTTGTGAGGTATTAAGTGCAAAATTGGCCTCAACATGTACATGAATATTCGCCTTGGGTAGCCTATTGAAGGCCTTAGCATTTCCTTGATGCTCGAATAAATTGTATTGAATTGCTCGATGTAGTATAAAATGTGCATGACCATTGTGTATTCAAGCTAAAGGGTGGCCATATGACCATTTAAACTCCTTGTCATATTCGGCCATAGGATAGCACAATGAGGTTTTAATAAATTGAATTTGTTTGAATTAGCTCAAGAGCTAAGAGGGCCACAATTGGACAAGGGGAAGGAAAAAGTGATCGAATAGCCGTAAAAGCCGTTCGACAACATCCGAGGTAAGTCCTCAAGAAGTGACCTTACTTGAATTATGTGAGATGAAATATGGATGTGTATGATTATTAATCATGTGTGTATGAGTATTTGAATTCCACCCGGGCTAAGTCCCAAGGCGAATATGCTAATGATTATAATTGTGTTTGAGCCTTAGTAACGAAAATGAAATATGTATGTCCAATGATTATTGATGTATGTGTGCATGAGAAATTGAATGATATCCGGGCTAAGCCCAAGACAATTATGCTGAAAATTTTATCCGGTTAAGACCGAAGGCAATTGTGCTAGTAGCTATATCCGGGCTAAGACCCAAGGCATTCGTGCAAGTTGTTAAATCCGGGCTAAGACCAAGGCGTTTGTGCAAATCGTGATATCCGGGTTAAGTCCGTGAGGCCTTGGTGCGGGTTACCATAACCGGGCTATGTCCCAAGGCGATTGAGCGAGTAGCGACATCCGGATAAACTCGAAGGTATGTGATTTGAAAATTATAAGCTTGCTGGAAAATTTCAGCTAATGCACTTGTGAAATTTCCCAATGACAAGGTAAGTGCGTGTGTGTGCTTGGCGCTAGGAGTAAGAGCGTATGAATATCCGCTCCTATGATGGAGCAAGATATCGGCCTTAATGAAGCCGTTATTTGTGTATGAACATAAGAATTGGGATGGTGAAGTAAGTATGATTATGTGAATGTGCACTAATGAAATGATGCATTTGGCTATGTGAATGTACTTGCTTTAATTAAAGCTGATTATATTCCTTGAGACTTACTAAGCATAAAATGCTTAACCCGTTGCTTTGGCTCTCTGTTTTATAGATTTCGCTCGATAGCAATCGGATTCGGGATCAATAAAGTCGAAGTCATCCACACTATCAACGCCTCTATTTTGGTATAAATTTTGGTTGAACTTGAAATGGCATGTATAGGACTACCCCTGTTAGATTGAATATGTTGTGATGTATATATGTACGGCCATGCGAAAATGGCTCGTAAAAGTGAAGTATCGACTTAGACTAATTGTGGTTTGTATGTATATATTTGGTGTCATGATGTGGCTATGGCTTGGAAATGGGAATGTTGGTCATATGATCAGCCATTGGCATGGTTAAAATGATCATATATGAACCTATGTATGGCAAGACTAGTTGGTTCATGGAGACTACCACATAGGTAAGACCTACCTTAAAACAGATGCTGCCAGCTGCAGTGACGTGAATGTGAAAAATCACCAAAATTCGTAGGAATGGAATTAAATAGTGAATAAGCTATGTAAATGAACCTTGATGAGTCTATTTTCATATGGAAGAAACGAATTGGTCATAGGAGTTACATGTTAAGAGATATTGAAGCTATTGTGAAACAGGGCCAGAACGGTTTCTGGGTCCCCTGTTGCAACTTTAAAAATTCACTATAAATTATCCAGAAATAATTAGGAGACATACCTTATATGTACAGATTCCATTTTGAGTCTAGTTTCATTAGAAATAAACGGCACCAGAATTAAAGTCCTGTACAATGAGATATTCAAGTTGTAACGCGCGAAGGTCAGAGCAGTCGATCCCTGTAACAAGGGTGACTTTAACTAATAAACTGTACTAGTTGGCCCAACCAAAAATTCTAGAAATAAATCCATGGATGTATATATGAGTCTAAATTCAGGGAAAATTTACGAAACCAGTTTCCGAGTTGTGAAACTCGAGATATGATTTTTAAGGCGACGGTGACGCAGTCTTCCAGCCTGACTGGAAATGTCAAATTGGTGGGCAAAACATGTGAACTTGGCTTGCTAACCCCTCGTGTCCGACACCGGCAATGGTCTCGGGTTCGGGGTGTTACAAGAGGACCCACATTCTTAGCCACCACCGAGTCACCGACCAGTTCATGCGGCTGCTTCATTGTTTGAAGTTTCTGACCACATTAATCGCTTTGAGCAATATTGCACTCAGCGATTCAACAACATCGAGGCGACTCTACAATAAATTTTCCAGCATTTTCATATATCGCCTCCAGCACCACCACCTCACGATCTAGCTGTCGATGAGGACTTTTGAGTCTATTTATTTTTTAATTTGTTTTTCTTTTTATTTTATTTTTATTTTTGCATTTCATTTGGTCTTTATTTATCATTTCCTTCAAAGACTTTTATTAGTATAATTTGATTTTTCTTTTATCTAGTTATTTCATTATTACCAACCATAACAACCCTATCAATATAACTCCTTAAAACATTACTGATGGCATCGCAGTTTCAAAAGGTTCAGTCAATTAGTGCTACTCAGGAATATACAAACAGTCCCCCACGACTACCATGACCTGCTCGACCACGACCATAGCCACCACGACACCGACCACAACGATAACCTCTTCGTTGGGCACTGTGATTGTGGAACCCAGCCTCTACCACCACCTTCACCTCTATCTATATGTCACATACACATCACTTCCAATGTCTCTAAACTCGCTTTCGCTCTTTCAAGGACTACATCCAAATTCAGGGCAATTTCACTTTTCCTCTATTCTATGATATTATGCTTATATTGTCGTTATCTATCTTCGTACATTGAGGAAAATGTACATCTTAAGTGTAGGGAGGTTATTTATATATTAGAAAACTCCTGAATCTCTATCTCGTTCTCAAATAATTTCCTCAAACTATTATTAGAGTGAATTCTGATTGATTTATAATTTTTATTAATATGTTTTGAATTTAATCATAGGGAATTGTGCATTGATTGTTCAAAATTTAAAGGCATTAGAGAATCAAGCATGATAAGTTGACTTTTAAGAATTAAAATTGCTAGGTTGATTCTCTGAATTGAAGTATTATCTTGAAATTTTGAATTTACAGGGTTGACATTAAATACCCATAATTTTTGTGAAACTTTGAGCCCTTTAGAGCATATATATATATATATATATATATATATATATATATATATATTTGCTCACTGATTTGTTTTTATGAGTGTGCCAACATTGATTTGCTATTCTAGAACTTTCATCGATTATACATGTCGAGACCATACCTTTGATTTGATATACTAAAATGATAAAGGCACTTAGGTTTTAACCCATTTACCCCATAAAAATCCTACTCACATAATTGCCCCTAGTGAACCCCTTTGAGCCTTAACTATTATTTCTTGATTTTCCCCTTAATATTATCCCACAACTTAACCCTTTTTGATTCGTTAAGAATTTCTCCCTTTTCATTGACTCCTTTTTATTGAGATTTGATTTGATTAGCTACATAACTAATGCTTGATCATTCTAGTTGCTGAATTATTTCTTATTATGTGCTTTCCATTATTGTACGTGTTCTTATTCTTAAAAAAACCGTATATTTATATTCATATAATTACATATTGTTATAAAGAGCTTAGAAAAGTTAAAGTTACTATTTCGAGAAAAGAAAGCTCATTTCATTAGTTTTGGATAGTGTTAATTCTAGCATCTGTTTGAAATTTAGTAATTACCTTTATTTTTTCTAATTTTGGTAACTTATTAAATTAATCTCAATTCTAACCCTCTTTTTTAGCTTTTATCCACACCTTTAACCCAAGCCCAATTACAAACCTGTTAAAGACCTTTTGATTTGTGTATCATCTCATTCATAGTGGTGGAGATTTGATTTTCATGTAAGCCTATGGTAATAACTTTTCATGTTTGACTATTGAGCTTTTAATTATTGAACCTTAAACACTTTGAGTGATTTGAGTGAATCTTTAGTGAGGATGTCAACCCTTGTCAATTTGGAATTAAAAGGTAATTTCTTAGATAAAGGGGAATACCTATGATTTTATGATTAAAATGCTCAACTTGGATTGTTTGAAACTTTGATGTTCTTTTAGTTGAATTCTCAATATATAATTACTTGTGGTTTACTTCGATATAGTATTGATGAGAATTATAAGTTGAGAAGAATTTATTTTAATTTAGAGTTGAGGATTTTGCTTGAGGACAAGCAAATGCTTAAGTGTGGGGATATTTGATAAACCATAATATATACATATTTTTATCCTATACTTGGCATATTTTTAGATGATTTATCATAAGTTTTAGAGAATTTGATGTTCCTAATCCTTTAAATTCTTGTTTTATACTTAGGTGAGCATAGGAAGGTGAAAAAAGCAAGAAATAGGCTAAAAAAAGGCAAAATGTGCTTATCTCAATATTCCACACGGCCTAAGCATTTTCACACGGGTAAACCACAAGCCCGTGTATGACACACGGGCAGGACACACGCCCGTGTGTCATAGCCGTGTTGACATTAAACCAAGTCAGAATTGTACACGGCCTGAGCACCTTCACACAGGTGTGGCACACGGCCGTGTCTCTGTCGAGCCAATCTATTTGAAAAAAGCGAATTTTAGGCTATTTTAGGCATTCCAAAGTCTATATAAACACCCTAGAAGAGGATTAGAGGGGGGACGCAGAGTAGAAGGTAGGGTATACTCAAACGCAGCCATCAGAATCAGCTCAGAAGCAGGATCTACTTCAAGATTGAAGATCTCCACTCAATTTCCTTAGAAGTTCTTTGGGTTTCTTTATGTTTTGTTGTTTTTCCAGTTTTGAGATGTTTTCCATTATTATTAACTAAACTCCCTAAATACCTAAGGGAGATGAAACCTAAGATGAATCTTATTACTATTTGAATTATATGATAAATATTTGTTCTTATTCTTAATTATGAGTTTTAACCCTTGCTTTAATATTCCAGGATATTAATTCAGGTTTTTGATGTGCTTATTCAGTGCAGCAAAAGCCCCTGTTTAAGAGTAGATCATTCATAATTAAGCAGAGTTGCATGCAATCCTAGAGATAGGACGACAAAATCTTACAGATTAGAGTCAAGTCTAATAAAGGAATCCATAGATCGAGTTAATAAGACAATAAGGGTTTTAATTAGAAAGAGATTTTGATTAATCAACCTAGAGTTAGTTGTTCTTAGTCTCAAGAGAGATATTAACATAAATCAGGGATTTCTACGGATTAAGTCAAGTGCATAAATCGTCTAATTCAGAAGTGATAAGTGAAGTCTAGATGGATTTTTCCTTGGGTATTGTCTTCTTCATCGGTTTTCCAAAGAATATTTTCCAACTTTTATCTTTGTTGCGTTCTTAGTTGTTAGATAATTAAGTTTAGTTTAGAAAACATCCCTTCAATTCTTAGGCTAGATAATAAAAAAATAGTAATTACTAGTACTTTTAGTCCTCATGGATATGATATTTTCGGTCTCACCTCAACTATAATACTGTTCGAGAGGTGCGCTTGCCTTAGTCAAATTTTTAGTTAGTTTCATGATCATCACACTCTGTAATGTGTCATACTGACACTAATTGGTGTGTAAGGTTAGATGGGTACTTAATACCCTATATGGTGTGTTGGGATGGTCAGAGATGGTGTATAGCAGATAGGGGTAGGAAACTGCATCTCATTTTGATCTGTTCTACATATGTATCTGATCTGTCTGCATCTTATCTAAATCGTTACGATATTACTGAGTATCATCTATTTCTGATTCTGTATCTGAGTTTAGGCAAATAAGATTGTACCTATATTGTTGTCTTGTATATATATATATATATATATCGGTTGCACACATTGCGTTATAAACTCATTCTAATTGTTAACTGATTTACAGGTAACCCACTGATATATGAGGCTCGGCGTGTCAAGAGCTCGGTCACATATCTTTTTTAAATATTTTATTGTTTGCTTAAATTTGTATTGACGTATGTTTTTATTTGGGATGAAGGTTCGTAAGCTTTGATTTTTATGTTTGTTTAACTGGCTATTTGTTTTCTATATGACGAATTTTAAATTACTTAAAGGTTGATTTTTCCCTTAAACATTTTGATGTGAGCTCCAAACTTGGTCTTAACGTCTAGGTCGAGTATGGGGTGTTACATTGCCTGAGCTCCAAACTTGGTCTTAACGTCTAGGCTGAGTATAGGGTGTTACATTGCCTCTTTGATGGTCTTAATTATAGAACTTTTAACGTTACCGACCAAAAGGGAAATAAACTCATTTTGAATTTTATGCCCAAGATAATGATAATGAATTTCACGGTTTTGAATGCGTCTAACATGATCTTGCATTATCACATCGAATTCCACAATCATTTCAATCAATCCCAAGAAATTACCATTGCTATCTTGATAGATTTTTTCAATGGATCCTCGAAAAGCCAAATTATAGTAGCAAGACATTTCATAGCTGAAAATATTCTAAGTAACGCTCTTTCTCTTTCATAATTTTTTCTTACAAGCTTTATAAATTGTTTCATTTTTATCCAACATTACTCTCATTTCATTTAAGTATTCATATTAGTCATATGCTTAAGACTATTTTCATGTTGTTTGAGCCTCTCACTAATATGCCTCCAATCACTTAAACCCTTATTTGCTAACAAACATTTGATACTAATAGATTAAAACAACTTACAACAAAAACAAAATACTTTGTCAACATGTTTGGAATAAACCAACCATTTTCTATTGCTAACCTCACCATTGCTCAACTTCCTAGAAAAATAAGCATATGAAAAATGTCTACTATTATTATCAAAAGGAAAACCAAGATTCATTTCTCTTAATATAGACACCTTTTCAACTAAAATGTTCCTTATTTTGTTATCAAGATTAGCCCAATTTCTAGGATCATAAATATCCAAAGAATGAATTGTTTTTTCTTCATCAATGCCAATATCAGGAGGAATTGTTTGTTCTTCATTAAAACCAATATTTTCAATATTGGATACATTTGGCACCTCATTAGGCTCATTAGGATAATTAATTTCATCTTTCTCATTGACATTATTATGCAAACTTTCATTTGATTGATCAAAATTTTCATTAAAAACTACTTTTTTAAAAATAAATTTATCAATAGCACCATGTTGTCATTTTTTTTAACTCTTCAACACATTTTCTCTCTTTCCTTTTTTCACTTCCAGATAAATGTTTTTTAGGTAACCTTGTATACGTCGAAACCATTTTTTTGAAATGGGGTCGACTTTGATTTTGAAAATGAAAAAAAAAATGGGAGTCGCCACCAATCCTTTTATTTAGGTGTAATTGGATCACCTTGTAACTTGATTATTTTAATAAAATATTTTGATTTATTAAAACAACGATTTTGGTCTACGAAGTTTGAGAAAACAGGCTCGGGAGTCGGTTACGCTCGAGGAAGGATTAGTACCCTCGTCACGCCCAAAATTGATACATAATTGATTAATTAATGTCTTAATGTCAAATGTTGAAAATTTGGAAAGAATTAGAAATGCGATCCCTTTTTTATTAATATTCATTTTAAAAATGCTTGAATAAATCAAAAAGAATGTTAAAGACCCTCTTGTCTCAAGGTAACAAAACATCACATCCCGTAAGTTAGGACACGACCCTTGGAACCCTCGAGAATAAGCTAAGCTTTAATTTTTATTGAAATTTCGTGTATTTTGAAATTTAAAAGGATATTTTGCAATTTAGGTTTAACAAGAGAATTGAAACCCCGTAAGTTAGGGTACGATTCCTCGAATCTCCAAAACGCGAAATATTGCCTTGTTTTAAAATTTTTCCTTCTTTGAATAATAGCGAGTACAATACTTAAACAATGTGCATTTATTTTCTTGGGGATAAAATAAAATGATTTAGTATGGATATATAAAAAAATTTAAACGCGATTTTTGAAGTGACAAAATGAGATGGAATGATAGTATAAAACATATGTCACATTAATGAATAAAAGTAATATGAAAACACGAATAAGCAATTATAGTATACATGATGGTAATAATCACACAATGTACATCATTTTAACTCCAATTAATAATCAAAGAAAACGAAACACAATAATATACAAAATAATTTAAAATAACTAATATTTTAAAATAGATAATTTATAAAAACAATTAAAAATAAATAAATAAAAGTTTCAAATAAACAATATATAAAACTTAAAATAAATAGTAATAAAACAGTTTAAAATGAATAATAATATATAAAAAATAACATATAAAACAATTTAAAAATAATATATAAAAATTTAAAAGATAATATATATAATAGTTTAAAATAAATAATATATGAAAGAAACTTAAAATAAATAATAATAAAAGAGCCTTTTTAAAAAAATTAAATTAAATGGGCTAAAGATGAGATTGGAATCGAACTAAAATTCAGGTTTAAATTGTAAATAAATAAAAGAGGGTTGCCAGGGACCAAAATGAAACGCGCTTAAACTATAGAGGATCGATTCGGGAAATAACCCCCAAACTCTAGACACGCATCTATTTTCAACGCGTCAGTGGGTCAAGGACTAATTTGAAGCGCGCAACAAATTCTGTGGTCCAATTTAAAAAATAAAAAATGAAAAAAGAATTAAATCAAAACAACTCAAAAGGCAGAGGGACCAGGGGCACAAATAGCCCAATGATAAAAAACACATGGATCCCCCTTGGAGTGGGTCGAGTCGGCGCGAGTCACCTTAAACGACACCCTATTTCAATCAAATCTTTTTCATTTTTCTGCCATTTTGTTTTCTATTTTTTTAAATTCACAGAACCCCTCCCCTTTTTTCTTTTCTCTGCTAGGGTTTTAAACACATCCTCGCGCCGTTGCCGGTCTGCCGCTCCTCCACCGTAGACGGTGGTCGGAGCTGCCCAAAACAGGCTTTTTAACTGCTATTTAAAACGTTTTTGAAGGCTACGTCTTTTCAGCCCCAAAAAATCAAGAGAAGAAGGCCTTTCCCCCTCTTTTGGAGTCTATTTCGGCGACAGAGAAAACTCTGACGGCGCGACCACGGAGTGATTCGGGTAAGTTTTTTCACTTCTTCCTCTTTTTATTTTTCTCCCTTTTTATATTTCCCTTTTTATATTTAAAGTAGATTTTTAAAAAAATAAAATAAAAAGAAACAAGAAAACCAAGATAAACAAGGAAAAGATCAAAATCAACCTTCTAAAACTTATATTCTACTTTTTTGATTCACTAATGTGCGTAAAAAAATACAAAGGGAAGATTGTAGCCTTTATAGCTGAATACAAGGCCGTTTGTTTCCATTTTTTTTTTCGTTTTGCTATTGATGTTGGTGTGCTCCTCTCTGCTATTTCATTTAATTCTTTTGCAGGTGTCAGAAGTGTGGAAGGGCGGTGGTTAGTGAGCCTCGAGCGGTGGTGGTGTGCGGCAAAGGGAGGAGCGGCTAGGGTTTCTTTTTTCTTTTTGTTTGGCTGAAAATGTTTAGTTTTGTGGGCTAGGGTTTAGTTTAGGCCTGGGGTTAATTTAGGTTTATAGTTTGGGCTTGTAAAATTGGGTTATTGGGTTTTTAGGCCTGCTATTTATTTTGTAATTTGGACTATTAAAACTTTTGGAATTTTATTATTATTATTGTTTTTGGATTTCATTTTATAAACCGAGCCAGGCCAAAATTGGCCTATTACAGCTGCCCCTCTTTGCTTGTTGACGTGTAACGTGAATGGAGCAAAGACTTCAGAAAGGGCCAATTTTGCCTAGCCTAGCCGAATCTTGACTTTTGGTGCTTCTTTTCTTCAAGTAGTCTGATTCCATCCCGTTGTATCTTCAGGGGTATAGGAATTAGTGCTTCGATCCACTCCACTAAAAATTCAGGGAGACTAGACCCGTGGTTTCAATCGTCTTCACTGCAACTTTAGGAAGATAAGATTTGTGGTTTGTAGCTTTAATCCGCTCTACTGCAGCTTCAGAGATATAAGATTTGCTATTTTCAATATGCTCCACTGCAACTTCAGGGAGATAAGACTTGTAACTTTAACTTGCACCACTGCAACTTCAAGGAGATAAGGTTTGTTGTGTTAATCTTCTCCACTACAACTTCAAGGAGTTGAGATTTGTGGTTTTAATCTGCTCCACTGCAACTTTAGGGAGTTAAGATTTGTAGCTTGTCTTCAATCTACTCCACTGCAACTTCAGGGAGATAAGATTTGTTTATTTTTAACCTGCCCCACTGCAACTTCAGGGAGATAAGGTTTATGGCTTTAATCTGCTCTACTGCAGCTTCAAGGAGATAAGATTCACCGTGGTAGATTTGATCTAACCTATTGCAACTTTAGAAGTATAGGGTTTGTGACTTGTAGCTTTAATCTATTCCACTACAACTTCAGGGAAATAAGAATCGCTATCTTCAATCTACTCCACTGCAACTTTAGGGAGATAAAGTTTGTCATGATAACTTAAATTCGTCCCATGTAACTTTGAGGGTATAAAATTTATGGTTTCACTGATCTGTTACACCGTTCTCTAGGGAACATGAAATGTAGAATCTATTTCATGGGCCTACCTTTATGCCGAGTGATTAGGATGTTATGATCAGAATGAATCAAATGCTTCTAACTAGATATGTATAAATGTTGTTTGCATGAATGCAAAAAATGTCATTTTTCGTATGATCTTCTTTTAATGCTTATGTTGACATTGCTTGTTGTTAATCGAGGTTTCAGTATTGAAATATTACTCTATCTTCTTCTTTAGCTGGTATCTCTAACAGAAAACTTGAAGAATAATCACAATTTGGGCTATGCTTTCCCCAACGTTTCCAACTCTCAGATTTGGTTAGTTCTGACCAATGATCCTACTTCAGGTCCTTGTACTATTTTGAACTTTTTAGACCAATATGCAAAACCCCTTTTACTTGAATATTATTAGTCCATTAATCGTTATTTCAATGAAAAATGCTTGAAAAAGACTATCACAATGGACAAGAGGAATTTTATTGAGAACAAAGCTCGAAATGAATAAATTGATCCAGATAGCAAATTTTATTAAAATACAAAATGAAAAAGATAAAAATAGATGCCCGGATATCGCAGCATGAGCTTCGCTGCACAAAACTTCTCGAGTACCCTTTGAACTTGATATGTGCTTAGAAGACCTAGAGTACTTTGTTGATGCCCCAAGATGTAGCATCCTTCCTTCTTGTTAATTCAGAGAAAACAAGATTACTGCATACCCCATCTTTGAACAAAATTTTAATTGCCCATTCCTGGGTTTTCAACTCAAAACTCTTTTGGTCTCAAAATGCCCTTTTACAGGTTTTTGCCTAGGCCTCTCCTTTTTTTCTTTTTTTTCTTTTTTATTAGGTGAAGTATTTTTTTGATTGAGTCTAAATTGACAGGATTGGGCAAGCTTTTGCCATCCATTTTGGTCAAAATTGGAGCTCCTCTAGAAAAGGCCTTTTTCACCACATAAGGTCCCTCCCAGTTTGGCATCCATTTTCCCCTGAAGTCCTTTTGTATGGGAAGGATCTTTTTCAAAACTAGGTCCCCTTCATGAAATTCCCTAGGGTGAACCTTCTTGTTATAAGCCTACATTATTCATCTTTGGTACATTTGACCATGACGGATAGCTTTTAGCCTTTAGTCTTCTATCAGGTTCAACTAATCATATCGAGATTGGATCCACTCTACTTCATCCAACTTTAACTCTGATAAAAATCAAAGAGAAGGAATCTCAAATTTAATGGGCAAAACTGCCTCCATCCTATAAAACAAAGAAAAAGGCGTTGCCCTGGTAGAGGTTCTGACGGACGTTTGGTAGGCATAGAGGGCGAATGGTAATTTCTCATGCCATTCTTTATAAGTCTCAGTCATTTTCCCCACGATCTTCTTGATGTTCTTATTAGCCGCTTCCACCACACCATTCATCTTTGGGCGATATGGTGGTGAGTTGTGGTGTTTAATTTTAATTGACTGCAGACCTCCGCTATCGTACTATTTTCCAAGTTTAGTGCATTGTCTGATATGATCTTCTCTGGCTTCCCATATCGACATACGATCTCCTTTTTCAAAAATTTGTTAACTGTCGACTTTTGTGACGTTGGCATAAGAAGTGGCCTCTACCCACTTGGTAAAGTAATCAATGACTACAAAGATGAATCGATGCCCATTAGAAGCTTTCAGTGAGACTGGCCCAATAACATCCATGCCTCCCATAGGGAAAGGCCATGGAGAAGTCATGACACAAAGAGGTGAATGAGGTACATGAATTTTATCTCCATAAATTTGGCATTTATGGGACTTCTTGGCATAGTTGATGCAATCCCCTTCCATAGTGGACCAATAATATCTAAATCTCATGATTTTTCTGGCCATTGTGAAACCATTAGTGTGTATTTCGCAGACACCCTTATGGACCTCTTCCAAGATTTGCTTAGCCTCAACAGCATCCACACATCTTAGCAGCACTTGATCCTTCCTTCTTTTATATAGGATCTCACCATCTAAGACATGTCACTGGCCAGTCTTCTCAATTTCTTTTTATCATTCTCAGTTGCTTGGTCTGGGTATTCACAATTCTCACATATCGCAATATATCATTATACCAAGGGTGATTATCTTTTTCTTCTTCTTCGTCGATGTTGTAGTAATGAGCCGGAGCCTCATAAATACACATCTGGATTGGCTTCATGTCCTCTTACTTGTTTACTTTGATCATAGAAGCTAAGGTAGCCAAGGCATCAGCTATCTGGTTCTCATCTTGCGGGAGGTAATAGAAAGTGATGACATCAAACTCCTTAATTAACTCCAAAACTAGCTTTCGATAATTGATCAATTTAGGATCTCCTATTTCTCATTCGCCTTTGAGCTGATAGATCACTAGTGCAAAGTCTCTATATACTTCTAACACTTTGATCTTGCATTCAATGGCTACAAGGTTACTCATAATACATGCTTCGTATTTTGCCATGTTGTTTGTGCAATCAAAATCCAATTTACTAGTAAAGGGATAATGATCTCCATTTGGGGATACCAAAACTACCCTGATTTCGTTGCCCATAGCGTTTGAGCCTCCGTCAAAGTTTAGTTTTCAAGGATGGCCTTCTTGAGAATCTTCTTCAGTGGTTGCAACATACATTAGATCTTCATTCGGGAAATCAAAGCTCAAAGGCTCGTAATCTTCTAGAGCTCTATTGGCCAGAAAATCTACTATTGCACTCCGTTTTATAGCTTTCTGGTTCACGTTGACTATGTCAAATTCAGAAAGCAAAATTTTCCATCGAGTCATTCTTCCATTCAAAGAAATTAACTCCATCAAGTACTTTAGAGGGTCCAGTTTCGAGATAAGCCAAGTTGTGTGGTACAACATGTACTGTCTCAGTATTCGAGTTGTCCAAATCAAGGTGCAACACAACTTCTCAATTGGTGAATATCTTGTCTCACATTCAGTGAACTTCTTACTGAGATAGTATATCGCTCGTTCTTTTCTTTCTGACTCATCATGTTGGTCTAGCACGCATCCCATGGAATTTTCAAATATTGCCAAGTACAGTATTAGTGGCTTATCTGGGCAAGGTGGCATCAGTACTGGGGCATTAGACAGGTAATGCTTGACCTTATCAAAAGTTTTCTGGTACTCCTCATCCCATTCACCTAGGTTGTGTCTCCTATGGAGACAGAATATAGGGTCACATTTCTCCATTAGTTGTGAAATGAACCGGGCGATGTAATATAGTTTTCCTAGGAAACCTCAAACTTCTTTTTGAGTGCGTAATGGAGGTAATTCTTGTATGGCTATAACTTTATTTGGGTCAATCTCAATCCCCTTTTCACTAACTACGAATCCCAACAACTTTCCTAACTTAGCCCTGAAGGTACATTTTGTTGGATTGAGCTTTAGCTGGAACTTAATTAATCTTAAGAACAGTTTCCTCAAGACTAGCACATGCTCCTTTTCTGTTCGGGACTTTGCGATCATATCTTCAAAATAAACTTTGATTTTTTTGTGCATCATATCATGGAACAGGGTTACCATTGCTCTCTGATAAGTTGCTCCTGCATTTTTCAGTGTAAATAGCATCACCTTATAACAAAATGTCTCCCACATGGTTATGAATATGTTATTTTCCATGTTTTTAGGATGTATCTTTATCTGGTTGTATCCCGAGAAGCCGTCCATGAAGGAAAAAAGTGAATAACCTGTCGTGTTATCCACTAAGGTGTCAATGTGAGGCAACGGAAAATTATCTTTTGGGCTGGCTTTGTTCAAATCCCTGTAACCTACGCACATTCATACTTTTCCATCTTTCTTAGGAATGGGGACGATATTGGCTACCCATTCTGAGTATTCAACCACTTGTAAGAAACTGGCATCGAATTGCTTCTTGACCTCTTCTTTTATTTTCAACAAAACGTCGGGCCTCATCCTTTGGAGTTTCTATTGAGTTGGCTTACACTCTTCCTTTATGGGGAGTCAGTGTACCACAATATCAGTATTTATCCCGGGCATGTCTTGATATGACTATACGAAGACATCCTTAAATTCTTGGAGTAACTTAATAAGGTCTCATTTTGTCTCTGCAATGATACAAGCTCCAATCTTCACCTCTTTTCCCTCTCCTTAGCTCACAATTTATACTGACTCTTTTTGAGGTAGGATTTGTTTCCCATGTTGTTCTACCATCCTTAAAAAATCAAGAGATAAGTTACAGTTTCGGTCATCTTCAAAATCCTGAGAATCATTTATACACATATCTTGCTCAAAAGGAAACTCTGAGTCAGTAGTAGCGTTCCTTATATTATTGATATCTGGAGACCTATTATAGGGATGAAGAAAAAAAATCCAAAGAACAAAAGAATCTAAGAATATTTATTTTTGTTGTATGATTATGAATGAAATGGAAAGAATAAAAGAATTTATGCTGAAGATGATACACAAAGATGCATTTTTATTGAAGTAACGATATTGGACAAAAGCCTATTTCACAAAAAGATTCTTGTCGCCTCTAGGCTTAGAGTAATAAGCTTGTTTTGAACATTATTCTAAATTAATTCTAAAAGTTACAGGGATCTCCTCTGCGGTCCAATTTTTCAAAATGCTCCCAGGTACGTATGGGCAAATGCCTGATAGATTTTTTTCTCTCGTTTCTTCCTCGGATATGGCGTTAATGCTCAAATTTTTCAACATTTCTTCGGCAGACTCCTTTCTTTTCGTCTTTTGTTTGGAGTAGATTGTTCCTCCCGAAAAAAAAATTCTAGATATATAAGGAAAGGTTATTGGCTCCCATTTGACCTCTCCCCAACTTAAACACGCTTTTCTCTTTTCTTGTTTCTTCTTTTCCTCCTTTTTCTTTTGCCTTGCATCTGGCTTGAATCCTAAGCCAAAGTGGTCTCGTTTATCCTTCAACATTGGTGCCTCGACCCTTCCTTTGAGATATCTTCTGAGTCCTCTTCCCAGCAAGGCTTCATTTCCCATCATTATAGTTTTGGATATTTTGGGCATTGGGATCTTACTCCCTTCGACAATGAATGTTGCGTTGACAAATTCAAGTGATCGAAAGGAACATTCTATCGCCTTGTCGTCTGCCCCTATGTCTGGTGCGTCACTGGTAACGGATGCAATAACGTCTTCCTCCGTGTTTATCGTTACCAGTCTACCTTCAGTTACCAACTTTAACTTTTGGTGTAACGATAATGGTACTGCTACCGCTGAGTGAATCCAAGGCCTCTCCAACAAGCAATTGTATGAAGGCTTAATGTCCATCACTAAGAAGTCCACCTCATATATGTTTGGCCGAATTAAAAGAGGAATCTCGATCCTTCCCATCACCTTTCTTTCATTACCATCAAATGCTCTCACTATGTTTTGGCATGTCTTCATATGAGAACTATCCGCAGGCAACCTATTCAGCATGGATGAGGGCAAGTCAGTCAATGTCTATCCATTATTAATTAACACACCCGATAATGTATATCCTTTACAACTGATGGTGATGTGTAGAGCCTTCATAGATCCCATACGCCCCATAGGTATCTCATCATCATTGAAGAAGATAAAGTTGTCAGCACTTATATTATTAACTAGACGGTTTAGTTTGTTTATAGAGATATCGTTAGCGACATAAGTTTCATTTAGCATATTCATCAACGCGCTACGATGTGTCTCCAAACTTAAGAGTAAAGCTAGCACTTAGATTTGAGCCGGTTGCTTATGTAGCTATTCTACAACATTGTACTCACTATACTTTAAGAATTTCAGGAATTCCCTAGCTTCATTCTCAGTTACTGGCTCGTTAACTAGCAATTTGAGTCTGACCGTCTTCTCTTTCTTTTGCTCGACTATTGGGGTCTTTCCTTTAACAGTTTCATTTTTCATACTCGTAGGATCTTAACACCTCCCTCTGCGTGTATAGAAACCTATATCTTGGCACTCCCCTAAAGCGCTAGCAAGGTTCTCCTCTCCGGGATTGTCACGTTGCAGTCATAGTTCCAAGGAACCCTTTTGCTATCCTTGTAGGGAAAGATACAGGTTTCTGGATTATGACTCTTGGTGCCATTTGTATTCCTGCTTCATTATTTATTGGTCGTGAAATGATCACGACAGGGTGATTAACTTTTTAGACCCTTTCTGTTGATTCCTCCTTTCAGGCGTAAACCTCTCCTTCTTTTGATCCTTTGATCTCTTCATAAAACTCCATCTCTTTGTTGTCCATCAGATTTTGCACTGTGGTTTTAAACTCAGTGCATTCTTGGATGTCATGACTCTCCTCGGCATGGAACTCACAGTATTTTCTTGCTCCTTTGGACCTTTCCTATGAATCTTGTGTGATTAAATCTCCATTTACCATTTGTTCCCAAACCCATCTCAGTGGGGTTTTTACTTCAGCTATGTCAGCTTTGATTCTTTTTCCCCCACTCTCGATTATAACGTTTACCCCTTTATCAAAATAATTGGGTAACAGATTCCTTGCTACATATGGGTCGTCGAACTTTACGATCCCCATTTTAATGAATCTTTCGATCGACTTTTTAAACGTAATGCAGTTCTCGATCAAGTGCCCCGTTATCCCCGCATGGTATTCACATTAGGCGTTTACGTCATACCACTTAGGGAATAGAGGCTGCATAGGCTTCAAATAAAAATGGAACACCACATGTGTATCGAATAGACTCTGATACAACTCCCTATATGACATTGGGATGGGCATGAACTGGAGTCTTTCCGTATTTGGCCTTGCACTAGATTCTTGCCTTGGAGGGCCTTGATGGTTAGTAGTTAACGTTCTCAGCTGGTTACAGTAATTGGCTTTGCATAGCCCTTGTTATACATGCTCGCATTATTTATCTCGTTTTCCTTCTTCCTTAGGGTTAATCTCTTGGGGATTTCCCCGTATCTATCTTCCCACATCTTATCCCATTTTCTATCATCTCTCCAACATCACTATGTCTGAAAAGCTCTTAGTAGCACTTCTCAACATATGGTTGATGAATGGAGCCTTCCTTCTCTAGAAAAGGTGGCTGGACTTATGTCGCTATCTCTCTCCACCTCTGGGCATACTGCCTGAAGCTTTCACTTGGCTTCTTTTTCATATTTTGCAATGTGATTATGTCGGGTGCTATGTCTGTCACGTGTCCATATTGTTTCATGAAAGTCTGTGCCAAGTCCTTCAATGAACTAATTTGGGCACAGCTTAGCTAGTTATACCATTTGGCCGCAGACCCGATCAGACTATCTTGAAAGTAGTGAATTAATAACTGATCATTATTAACGTATCCTGTCATCCTTCAATAGAACATTGTGATGTGAGCTTCGGTGCATCTAGTCCTATTGTACTTTTCAAACTCCAGAGTTTTAAATTTTAGTGGGAACACCAGATCTGGGATCAAGTTCAAGTCCTTAGCGTCAACCCTGTAATGGTAGTCAGCGGCCTCCATTGCTTTGAATTTCTCTTATAGCCATCTACACTAGTCCTCAAGTTATTTTGGCAGATCTACTCTTGCCTTTTTCATTTCTACCACATTATCGAGATCAGGGACAAGGGATTAGTCAGATTATCCCCCGTATTAGAACCAGAGCTTGTTGAAAAATTCATCAGTGCCGAAGCATCGGCCTGATATTGGAATCTAATGGTGACAGGTACCCTTTGTAGCTACACATCTGGTTGTGCTTGGGTGTTTGTCAGGGTAAAGCCTGAAGGATAGGTAGGGTCTTCATTATCATTCCCTGAGTTAACTGCAGTGCTCTTCCCTTTTTTAAGTTCTCTAGCCAGCAACTGCGCCAATTGGCTTATCATACTATTTTGGGATTCTTGCATTTGTTCCCTCATGTCTTGTTGTATTTTCGCTAATTGCTCTTGCATCTGTTCTTGTAATTGATCTTGCATATCTCTTTGCATTTGTTCTAATATTTTCATTCTTTGATTCATTGCTTTTGTCTTGCGGCGGGTACCGTAGTGATATTTAGTTGGTAGATTTTCGTTGGTTTCTAGGGCAATTGTCACAATTTTAATTAATTAGGTTCTTTTTATGAAACTTAATGCATATGATGAAATGTTATGCAGATGAATGAATGCAAAAAAAACGTTAATTTTGATTCAATTTCATTAGAACAACTTTGCTAGAAAATAAATTTCTTTACATAAAACGAATTACATATATGGCTTTGCCCTAATACCCAAAGCCTTAACTTTCCTAAGAAGCCAAGCTAACTCTCGGCCTCGATCTGATTCTGACTCATATTTTACACTTAGTATATCAGCCTGAACAACCAAGTTTTGCAAATGGTCAGCCACCTCTCGTACTTGAGCCACAGCTTCGCCCATGATATAATCCCTATCTTTGATCTGATCTTGAGAGTGGTGGAATTGCTCCTTCCAACGTTTATTGTTTGCTTCAAAAAGTTCAACTTGAAGTTCACCATTTCACAGTGCAGTCTCTAGTTCTTCTATCATTTCTTTCAACTCCTCAATCTTGTTTAGGCTGGCCCTTAATTCAATTACAGAGTTGCGACTACGATGTTGATGTAGTGCCTTTTCTAACTCTGCCACCCAATCTCTTAACCTCTCATTTTCACTTTGGCTCTCTAACAAACTCATTTTCCTCCCGTGTTCAAGCATTTTGAAACTTATTCTCTCACAAATCGGCTCTAGTCTTTTCTTCCTTAGTTTCTTACCGCCATTGCTTTGACGTTTTACCCAAACCGATAATTCTTATTAACATACGCAGCTTCTTGTAATCCGTTTTCAAACTATCTAAATCTTCTTCAGCCTTATTCTTTCCTTTCCTTAATTTCTCGGCCTCTAGCTTATGGATATCGATGTCTAGTCCTAGCCGCATCTTTTCCTCCTCTAACTAATCTATTTTCTTTCCTAATTCCCGACTCCTTTTCTCAAAATCTTGCTTGATGATCTCTAATTCAGACGGGATTACTTGCAAGTGCTCCTCTATCGGTCGAGCGTTTCCTTGACTCAGTATTGGGATGTTGTCATTGATTCTTTTACCCCACCACCAGTCATACTCGGGGGTCGTCATTGGACCTGTGGCTAATCCTTTCATTTTACTAGTTTGGTTCCAAGCATTTTATATTTCACGAACCTTCTTCTTATAATTATCACCCTTATAAGTGAACTCGCATTAAGCCAACCCTTGTGTCACTGGTATGAACTGCCTTGATCGATACTGCCTTAACACGAGAAGTGGAGCATATCCAAGTGCTCCCCATATCCCAAGTAAGGGAATCCAATCAAAGTCTCCACAACGATACAAGATCTCGTCAGGGATTATCCATGGGGCCCTCCATTTGACGTCTTCAACTTGTAGATTCTAGAAAATCGCCATCAATTTCTCTTTTGAAATGTCGTTCTGCCTCGGTGTAGCCACTAATTCTTTCAACGGGAAGTAATTCTCGAAAAAAACTCGATATGAAACCTTTTTTACCTTCCAGAAGTGGCTATGAAGCCATGCTAACAACAGCTGCGCACACCCAATAAATCTGGCCTCGCCCGCTCTCCGGCAAGTATTCAAAAACCTAAAAGTTTCAGCTAAAATTGCAAGGACAGGTGTGACCCCTTTCTCAAGTCGATCAAATAAGTCTGAGACTGCTTCGTCTACGTGACCTAATGCCTTGGGGAAGATGACCAAACCATAGATGCTTAAAGCGAAAACGTCAACTCGCTTCTTCATATCCGGATGTGCTAGAATTAGATCTCTCAAGTTCTTCCAAGGGATGCACTTACTATCTTCTTTTTGCTTGATCCGAGCTACAACTCACTGTTCGTTCATCCTCGTGATGCTCATCAATTTCTTTAAAAAGGTCAGGACATTAGCAGCTCTCGAATATGCTTTGTTGGCTTAAATCTTCGGGCAACGAAGTAAGGTCATATACTCCTTCACGGTAGGTACCAAATCAACTTTCACAAAAGTGAAGTAGCTATAGGCGGGATTCTAAAATTAGGCGAGGGCTCAGAATAAATGCTTGTCCACCTTTATATCGAGTAGATAGGGCAAATCGTCTTAGTTACAATAAAATAGCTACTTGATCTCGTCGCACTATTGGTCCCATATCTCTTTTAATTCTTGTAGGTTATTCTGAGTCACTCTAATGCGAGTGAAATCCCACAACTCTGATACGTATCCCTCGGTCAGACTATCACCTTTCTCTTTCTACGTCCTCTCGAACCATATTCGAACAGCCGCATTATCCTCCACTCTATCAAGAAACCCATTTTCCATACTAAGCTCTCTATTTAGTAACTGAATGTGAATCAACACCTTTTTATGATGAAATGCCATGCAATAATAGCAAAACAAAACAAGTCAGTATTATATACAAAAAATAGAACTCAAAGCAAATAAGAAATAATCATGCACCTATTTGGGTAACCACTGGGGTTTGGCGTGGTTCTACCTAGGGTAGGCTCTTAGGACTCATTACATGTGGTTTGGTTCTAAAGCAAAGGTACCTGAATCGACAGATTCCTCGATCCTCACCCATTATAGGCTCATACGGACTGAGTTCAGTTCAGGGGAATACATTTCCCTGCGGCTATACGGAGATGAAAATCTCACGAAGACGTAGGTACGAATGTATCCCGAAAGTTATCCACTATTTTATACGGAGGTGAAGACCTCACGAAGGAATAGTTTCTCACTCCCACTTAAAAGGATAAAATCGACCAATTTATGAGATGTAATATGCAAAGATACATCAAAAGATTTAAACCACTAAGGCAAGCATATTATGATAAAGACCACAAAAGTGACGGATAAAATGCAATGGAGCAACCGTAAATTTAAAACAAATTTTCAATTTTCGACAAAAAGACAAAAATTAATCAATTTATGGCTTAACTCTCAAAAGTCCCCAGTGGAGTCGCCAAGCTGTCGAAACCATTTTTTTGAAACGGGGTCGACTTTGATTTTGAAAATAAAAACCGAAAAATGGGAGTCGCCAGCAATCCTTTTATTTAGGTGTGATCGGATCACCTCGTAACTTGATTGTTTTAATAAAATATTTTGATTTATTAAAACAACGATTTTGGTCTACTAAGTTTGAGAAAACAGGCTCGGGAGTCAGTTACGTGCGAGGAAGGATTACCACCCTCGTCACGCCCAAAATTGGTACCTAATTGATTAATTAATATCTTAATGTCGAATGTTGAAAATTTGGAAAGAATTAGAAATGCAATCCCTTTTTTATTAATATTCAATTTAAAAATGCTTGAATAAATCGAAAAGAATATTAAAGACCCTCTCGTCTCGAGGTAACAAAACGTCACATCCTGTAACTTAGGACACGACCCTTGGAACCCTCGAGAATAAGCTAGTCTTTAATTTTTATTGAAATTTCATGTATGTATTTTGAAATTTAAAAGGATATTTTGTTATTTAGGCTTAACGAGAGAATTGAAACCCCGTAAGTTAGGGTACAATTCCTCGAATCTCCAAAACGCGAAATATTGCCTTGTTTTTAAATTTTTCCTTCTTTGAATAATAGCGAGTACAATACTTAAACGATGTGCATTTATTTTGTTGGGGATAAAATAAAACGGTTTAGTATGGATATGTAAAAAAAATTTAAACGCGATTTTTGAAGTGATGAAATGAGATGGAATGATAATATAGAACGTGGGATAACGATTTATGAATAGAATGTCACATTAATAAATGACAATAATATGAAAACACGAATAAACGAATTATAGTATACATGATGGCAATAATCACACGATGTACATCATTTTTAACTCCAATTAATAATCAAAGAAAACGAAACAAAATAATATACAAAATAATTTAAAATAAAGAATAGTTTAAAATAGATAATTTATAAAAAAATTAAAATAAATAAATAAAAGTTTCATATAAACAATATATAAAACTTAAAATAAATAGTAATAAAACAGTTTAAAATGAACAATAATATATAAAAAATAACATATAAAGCAATTTAAAATATATATATATAAATTTAAAAGATAATATATATATATAATAGTTTAAAATAAATAATATATGAAAGAAACTTAAAATAAATAATAACAAAAGAGCCTTTTAAAAAAAAATTAAATGGGCTAAAGATGAGATTGAAATCGAACTAAAATTGAGGGTTTAAATTGTGTTGCTAGGGACCAAAATGAAACGTGCTTAAACTATAGATGACCGATTCGGCAAATAACCCCCTAACTCTAGACACGCGTCTATTTTCAACGCGTCAGTGGGTCAAGGACTAATTTGAAGCGCGCAACAAATTTTGTGGTCTAATTTAAAAAATAAAAAAAATGAAAAAATGACTAAATCAGAACAGCCCAAAAGGTAGAGGGACCTAGGGCATAAGTAGCCCAATGATCAAAAACACACGAATCCCCTTAGAGCGGGTTGGGTCACGCGCGAGTCACCTTAAACGGTGCCGTTTTGGCGCTGGTGACCTTGGTGCAAAATGACACCGTTTCACACCCCACTTAAATCAAATTTTTTTCATTTTTCTGCCATTTTGTTTTCTTTTTTTTTTTAATTTCAGAGAACCCCTCCCCATTTTTCTTTTCTCTGCTAGGATTTTAAACCCATCCTCGCGCCGTTGCCGGTCCGCCACTCCTCCGCCGTGGACGGTGGTCAGAGCGGCATAAAACGGGCTTTTTACCCCTCGTTTAAAACATTTTTGAAGGCTATGCCTTTTCAACCCCAAAAAGTCGAGAGAAGAAGGCCCTTTCTCCCTATGACACCCCTAATTTGACCCTAGTCGAAAAGTGGTTTCGGGACCACAAAATCAAGTCATAAAAATAATTAGCCGTCATATTTTATGTTTATTATATGTGAATATGAATGTTTGAAAGTTTTAAGCTTCGATTTAGTCGATTGCATGTGAATTTAGTAATAGGACTTATGTGTGACACTTTTGAAATGCGATAGGTTAATCTATAAGGACCTATTAATGCATGTTGTATAAAAGAAGGGTTTGCATGTCAAATTAGCCAAAAATCTAGATGGTGGCGGCCATGCTATGGAAAAAAAACATATTATAGACATTTTATGCTAATATGTGGGAAGAATAATAAAATATGAGGGAGTGGGAGGAGAAACCAAAGTTGTCTCCCCTTACTCCCCATTGTCGTGACTACTAGAAAGGGAGGAAAAACAAAATTCTTTCTTTGTTGTTCAACATGGCCGGATAGAAGAAACAAAGGAGGGGAAGAATTTTTGGTCACTTGAGTCATTAAAAAGGTTAGTATATTATGTCAAATTGTGAAATTTTAACTTGTTTTAGGTAAATAATCATGGTTCTTACTTAGCCCATGCTAAAATTTGTAATTTTGATGGATGATTGGAGCATTCGACTATGGTATAAAGGAAGGGATTTTGGTTGTTTCATCTAAGTATTGATGATAAATGTGTTATGGAAAGAAATCGGTCTTCCTAAGAATATGATTTGTGAATGTTTATATTAGTAATAGCCGAAATTAAAGAGGTTTGATGTCTTGAACAAATGTTGATTATATGATCCGAAAATGAGATATGTTAATGATGAAGTATAATCGGCCATGGAAGTAGCTCATTTTGGAAGTGTGATTTGTGGTATATTTTTTTTGTGGTTGATTATAAAAATTTGGCTTAAGTGAGGTAATTGGTAAAAGATGTGTTTATGATGTAATACATATATTTTCATAAGCTAAGTTATGTATATGTGATATCTTGCATATTGGTTGTTATGGTAAGGTTTGAGATATTAACGTATGAATATGTTTTGTATACTAATTGATGTTCATTTAGGTACGGTTATAAATGATGCAATTAGTTTTGATTTAAATTGTGAAATTGGTTGAATTATTAAAGAATAAATTTTATGACCGAATATATGGTTAAAAGGTTGGCCATGCATATGTATTTTGGAAATGGTAAAGGGTTGTATATATATATATATTAACGATTAATAAATCATGTGGTTTGGCTTGACTTAGTAAATAGTGAAGAAATGCATTTTTACACATAGTGTTTATGAAAGGTAGTTTTATAAATGTGATATGAGTATTTTGTTTGTAAATGAGTGGTAAATATGTTAAGAATGGTTCTAAAATGTATATGGATGCCGTGTGATTGTGTTTGATTGGGAAGTAAATTGTTTGATTTAGCTCGAGAGCTTAGAGGATCAAAGCCGGATAGGGGAAAAGAGAAAGTAAACGAATAGCCGTGGATATCTAATCGTCGACCACTCCCGAGGTAAGTTTTAAGTGATTAAACGTTGAGTAAATTCAATCATAATAGGACATAATGAGTTGATTTAATAAGATATGATGTGGCCATGATATGTCTTAAACTCAAATGGTAAGTTCATAAGTGTTTGGACTTGGAAATTTAAGAGCAAATTGTAATAGTTTGCTTTGGACACCAGCAGTAACGTGATTTTAGAAAATCACTATAAATTTTTGGTGTGGAATTATAGGCTTAATAAAATATGTAATCAAAGCTTAGTTAGTCTAGTTTCTTATAAAAGAGACCGTGTAAGCAAAGAAATTGCCTATAAAGAGATATCTAAAGTTGTGTGGGACTGTGTCAGAATGACTTCGAAATCCCCTAGTCTGTTTTTAGAAAATCATTATAATTTGTACAAAAATGGTTATAAGATAAAATTTATATGCTTAGACTCCTTAATGAGTCTAGTTTCAAATGAAATCAAATAGAACACATTTTGAATTCTGTACAATGAGAAATTTGATTCGTAGTGAAGAGTGGTCAGATTAGTCAAATAGTGAAACAGGGGAAACTTTAAGAAAAATCTGGTATTGATTGGCCAAAGCAAAAAATTCTGAAAATTTGTTGGATAAGATATGTATGAGTCTATTTTCAGGGAAAATTAACAGCACTTCATTTGGAGTTTCGTAGCTCCATTTACGAATAATTTAATGACTATTGCTCAGGAAAAAAAAACAGCTTGTGCTGAATTTGGGATTTTGTTGTAAACCTTAATAAAACCATTTGAGTTGCTTATAAGCTATCGATTGAACATTGGTAATCAAAGTACCAAATCCGTATTAAAGTGAAGCTATAAGCCACAAATGACTAGTATACCTAGTCAATTTTGTTATGATGAAATTGATGTACAAGATATGTATATGTGATAAGGCCGAATGGCCAATGTGATGAATGTGAAAGTATATATATGTGATAGGGCGAGTGGCCAGCGTGATGAATGTGAAAGTGTATATATGTGATAAGGCCGAATGGCCAATGTGATGAATGTGAAAGTATATATATGTGATAGGGCGAGTGGCCAGCGTGATGAATGTGAAAGTGTATATATGTGATAAGGCCGAATGGCCAATGTGATGAATGTGAAAGTATATATATGTGATAGGTAGAGCACCAATGTGATGAATGTGAAAGTGTATATATGTGATAAGGCCGAATGGCCAATATGATGGATGTGAAAGTGTATAAATGTGATAAGTCCCGAAGGGCATTTGTGTCGATACTATATCCGGTTTAAAACCCGAGCTTTATGCGAGAATATTATCTGATTAATGTCCGTGAGGCTTCGTGTTCGTACTATATCCGAGCTTTAAAGACCCGACGGCTAAATGCTAGGATTCAAGTAAGACTTTGATATTGAGTATCTGCATTAAGTTACCATCAAATAAGTATTATGTATTTAAGATGTTCAGGTATGTATTACTTACTCATCGGTGGAGTGATTTCGAGGTGAATTATTAGTATCAAAGAGGTAGGTAAATGTGATTAATATTTTAACTCCAAATGTGAGAATGATCTAATTGGTAATGGTATGTTTGTATAATAAAGTATTGATGAAATATTCTTATGTATTAGTGCATATTCTGCCCAAAAGCCTTGTGATTTGAGTATGGGTTGGGTTGAGCTAGATGTGCCAGTACAAGGTAAGGATTATGATTTGTAAGCTTACGTATACGTGATAAGGAATATGTTTGGTTCTTTATGTGCCTATGGTAATTTAGTACTTGTCATGTTGAAATACTTAAAAATATGGATGTGATTATGAACAAGTGGAAAGGATTATTGAAAGTTGAAAATCGATGAAGAATGTGCTTTGGAAATATTTGACCACCTAGGTCATTATTATTGAAAGTATATATGTGATGACCAAGGGTTGCGTTTAATGATATTATAGTTCGAGATGAAGCTCTAGATTAACTTCATCGAGCAGTTGAAATGAATGACCAATGATAGTGATTGAGAACACTTTGTTTTGCTTAAAACTTACTAAGCATTAAATGCTTACTCTGTTTCTTTGATTCTCTGTTTTATAGATTTTGGTTCGTCAGCTATAGGACTCGGGATTTTTGGAAGTCGAAGTCTCCCACACTATCAAAGCCCCCCTTTTGGTACAATTTTGGTTGAGCTTTGAAATGGCATGTATAGGACTACCCTTTGTTGTAGGTCATGTACCTTTCGGCTTTGTGTAAATTTGGATAGCCATGCGAAAATGGCTTAAGTATACTTGATCATAGCATTATAATCGTTTGTATGTTGTCCGTCGAGAGGTATGGAAATGTTGGTAACGGTTAGTCATGGGAATGATTATTCATGATCGCTTTTAGTATATGTATGACAAACTCTAGTTGATCCATGGAGGATCATGAAATAGGTAAAGTTTACCTCAACTGTTCGATGAAGTTAATCTAGACCATCGAGTTTTGGAACTCAAGATATGATTTTTAAAGTGACAGTGACGCAGTTAGCCAACTGCCTGAAAATTTTTAAAATGGACTGTGAAAGCGAGTGATTTAAGTCTGCAAACCCCTCGTGTCCGACTCCGGCAACGGTCTCGGGTACGGGGTGTTACACTCCCCTTTTTGGATTCAATTTCGGCGACGGAGAGAACTCTGGCGGCGCGACCACAAGGTGATTCAGGTAAGTTTTTTCACTTCTTCCTCTTTTTATTTTTCTCCCTTTTTATATTTAAAGTAGATTTTTAAAAAAATAAAATAAAAAGAAACAAGAAAACCAAGATAAAAAAGGAAAAAATCAAAATCAACCTTCTAAAGCTTCTATTTTGTTTTTTTTTTTGATTCGCTAATGTGTGTAAAAAAATACAAAGGGAAGATTGTGGCCTTTATAGCCGAATATAAGGCTGTTTGTTTCCATTTTTTTGTCGTTTTGCTATTGATGTTGGCGTGCTCCTCTCTGCTATTTCATTTAATTCTCTTGCAGGTGTCAGTAGCGTAGAAGGGCGATGGTTGGTGAGCCTCGAGCGGTGGTGGCGTGTGCGGCAGAGGGAGGAGCGACTAGGGTTTCTTTTTTCTTTTTGTTTGGCTAAAAATGTTTAGTTTTGTGGGCTAGAGTTTAGCTTAGGCCTAGGGTTAATTTGGGCTTATGGTTTGTGCTTGTAAAATTGAGTTATTGGGTTTTTAGGCATGCTATTTATTTTGTAATTTGGACTATTAAAACTTTTGGACTTTTATTATTATTATTATTGTTTTTGGATTTTATTTTAGAAACCGGGCCAGGCTAAAATTGACTTATTACAGTATATAAAAGATAAATCAAATACTAAAATAACACAAGAAAATAAAACAATAGCACCTGATAAAAGAATTTCAAGTTGAATATTTAATTTTACATTTGATAATTTCAAAAATCAAATCAAGTCACTGGAATTTTGTAAATATAATTGTAATAATCAATTACAAATTAACAATATCCAATTATTTGCGAAGGAAATGCACCTAAAAAATTAATGAATAACACAAACAATTAAAATTTCAATCGCATAAAGTCATAAAAAAGGGTATGCGATAGTATACTGTACTATAAGTCATCAAAAAATGAATCAGGGGAAAGAAGTTGTTTAAGTGATCAAATGATCATAATAATAAGGGAATTAAAAGTCAACTCTTAAAAATCACATATTTTGTTGAAATTTGACTTAAGATGGGCGAAAATGCTAAGGGTATATTTGGACACCAAATACTTAGATGAAATTATAATTACTAATAATTACAATTTTTAAATGTGTTTGATTATTAGAGTGTAATTATATCGTAATTCTTTATATCATGTTTTGTAGTATAAATTATAATTATAAAACTACATAATTTAAAATTCTAAAAGATATTAATTATATAAAAAGTATCAATAATACTTGATAATTTTTTAAACAAGTAACAAAATCCTAACTCAAACCATCGCATATAATACGTTAGTTTAAAAACGTACTCGACAATACGATTATTAAAATAATTTAGCAAGAAAAGTAAACATCCTAAGCAATTTATCTAATTACTCTAGCATTTCATATTTATTGAATTAGTTACTCTTTAACTTTAAACATATAATCATTGTTATTGCCGATTGATTCTTGACCAAATATAAATTATTAATAATAGATATTATATAATTAAATTAACTTTAATATAAATAATTTATAATAAATGCTATATATTTTAATTAACTATTATTTAATCAGAATATATAAAACCTATCTTTCATCAATAAAAATTTAAATTATTTAAATAATATTAATAAAGTAACGTATAATTATTATATAGACCCTTATCATCATGTCTTATATTAATAAAAAATTAAATTATTCAAATAATATTAATAAATTTACACTTTACTCCTCAACCTAATAACTTGTATTTAAACTTTTATTTATTTAAATTTAGAAATGATTAGCAAAAGTGGTACTTCTTTTAGGTACGATTAATAATGCTAAGTTTTTAATACACGTGGTGTGAAAAGATTGGTTGGATTGATAAAAATAAGTTGTATTATTCAGGTACTTAAAAAAATCACTTTAATTAGTAAGTTTTCAAGTTTAAGTTAAATTCAAAAATAAATTTAAATAACAAATAAATATAAATTATAAAGTTGAGAGACTAGAGGGTACTTAATGCTTATAAATTATATTTTAGATTCATAATTTATTTATTGATTAATTGTACTAAATTTTCATGTTTTTTATGATAGTAATATAATGCACAAAAGATTGTTAGAACTACAAATCGATTCTCTACGTAAATAGCGAATCAACCAGAATGCAATTAAGAAGACAAATGGTAATAATTGTAGCAGCTATAGTGATTATACATCCACAATTTACTATCCTACGACCTCATCAGACGAATTCATTGAAATATCAGAATGCAAAATCGAAGCAACAGATAAAGAGAGATTATATCATTTTATGTGATTTGCTTTTAATAACATTACTTGAGAAAAGAAATAAGCTACTTTATTACCCAACCCACGGATCCAACAAATTATTAGTTGTAAAAACTTAAAAAAAAAAAAATGGAATACGTGTCGTGTCGATTAAGGAACTTTGGGGTATTCAAACAAAACTGTGGTAAAACAGATTTTTAATTATTATTATATATTTTCTTCTATTGATATAAAGTTAATACTTGTCAAAGAAATCAATGAGTAATAAATGTGTCAAAAATTTCCAAGATAAATGTATCTACAAGGTTGGACCATTTTATGAAGAAAATTCTACAATTCTACAGTTGAATCGCTTTACAAAACCAAACATGTCTCTGTTTTTCAATTGTATCCCAAAACCATATCTTTGTCTTTACTGCTCTCCGAGTTTTCCAATATGTCTGTCTTCCTTTTCATGCTCCTCGTCTCCATTTTGAACCCTGTGGTTTCTCATAAAAGCTGCGATTTCCCAGCCGTGTTTAACTTGGGTGACTCTAATTCCGACACCGGCGGATATGCTTCTGCGTTCACTCCACCCACTTCTCCTTATGGAGATACCTACTTTCACATGCCTGCTCGCCGATTTTCCGATGGGCGGCTCATCATTGATTTCATAGGTATGTTATAACTTCATTCGCCATCGCTATTGCCACATGTTTGAAAATAACAATATATATAGATACTTTAGTACACAGAAAATATATATATATTTTTTAAATAAATATTTATTGCACTTTAAAAGAATACTTCTCATCGTCTTAAGTTTATTTGTGAAATTCTGTTAATCTATCAAATATATTTTCATATATATAATCCTCACGTTGAAAAGGATTAATTATGGATAAAAGTGATGTTCTTACTTTATGGTTTATTTTGGCAGCTGAGGCATTTGGGCTGCCATTTATTAATGCATATCTTGATTCAGTGGGGACCAATTTCTCGCATGGCATAAACTTTGCCACCTCAGCATCTACAATCAGATTACCTATTAGTGTTATCCCTAATGGTGGATTCAGTCCATTCTATTTGGGGCTTCAGTACTCACAGTTTGAGCAATTCAAAGTCAGATCTCAAGTGATTAGGAAACAAGGTTAGTATATATTTCAAGTAGCATTTTATTATTAAAAAATGACCTGGGATTGTAAATGTTAAGATATAAACTCTAAATATGTAAGATGCATTACCTGAACCAACTGTGATCTTTTCCATGCATAGGAGGGTTGTTGGCAAGTTTAATGCCCAAGGAAGAGTATTTTTCTAAAGCTTTATACACATTTGACATTGGACAAAACGATCTTGGAGAAGGGTTCTTTTCAAACTTGACTGTACAAGAAGTCAATGCTTCTATTCCTGATATAATCAACAAGTTCTCAGCAAATATTAAGGTATAATCCTATAGAGAAATTTGATCCAAATACCCAAGTTAAACTTTCAATGATTTTGACCTAATAATTCTGGGGTCAACTTTTTTTTTTTTTTTGCAGAATATATACAATTTAGGAGCAAGATTCTTTTGGGTTCACAACACTGGACCAATCGGTTGTTTGCCTTATGTTTTGGTTGCATTTGCCTCAGCTGAAAAGGACCCTGCTGGTTGTTTAAAGCCTTACAATGAAGTGGCTCAGTATTTCAATCTGAAGCTAAAGGAATCAATAGCTCAACTCAGAAATGAATTCCCTTCAGCTGCATTTACATATGTAGACATCTATTCTGTGAAGTATTCTCTGTTTGCTGAACCCCAAAAACATGGTAATTTGACTAAGTACTCGTGTTTGGCACTTGTGTTGAGCCTTTTATCTGCCCGAGTTTGAGCTTTATATCTGATTCTGGACTAATTTTTCAGGGTTTGAACTTCCACTTGTGACATGTTGTGGCTATGGAGGTGAGTACAACTACAGTGCTGCAGTTCTATGTGGAGGAACAATTACGGTGAATGGTACAGAGATATTTGTGGGTTCATGTGATAATCCATCTGTTCGTGTGGTTTGGGATGGAATTCACTATACTGAGGCAGCTAACAAGTTCATTTTTGATCAAATTTCGACTGGTTCGTTCTCCGATCCGGCTGTTCCATTGAAGCAGGCATGCCAGAGCTAGAGGAATTCAAAATAAACTTTCTGCTAAAGCATATAGACACATGAATAAACCAAAATTTAACTAGCTTCTCTTGTACGTAATAAATGTCTACCTCATTGCTGTAGAAGATGATGTTATTTTAGTTTTTCTATTTTTAAAACAGAAAATAAATATATAATATTTCTTTGTTTTTGTTTTTCTATTCGTTTATTTATTTTAACTTTATAATCAAGATTTTGATGTTTAGCTAAATATAAGATTTGGTAAACATCAAAACATCAATTTTGACCTATTGGAACATAAAATTAGGAACCAAAAAGCATTGAGAAGTGGTTTCTCAGAAAAAACCTTCAAAACAAGTTCCTAATATATTTAATTTTAATCTAATTTGTTTGTTGATGTCATCTAACTCAATTTATATATATTATATGCAGTTACGATTAAATTTAAATACCTCATGTTTGTTATAAGTAAATATGAATTAAATTTGCTAAAATTATATTAAAATAATTTGAGTTATTTCGATAATGAATATGATGTTATATACTTGAATCTGACAATCATACCAAATATGGGGTACTACATAAAATACTCACATAAAATATTTTTATCATTTTGCACACAATTATGTTAAAATATTAAAGTTTATAAAAGTAGGTGGTGATGAGATGATAATTGGGACATAAAACTAATTTTTAATATTGAAAATAAATTTTGGCCACACATTGAAACTAGATTGACCTTAAAATACTAATAATATTTTTTTGAAGAAACAAGCCCAATATGGGAAAAAGTTATATTAACTATGAAAAACATCATTTAATAGTAATTGGTGAATGAAATTTGGATAATTCAAATCGATATCTAAAACACTATTTTCATCCATCTGCTAATGTGCCAAACAATGGGTGACATGATTGGCTAAATTATGGAGAAAAAAAACTTACAACATCAAACATTACAACAAGTTAGGGTGTCACTAACTATACGACCATACAAAATAAATTTAGTATCTGACTATTGAACTTATTAACAACAAACGTACAATTGAACTTTAGAAGGACTCTTAAAAAACCTTTCTCAAGGGCTTTCTTAGGGGCGCAAAATAAAGTAAGCGCTTTAGCCGAAGGAGCATCAAATGCCTCCACAATTGAGCAAGTAAATCTTCCTATCACTATTCCCTCATGGTCATGAACGACGGCACCACAAAAAGCTGATCTCATCTTTACATTCCATGCCGCGTCAACATTAATTTTCATTGCATTTTCACAAGGTGGAGACCATCGGGCCACAATCAGATGTTTAAGAACCAACAGTGTATATAAGAGATTGTGCACCAGGAACTCATGTTGATAGGACCTAGCTCGTAATACCACATCTTGTGAGGAAACGCCTCTCCCTAGTTAACAATCATATTCCTAGCCTCCCGCAGTTGCTATAGGAGCACAAGAAAACTAGTGAAGGCTTCCTTGTCCAATTGCACTATTTTGAGTCTTGAACACCTCCAATCACTTCTTAATAGTTTTAAATTGTTTTTAAAGTCTCAAAATATGTGTGTGTTTATATGGCAGTATCTTGTATCTAAACTAGTTGTCGGAATGAGTAAGAGGGTGTTTTACCTTTTCTTTTAAAAAATTTGTGAAACTTAGACTCTTTTCATTGGAAAAGGCATTAATATCTTTTCTAACTGAAAAGAAAAAATAATGCCAACTGTGTAGTCATAATTCTAACAAACTATAAACTGGTAAAGGCATTAATATCATTTATAACTTTCGGTATTTTAAAATTTTCTTAGTTCTATTTTTTTTTAGGGTTCTCTCAGTCTTTTCCTTTGCTCGGCCTTTTTCTCAACCACACGTAAGTTATTTTTGTCAAAAAAATATGAATTTTTAGAAATGTATTGATTTTATGGAAAATTTTGTTTGGAAAATATTTTTCTTTGTTTGAAAAATTTGCTTAGATGTTGTTTTCAGTTAAATAAATACAATATAAATTATATTTGCTATAAAATATTATAGAAATATTTTTTGACAATCAAAATTTATTTAATAATAGTATCAACCTAATTAAATTTAAATTTAAATTTAAATTTATATATTACATTCATGATAGTAGATAATGGCACATTGAAGCTCGAAGGAATACATCTAATTAACCAGGATTTAAATTGTAATATATATATATATATATATATATATATATTCATAAATTAGTTTTTGTACCTATGTGATGCACAAGTTGAATGTGTGTCTTTATTTACTTTTATTTCAATATGTAATATTAATTTGCTTAAATTTTTTATAAAAAATATAATTTGAAATTAGAAGCATTTTCAGAATAAGAAACAAGTAATAAAATTTTATAGCAAAATCTGCAATTTTAATATGAAATTGTTATTTAAAACTAAATGAAATTTTTTAGTATGAGTAATATAAATTATGAACCAAATAATAATATTTATATAAAACTCAAATATGATAAAAGTATTGAAAATTAATAGTGATACATTGAAATATTTTCTTTTACAAATTTAACAACTCAAATTTGACTAATACAATAATTAGAAAAAGTAAAGAGAAAAATATGATAACTTTAACAATACAAAATATACATTAAAATTAAATAGGCTTAATACCTGTTTTGGCCCTTTAGCTATAGCAAAGTTATCCCTTTGATACTTTTTCTATTTTTAATCAGTTGTGCCTTTGTACTTTATTTTTGTGATCTATTTGGCCATTTTATTTTGATTCTGTAATTTCCTTCACTAATCCAAATTTTTGTTAAATAAATATACCACCAATGACACATTGCCAAGTGTCAAGAAATTTTTTAAATAAATCACATAAAATAAAACAAAACTAAAAAAATCATTAAATATCAAAAAAAAAATAGAAGTAAGATAGGATGCTTTTGTAGAAAATATATACACAATTTTGGTGTAGCAAAAATCGTTTTTGGATAAAACAAATTAACTTTTTCGTTTTAAATAAAAATGAAAGAAGTTGTTTTTCTATAAGACGATGTCATTTTAAGGTTTAATGGGTTATTTTCAACTTGATTAGTTGGACTTCCAAAGGCGAAGATGCCATTTGAGTATATAAAAATCTTTATATTGAAACAATATTATATATTTTTTAAGAATTTAAAAAAAAGAGATGTTATTATATTGGCTGTTGAATGCAATTATATTGTTTTGTAATTTTGTGTTAGAGATTTTAGTTTTAAATTTTAAATATAATTTAATGCTTGATGTTTGAATCTGTTTATTATTAGTTATGGAAAAATATATATTTAAAACTTAAATTAAAAAAATGAGACTCAGGAAATATTTTGGAATTAAAAGAACTTAAAACAAAAATTTCAATATATGCTTTCATACCTTCTTTTATATGATATATATGATAGTAATATATATTTATTAATAAAATATTAATATAAAATATTAAAAATATTTAAATTTAGAATTATTGTTAATATTAAAACTTATTATTAAAATAAATTATAATATAATTAATAATTTCTTATATAAAATATGCATAATAATATTCACAATTTTAATATTTGATTTTAATATTTTATTATTTGTAAATATATTTTAAAGTTAAAATTAAAATTAAAATTACTAACATAATAATATTTGGTTTGGTTCAATTTATATTTTATATAAAAATTAAGTTATTCATAAACGGATTTTTTTAATACTCTCTTAAAAGGGAAGTTAATTTCCAAAAGGGATAATTTTTATTCACCATACTATATTTCATAAAACAAACACTAAAATTACTGAAAATATTTTTTGTAAGCCATTCTTTGTGAAATAAACTCACCCTTTGTTCCATTATTCCTTGTAAATTCCATTTTATTTGTTTAAAATATTTTCTCTCTCCACCAAAACAACTATTTACATAATTTACTATCTTAATTGCAAATTAGTCTACTATATTTTATTTATTATATATTTATCTAAATTTAAATAAATGGATACAAATTATAATAAAATCTAGTTCAATTTAAACTTAAACAAATTAATAAAAATATATTTAACTTTTATTAATTTTAATATAAATTAATATCATGTAAAATTTATTTTAAATATTTATAAATCTAAACATAAATTAAAGTAATAAAACAATATATTTAAATAAATAGTTTTATTAATTTTTAAAATTTGCAGAATCCATTAACTAAATGCCTAATGTTATTTATTCGTGAAAGTGTCCTGAAGTCCTCACACTTTGCTCTTATCAAAAGGATACAACGCATCTTATTCCAAGAAAGCAATTGGATGTTACGCTACATTCCTAGTGAGCAAAAGAGAAAAAAAAAAGATCTTCAACTAATTGAACCCAGAAGCAGGCGAACTTTTGCATTCCATTTTCCAACCATATAACTTGGTTTCGTAAGTTTCTTTTTTCACCCAAAAAAAACCAATGCTGTCTAGTCAAGGAAATGAAATCTACTAACTTAGGCTTCCTTTGTATTCTCTTTTGCCTACAGTGAGATGGAATATAGGAGGAATGTTTTAAGTTATTCTTTTTCACCGGTTAAAAATATTGTTTGGGAGCCAAAACATGAACCACCGTTTGAGCAAATCTATTGCACTGAATCCCTTTATTTCCACTGGAGGGTGAAGTTCCAGTTGAATAAACTCTTTTTTTTATCCTTGGACACACTTTTTTTTAGATTTATAAATATATTAAAATGTATTTAAAACTAAATAAAATATCATCAATCAAAATTTAAATAAATTACTCAAAAAATAGATATAAGAAAAGTAAAAATATAATTAACAAATATAAATTTAATAGCAATGTTTATTATATTAATCATTTTTTATTCTCATTTCATCCCTATAATTATGTTTTGCCGTTATTTCTAATCTCATTGCTATAGTAATTATTGTTATTTTTAACCTTATAGGAAATAAATACTATCACTTATTCAAACTAAACTTTTTTAATTAAAATGAGTAGAAGGAAAAAGTAGTGTTTAGCAGGCTCCCATTCCAAATAAACACAAACTACTTTGTTCATGTGGAGAAATGGCTAAAAATGATTTGAAATTTTGTTTTAGTGTTGGGAAATTCTTGGTTTTCTATTTCTTCTGTCAGCTGATGGGAATTGTAGATGTTTGTGAATATGCGCTTTGTGCATTATGCTCTAACTCCGTTTCAAGTTTTATATATTAATTATGATATGGATAAAATAATTATATACAAACTGTATGAAGGTTTAATTGAAATGATTAATTTAAGATATTGAAAATTAAAATATTTTAGGTTTAAATTGTAAATTTATTTTTAAAATTTAATATAAAATATTAAATACAAAAATACCTTCAAACAAATATTAATGAATTTTATTTTCACAGTTAAATTGAGGTCTCAAATGATAAGTGATACTAACGACTAAATATAGAAAATATTTCAAATATCAAATATATTTTTTAAATATAAGAAAAATTAAAAAGTCAAATATATTCATCCAACATAATAATTGCCTTCGGATAATAGAGCCTAGTAACACTATATTTTTAAGGCAAGGAAAAGAAAATTCTAGTGACAAACTCCTTTTAAACAAATCAAATGTAGGAATGATTCATTCGTTCTTTTCTTCTTCTAATAATGTGTAGAAGGAGGTGGGTGAAGATTTATGTCTTGTCGGTTTTTGTCCACTCCATTTCAGGCCCTTTCTCAACATCCACAAGGGTCCCTTTGCGCAAGAGTCAGAACTTGGGACCAATTGCCCTTGTGAGGGGTCATTCTGAACAAACCAAGTGTCCTGCAAGGTACTAGCACCGGTTCGATAAACTTTGCTTCTTATTTCTATTTTTTACATATTCACCTCACACATCTATATCAACAATTAGTTGAATTTCCAGAAGAGGAAGAACCAACTATACAACAACCTCCGCAAGAGGTCATTAATGTTGGTTAGAGAAAATCTTTTAAAGTGAAAAATCTAACAATTTCAACTGATTATGTGGTATACTTAAAATAAGTTTTTCTTTTGGTCAGAAAAGGAACGTAGTTTATTTATGAAATATTAGCATAAAGTTAGAATACATAATTACCCCTCAAACATCATTTAAGTGAAGGCGATCAGAGGGATCATAATAGACATAAAATAAACCAAAAGCAAAAAGTTCATTTAAAGATAAAAACAACTAAAAACTACTGCCTAAATGGGCTAGAGCATTTGCATATTTGTTCTCTTCCCCAAATACATGTCTCCAATAGCTATAACTCATAGAATGGAGAAGCATCCTGCATTCATCAATCAAATGAGATAACACGAAATTCCAATTAGTCTATTTTTGCATAAAGGAATGAACAAAAGTAGCATCTATTTCAATTCCAATGTTGAGAATATTATGGTTATGAGTTGAGAATATTATGGTCATGGGCAAGGGTCAATCTGTTATGGTAAACTCCAATCACCCAATTACCCAAGTGATCCCGAATAAGAGCATTTGCACCCGCTTTCTCTGGATTGCCCGGAGAAGAGCCATTCGTATTAAGCTTGAACCATCCCACACAAGAGGGCTTCCAAGAGACAGGGACAAAGTCAAAGAGACCCTGTGCTTCTTAAGAGGGAGAAAGTAGTGAACTCAAAAGCATTTCAAAGGACCCTCTGAACGAAGCCATTGATAGATCTATACTAATTGAAGATTAAGGCCTTTTGACATAACTAGATGTAACAGTCCGTTTTCAGTGAAATCAAATAGTGGTTTCAGGACCACAAATTCGAAGTAAGAAAATTTATTTTATTATTATTTTATTGTCTACAACATGATAGAAATACCATATAAAAATTTCGTTAAGAAATTTTACCGTTTACATGCTCAATTTGATAAAATGGACTAAATCGCATAAAGTGCAAAAGATAAGTTAATAATAGCTAAAGGTATTAAATAGCTATAGAACTTTAAAGTGGAGGTCCTTATATGGTAATTAGACCATTATTTTGCTAGTGGATGATAATGGCTTGGCATTTTGTGTAATTATTAAAGCTTTTAAAGGTTAATTTTGGAAATAAGTAATTAAAGTTAATAATAAATAAAACCAAATTAAAACATCATTTTGTATCATCTTTCTCAACCGAATATCAAATAAAAGAAAGCCATTTTTGGGAGCTAGGTTTCGAGAAGCTCATTTTGTTTAATTAGGTATGAATTTTTAACTCTTTTTTAATGATTTTTATGTTTCTGGGATCGTTGTAGCTTAATCTAGCTAGCCCGGGGACCAATTTGTGAAACTGTTAAACTATTAGGGTTTTACCATTGATAAATATATATGAGTTTTGAAGTTTTATTATAGAAATTAATGGTTGTTGTTAGATAAACAACTTTTGTAAAGGGATTTTTGGTGAAATTATCAATTAGGGGTTAAATTGAAAAATGTGATAAAATTTTGGTAAAATTTGTGAATTTTTGAAATATTTGGACTGCTACTAATATGTATAAAAATCGGCTAGGCTTGGGTAAGGTTTAAATTGCATAAATTTCATTTTTCGAGCCTATGGACTAAATTGCAAAGAATTAAAAGTATAAGGGAAAAATGGTAATTTTACCAAAAATGTGTTGGATTAAATTGAATGTGAAATATATTGAATTGGGCTAAATTTTTCCACATAGATCCAGTCAAACCTTATACGGAGTTAGATCGAGGCAAAGAGAAAATCTTAGATCAATCTGTTTCGTATCTACGTTTACTCGTTGAGGTAAGTTTGTGTAATTAAATTGAGTATTTATATGTTTTAATTGAATTATAGTGTGTGATTTGTATAATTTCCATGTATAAATACCGATAGCATACCCGACGACGTATGTCGACTACCGAGTCCCGTTTGAACCTTAGGAATTCGTAGGATACGAATGACATGTCATTAGGGTTACTGATTTGGTTGTGGTCCTGCATCTGTTGCGGACACACCACAACTCGTATGAGCTTACCGATTTGTAGCTCGTGAGAGCTTACCAATTCTCAACTCGTATAAGCTTACCGATTTACAACTCGTGAGACCATACTGATTCATAGCCCGTATGAGCATACATGTATAGGAATTGACGAATTACAGTTTAGCACACTATGCGTGAGCTATCCCGAGTATCCAACGATATTCTAAATGGTTCAACGGGTAATGTTTTGATACGATATGACATAAGTTCGATATGAACTATTACAAGTATAGATATGAATTACATGGAAAATGATATTATATTGTATATGGGTATATAAAATGGATGATACATGCGTATGCAACTTGATTAATTGTTGAGCTCATCCATGATTTGGTTTATATATGTGTTTACATGACTAACATGGTTGAGGCATATGTGCTTAGGCATTTGGCCAAAATATGTTGGGATATGCTTTAATTACTTACCTTATATATGAATAAATGGTAAGTTAAATTCTATGTTATATGAACTTACTAAGCTTAAATGCTTACTTTGTATATTTTTCATGTTTTATAGTGAATCGGAAGCTCGTTTGGGTTGGAAGCTTGTCAGAGCTATATCACACTATCCATCAGCTCATTCGGTACTTTTAGTTGGTTTAAGTTTGGTTATAATTGCATGTATAGGTTATTTTGGTTAATGTTGGCCTATATGTTTTGTTGTGATTATAGCCATTTGAGTTGGCTTGTGTTTTGGTATATTTTGGTATGTATATATGTGGCCTTAATTTGGTTGATTGGTGGTTGAATGATGAAAGGTAAAATGATAGTTATATGTGCATTTTTTATAAGTGTTTTCTGAGTTGATGAATTAGATGTGAATTGGTACCTTGTTGTGTAAGACATATATGTCTAATTATGTTAGAAATTGAAGAGCATGTTTAACATTAATTGGTATGTTTGGGTAAAGTGATCTATATGATATGTAATGATGCAATTATGCATATAATTTAGTTGAACATTTGGTTATATTGAATACATGGTTAAACATGTTTATAATTTTCATTTGAGGCGCCTAAAGACATATTGGTTGTATGTGAATATACCATATGTTTAAGCCTTGATTATACTTGTTTTGGATGCCTTAATATGGCTTGTTTATATGCACAATGTTGGATATAGGTTGATGTCAAATTGGGTGAGAAAAATGGCTTGTAAATTAACCTATTTTCGTCTACATGGGCAGAAACACGGGCGTGTGTCTCAACTGTGTATGACACACGGCTAGGTGACACGGGCGTGTGTCTCAACCGTGTGTGACACACGGTTAGCTGACACGGCCGTGTGCCTCAGCCATGTGTGACACACGGCCATGTGCCTCAGCCATGTGTGACACACGGCCATGTGACACGGCCGTGTGTCCCTATAGCTTTCAAAACGGTTGCAAGTCAAGCTGTTATATGGCCTGGCACACGGGTGTGTGGGGTTACTTTGAAGAGTACACGGCCTAGCACACGGGCGTGTGGCTTGGCCATGTGACCAAGTCAAAGAGTTGCACGGGCATGGACACGGGATAGGACACTGTAGTGTGTCCTTATTTCAGACGCCCACACAGCCTAAGACATGAGCGTGTCTCTTGGTCGTGTGATCCCTGCAGCTTTGAAATTTTTTAATGTTTTTTGAAAAATTCTCTGAGTTTTTGATTTAGTCTCAACTTGTTTCTAATGCATATTTTGAGGGTTGAGGTCTCGTACATGGGACAATATGAATGATTTTGATTGATTTTTTATATGAATATTGATATGTTATGAAATGTTTGAAATTCTGTTTGTTTATACTATAAACTCTAATAATACTCCGTAACCCTGTTTTGGCGACAGATATGGGTTAGGGGTGTTACACTAGAGTTCCTATAGAGCAAAACAAAAAAAATGATAGACTAAAAAATGTGGGGTGATTGTGCCCACAATTTAAAAGAGATGTTAGCCTGAAGTCAATCTTCCCAATTGTCTTGATGGTGTACCGAACATGGCTATAAATAGCCTTCCATTATGCAATGGTGAAAGGCCAGTCTTTGAGTAAATGAAGGATAGTCTCTTGAGCCGAAGAGCAAAAAGGACATTGATCATTAATAACACAACCTCTACAGACTAAGAAGTGTTTAGTAGGTAGAGCTTTGTAACCACAAATCTAGATGAAGAATTTTATTTTAAGAGGTAGTTTGGCTTTCTAGATTGAAACCTATAAGCTATTACTTATGTAACAACCCGTTTTTCAGTGGTGTCAGAAACAGTGGTTTTAGGACCACAAATATGATGAGTAAATTCATATAATTAATATTTAAATTATACGAGTCAATAATAATTTTATATTGAATTTTAATTAGTTGAATTAATGGTTAGTATCAGTGGTTTAGTCCAAAAGTCAAGTGGTTGTTGAAAATTAGGTATTGGAGCCTCGTTTTTGTAATTTAAGGCCGTAAATATTTTATTAAATATTTACAGAGTCTTATTATAGGCGAATTGAAGTTTGGTTCGGTAATTGTTACGATTAATTGCTTAATTAAGGTAAAAGGATTAAATAAAGAGGTAAAAGTTAATTGCTATAGATTTAAAATACTAAAGGGACCAAAATGGTGATTGAACCATGGTCAAAAGTCCAAACGGTGGTGACATGATTAAATCCACTAACTTTAGGCCATTTGCTAATTTAGTCTTAATTAGTTTAGGGTTAAATTAAAATTAAGCTTATTTAGTTAAAAACTTAAAATAATTGAAAAACCAATTGTGCAATTAAATCCTCCTTAGATGGTAATTATACCATATACTTATGTTAAGGACACTTATGTACATAATTTAATAATTTTATAGCTATATTAAAAAGGTAATTTAGTAAAAAAGTTAAAAGGTTAGTTAAATTGAAGAAACTAAAAGATTAAATCAACATTCTGTTTTCTTCTTCATGGGGAGAAAGGATGAAACATCATTGTTAAGGCTTGGGAAGCTTCAGCCAAGCTTATCTTTCAATTTGGTAAGCTAATTTTAACAAGTTTCTTGTAATTTTTATGTTTTTGAGATCATTACAACTAGGTCCAACTAACTTGTATCTCCGTTTTCAAAACAGTTAAAGATTATGGATTATGCCATTGATTAGTTTTGGATATTCTTGAAATTTTATGGTGGATTATTAAGCTTGGTTGATAAATAGGACTATTTTGTAAAGTATACTTGGGTAATTTTAATGTTTAAGGAATAAAATGTTTAAGTAATAAAAATTTTGAGGACTTGATGTGAAATAACAGTAAATATGGGTTGTAATAGGGTCCTAATAATTTGGCTAAGCTTGAATTTGGTTGAAAATAAGAAAATTGCATGATTTGGATTTATGGACTAAATTGCATAAAAGTGAAATGTTAGGGGTAATTTTATAAAAATGTCAAAAAGGATTTAATTGCATAAAATGATTTAATTTTTCTGTTGATTTAGTTGTTTGAATGAGATTATTATATATAGATCAAGAAATGGATCAATCAATAAACAAGTAGGAAAAAGGAAAAATTATTGATTAGTCATTGGAGTCGTGTTTGTTGTAGAATCAATTTAGGTAAGTTCACACAATAAAGTTATTGATTTTGTTATTGTTTTGTGAATTATTAAATATTTAAGTTTGAATCAAATTGAAATGAAATTATAATTGAGGGTCATGATTGAAATTGAAGAAATGATATAATTGAATTCATGCGACAAAGAAATGCTTAAATAATTATATGATATGTTAGTTAATATTTATGTTACGAATGAATAATATTTATGTTACGAATGAATTAAATTGATTGATATATGGCAATTAGTAAATTGAACTAAATTGCATTATTAGTTAAATCGATGTTATGTCTAATAAATAATAACTATATGGATGTGTGCTCATAATGATATAATGTGAGGAAAGTTAATTGAAATGGACATGGTTTATGACCCGTATGAACCTCGTGAATATTTAGGATACAAATGACATGTCATTTGGGGTTATTAGAGTTTCGGGTGCTGGTCGTAGATGTCCTACCGATGGTTAAGATCCTACATTTGTTACGAATTCTCCACAGCTTGAATGAACAGCATCGTCTAGCCCAACATCTATAGTTTGTGTGAGCAGGACTATTTTACAGCTCATGTGAGCATTTACAGATATGGCTCGTGAGAGCAGTTACAATTATAGTTACAGGCAAACTTTGTGTGAGCATGGTTCCCACATATCTGACGTTATTTCATCTGGTTTATCGAGTGTTAAATGTATACAATGAAACGAAATATACAAAATGGTTATATGGTATTAAACAATGAATGAATAAATTTATATGAATTATTGAAAAAAATATGTTGTACAGAAAGATTAGGTGTTATATATGTAAATGAAATGGTAAAATGAAACGTTAGATGAAACAGTTATATATATGATTATACGACATCGTTATAAGGAGTTATTACATGAAATGGTTATGTGAAAATATATGTATGGATTGGGACATTGGATATAGATATTTTAAATGGAATGTGAGTGTTAAATGCATATATGATAGTTGGTTTATATACCAAATGTGTTTTTCATGTATAAGTTTGATATCATGATAAAGTTATATGTTTTACATATGAACTCACTAACCTTGTGAGACTTTTGATGTGTATAGGTAATTAACGAACTCATGATCATTATATTAAATTATCTTGTAAAATGTTAAAACTTTCATCCTTTACGGTAAGCTAAAGTTTAAGTTTATTAGTAACTTACTAAGCTTTACGTCAGCTTTACGTAAGCTTGCTCGTGTATTTACCCTTTCCTTGTAGATACATTTTGTGGAAGTCGGGAAATTAGATCAACTTGAGGAGACCACACTATCTAGAATCTTTTTGGTAGATTTTGATTTCAAACTTGACTTATATGGCATGTAATAGGAAAATGTTGTTATGTTATGTAGTAGGACCATTTGCTCATGGTTGAAATGGTTCGTATGTATGGTTGTAATATGCATGTGAGTGCTTATAATGTTGTGAAATGAGTAGCTAATGTGGTATGTATTTGTGTATCAAATGGTAAGAATGTTAACTTATATTAAGCTATATGTGGTCAAATGTGATAGTATGGAAGTCTAGTTAAGTCATTGAATTGCTAGTTGCTTGAGACGTGGGTGACTTGCATGATACTGAATAGTGTTTACGGTTGATTGATTTAACATGATATGTTGGTTTTAAATGTGTTTGAGACTTGAAATCATGTGTCATGAGATGGTATAGGTACTTATGCAATTGGATGGAAGTTAAGCTTGTTTAAGGACATTTTTGGACACACATGGCCTAGGTCATGGGCTGTCACACGACCATGTATCACACACAGGCAACCCACACAAACGTGTGCCCTGAGTGTGTTTGATGCAGGGTTCACACGGGCTGGCACATGGCCTGTGACACGGTCTTGTGACCCAAGTTAGTAAATTACATGGGTGAGCACACAAGCGTGTGGGTTAGCCACAAGCCATGTTGGGAGCCATACAGTTTAGGCTCTGTCACACGGCCATGTGACCCTTGAAGTGAAAATTTTTAGTTTTTCTTAAACTTTTTGATTTGTTTCGAATTAGACCTAGATTGTTCCTAAACTATTTTTAAGACCTCGTAGGCTTGATTTAGGCTTCGTAAATGTATGTTTTATTCTATTTTGAATTACATACGTATTTATTTTATTAATTCTATAATTGAACGTTATTTGTTATAAAATTCTGATTTGTACGGTAATACTCTGTAACCTTAGTCCGACGATGGAAACAAGTTATGGGTGTTACAACTTATGTAAGGGATTCCTATAATCCTTTTAAGAGCTAGCAAATATTTGTTGGCTAAAATGAAAAATCCTGACCTAGACGAATCCCAACCTATAAAGTCTTCTCCACAGGCTAAGAAGGCATTCAATTACATCTCTAGGAAGCTAGAAGGAGAGAGGTTAGACCCATTTTCTGACTATTTAATACGAACTTGATCAAAAGTCCAAAATTCTTTTGAGAAAGACAACAGGCCTTGAAAAATCCATCATGAGGGGTTGGTTCCCATCAAATTATCATACTAGAAGTTAACAAATTTTCTATTACGTATAATCCAAAAGGCCAGAATCAAGAATTGGGTTAACTTTTCTCAAAGAAGACAAGATAGGAGAGACATTTTTTAGACTAAGGGGATTTGGAAGGTTGTGAAGGTATTTAGTGACAAGGGTTTTGGCCCATAACATCTCAAGTTCCTGAAGGATATGTAAACCGCACTTAACAAACAGGGACTAAATTTTTACTTTCTCAAAGGGTAAACCTAGAACACAATCCAATTTGGGATGAGTGACTGTATCCCAATTAACTAGGTGACCATGCAAAGTATAACATCTTACACCTGACCAGATTGACAAGTCCGTGTACCAGATGTTACATCAACCCAAACAATTTAACAACATTTCAAACCTAATGGAGTTTCACACCTAAACATTATTGAATTTCAAAGTTTGACTTCTACTCTAGCTTGTAACGTACATGTGTTAATTTCTTACAACTTTCTGTCTCAATAAATTAACATACATGTATAAACTTTACAATAAAACTATAATACATGTGTAACTAATTAAGTCTATGAGGCATGGCCTCAAGGATACCCCTCTATATACATGAAATGTCCTCCTCGTCCATCTCTAACATTAGTGGGGTCTGGCTTGGTCCATTCTCTAGATATAAAGTCTTTATCCACCCCGCACCCAAGCAGTAATTTTTTTATAAGTTCCGAAGAACTTAAAGAGATCTATACATAAAATTTGTGTAAAACTACATAAAGCTTAAGAAATTGAGATTTCTGGCTTAGAATTTAACTCCCTAATTTTTTGTAAGAGAATTCGCAAACTCATTTGGCAAGGCCAATTGTAACATTTTTTCACTCGTTAGGAAGACTTGGCGTATATAATTCAACCAGACATACCGCCCAATGGGCTGGGGTGTTATTGACTAATTAAAAAATTCTTTGGTACAAAAATTAACAAGTGGCTCACTTGGAGACGCAACTTTGGCATAGTCCCCTTCTACTGATCTTCTACTACTCAAATGTTTGAGGAAGAAAAGTAATAGAGTAAGTTCATTTGAAATTAATGAGTTCTAAATAAACATAAAATGATTATTAGGTTATCGAAAATAAACCTAAAGATAAAGAAAATTTCGAGACTCAGTCTTACAGACACAATACGCCAAGTTTCCAATACAGTTACGACAACATTTCACCAGTATAATGCACACAGTACCCCTAACGGATACATACTGCCAACCTATACAGACTTCTCTCAATCATGTATGTTTACTTATGACCCAACCTTATGCCAGCCTCGAATCCATATTTCAGAAATTAGAATCGCATATCAACCATAATCATATTTATATTCATATTCCTTGTTAAATTGAACTAGTGTTCTCTTGCAAGGTCGAGTCGTGATCTGTCAGTCTGGTTTATAATAAAATTGCTCTACCGAAGGCATAACAAATAAAGTTTTTTTTCGATATTTTTACATGTCACAAACAATCTGATACTGGCCTCACACACAAGGTGGGTATTTTTACCTTGACCATGACAATACTCATACACACAACACTAACTTATTACACATGCATCAATACATAGGGCATCGACCCATCTCCAGCAAAGAAAAATTACCTTACACAACCACATATCGTAAAGTTTCATAACTCAAAAGAAGCAAGAAGAAACTCACTAAAAACTCTAGGACAAAATATACTTTACTGGTCCTTTGCCTCGAATGCTCAGACCTTTACTAGCTTCTTGAGCTGAATAAGAAACAATCATAATTATCAGACCATTTATCTATTAAAATTAGATCATGCATGCACTAATGTAAAGACGTAAATCCCCTCGTCATCAACCTAAAGGTTTCCCAGAAAATTACCAGTCAACTGATACTTATCAATGGCATTTTGACAAGCTTCTATAAACCTTCCTTATCTCCTGTAGCAAAGATAACTAAAAAAAATTCTTGGAGACGTAGGGAAGAACACAAAGAAAAAACCAAGGTAAAACATGTCGATTATAAACATCATTTTATAGTACAGTCAATGAAAAATAAGCTTAGTGGGAAGGTCAGACATCCCATTATCACCCTTGAAATTTGAGACTAAACTTGCCTAACAAAATTTCAAGTTTAATTTTTTACCAAACGCAACTACTACCATTTGTAACAACCCATTTTCAGTGAAATAGGAATAGTGGTTTTAGAACCACAAATCCAGTTAGAAAGAAAAATTATTTTAATATCATTACATGATCTACATTATGATAGGAATGACATATGAAAATTTTGTTAAAATTTTTTTACCAATTTCATGGTTAATTGTTAGTAAGGACTAAATTGCATGAAATGTAAAAGTTTAATTCTAGTAGTCAGAAGGATAAAATAGCTATGAAAATAAAATTTTGAGGCCTTTATAAGGAAATTAGACCATTAAGAGAAGTTAGTAGATATTTATGATGATTCATCCATGGAAATTTAAGAAAAGAAAAGGACTAAATTGGAAAGTAAAAAAATAAAAGATCATAATTAAATTAAAATATAAAATATCATCTTATTTCATCATCTTCCCCAAATTTTTTCTATGGAAACCATAGCTAAGAGAGATAAATTCAAGCAAGCTTAATAGGGTAAGTAATCATGTCTCTTTTTTAGTAATTTTTATATTTTCGAGATCGTAGTAACCTAATCTAGCTATTTTGGGGATCAATTTGTAAAGTTATTCAAGTATCAAAGTTTTGACATGGATGAATATGCATGAATTATGAAATTTATGGTAGAAAATGAAAGGTTGTTGATAGATAAATAACTTTTGTAAAGGAAATTTTCATGAAATTGTGATTTAGAGACTAAATTGAAAAGATGAAAATTTCATGGAAAATTTTTTATTTTTGTAAAATATATGGGTTGTAAATGTTATATGTAAAAATTGGCTAGGCTTGGAACAATGATTAAATTGCATGAATTTCATTTTTCGAGCCTAGGGACGAAATTGGAATTAATTAAAATTATAGGGGAAAAATGATACTTTTTCTTAAGATGTGAATTGGACTAAATTGAATATGAATTGTATTAAATTGATGTTAAATTCATTTATATAAATTCAGAAAGATCAAATAAGGAGTTAGATCGAGGAAAACAAAAAGTATTGGATTAGTTGATTTTCGTACATGAGCAATTGTCGAGGTAAGTTCGTGTAACTAAATTGTATACATTTATATGTTTGAATTAAATGTTGTATATGTGAATGGTGTATTGCCATATTTATGCAATTAAACATATATTTTCAACAAGACTTGATAAAAATTCCATTTGAATACATGAAAATCAATTGGATACAGGGCTTCCGTATTGGTTGTGGTCTTGCATATGTTGCAGACACACCATAGCTCAAAAGAGCGTCCTGATATTAGCTCTCATGAACTTCTCGTTATTTGGTTCTTGTGAGCTTCCCATTAATAGCTCTTTGGAGCATCTTGATATGTTGTGATCTTACATGTGTTGTAGACACACTTTAGCTCTTATGGGCTTCCCGATTATGGCTCTTCATGAGCTTCCTGTTAATTAGATCTTTGTGAGCTTCCCGATATGGCTCACTTGAACTTCCCGATATATGGCTATTCGGAGCTTCCTGATTAATGGCTCTTCAGAGCTACCCGTATAGGCTCGCACGAGCTTTCTGAATATTGCTCTTATAAGCTTCCTATTTTAGCCCGGATAAGCTTCCCATTAATGTGCTTTTATAAGCACTCCTAATTATGAGTTGACGGATTTACCGTATTGTACACTTAGTGTATACTGCCTATGTATCCATCGATATTTTAAATGATTCAATAGGTAAAGTTTCAGTATGAGATGATATGAATTTCAAGATAAATTATTATGAGAAATACTTGAAATACAAGGATATAATGTGTACATGTTCATTTAGGTACTTGAAGTGATAAATACATGTATGTGGAAATTGAATATTGATGAGCTCATTCTTGTCTCATGGAACTTATGTGAATTACATAACTAACATGTTTGATGAGGATGTATGTGTATCTAGGTATTGATTTAATTGATTTGGATGCACTTGTATGTTTATTTTTAAAGCGAATAAATGGTAAGTTTATGTCCCATTATACGAACTTACTAAGCTTAAAAGCTTACTCTGTTTATTTTCTCTGTATTATAGTACTTGGAAGCTTGTAAAGGTTAGAGGCAGGTCGGAGCAAGATCACACTATGTTTTAGCTCACTTTGGTATAATGGCATGTATAGGCTAAGTTTAGGCCAAATGATGTAATGTTTTGGTTGTAATTAGCCATTGGAATGGCTAATGATGATGTGTTTGATGTATATCCATGAGGTGATATTATGTTTGGTATGTGAGTGTGTTTGAATTGGTATTTTAGGTATAAATATGCTTAAGTGAGTATATGATCAAATGAGTAAGTTGAATGTTTAAACAAATGTCATGATATATAATTTATAGGACTTAGTTTTGGCTTGATTGGAAGGGTTATGAATTAGCTTGAGGACGTGTTTAAATGTTGTTGTAGGTGGAAGGCATATTGGGTTAGAAAAATAGCCTAGAAAATAGTCTATTTTCGTCCACACGGGCAACACACGGGTGTGTGTCTTAACTGTGTGTGACACACGGCCTTGCGCATGGGCGTGTGGTTTGACTGTGTGTCCCTTGCATTCTTAAAGTTGAGAAACAAAATGCTCAAGAAATTTCACACAAGTACAGACACGAGCGTGTGTCTCAGCCGTGTGCGTCACACGGCCTAGCACACGGGCGTGTGACTTGACCGTGTGATCGCTGCACCTAATTAATGAAAATTAAATTGTCCACACGGCCTAACACACGGGTGTGTGACTTGGTCGTGTGACCCAAGTCAGTAGGTACATTAATTTGAACACGGGCTGGGACACGGCCGTGTACCTCACATCAAATGCCCATATGGCCTGGCTACATGAGCGTGTCCCCTGCACTTAAGAAAATTTTGAAATTTCACAAAAAATTTCACACGGCCTGCCTACACGACTTGATCTAAATGCATATTTTGGGTCTCGAGGCCCATTTAAGGGACAATTTAATTGATTTCGGATATAAATAGTAAATGATACGAAATTTTCTGTACAATTTCTATAAACTCTGATAATGCTCCGTAACTCTATTTTGGCGAAAGATAAGGGTTAGGGGTGTTACACTATTAATCAATGTGGTAAAACATTGCTTGTACACTTAAGCAACCAACTAAACAAGTCATTCGGCTACCTAAACATATCAATTTTTCATCTACAGTACTGTAGTTTAATTTCAACTAGGTCTCAACTAAACTCTAACGACACTCACCGAGCTATTGTTTTCACGTAAAACAATTCTATCGCTCCGCGAACTAACAAGTTCGCCTTGAACATTTGAGGTTGGCGGATCATCTTATAAAAGAGTTCGCCAAACCTTAGAGTTCGTCGAATGGTGAATTCCAGCAAGGCGTCCCCCAAAAGGACGTATTGTCAAATTCACGCAATACGCCATCCAAACACTTAACGAATAATTCACCACTTTTTTACCCTAGTTTACTCAATTATACGCCAGCGACATATCAATATGATCTACGTCAGGCAGGATGTTACGACTCTCCCCCACTTGAAAAATTTTGTCCTCAAAATTCTTACCTACAAACAGCTAAGGATACTGCTCTATCACCGAGCTCTCTCTTTCAGATGGCTTCTTCCGTATTGTAGTTCTTCCATAATTCTTTTCCTAGGAGAATTCTTTTATTTCTCAATTGTGGACAAACCTCACATTGATAACTGATTTTACTGAATTGGAAACAGAAGCTTTCTAACCCTTTATATTGAATCAATCACATACTACCATCCACCTTTAGCCATTTCTTAAGTGGATCCACAATATTGACTTGAATGAGAAATCGGTCATATTTACCTCTCATCTTAGAACTTAAGGCATTATTAGCCCGTAATAAAGTACCTATACTATGATCGATCTTAACCAAGACCTCAGAATCGTAGTATTCCAAAGGGAGTTTAATAATGTGTACCCAAACCACAACCGAGTGTAAAGTTGCTTCTGAGGCGCTGAAGTTTGGATGCCATCTTCTCATGGTTAGGAAACATCCATTAATAAACCAAGGTCCACCTTTGGCAATGACATCGAAATCATCGACATACATAAATTTGACCCCAAAGAAACTAAATCCCAATTCAATCAGTTGCAAGGCGTTCGATGGCTTCCATATTTGATTGATTTTAAGGAGTAGATATTGGTAACCAAAGGTTTTACCAAATACCTTGATAATAAGGGTTTTTTCCCATTTCCTACAGATACAAGTTTTTTCCTCTTTCGAAAACCAAACGAAAATGTTTCCATATACATCCAATATTAGGTCTGGGTTAGGCGGGTGGTCAACCATATCCTCCTCTTTAATGGTGTCATTTTTATCCAAGAAGAAGCTTTCGCAATTCTTAAATTTGCTACCTACCAGGGTGTCTTTATACGTTATAACCTTATGTGGAGCAGAGGGAAATTCACTAGAGTTAGCCTTAACCTTCTTCATGCTTCGAAGAAGTTCTTCCTTCTCTTCAACAGATAAGGCTGCTAGAGATTCCGGCGAGCTAGGGTTAGACATATTCATTTGTTTGTTTATGCATATAACTTTCATATACCTATATGAGTTTGACTACATCATTGGTTTCGAAATAACCTAAATACTTTTTCATAAGATATGGAAAGTAGTAAACCTAAGGGTAAACTATACAAATGGTCCAATTATGCCCGTGTTCTTATTCTAGTCACCCAACTTTAATATTTCTCAATTTAGGGACGAACATTTGAATATGTTCCTGTTTTGGTCACCCATTGTTAAATTGATAATGAAAAGCCTTTTTTCTATCTAGTATAATAACACATTTAGTCCTCCATTTTTATTTGTTCTATCAATTTAGTTCTAATTCTAAATAATTCAATAAATTTAATCTTTCACATTTTCAAATTCTATCAACTTAACCCTCAAATTTCTTAACCAAAACTTTTAACTTTTAAAATAGAGGCATTCTATATCTATTGATTTATTGAAAATTCTCTCAACGTACAGAGTCTACTTCAATCAAATGCTATAGTTGAAGATTAAATGGCTTCTGCTTATAATTTTGATACTAAGACTGTACAAGCCCAATTTTGGGCCCAATACCCAAAACCCACTAAACCCAATTACAAACCAACCCCTAACTCAGCCCAACTAAGCCCAAACCCCACCTAACCCTAGCCCACCCTCCTAAACTCCTCCAAGAAACCCTAGCCACAAGACATGCTCCCCACCCCTCGCTCCACCACCGAGCGCTGCAAGTGGACTCTGCCCACCACTGGTACCTGCAAACAATAAACGAGACAAGATAGAAAGCAGAGCAAGTTGTAAGGGAAATGCATATAAAAGGCCACACCCGAAACTATTGTACGGGGGTTTTTTGGAAAAAGAAAATAAAAACAACATTGTTACCAAAGAAACACAAGCAAAAAAAACAAAGAGCCCAATAATATCAAAAGCAGAAAACGAAAATATCCAGAAAGATCTAAAAGCCGAAGGTGATTTCCTTTTCGTTTTATTTTTCTTTTTATTTTAGAATCTATTTACTCACATGAATACGCATATTATAAAGATGTAAAAAAAATACAAATAAAATAAAAAAAAAAACATACCTTTTTGAAACTCCAGCCACCATGCACGGTGGTGGCACGATGATGCCGGCGCTCCGTGGTCGGCCGATGATCGCCTTGGGCCGGAAATCGCCCGATCCCCTCTCTCTTTTTTTTCCTCTCTCGGACCAAATAAAATTTTTCAGAAAAAGTTGGTTTTATACGCCCCGACGACGTCGTTTTGGTCGGCACCCATAAGCCCCAAAAGCAGCGCGTTTAGCCACCTTGACCCGAGAACCAGCTCCGACCCGCCTCGGGATCCGCGTTTTCATCGACGGTCTAATTATGCGCAGTCCTTCCGCTTTTCACACGCTTTTGCAATTAGCTTTTTATTTCTTTCAAATTGGCCTCAAAGTTCATCACGTCTCGCGATTTAATCCTCTCTCCTGCGACGTCGTTTTAAGGGTTCGGGTAAATTCCCCTTTTGGCCCCTGGATATTATCTGCGTATTCAAATAGGTGCCCCTTTTTATATTTCCTTTCGAATTGGCCCCAAAATCCTGTTTTAGTTTCGAATTTAGTCCCTTCTTTGAGATTTAATCTGATTTTTATATTATTTTTACTTTTTTTTTATTTTTAGCATTATTTTAACTGTTATTATCATTATTACCATATTCATTAACATATTATCATTATTTTTGCTATACTATTGTTATTATTAGATATATACATACCTTTTATTATTTTTATGTATATTTCAAATATTATTATCGTTATTATTATCACCTATATGGTTATTATTATTACTATTAATACATATTTTGTCGCATATGTATGTATATACATTTTCTATAGGTATAGTATTATTTTAATTATCTTATTTTAATATTACTATTGTATTATATTTACTTTTTAACATTATTATTACTATCACTATTATCATTATATATTAGTATACATTTTACACGTACATATACACATTTACATATGTAGTTTTATATATATATATATTATTACTTTAATTTAATACTTTTACTTTTGTATTTCTATTATCATTACATAGTAGTACATATTTTCATTATAGATATGTATATATATGTTATATAGTATTATTAATAGCTTAATACTATTGTTTTTAGGTATTTGTGTGTCACACATGTTTTCATTAAATATATATACATTATATTCCTATTAAGCACATATCTTACATTACATACATTTTTATATACATATATATATTTTTGTATACTCTGTCTAATCTTTTAATATATTACATATATTTTTGTGTGCATATCGTCATTAATATCGCATTTTATGTATTTTAATACTACGTACACATATTATTATTTTTAATATATACATTTATATGTTTATATATCGTTATTATTAGTCTTTGTTATTATTACTATTTTTAATAAATATTGCATACATATTTGTAATCTGGTATTATATGTTTTACATACATGTGCTCCCTACTACTTCATATTCACATTATTACTATCATGTTTAAATACCATGCGTTATTATCATTACGTACTATTGTTATTTACATTATTATTATTATCGTTTTCATTTTCGTTATCATTGTCATTTTTATTTTTGCCATGTTTATCATTTGTTTATAATTGCATATTATTAGCCTTGATATTACTTCATCTTTTACGGTTGATCATGTTATTGTTTTGACACCGTCGCACCATTATTATATTCTTATACACGTCAATGCTATATTTTGCTTTTACATTTTACTATAAATCGCGTTGCTTTTGTTCAATGTATTAAAACAATTCTTTCATAAAAGCAAAATTCGTTATTAGGTAGTCCGAGATAATCGTGCCCTAACTTATTGGGTTTCGACTTTTCTCATTTAACCTAAATAACGGAATACTCTTTCAAATCACTATACGAGTGTTGAAAAATGCTTATTCTCAAGATGCGAAGTGTCGTGCCTAACTTACGGGTATGATATTTTGTCATCTCGAAATAAGAATTTTGTTTCGAAATAAAGGCAATATTCGGTGTTTGAGAATTCGAGAAAACGTGCCCTAACTTACTGGGTTTCGACTTCTCTCGTTTATTCTAAATAATCAAATACCCTTTTAATAAAATACACAGATTTCATAAAAGGCAAGTTCGCTCTCGAAAATTCAAGATGTCGCGTCCTAACTTCTGGGTGTGACATTTCATATTTTGAGACGAGAAGGTCTTTAACACTTGAGCTTTTATAAAGGAGGATCGTATTTTAAAATTCTTTCAAGTTTATTTTAATTTTCGACACTAAGACACTAATTAATCAACTAGGTACCAATTTTGGGCGTATCGAGGGTGCTAATCCTTCCTCGAGCGTAACCGACTCCCGAACCTGTTTTCTTGATTTGCGTAGACCAAAATTGTTTAAATAAATCAAACTATTTATTAAAAACAACCACTTTTATGAGGTGACCCGATCACACCTCGTCAAAAAGGATCGGTGGCGACTCTCGTTCTTTTATTTTCAAAATCCAAGTCGATTCCCGTTTTTTAAAAAAAATGGTTACGACAGCTTGGCGACTCCACTGGGGACACGAATGAGAGAGTCAAGCCACAAGTTGATTAACTCTTGTCTTTTATCGAAAATTGAAAATTTGATTTTTAAATACGATCCTCTCATTGCATTTCATCAGCTATTTTTGTGGCACAATACCTGCTGCGTTGGTTCGAGTCTTTAAATAGTTTTGCATATTGCATTGCATGACCGCAGTGGTCACACCCCTTTAAGTGGGAGTGAGAAACTACTCCTTCGTGAGGTTTTCACCTTCGTGCAGGATAGTGGATCGCTTTCGGGATACATCTGTACCTATGTCTTTGTGAGATTTTCATCTCCGTGCAGCCATAGGGAAATGTATTCCCTGAATCGAACTTCGATGCAGTATGAGCCTATAATGGGTGAAGATCGAGGAATCTGCTGGTTCAGTACCCTATTCTAGAATCAAACCCCATGTAGCGAGCCTTAAGAACCCACCCTAGGTAGAGCCACTCCAAACCCTAGTGGTTACCTGAGCAAGTGCTATATTTATTATTCTTCGTTTGCTTTGAACTGTGCATAAACTACTGACCTGCTTTGTTTTACTTTCATTGTATTTGCATGGCATTATCATCATAAAAGGTGTTGATTCGTGTTCGGTTCCTAAATAGATAGCTTATCATGGAAAAGGGGTTTTTTGATAAAGTAGAAGACAACGCGGCTGTCCGAATATGGACTGAGACAACACAACAAAAGAAAGGTGATAATCTTACCAAGGGGTATGTGTTAGAGCTATGGAATTTCACTCGGATCAGCGTAACCCAGAATAATCTCCAAGAATTGAAAGAAATATGGAACCAGTGGGACGACGAGGTCAAACAATTATTCTATTGTCATTACGGTGATTTACCTTATCGCTTGATGTCAAGGTAGACGAACACTGTTTGAGCCCTTGCCCAATATTGGAATTTCGCTTACGCTTGCTTCACTTTCGGAAGGTAGATTTGGTACCTACTATAGAAGAATACACGACCTTGCTCCGTTGCCCAAAGATTCAAATAGATGAATTTATACCGGACACATAACGCCCCAGCATTTTCAAAAAGCGATGAACATCACGGGATGAGCGAGCAGTGGGTGACAACCCGGATCAAACAAAAGGAGATTGTAAATGCATCCCATGGAGGAATCGAGGATTTAATCTTAGCGCACCGATGTGAAGAAAAGGGTAGATGCCTTCGCCTTGAGCATCTATGGATGGTCATCTTCCCCAAGGCTTTGGGGCATGTAGACGAGTTGTTGTTGACCTTTTGATAGGCTTGGTAAAGGAACCACACTGCATACCGCAATCTTAGCGGAAACTTTCAGATCATTAAATGCTTGTAGAAGAAGCGGTGAAGGAGATTTATTGGATGTGCACAACTCTTGCTATCCCGGTTCCTGACCATTTTTGGAAAGAGGAAAAGGTCTCATATCGTATCTTCTCTGAAAATTACTCTCCGCTGAAAGAGTTAGTGGCTACACCGAGGCGAGATGATATAACAGAAGAAAATTGGATGATTGTTCTCCAAAATCTGCAAGAAGAAGATGTTGAATGGAGAGCCCCGTGGATGGTCCCTGATGAAATATTATATCGATGCGGAGATTTTGATTGGGTTCCCTTGTTGGGAGTATGGGGAGCCGTCGGATACACTCCTCTGCTTGCATTGCGACAATATAGATCCAGACAGTTTACACCACCAACATACGGGTTGGCCCAGTGCGAGTTCACGTTCACAGGGAATAATTACAAAAAGAAAGTTCGCGAGATATCAAATACCTAGAACCAGACTCGTAAAATGAAGAAGTTTGCTGCAAATCCCATGACTACTCTTGAGTACGATCGATGGTGGAATCAGAGGATTAACGACAACATCCCTACATCAGATCAAGGGAATCCTCAGTCGGTAGAAGAGCACTTGAAAGTAATCCCATCTGAGCTGGAAATCATCAGGCAAGATTTCGAGAGCAAGAGTCTAGAGCTAGAAAAAAGGATCGAGCATTTGGAAGAAGAAAAGATGCAGTTAGGGTTAGACATCGATGCCCAGAAACTAGAAGCTGAAAGACTCAGAAAAGGGAAGAACAAGGTCAAGAGGACTTAGACAGGTTTGAAAACAGACTATAAGAAGTCTGCAGCAGATCAATGAGAACCATTGGGTTAGGAAAAACATCCGAACAATGGCGACATGAAGTTAAAGAAGAGCAAAGCAAAGCCAACCAATGGGAGGAAAAATTTCGCGATGCTCAAGCTCGAGAAGGTACTCTGAAAAGAAGTTTGGTAGAAAGTCAGAATGAGAAAGAAGGGTTAAAGATCCGGATATCGAGTTAGAGAGGTTATTGTACCAAGATCGCTCGTAACTCTCGCAATCGAGTTGAAAGCTAGTCGAGCAGAATCAAGAATTAAAAAGAATATAGAAGAACTCAAAAACATTGCAAAATCGTGAACTTCAGATAGAACTCCTCGAAGTAAATAACGAGCGATGGAAGGAGCAACTTCATCAATCCCAAGACCAAGTCAGAAGCAGGGACTACATCATGGGCGAGGCTTTGACTCAAGTACGAGAAGTGGCTGACCACTTGCAAACGTTAGCAGTACAAGCCGATGTGCTGAGTTTAAAATACGAGTCAAAGTCGGACCGAGGCCAAAAGCTAGCTAGGCTTCTTAGATAGGTTAAGGCCTTAAGTATCAGGGCTAAGCCTTATATGTAATCTATTTTATGTAAAGAAACTTGTTTTCTAGAAAAGTTACTCTAATGAAATCGAATTAGAATCAAAGCTTTTTTTTTGCATCCATCTCATTCATTGCATTCATGCATCAGCATTGCATCATGCGCACTAAAACTTACAAGAAACCCTAAAAATCATGGCAGTTACCCTGGAACATCGTTACGGTACAAGAGGGAAAACAAAAGCAATGGATCAAAGGTTAGAAAGATTGGAACAAATGCAAAAAGAGATGCAGGATCAACTACAAACACGTATGCAAGAACAGCTGGCCAAAATCCAGCAAGATGTAAGGGATCAGATGCTGGAGTCCCAAAGGAGTATGATGGATCAATTAACGCGTCTATTGGCTGGTGGATTAGAAAAAGGGAAAAGCCCCATAATCAATAATGGAGATGACAACGAAGATCCCGTCTACCCTCCGGGGTTTGTCCCATGGACGTTCAGACACAACCGATGTGTACCCAAGAAGGCCATCGATCACTATCAGGCCTCAACCATTTCAAACCGGTGTCTCGGCACAGATGAATTATCGACCGGTTCGGGCTCTAATCCCGGGGGACAATCCGACAACCCTGTGGTCCTCAATCTCGATGAAGTAATAGAAGCAGAAAAGACAAGGGTAGAATTCCCGAGAGAGCTTGAAGAAAGATGTAGATGGTTGGAAGAAAAATTTAAAGAAATGGAAAACACCGACTATCATGGTGGAATCGATGCTAAGGAATTAAGTTTGGTTCCAGACCTGGTACTCCCTCCCAAGTTCAAGACCCCAGAATTTGAGAAATACAACGGGACTAGCTGTCCCGAGGCTCACATCACTATGTTCTGCAGACGCATGGCAGGCTATGTCAATAATAACCAACTATTGATCCACTGTTTCGTGAAAGTCTAGTTGGGGCCGCTTTAGGTGGTACAACCAAGTGAGTCGTAACCATATCAGTTCATGGAGGGATTTAGCACAGGCTTTCATGAAGCAGTACAGTCACGTGATAGACATGGCCCCTGATAGAGTCACATTACAGAACATGGAGAAGAAACAAAATGAGAGTTTCAGGCAATACGCCCAAAGATGGAGAGAGGTAGCAACGCAAGTTCAACCACCTCTTCTGGAGAAAGAAACGACCATGCTCTTTATCAATACGCTGAAGGCTCCATTCATTAACCACATGCTAGGGAGCGCTACTAAAAGCTTCTCAGACATAGTAATGTCTGGAGAAATGATAGAGAACGCGATAAGATATGGAAGGATTGAAGCGGGGGAAAGTGCTAAGAGACCAGCCCCGAGAAGGAAAGAGAATGATGTGAACAACACGAGTATACATAATAAGCCAGTTACTATGAGTCAACCAAAAGTGGTGACTACTATCCATCAGGGCTTCGCAAGACGAGACTTCAACCCAAGGCCTAACACGGAAAGGGTCCAGTTTACGCCTATCCCGATATCCTACAAGGAATTGTACCAGAGCTTATTCGATGCCCATGTAGTGTCGCTCTTCTATCTAAAGCCGATGCAACCCCCATTCCCCAAATGGTACGATGCAAACGCCCAATGCGAATACCATGCAGGAGCCACAGGGCACTCGATAGAAAACTGCACCACTTTCAAGAAGCTGGTTGAAAGACTCATCAACATGGGCATCGTGAAATTTGATGATACACCTAGTGCAGAAAACCCATTACCGAATCATGGGGATAAGGGTATAAATGCCATAATCAAGAGTTCAGGGAAGGAAATTAAGATGAATGTTACAGAAGTGAATACCCCATTGAAAGAAGTGTGGAAGAAAATGGTGGAAAGAGGTTTGATGGAGCAGAATTCGGGGGTTAGGCCTCGAGAAGCGAAGAATTATTGTGAGTTCCACGATCAAGAGGACCATGAGATTCAGAAATGCAGCCAATTCAGGGCTTTAGTACAAGGATTGATGGATAATAAGGAGCTGGAATTCTTCGAATATGTCAGGAACCAGGAAGAAGCAGACGTGTGTGCCTCCGAAGAAGAGTCGACGAGAAACGCTTGCAAAATCAACCACCCATTGGTTATCATATCACGCTTAAGAACTAATGAAGATGGGACACAAGTCGCACCCAAAGTCGTGATCCAGAAGCCCGTTGCTTTCCCTTATAAAGATAGCAAGAGGGTACCATGGAATTACAGCTGCAATGTGACGATCCCAGGAAAGAAGAGCCCGGCCAGTGCTTCACAAGAAAACCAAGATGTAGGTTTTTTTACGCGCAGTGGGAGACATTATGTTCCCGAAGGTACAGGAACCAAAATTGCCGAAGAAAAGGTCCCGACAGTAGAGCAAAGGAAAGAAAAGATGGTCGAGTTTGAATCGCCAGTCAATGAGTCAGTAACCGAGAATGAAGCCAGGAAATTCTTAAAATTTTTAAAACACAGTGAGTACAGCGTCGTTGAACAGCTACATAAGCAACCAGCTCGCATTTTGGTGCTAGCCTTACTCTTGAGCTTAGAAACGCATCAGAGCGCATTAATGAAAGTGCTGAACGAGACATACGTCGCGCATGACATCTCTGTCAACAAACTGGACCGCCTGGTCAACAATATCAGCGCTGACAATTTTATTTTCTTTAACGACGACGAAATACCACTAGGAGGCATGGGGTCCACAAAGGCCCTGCACATTACCACGCGTTGCAAGGGATACACATTACCGGGGGTACTGATTGATAATGGATCAGCACTAAATGTCTTACCCCTATCCACACTGAATAGGTTGCCCGTGGATAGTTCCCATATGAAGACATGCCAAAATGTAGTAAGGGCGTTTGACGGTACTGAAAGAAACGTAATGGGGAGGATTGAATTACCCCTTCAAATCGGTCCTAGCACGTACGAGATAGACTTCTTAGTAATGGATATCAAACCCTCTTACAATTGCCTATTGGGAAGACCATGGATCCACTCGGCAGGGGCAGTGCCGTCATCATTACATCAGAAGTTTAAACTTATAACGGAAGGTCGATTGGTGACCATAAATGCGGAGGAAGACATCATTGCATCTGTTACCAGCAACGCACCATATGTGAGGACAAATGATGAAGCCATAGAATGTTCTTTTCGATCGTTGGAGTTTGTAAATGTGACCTTTGTTGTCGAAGGAAAAAAAGTCCCGACACCCAAACTTTTCAAAACCACAAGAATGGGACTACAACTAATAGTTGAGAAGGGAGCCTTGCCAGGGAGAGGACTTGGAAGAAGCCTACAAGGAAGGGTCAAAGTACCTGTGCTCACAGACAAACGGGACCGCTTTGGCTTAGGATTCAAGCCAGATGCAAGACAAAAGAAAGAGGAGCAAGAGAAGAAACAAGAAAGGAGAAGAGTACGTTTGAACGGGGAAGAGGTTAAATGGAAGCCAATGACCTTTCCCCATATATCCAGAACATTTGTGTTGGGAGGAACTATTTATGCCGAAGGAAGATCGGCAGGCCAAGAGTCCACTGAAGAAATGGGGGAAAGCTTAAGCATTAATGCCACGTTCGAAGGAGGAACTAGAGAAGAGAATGGGGCAGGCATTCGCCCTTATGAGCCAGAAAGTGTTTTGAATAATTGGACTGCGGAAGAGATTTCTGTAGTCTTTAAAACTAACACAGAGTAATGCCCAAAACACGCTTATTACCCTAGGCTTAGGAGTAATAAGTGTCTTTTTGTGAAATAGGCCTATGTTCGAAATCATTATTTCAATGAAATGCATCCTTTCGTCTTATTCAGTGCAAATATTCTTTTATTCTTTCATTCACAATCATACCGTACATGCCATTGTTCTTAGATTCTTTTGTTCTTTGCATCTTCCTTTCGCCCAAAACAGTCTCCGGATATCAACGATGTGAGTGACCTTGCTATTAATTCGAATCTCCTTTTTGAGCGATATGTGTTTAGAGGATCCGAGGATTTTGGAGATGATGATGATTGTAACTTATCCCCGATTTGTTAAGAATGGTAGAATAAGATGAGAACCAGATTTTACCTCACAAGGAGTCAGTAGAAATCGTGAACTTGGGAGATGAACTAGAAAGGAGAGAAATCAAGATCGGAGCTTGCATCACCACAGAGACAAAGCGGCACCTTATTGAGTTACTCCGAGAGTTCAAAGATGTCTTTGCATGGTCATATCAGGATATGCCTGGGCTAAATACTGACATTATGGTACACAGGCTCCCCATCAAAGAAGAATGCAAACCAGTTCAGCAAAAGCTTCGAAAGATGCGGCCTGATGTTCTGTTGAAAATAAAAGAGGAGGTCAAGAAGCAATTTGATGCTGGTTGCTTACAAGTAGTCAAGTACTCAGAATGGGTAGCCAACGTCGTCCCCGTCCCTAAAAAAGATGGAAAGGTACGGATGTGTGTAGACTATAGAGACTTAAACAAAGCCAGCCCGAAGGATAATTTCCCGTTGCCTCATATTGACACCTTGGTGGATCTTCTCCTTCATAGATGGTTTCTTGGGGTACAATCAGATCAAGATGCATCCTGAAGACATGAATAAAACCACATTTGTGACCATGTGGGGAACCTTTTGCTATAAAGTAATGCCGTTTGGATTGAAAAATGCGGGAGCAACATATCAGAGAGCCATGGTTACCCTATTTCATGATATGATGCATAAAGAAATTGAAGTTTATGTCGACGACATGATCGCCAAATCTTGGGTGAAGAAGAGCATGTGCAAGTCTTAAGAAAATTATTTTGAGGTTGAGAAAATTCCGGTTGAAACTCAATCCATAAAATGTACCTTGGAGCGGTCGGAAAAGCTGCTAGGATTCGTGGTCGGTGGAAAAGGGATTGAGATCGACCTGCACAAAGTCAAGGCCATACAAGAATTACCTCCACCACGTACTCAGAAGGAAGTTCGAGGATTCCTAGGAAGACTAAATTACATCGCTCGGTTTATTTCACAACTAACCGAGAAATGTGACCCCATATTCCGTCTCCTTAAGAAACACAACCCTGGTAGTTGGGACGAGGAATGCCAGGAGACTTTCGACAAGGTTAAGCAATATTTGTCTAATGCCCCAGTGTTGACACCACCTAATCCGAATAAGCCACTGATACTGTATTTGACAGTGTTTGAAAATTCTATGGGATGCGTGCTCGGTCAACACGATGAATCGGGAAGGAAAGAAAGAGCGATATATTACCTCAGTAAAAAGTTTACTGAGTGTGAGACGAGATACTCGTTCATCGAAAAGTTGTGCTGTGCTTTGATTTGGACAACCCGAAGACTGAGACAATACATGTTGTACCATACAACTTGGCTGATCTCTAAAATGGATCCTCTAAAATACTTGATAGAGTCGACTGCCTTGAATGGGAGAATAGCCCAATGGCAGATTCTACTTTCTGAGTTCGATATAGTCTATGTGAACCAGAAGGCCATAAAAGGGAGCGCGATAGTAGATTTCCTAGCCAGAGCCCTAGAGGACTACGAGCCTCGAACTTTGATTTCCCAAACGAAGACCTAATGTGCATAGCAACCACTGAAGAAGACCCTCAAGAAGGTCACCCTTGGAAGCTAAACTTTGACGGAGCATCAAATGCCGTAGGTAACGGAATCGGGGCAGTCCTGATATCCCCGAACGGAGATCATTATCCATTCACTAGTAGATTGGATTTTGACTGCACAAACAATATGGTAGAGTACAAAGCATGCATCATGGGAATTCGCGCGGCCATGGAACGTAAAATCAAGGTGTTAGAAGTATACGGAGATTCTGCCCTAGTGATTTATCAACTCAAAGGTGAATGGGAGACAAGAGATCCCAAATTGATCAATTACCGAAGGCTGATCCTTGAGTTAATTAAAGAGTTTGATGATATTGTCTTCTACTACCTTCCACGAGAAGAAAATCAGATGGCCGACGCCTTAGCAACTTTGGCTTCTATGATCAAAGTGAACCAACCAGAAGATGTGAAACCGATCCAAATGAGCATTTACGAGGCCCCGGCTCATTGTTACAACCTTGAAGAAGAAGAGGAAAATGATGATCATCCTTGGTACCACGATATCCTACGATATGTGAAAAATTGTGAGTACCCCGACCAAGCTACTAAGAACGACAAGAAAACTTTAAGAAGACTGGCTAGTGACTATGTCTTAGATGGGGAGATCCTATACAAAAGAAGGAAGGATCAGGTACTATTAAGATGTGTAGACGCCATTGAGGCTAAGAAAATCTTGGAAGAAGTCCACGAGGGCATCTGCGGGACACACGCTAATGGTTTTACAATGGCCAGGCAAATTATGAGGTTCGGTTATTATTGGTCCACCATGGAAGGAGACTGTATTAACTACGCCAAAAGATGTCATAAGTGCCAAATCTATGGAGACAAGATTAATGTGCCTCCCTCATCTCTGCATGTCATGACCTTGCCATGGCCTTTCTCGATGTGGGGCATGGACGTGATTGGGCCAATTTTGCCAAAAGCTTCAAATGGGCATCGTTTCATCTTTGTGGTCATTGATTATTTCACCAAATGGGTGGAGGCCTCTTCATACGCCAATGTCACTAAATCAGCAGTTAGCAAGTTCCTAAAAAAGGAAATCATCTGTCGATATGGAATACCAGAAAGGATTATATCTGACAACGCATTGAATTTAAATAACAAGACGATAGCGGATGTCCGCATCGATTCAAGATCAGACACCACAACTCGTCACCGTATCGCCCGAAGATGAACGGTGCAGTCGAAGCAGCCAATAAGAACATCAAGAAGATTGTAGGAAAGATGACAGAAACTTATAAAGATTGGCATGAGAAGCTACCATTTGCCCTCTATGCTTATCGAACGTCTATCAGAACTTCTACTGGGGCAACGCCTTTCTCATTAGTCTATGGAATGGAGGCAGTTTTACCTATCGAGGTCGAGATCCCTTCCCTTAGAGTCTTGTCAGAGGTAAAGTTAGATGAAGCAGAATGGATCCAGTCCCGATACGATCAGTTGAATTTGATTGAAGAAAAGAGGCTACGGGCTATTTGCCATGGTCAGATGTACCAAAAGTGAATGATGCGAGCTTACGACAAAAAGGTTCGTCCCAGAGAGTTCCACGAGGGAGACCTAGTACTGAAAAAGATCCTGCCCATACAAAAAGACTTCAGAGGAAAATGGATGCCGAATTGGGAAGGGCCTTATGTGGTGAAGAAAGCCTTTTCTGGCGGAGCATTGGTATTGGCTGAAATGGATGGCAAGACCTTATCCAATCTCGTGAATTCGGATTCGGTTAAGAAATACTTCGCCTAAAAAAAAAAAGGGAGAGGCCAGGGTGAAAACTCGCAAAGAGCATCTTGAGACCAAAGGGATTTTGAATTGAAAAACCGTAAAGGGTGATTCAAATTTTGAGCAAAGGCGGGGCATGCGATGGTCTTATGGTGCCTAAACTAACAAGGAGGAGAGATGTTACATCTTGGGGCATCTGCAAGAGTACCCTAGATCCCTTAAACACATATTGGGCAAAAAGGAGCCCTCAAGAAGTCTGAGAGAAACTCACGTCTGCGGTATCTAGGGCACCTATTCCCTTTTATTCGTTTTGTATTCCAAAGAATGTTTGTTGATTGCGGTTAATATATTCCCTTCAAATGTTGTTTCTGATAAATTTCAGTTTTTGTCGTTGTTATAATCTATTTCAAACATTTTGCATTGAAATGATGATTAATGGACTAAAACCATTTTTGCAAAAAGAGTTCTACACATTACTCCGAAAGTTTCTAAATAATACAGGGACCTGAAACAGGACTATTATTTAGAACTAACCAAACTCAAAGATTGGAAGCATCTGAGAAGAAAGAGTTTAAATTGGAGGCTACCTCTTCGGGTTTTTCTATTCAAAATTTGAGCTGAACAAGAAGACAGGATACCATTTCAGTAAAGGAACCTTGATGAACAAAGAGCAATGGCAACCTAAGCAGGGATTCATGCTCACAACATGCTGCACTCATACATTCATAGAACATTCATAAGTGCATCTAATTAGGAACATTTGATTCATTTTGATCATAACATCCTAATTCTTTGACATAAGCATATATACAGGGAACTGATTCTACAGGTCATGTCCCTAGAATCAGTGAATTCATAAGCCTTAACCCCCGAGCAAGAGGGCAACAGTCGAAGATTTGATCTTAACCCCCAAGCAAGAGGGAAACAGATCGAAGACGAAGGGTCTTAAACCCTAATCGGTAGGGTAACAGATCAATTGCAGATCTTATCTCCTAGGCAAGAGGGAAACAGATCGAAGATGAAGATCTTAACCCCTAAGCAAGAGGGAAACAGATCAAAGAAGATGGGCCTTAACCCCCAAGCAAGAGGGTAATAGGCTAAAATTACGATTTTGTCTCCCGAAGTTGCAAGTGGAACAAATCGAATCCAATGAATCTTGTCTTCCGAAGTTGCAAAGAAGCAGATTGAAGATTTATAGATCTTAATCCCCAAGCGGAGGGAAACAGATCGAAGATAATGAGCTTTAACCCCCTAAGTAGTAGGGTAATAAGTTGAAAATTACAGATCTTGCCTCCTCGAATGCAGTGAAGCAGATTCAAACCACCAAGCTTTAACCCCCTAAGCAGAAGGGTAACAAGCTGATGTTCATAGGATCTTAAACCCCTAAGCAGTAGGGAAACAGACCAAATTGCAGATCTTATCCCCCTAAGCAGTAGTGGTGTAGATCGAAGACGAAGAACCTTAAACCCCTAAGCAGTAGGGTAACAGGTTAAATTGCAGATCTTATCTCCCTAAGTAGTAGTGGAGCAGATCGAAGACGAAGAACCTTAAACCCCTAAGCAGTAGGGTAATAGGTTGAGTATACAGATCTAAAACCCTAAGCAGTAGGGAAACAGATCAAAGATGACAAGCCTTAATCCCTTAAGCAGTAGGGTAACAGGCTGAAAATTAAATATCTTCTTCCTGAAATAGCAGTGGAGTTGATCGAAGCCACAGCAGATCTCCTTGAAGTTTCAGTGGAGTAGATTGAAGTCACATGTCTTAGCTCCATAGAGTTGCAGTGGAGCAAATCAAAACAAACCTTACCTTCTTGAAGCTGCAGTAGAGCAGTGAAGCGGAGTGAAGCAACAAGATTGGAATGAAGCTACCTGGGGAAAAGGAGCGCTAGACAAGTCCAGACATAGTGAGACCGGGCAAAATTGGTCTTTCTCAAGTCTTTGCTCTGTTCTCGTTACACGACAACAAGCAAAGAGGGGCAGCTGTACAAGCCCAATTTTGGGCCCAAAACCCACTAAACCCAATTACAAACCAACCCCTAACTCAGCCCAACTAAGCCCAAACCCCACCTAACCCTAGCCCACCCTCCTAAACTCCTCCAAGAAACCCTAGCCGTCAGCACATGCTCCCCACCCCTCTGCTCCACCACCGACGCCTGCAAGTGGACTCTGCTCCACCACTGGTACCTGCAAACAATAAACGAGACAAGATAGAAAGCAGAGCAAGTTGTAAGGGAAATGCATATAAAAGGCCACACCCGAAACTATTGTACGGGGGTTTTTTGGAAAAAGAAAATAAAAACAACATTGTTACCAAAGAAACACAAGCAAAAAAAACAAAGAGCCCAATAATATCAAAAGCAGAAAACGAAAATATCCAGAAAGATCTAAAAGCCGAAGGTGATTTCCTTTTCGTTTTATTTTTCTTTTTATTTTAGAATCTATTTACTCACATGAATACGCATATTATAAAGATGTAAAAAAAATACAAATAAAATAAAAAAAACATACCTTTTCGAAACTCCATCCACCGTGCACGGTGGCCGGTGACGGTGGCGCACGGCGCTCCGGCGGTCGGCCGGTGACCGGCCTTGGGGCCGGAAATCGCCCCAGTCCCCCTCTCTCTCTTTTTTTTTCCTCACTCTAAGACCAAATGAAATTTTTTCAGAAAAAGTTGGTTTTTATACGCCCCCGGTACGACGTCGTTTTGGTCGGCACCCATAAGCCCCAAAACGACGCCGTTTAGCCACCTTGACCCGAGAACCAGCTCCGACCCGCCTCAGGATCCGCGCGTTTTCATCTGACGGTCTAATTACGCGCGCGGTCCTTCCGCTTTTCACACGTTTTGCAATTAGCTTTTTTATTTCTTTCAAATTGGCCTCAAAGTTCATCACGTCTCGCGATTTAATCCTCTCTCCTGCGACGTCGTTTTAAGGGTTCGGGTAAATTCCCCTTTTGGCCCCTGGATATTATCTGCGTATTCAAATAGGTGCCCCTTTTTATATTTCCTTTCGAATTGGCCCCAAAATCCTGTTTTAGTTTCGAATTTAGTCCCTTCTTTGAGATTTAATCGATTTTTATATTATTTTTACTTTTTTTATTTTTAGCATTATTTTAATATTATTATCATTATTACCATATTCATTAACATATTATCATTATTTTTGCTATACTATTGTTATTATTATATATATACATACCTTTTATTATTTTTATGTATATTTCAAATATTATTATCGTTATTATTATCACCTATATGGTTATTATTATTACTATTAATACATATTTTGTCGCATATGTATGTATATACATTTTCTATAGGTATAGTATTATTTTAATTATCTTATTTTAATATTACTATTGTATTATATTTACTTTTTAACATTATTATTACTATCACTATTATCATTATATATTAGTATACATTTTACACGTACATATACACATTTACATATGTAGTTTATATATATATATATATTATTACTTTAATTTAATACTTTTACTTTTGTATTTCTATTATCATTACATAGTAGTACATATTTTCATTATAGATATGTATATATATGTTATATAGTATTATTAATAGCTTAATACTATTGTTTTTAGGTATTTGTGTGTCACACATGTTTTCATTAAATATATATACATTATATTCCCTATTAAGCACATATCTTACATTACATACATTTTGTATACATATATATATTTTTGCATATACTGTCTAATCTTTTAATATATTACATATATTTTGTGTGCATATCGTCTGTTAATATCGTATTTTTATGTATTTTAATACTACGTACACATATTATTATTTTAATATATACATTTATATGTTTATATATCGTTATTATTAGTCTTTGTTATTATTACTATTTTAATAAATATTGCATACATATTTGTAATCTGGTATTATATGTTTTACATACATGTGCTCCCTACTACTTCATATTCACATTATTACTATCATGTTTAAATACCATGCGTTATTATCATTACGTACTATTGTTATTTACATTATTATTATTATTGTTTTCATTTTCGTTATCATTGTCATTTTTATTTTTGCCATGTTTATCATTTGTTTATAATTGCATATTATTAGCCTTGATATTACTTCATCTTTTACGGTTGATCATGTTATTGTTTTGACACCGTCGCACCATTATTATATTCTTGTACACGTCAATGCTATATTTTGCTTTTACATTTTACTATAAATCGCGTTGCTTTTGTTCAATGTATTAAAACAATTCTTTCATAAAAGCAAAATTCGTTATTAGGTAGTCCGAGATAATCGTGCCCTAACTTACTGGGTTTCGACTTTTCTCATTTAACCTAAATAACGGAATACTCTTTCAAATCACTATACGAGTGTTGAAAAATGCTTATTCTCGAAGATGCGAAGTGTCGTGCCCTAACTTACCGGGTATGATATTTTGTCATCTCGAAATAAGAATTTTGTTTCGAAATAAAGGCAATATTCGGTGTTTGAGAATTCGAGAAAACGTGCCCTAACTTACTGGGTTTCGACTTCTCTCGTTTATTCTAAATAATCGAATACCCTTTTAATAAAATACACAGATTTCATAAAAGGCAAGTTCGCTCTCGAAAATTCAAGATGTCGCGTCCTAACTTACTGGGTGTGACATTTCATATTTTGAGACGAGAAGGTCTTTAACACTTGAGCTTTTTATAAAGGAGGATCGTATTTTAAAATTCTTTCAAGTTTATTTTAATTTTCGACACTAAGACACTAATTAATCAACTAGGTACCAATTTTGGGCGTATCGAGGGTGCTAATCCTTCCTCGAGCGTAACCGACTCCCGAACCTGTTTTCTTGATTTGCGTAGACCAAAATTGTTTAAATAAATCAAACTATTTATTAAAAACAACCACTTTTATGAGGTGACCTGATCACACCTCGTCAAAAAGGATCGGTGGCGACTCTCGTTCTTTTATTTTCAAAATCCAAGTCGATTCCCATTTTTTAAAAAAAATGGTTATGACAAAGACAATTGTTGAAAATTTTGTTATTTACTTTTAAACTTCCATACATTTCACGAGTGTTTGTTTATTTAAATCTTACAATTTGTATCAATCATATTTTTTATATGGGTGTTAAGATGCAACTGTTCAAGAATTGATTCTAAATATGTGTAAAATTAAAAAAGAAAAAATTAAATATACACGTATTAAACATATAATAAATTGATATATTTGAATGAAACATAATTACTCGCACATGGCATGGGGCAGAATCCCCCTGGAGCTATGATAAAAACTTTAGAACTTTCTAATTCCATGAAACATGTCACAGACAGTAGAGGGTTTGATGACACTCTAGAATATAACTCAACAGTAAGAGATTAGAATAAGCACTTTCCCATCAAAACAACAATAAGACCACTTATACCACTATTTTGAGGGCACGTTGCCCCTTGGGACCCTATTGAATTATGCTCCAATTGTTCCTCACTTTTTGAAAATGCCATGGGAGTTTTGCTTTTCAACTTCTACAAATATTTCTTTTGTATAGCAATCATTTTACACCCTGTTCAGTTTATCAGAATTAAGAACAAAATACGAGAAGCCAATGAACTTTAAGCCAAAAGCTCTTTTAGGTAGCAAAAGTATATTTTGACTCTACTATATATCTCGATTGTAATACAACTTCACTATCACAAATGAGAGCCCCAACTCACAAATTGGTATGCATGGTGGAGGTTTTTAGTGTCCCTTTCTCTACTAAAACACTCTTTATTCTTTGGTCCTCTTTGTCAGAGTCCCTATCCAGCCCTTCCCCATCAAGTTGATTCCATTTACCTTACTTCCCATGTGGCACACAGTGGCCTTGCTGGACCGCTTCCACTTGATGAGCTGGGACAGTTGACCAATCCACTTTCGCCACTTAAGCGAGGCACGCGGTTTCGCATGCTCTATCACAGTCTTACTGGTCAGATTTGGTTCCTTGGTGATCGCCTTTGTCAAGGTGGGGTTCCAGGACTTGCTGCAATGCTCAATTGAGCCCTTGGAAACTTTGCCATTTTCCCATGAACCAACACCATTCTCTTCAAACTTGATAGAGATAAAGGAGTCTGTAAAAGTAAAAATTTGAGACACAAAGATATAGAGTCGGACACAAATCTATGTATGAGAGAACCAAGTCGGAGTAATATAGTTACATAGGTATATGGTAAGGTAAAGTAATAAGTATTCTAGTGCATCCCCAAATTTGTGCAACCAGTTAGCTACATGAATTAGTAAGTGAAAACTAAAGCAATATATAAGGGCAGCCATCTTTACCGAAAGTTCAAATGCTGAGGACATGATTGGCAAGAATTGACATGAATGGGGTCCCTCGGTGGATTCAAATTCAGATGAATTTGTATGATCTTTGATGTCTTTATTATTTTTGTTATTACTAGGTAGCTGAATGATTTGCATGATTCCAACAAAGAAATGGTAAAATGTTGATTTGATTTGATTACATCTGGAATCATACAGGTAAGTTCACAAAGTTTTCTGTTTGCATTACCTACCAAGCTTTCTGTAGATTTTGCAGATACAGATAAGAAACAAAAGCCAATTTGCATAGAATTGTGTGAAGAACTGAAATCCCTAGAAAATCATAGTATTTTCAAAGATATTATTCTTGAATTAATATAATGCTTTTTTATTTAATAATATTCGCATGGAAAAGAAACTCACATATTATCATATATGCATGCATGTGATGCATCTCTTTTTTTCCCCTCATGTCATTTTCTGATTTATTCTTTTCCCTTATGTTGATAGAAATTCAAGTAAAAAAAAAAATACTTCTGCATGAACAATAGAAGGGGGAAGAAATTAGAAAGGTACAATAATAAAAATACCTTCTTGACTGGTTGAAACATCAAGAACATCATCATCAGAATTTCCAGGTTTCCAATGCTTGAACTCAAGATGATTGAGCAATGAGCCTAAAGCAAAGATCTTAGGGAGCTTGTTGATGGGTGGTTTCTTTAGTGAAAAACCTTGAATAAATCCATGGCTGCCTCTGGTAGAAGATGAGGATGAAGAAGAAGAGTGTCGGGGTTGCTTTGAAGCTAGGAGAAGAAGCCTATCATTTAAGCACAAAGGGCAAACCCCGATAACCTGTTGTTTAGGATGGAAATAGCAGCTGTAACTGTCATCCTTATACCCATTCATGATAAAATGGCGTCGTCAGTGGTAAGTAATTTGAAGAAGGGAGAGCAAAGAGAGGAAGTAAAATGTTTTAAGATAGTGGTATCTATCTATTAGCTTATATTGCGGAGAGTGTGTGTCGATGAATCGGGTCGGGTGAAGTCTGTTTTATTATAGATATATAAGATAATGTAATTTTTGGCACTCAACTTTTAATTCCATTCATTTTGGTACTTTAATTTTATTTTGTTTCGGTGTGTTGCTATTTTTACATGGAAATTAGTAAATGCATAACCATAACCGTGTTTACTATTTGGGGCAACCTTGGTCAAGTAAAAATATCAATTTGGTCCAAATAAAATGCAAGTAGCAATATTAGTTAAGTGACCAAGTTCTCCAACCTTAAATCATATTAATAAGTGGCCAAAGCTAGAGTTGCACATCCAAATCATGATCTCTTGCTAATGGACAATGCCAAATACTAAGATCCTCTACTGGCAAGGAAACATAAAGTAATTTGAGCATCCAAGCATTTATACTTAATTATTCGATATTAGTGAGGCTATTCCTGATGAAAGCAAGACATGGCTGCAATTCACATCATTAAGTTTTCTTTCAAACTCTAAATAACTATACATAATTTCAACATACATGGGATAATTGTAGATGTGTGGCCTCCATTTTATGACACGTTTACTTTTTTCTTTTTCTTTTGAGGATGTTGTGTGGGTGAAGGGTAGAGAAAAAGAGAAGAAATGAAAGAAAATTTTAATTTTAAAATTTAGTCTCTTTTAATTTTAAAATTAAGAGATAAATCTTAAAATTATATATGAACTTTGATTTAATGTGCAATTGTATATATGAACTTTAATTTGATGTAATTATACAGTGAAACCCTAATTGTGATTTAAAGGTATATTTGAAACTTTAATTTTGATTAAATTATACACATTTAAAGAAATAAATATATTAATATATTTTTATATTAAATAAATATAATTAGTTATGCATGTATATAAACATAAAATGATGTTATATCCATAATTGTGCTAATAATTTATAAGAATTGGATCAAATTAAAATTTTATGTATAAAATTGTAGAAAATCAAAATTCAAAAATACAATTACACATTGTAGAATTTTGATATTTATCTCTTAATTTTATCATAACCATTTAGTCACCAAAATGTTAGGTTAGTAATTATTTAATATAATTAAAATAAAAATTTTGCAGAATTAATGATTTTAATACTGCATAGCGGGTATTAAATAAAAGTGGAAAAGTTGGAAACGAAGGCCGATTTACCTAAACCATATACAACATGATCAACTCTCTTAGGCATTGGATTCTCAAAAATGAAAATGTTATGCTTATTTCAAATGCTAGATTTGAACACAACACCAAATAAAATGAAGCTTCTACTTTGCTTAGGACTGATTCACACACCATCAACTCTCACAACCCAAATTAAACTTCACCATCTCTCTGTCTGTCTAGTTTTAAATCTCAAGGTTTAGAAAATAATAAAAATATACCCTTTGCCAGAATTACGATTAATCCGTGCATGATAACTTTCTATCCAAAAATTTAATTCATCAAAAGTAAGCCCAAAAAACGTAAGTAAGCCCAAAAATTTGATAACTTTCTATCCAAGTAAGCCCAAAATCAATATAAAAAAACGTAATCTAATCAGGTGTGAAATTGATTTACTGAGCATTCAGAGAATCCATAATAAGAAGAATGAAAAGAAGATGAACCGAGAGAACAAAGCATTTTTTTATATATATATATTTAGATTTTGAGAGATTTGAGAAAAAAAAGTAAATAATGAAACTTCATCATTGGTAAAGAATATGGGTGAAAGTAAAATAAGAAAAAGAAAATGATGGATGAATACAAAGAAAGGATAAGAATAGATTAAAAAAACACAATCTGGAGAATGGAGAAAAAGAGAGTTGAAACGTTGAGACAAAGAATAAAGAAGAAGATTCTTTTTAAGAAATAAAAATTGATAGTTTTAAATCATGTTGGAAGTTTGAAATTTAAATGAATTGATTGATAAACACACCGGAAACAAAGATAAAAAAAACAAAGAGAGGCATTTTTAAGATAAAAAAAAAAAAAGGAATGACATTTTAATTTTATTCAAAAAAAATATTTTATATTAGAGAATTTTTTGATTTAGTGATCCAGTGATTTCACCAATTCAATCACTAGTGAGCATTTACTTCACTTTCCTAAAGCTACTCTTTCTTAATTGTCAAAATTATTATATAAACTTTGAATCACCCATAATTAATATAAAAAATAGTCAAATACATATTTTGCCAAATTTAATTACCAAAATTATCTTACAATGCATAAGTTTGCAAAATAATACATTACAATGCTGATATTTTTGAGATATGAAAAATGATTTTTGGCTGATGAAGAATTAAAAAATTACTATGATGGAGGCTTTAACTGCTGGCGGTTATATCATATATGTAGCATAGCTTCCCTACCTATTATATCTTTATCGTAGCTTCCTAGTTATTGCAAAAGGAGTTGGCCTAATTTCATGGAGAGGAATCTAAGCACACTTCTTTGAATGTAGGGATGAAGCATGCAAGAAAAGTTTATGACAGATGTTAGTGTGGTAGAAAACAAATTTATACATGAATGAGTTTAAAGAAAGCGACGGACAAAGCAAAATTTAGGTCGTTTAAGATTTCTTTCTATCTTAAAGTAGCAATTCAACGTGCAAAGGAGGAAATTGAAATATTGGGAATGCAAAGAAGTGAGTTTGTAGGTACTCAAAGTTGATATGATAGCTTTCATTCAGTTATGATTTGCAGAAAAGGTGAGAACCATACCTTTGTCCAAGATGTCTTTCGGTATTTCCTGAGAAGAAGCAGAGGATATTGCTTCTTGTGAGGGTTGGATATTGGTAGCATTTGTGTTGGCTTCCAATGTGATAGTTGGTTTTGTGTATGGCTGGTCCAGTTTACACTCTTTAGGACCTCCTAAAGGATTGTTTTAAGATAATAATCAAGGATTTAAATTTCGGTTGCAGCTGCGTTTTTTGGCATGGTTGCGGACATAACAGATGTTGTTATGGTCACTGCAGATATTACGGTTGGCAATTTTTTTTTTAAATTCACACAACTTATTGTAAAGCATAATAATTATAATTATAATTATAAAAATCACTTTTAATGATTTTTAGAATATTTTCTAAAACTTATGAACTTCTTTAATATGAGAAAACAATTTTACAATCGTTACTTATTCTTATATTTATTTACTGAATTTTTTAAGAAAATTATATTAACTAATAACAAAGTAAAAAATAGGAAATATTAAACATTCATCATATTTAATAAGTTTGAAAGTTTTATAGATAAAATAATTGAAAATTCATACATGAGAGAGGTCTTCAATATTTCTTAACATCTTTGAAGATGGTGAAGATATCAAAACATTTTATGCTGCAAAAGGAAAAAGAAATGGATAAATGTATAGCTTCTCATTAATTATTCCTCTTTCCTACCACTTTTTCTCACTCTCATTCTACTTTCATATATAGTTTAACATGCTTCAATTCTTAATTATCTTTTCATAAAATATACTCCAGTCATTTATCTAAAGATATATTTTAAATGTTTTAATATCATTAAAATTAAAAACATTAACAAAAGTTTTCTTTTAAAAAAAAACATACATTATAAATAGTGGTAGTGGTACAATTTAGTTTTCACCAATTAGTGGAATGACAAAGAGGATCAGGTCCTTCACCTTTACATTCACTTTGAGAGCGTTCTTGACTTTATTCTCCTAGCCTTTTTCTAAAAATATATATAAAAAAAAGTAACATTTTCACATTGGTTTTCATATAATTGATATGGAGGATATATTTGAGGAGGAGGATACATGAGAGGTGGAGGTGGATGATATATTGGTGGTGGAGGATGCATTTGAGGCTGATATGACACACCATAATTAGGAAATGGTGGATAATAACCATACTGTTGTGGATAACCATGTGAAGGTTGAAAATATGAAGGTTGTTCCGGTGGATAAAAACCTTGAGTGCTAATAGATGAATCACTGCACCCAATGTTACTAGAACTCGATCTCCTACCAGATGAAGAGCTTACAGAAGTATGCTTCTTGCCTTTTCCTTTTGATGGAGCTTTAGGTTCACTTCTATCTCTCCTAGGTTCAAGAAACATATTTCCATCAAATTCTAATCCATCACGGAAATGTCCACTAGTGGTACCAACCCCATATTCTCCTCCATACCGACTAGAAGACCTAATTTCACCTCTATCACCACTATGTCCATTATCATCATCAATTGGACTTAAACTACCACCATTGGGTCCATCGCGACTCTAACTTGGTGTTGCACTAGAACTTGAATGAGACAAATTTTGTTGTTGACATTAATCAACATTTATTTCATCATCAGAGGTATCCATAGGCAACACATTGGCATTTTCACCATCTAACAATGGATTCTCTTTCTTTTGAAGCCATTCTGACAGTGGATCAACATCTTCAAATATATGATCAAGACTGATAGGAATAAAACTAGCGTTTATATCATCAATGCTCATTCTTTTTTTTTCATGCCTTATCTGAAGCCTCATATTATAGTAGGTAAACACTAGTTTCTCAAGTTTTTTATACTTCAACCTATTTCTTGCCTTGGTGTGAATATAACTAAATGTACTCCAATTTTGTTCGCAATTTGATGTAGAAGTTATTTGACTAAGTACTTTAATTGCTAATTTTTGTAACTTAGGAACACGTGTCGTATATTATCCACTACTCAGCTGCATAATATTATTTAAATTTCAAAATAACTTCAAAATGTACAATATAATTAAATAATATAAATTAAATTAAATTAAATATTTTAATTAACTATTTACCCAAATTCATTTGCTTCCAAGCTCTTTGTGCTTGTGAGGCACCGAATGTCTCATGTTTATCTCTAAATAGTAACAACTGCATAAATAAAAGATAGAGTAAAAATGAAAAAAAATTCAATTTCAAATTATGTAACTAAGTTAAAAATAGTAGTACTTGAATCTAACCTGACTAACCATTCTGACTTGAGTATCAAGAGAATGTTCTAATCTTTCAATTACTGATCTTGTACCTTCTAATGTTTCTATTAGTACATTCTCAGAATGCTCCACCTCAAATTGAAATTGAGGATTGAGAAAATAACCTAACATTAATTTATAAGACTATCATAAAATAATAATAATCTAAAGCTTAAAATAATAAAATATAAAAATAATTCTTAATTATATGAAATATTTTATCTTACTTTTAGCAGCTCATTTTCAGTGAAATCGGAACAGTGGTTTCGGGACTTTAAATCCGAATTGGAAAGAAAATTTATTTTAATATTATTGCATGGTTTGCATTATGTTAGGAATATCATATGAAAATTATGATAAGAAAATTTTATCGATTATGTGCTTAATTACAGAAAGGACCAAATTGTATAAAATGTAAAAGTTGAATTCTAGTAGCTAGAAGGATTAAATAGCTATGGAATTCAAAACTTGATATCCATATAAGGTAATTAGACCATTAAAGAAAAGTTAGTAGATATTTTTGGTGATTCATCCATGGAAAAATTAGAAAAGGCTAAGGACTAAATTGAAAACTAAAATAATTAAAAGATGATAATAGAGATATAATTTTTTTTTCTATCATCTTCCCCAAATTTTGCATAGAAACCCTAGGAGAGAGAGAGAAGAAACTAATCAAGCTTAATTGGATCCGGATAACTCAAATTCAAAGCTAGATCGAGGAAAAGAAAAAATTTTGGATTAGTAGAATTTATTGTACGAACAACTGTTAAGGTAAGTTCGTGTAACTTAATTATGCATGTTAATATATTTCAAATGAATGTTGAATATGGTTTGAATGTGGTATATGTTTATATGATTTATATGAATTTTATAAATACATGAAATGATCACATGATTTGAAGATGTATTTAAAATGTTAAGTCCCATTGGAATAATGAAAATCGATGGATACGTGTGATTTTTTGCATATGAATGTGATTCTGCATATGTTGTAGACAAGATTTAGCAAGAACGAGTAATCATGATATAACCTTTTCGAGCATCCTGATGTATAGTTCTTGCGAGCATCCTGATCGATAGTGATTTAGCATGTGTTGTGCACTATCGCAGCTCTTTGAAAGCTTCCTGATACATATTTCAATCGGTTGTGATCCGGTCTATAATACGGACACAAACGTAGCTCCTATGAGCGTCCTATTAAGCTCACTTGAACTCCCTATTACCTTATCCTGTGCTTCTTGATATTATCTCTTCGGAGATATCTGATAAGCTATATGAGCTCCCTGAGTAAAACTCTTACGGGTTTACTAATTAGACCGGATAAGTGTCTTATTACATGATTATATGATTCATCATGATTATATGAATAAGTGCCCTACTGGGTACCCCTGATTAAGAATTGACGGTTTACAAATTTGTACACATTGAGTGTACTATTTGAGTATCCATTGATATTTCAATAATTCAATGGATAAAACTACCGACATGAGAAAATGATGAGATAAATAGAAATATGCCCTGAATGCTTCTGAATTATTTGATGAAGGGTTATATAATGAGATCATCTATGCTTATTTAATGTGTAAATATATTTTATGACTAACTTGCTTGATTGAGTATATGTGTATAGGTAAACTTGCCAAATTGATGAAAAGCATGTTAAATGTATGCTTATTGTTATAAATATGATTGGTATGTTTTAATTCTTGTTATATAAACTTACTAAGCATTATATGCTTACTAGGTTTTATTTTCTCAGTTTTATAGTGCACAAAAGCTCACGAAGGTTGGAAATTGGTTGGAGCATCATCACACTATCCACTAGCTTATTTTGGCATAAATAATAACCTTATTTTAGTATAATGGCATGTATAGGTAACTTGGTCTTAGTTGGGATATAAACATGGTTTGTAAACCAGCCATTGGAATGGCTAGTAATGATATGTTTTGATAAAATTATAAGATTATATCATGATGAATATCCATGCGTTAAGTGTGGTTGATTAAAATTATGTCATCATATATGTTCTCAAAAAGTGTAAGATTATAAACTAGAATGTATGAAACGATATATCATGTTAGATGTTAGAATTAACCTAGTTATGATGTTTGAATTGGTTGGTATATGAATGTAAATTTTGGTGTAGGTTATTGGCAAAGTTTGGGTGAAACATAAAGCTAGGAAATGACTTTATTTTGTCCCGATGGATAGACACACGGGCGTGTGTCTTGACCGTGTGTGACACACGGCCCGGTACATAGGCATGTAGTTAGGTCGTGTGTCCCCTGCATTTTAAATTTAAGAAACAGAATGCTCAAAATTGAGCAGACGGGCAAAGACATGGGCGTGTGTCTCAACCGTGTGTGCTACACGGCCCAGAACACGGGCCTGTGACTTGGTCGTGTGAAACCATCACTTAATTTTGGAAAATTAAATTTACCACACGGCCTAGCACATGGGCTTGTGATTAGCCGTATGGCACAAGTTAGAGAGTTACACTAGGTCGAACATGGCCTGTAGCACGGGTGTGTCTTAGGGTCACACGGGCGTGTCCCTTGACCACACAGGCGTGTGTGCCCTGCATCTAAGAAAAATTTTAAAAATTTCACAAAAAATTCTTAAGTTCCCGATTTAGTTCTGACTTGATTCTAATACTTTTATTGGGCTTGAGGGCCCATTTAAGGGACATTATGAATAAACTTGGAAAATGAATAGTAATTAACATGAATTATTTATAAATGTTTTGAAAACTTTAGTAATGATCCATAACCCTGTTTCAGAGACAAACACGAGTTAGGGGTGTTACATTACTAGCTGAATGTAAGTCAAAATACATAAAATTTCATCTATTGTCAATAATATTTTCGTACTCAGTGAAATATCGACAATCTTGCTAAATTGCTCGTTTAGCTCTATCATAAGCTTCATAAATAAAGTCCATTGTTGGTTTTTCATCACCATCCACAAGTCTCAATACTTTTACTAGGGGCTCATAAACTTTTATGAGGTCATTGGCTTTTTTCCAAAAATATTTTCCCAAAACAATTTTTTTGGCTTCATAAACTGGCCCTGACTTTTTCTATCCCCATTTTGATTCTTTAAATTCCTATATATTCGTAAGAAAAATTTTAAAATAATATAATTTAAATTATTTGGAACTAATAAAATCATTGAAGGTTGCAATATTTAAGTAATTATATTAACCAATTACAAAATATTGACCTTCAAATTAAATATTTCTCTCAGACCTTGCTTTTGCCTTGTTATCTCTTCAACTTGAATGAAATGAGTTGCAAATCAAGTAAGAGCGGTCGAAGTATTTGCTTCCCTTGTGTATATTTCTTCATCAAATCAACAGTCCAAATGTGATTATATATAAAGCAAGTCACTTTCTTAGGCTCATCTAGCACTTTTGCTACACTGGGTTTTTTTCCAATATCTTCAAAGCATAAATCTAAACAATGAGTTGCATATGAGGTCCAATATAGATGCTTTCTTTTCAACATTAATTTTTTTCCAGCGACTTTCATTGCTGCCTCATTATCAATCACTATTTGGATAGTGTAACTTTCTCCAATTTCTTTTACAATTGAATCTAACAAACTACAGTAAAATTCAGCATCTCTACTACAAACACTCGAGACATTTACAGATTTCCAAAAAAATGGTTTCTTTACTGCAATAAACAAGGAAATTAATGATGTGCATTTGATTCAAATTTTTTATTCAAATTGTTGGTCCAACCATCACACATTAGAGTTGCACCCAATTCTTTCCAATGAGTCTTTAGTCCATTTATCCAATCACGAACACGTTGATACTCTAACTCCAAATATACATTTGAAACCTCATAAGGTGTTGTGAGCTCTACATCTTGTCCAACTTCCATTGACACTTGAATTAAGTTATACAACCATGGAGAGCTTGATAATTGAAAAGGAAGTCATTCATATATTAAAAATTAGATACCGCTTCACCTATCTTCCCACGTAAAGTCTTTAAAAAGAGCCACTGGTCTTTAGGTGCTTTGAGCTTTTGCTTCTAGCCAATTTAGGTATAACTCACCTTACGGTAAATTTAGACTCACTGGCAATGGATTTACTTGTTCTTTCTCTATGATTTTCTCCAACTGATCCATGATAAGATCGCCTTTTTTCATAAATGTTACCAAGCAATAGTAGTACTATTTCGTCTGAGTTCTTCCCTTCTATGCCACTCGTGTTCTGATTGGATACTTTCTCGAGTTGCTTGCCTTATAGCAGAAACCTCATCAATGAATTCCTCGTGTTCATCCTCCTCTCATTTTAATTGGGATAAGAATTCGTTTGTTTTCCTCTTTTTTGTCTATTTTTTTGTGTTGCTTTCTTTCAGTATATTCATCATACTTTCTCTAATTACACTTGCTAATAAAATAAAAATAATTCACATTTTATATTATTATTAATCATGTATAATCTTTATTGATAAATTTACAATAACATTTAAAAATAATAATAAAGTATCACATACTAGTAATATTAGGGTATGGTGCAACATTGCCGTTTTATGAGCAATGTGCTCTTTAAATTGTGTTATTCCTCCTTTCACAACTTTACCACAAAGTTTACATACGACATTTCCTTTTGTATTTGGCATTGAAGTTTCAAAGTGCCAACCTATATCATTACTTAGTGCACCTTTCAATCCTTTAGTCAGAACTCTTCACATGGTGACATGCTTTATTTTTATTTATATACAAGAAACATAAAATTATATTTAGAAATATAAGCAATTCATTACTTATATTATCAACAATATAATACAAAAAAAAAAAGTAAACGTCACTAACATTGAAAAATTAAATTTATTGCATAATTCATAATTTTTTTAAAATAACAACTGATGTTATTATTAAAAAAGAGAAATCAAAATGGTTATAGGCCTTAATTACTTTAACCCTACCTGTCTATCTGTAACACCCCAAACCCAACCTAGACGTTATGGCCAAATCTAACATTGTTACGTAATATGGTTGAAAATTTAGTTTTCGAGTATTTGAAAAATCGTCATAAACTCTCAAAATCTCAGATTTATTCAAAAATTAAATCTTATCTAACTATTTTATTAAAAACATTGTTTGCTTGTATTTTCTAAAACTTATCATTTTTGTAGTGGAAACTTCTTAAAAAGTGACATTTGGAAAATGCAGTTCGTTGTTTGAAAATCTTTCATTTTGCAAAAAGCGAATTTTGTTGACTAAAACGTTTGAATAGTATTAAGGAAAATACAAATATAAAGTTTTAAATCTAAAACAGTCCAAAAAAAAAGTCCAGAAAGTCCAAAAATTTATAGAACCCAAATATCAAAATTTAAATAAAACAAATTTAAATAGATTATTATATTAACCGAGCTCCCAATTATATCGATCCGCCTAAGTCTAAGAATTACCTAAAAATACTAGTCAAACAAAGAGTGAGTTTACGAAACTAACTTCAACGTACTAACATCAATATTTGACATTAAACCTCAAATGCACTTCTCACTTTTCAGAAAATAGCAGTTCACCAACAATCATAAACTGCCAAGGGATCAATCATCTTTCCAACCTCACCTAAAACACAATCGATTAACATGCAAAACGCTTCCAACCCAAAATTAAACGAGAAAAAGAAAAAAAGAAAGATAAATAGTAAGCATAAACCCCGCTTACAATACAAAAAAAAATTCAAGAGCACCCACACGAACCATCGACTCCAAAAACGAAATGCACAACAGAAGGACTAGGAGCGATGTTGATAAAAGAAGAATGAAAGAACAAAAAACAAAACAAAGAAAATCTAAGAATAGGTCTAAAGAAGAATGGTGGCGTAGGGACTTGGAAGGAAAAGAAAAAGAAAAAGAAACAAAGAACAAATTGTGAAAATCAAAACAACAGAAGCAGGAACGTGGGAAAGTGGTTTTGCTAAAATAAAAACTAACCCATTTAATTTAGTAATTAATATCCAACAATAATCAAACCCCGAAAAAATTAAATGGATTTTAACTTAAACACTAACTCTCCAACTAAGTAGCCCCTAAAGATATTTAACAAAATAAAAACATCCCATTCCCATGCAAAAACTCAAACCAATGACCTTCAACCCACATTAAAGACACTTAACCACAAAAGTAAGTACCAATTAATGAAAAATTTTATCCAAAACAAAAGTTAAAGATTTTGGGGCGTTATACCTTCCTCATTGGTCACCCAAACGGTGCCTTGAAAAAACATAATCAAAATAAAAAAGAAAATGCACGAAATAGAAAACAAAACCTGAAAATGAAGCAAAAAAAAAAAAACATAAAAACAAAGAACAAACTAAGCCTAAAACCCCTTCTTTCTATAGCAAAGTAATCAACACCTTTTTTGCATCAACGAAACAAGAGACCAAATGCCATTGAAATCATCCAATTACCGTCCAGCCATTCTCCAATCTCTTTAAAATCCACCAAAGTCCATTGGACATACCAAATGCCACCAAGTCCAGACTCAAACACGCATCTCACCACAATCTCCACCGCTAAGTGGTTTTAGATGGCGTCGCTACCGCTATATAGTGGCCTCTATTCCGCTACCTGACTGTTATTTAAATACCTAATAATAGTAATAAAAATTTTAAGTGGAAAGGATGTTACTTATTTGTAATATTGGTGTGTGTGTTTTTTGGTTTATCATGTGATACCTAATTTGAGCTCTCTTTGAAGGACAGTCTTCTAGAAATGATTCCCCAGTGCCTTTGTTTTCTATTTTTTCCTTTGAAGTTGTCATAGTCGTACAACTTGTAGTTTACGATTCTTGTTTTCATTGCTTTTGAAGTCAAGACAATGTCCAGTGTTCTAATTTGTTTTCTTTAGGGAATTTATCGGCCCTGAAATGGTCATCTTATTGATTTGGGTCAAGTGTAGCAATTCTATAAAACTGGCTCTAGCTAATTTTTTGATTGACTTGTCAAAAACTGTTGGAGTTTTTGAAAAAACTTATTGTGAAAAGAAAACAACAAAGGCAAGAGGGAAGTAGAAATATTTTGTATGGAAAAAGTAAATTTTATTGAATTAAACTAGTGTTTATATAGGAAAAATATTCAACAACCATTGACTAAAAAATAGGCTATTAAAATATTTATAATCTCTAAAAAATCTATAAAAATCAACAACAAATCAAAACTTGCTAAAATTAGCTAGATTATTTTTCTTTTTTGTAGTAGTAGTTGAAGCAAATCTTCAACACTCTTCTTTACTTCAATTGTTACAAACTCCAAGTTTCTCTCTAAGAAACTCAAATTTTCTTTTGCAAGCTCTTTCTAAAGCAGTAGAGAGTGCTTAGACTTCAACCCTTAATGCACGAAGCTCATGCTCTGTATCTTGCTTAGTTGGTGCAGCATTTTGATCCTTCTCGCCTCTTGAACCTATTTCATTAGTTCTTTTAGGTCCTATTTAGCTAAAGCTCAAGACATTTGTTCTTTCTCCTAAAGTGCTCTTCTACTCTCTAAGTTGCTGCTCTAGCTTTCTCAATTTCAACACGAGCAAAATCTCAAAGTTGCTAGTTTCTTCACTTCTGCCTTTTCTTGAATCAACTCTCCTCTTTAAGTAAGTTCAATTTCCAAAGCTTCTAACATGGCAATAACTTCCTCTACATCATCCTTGTTTCTTCGTGTCACACATCTTTTTAAAGATTCCAGTGCATCTCTAAGCTTTTTCAAACAAAAATGTTTCCCCAGTGATGTTGCCTCTCTGAGTTTAGCCTTTTCAAACAACTTAGCAACAACAATTAACCCCTTCTCGAATTTATTATCAAGGTCATAAACAAATAGGCAATTTTGCTGCTCCAGCAACAATACAGTCTCATGTGCAACAATCTCCTTCATGGAAGAAACTTTAGGATCTCCTTTGACGTTTGCAATATGATCATTTGCCCCAATTTTGTAATTGAGAGAATGACTCAAAGGAAATATTACATCAGTTGATATAGCTGGAAATGCTTCCTTTTGCATAGTATCGCTAAAATTTCAACTTACCCTCGTCATTGTTCTGAAACTACTTCCATTGAGAGAAGGAGTGTTGTGAAGTCCATCTACATCTGTGTATCATATGTAACTTTTTAATAGATCTCCAAGTTGATTGCTTGAATGGAAATCTCAATTTTTTTCATGTTGGCAAGCTCTACAATATGAAATTTCATATTCAAAACAAGGGAGACTTTGAACCGATTCCTTTCTTTGCAAATTCACAGCAAATGCATGATTGAAATCTCTAAGTCTCTTGTACCAAACTTCAGCATGGACATTCGTTGCAGAGAATGTGGCTTACTCCTACTCCAATGGATCAAGTGCAAAGCTCTTCCCTTTTATTTTTACTTTGAATACATCGTTGTCATTTTAATCTTTGATTAAAAACCAATTTTTTTCAAAGATAACTTTGAAACCCTTTCGTATTAACTAGCCAACACTTAACAAATTTTGACTAATGTTAGGTACAAATAACACATTTTTGATAAATTTTGTACCTGAAATGCTTTAAATTGCAACTATGCATTTTCCCTTGACTACAATATACTCTCCATTGCCAATCTTTACTTGGGAAACTACTGAAGTATCCGATTCTTTGAAAATATCACGATCAAAAGTCATATGGTTGGTGAAACCACCGTCAATGAGCCACTTCACACTTGAATGACAGATTGTAAAACAATTGGCCACAAAGAGTTGCTCCCCCTTTTCTTCGTCAGCAACTTGAGCAACATTTTTTGTTGCAAATTCACTTGTGCAACATTCTTTTGTTGAGTATTTTTTTGCAAATTTTTTGGTGATGCCCCATCTTCTGACACTTTCCACATTGCTAGTCTGGCTTTCTCCATCATTTGAAAGGTGGATGACATTTTCTTCCACAATGTTTACAATGAGGGAAATCAAATTTTGTTCATGTATTTGTAATAGAAGAATTAAAACCTAAATTCCCTTCTTGTTCTTTTCATGTTTCTTTCCCTTTCCTCCTCGATTGTATTGAGCTTCGCAACTAATGCACCTTTAACAAACTCATAAGACCTCATGTACCTTCTCTGCTCTTGTATTTGGAAAGCATTCATCAATTCTACCAAACTAACCTTTGACAGATATAAGAATTTTTTTGAACTAATTTGGAATCAGGAAATTCAGATTCAAGTAATCTTACTTTGTTTGCTATTCCAAGCAATTTGTCAAAGTACTCTTTCATTGTCCCAAAGTCCATCTTTTGGACTTCAAATTCTCCAACCAGGTTCAATATTTTCATGCATTTAATCCTTTCATCTCCTTCATACTCCTCCTTCAAGAAATTCCAAACTTCAAAGGCTAACTTCATGTCATGATTCTGAGAAAGATTTCATATGAGACTACAAAAAATAATGTAACTCTTTCATTTGATTTCCTCTCCTTTTGATTCTTGAATTGTGCCATAGTTGGATTGGCAGGTAATGAAGGATCTTTGTAGTCCTCCTCCACAACTTCCCAGAGATCATTTGCCTCCATCCTTTCTGCCTAGACATAGTAAACTTCACCATTGAAGACAGGCGACGCAAGTTCAGTGAAAGTGATTTTTTAATCTATAGAACAAGAAGAAAGAAAATATTTTCTCTTAGTTACGAGTTTTTTAGGAACATAGCTCTACTACCAATTTATTAGAGTTTTTGAGGAAAATTTCTTGTGAAAACAACAAAGGCAAGAGGAAATTAGAAATAATTTCTATGAAAAGTGTATATTTTATTTAACTGAAAACTAGTGTTTATATAGGAAAAAAATCAACAACCATTTACTAAAAATAAGCTACTAAAAAATTCATAATCTTTAAAAAAAAAAGAACTCTAAACATCAGCAATAAATCAAAACTTGCTAAAATTAGCTAGATTATTTTGTTATAGTAGCTTAAGCAAATCTTCGACAAAAATCACCAACACCATTTGTCTGATGTTGTCTTCAATTAGTAGATACACTCTACACTTGCAAGTAAGAAGGACATGAAGTTGATATCATGTTTTACATAATAGTGTGTTAACATACAATAATAATTGAGTTCTTTCACAGTGCTTAGCGCACTAAAATTTGTCAACATAAGTTTGAATAGGGAGTAAGCATTCATTGCAAGCACTATAGAACCATCTATTTGTGAGACCTACATAAATTATTTTTGCTTATAACCTAAAAATTGTGTTATGATAGAAAGAAAATTGTCATTGGAGGTTGAATTCAGTGATGGTCAATTTAGAATATTTATACAAGAATAACTTTACTTAAGAGATTAGTAAATTAATTATTGTTAACATTTCTAGATCAACACTTTATGGCAATGATTTTCTAGCTCATTTCCCAAAAGTCACATAATGTCTAAGAGGACAAAGCAAAAACGGATATTATGCCTTCTAGTTTTTAGAAATTTAGTTTCACCTAAATAGTACAATGCTTCAATAACTCTAAGGAATATGTATGATTATCAGACCCTTTCACCGATTTCTTTCATGTTAACTAATTATATGGAGAAGAATCTAAAAGATTTTTTTTTTGAAAAAAATGGCATGAAATTTTGCTACCCAAATGACACATCAACTATCAGTATTTAGCCTCAACAAAGATTTGAACTCACTACATCATGTCAAAGAGAATATATTTGAGTTAGGATTGCACAATAAATATATACATATGGCCTTAATTATCCTCTAGTCCTCCTTATAAATGATGCAAATATATAAAAAAAAAGATTTAAAATTTTGTATTGTAGTTAGTAAAATCATATTACATGGAAAATTTACAATGGAAATTTTTACACATAATTTGATTTATGTGATTTATGTGAATTACAATTACTACATAAGCAATAATTTGCGCAAAGATGAATAAAATATATAATTAAGATATTTAAGGCAATTTTATCATAACAGATCTAGTTGTTGATTTAATAAATGATAATGAAATTAAAATGCTAAATTAAAGTTCCTTTTATTTAGAAAAATAAGTATATTCTTAGGACAATGTGAAATAGTGATAGATATGATGGAGAGAAGGAAAATGAACTGAGTGTTGTGTGACATTTAGTAAATCAACTATTTTTGCAATTTGTTTTATCCTTTATTGATTAGCCTACACGTCCATGTAGAGGAGTTACACGACCATATGGTTATTACACATGCCTGTGTGTTCTAGAGACATGGTCGTATGAACAACCCGTGTAACTCTTTGTCCAAAATGACTAAAATAAAGTGTGGGGTAGACACGGCCGTGTGAAAGTCTCATATGCCCATATGCTTATTGGACACGAACGTGTGTCCAGAACACACGCCCGTGTGAATATCGATTAAAATCCCCAAATCAGCCACACGGTCGTGTGGCACCAAAATTCGCCCAAATCCCTGATTTCCCAAATGCACACGGCCGTATGGACCGCCCGTGTGCGGCACACGCCCGTGTGGCCACTGGAGTAGTCTCGAAACCACCCTAATATAGCCTAAAAATGTTTTTTTCCTCTCAAAGTGCTTCCCAACCATTGATTACTCGGAAATATACCAAATTATACAAGCTTCTATCATAACAATAGTAATACAGTACAATCATTCACCATTTTCCGGAACACACAGAAATTGTCAAATTCAGCAGAACTCAAACAACAATTCGATAATGAAACAGGGGAGTTTTTGAACACGCCTTATTAACGACTATAACACTACAACCTCCTCAAGTCAAGCTTCAGGATAACACACATACACAAAAACACAAATCCATCAGAACATGAAGTTGCAATACCAGTTTTGATAAAAATCAAATCAATCAAACTCAAGCTACTCTTACCTGGAAAACCCCCATCGACGAAATTATAAAACAATAAATAACGACAACTAGAAATAATTGGAGATGAACAGAAGGCAAAATAGGAAAAAAGAAAAGTGAGTAGTCAGAGAAAGAGGGAATGAAGAAACTAACAAAAAGAAAATAGGAGACGGGAACGTGAGAAAATTTTGGCCACTTTCAAAACAAAAATAATTAAAATAAATAAAAATAAATGAATAAATAAGTATTTAGACTTTTAAAACAAAACAAAAGAAAACAAAAAATAGTCCCTCAAAACACATTGAGAACTCGAGACTTAAAGGTACACTAACACACAATTAGCCACTAGACCAGCAGGCCCATTTTGACATAAAACACAACTACAAACCCAATTGTCCGATCTAGCCCCTGACCCTACCTACAAATCTCAAAATTCTAAACCCAAATTTCAGGGTGTTACAAAAAGATAATCTTTTTAAATAATTGTAACATCAATAGAATTGTTATTAAAATCAAGGAATGGTAAGAAATAAAGATTATAGAATATTTATATTTATGTATTAGTAAAATTGTTTTAAGGTATGTAATATAATTATAATTATAATTAAACATAAGTTAAAATTTACTTCAGCATCGAAAGATTTATTGGATTTAAACATTCCACACAACTAAATCCAACTTCATATTCCTTAACCTCTTTATGATGACTAAGGCAGGACAAAAAAAAATGATCCTTATCTCATGTCTACTATCGCCACATTAAGCCTTTGTTCCCATAGCCACGAATCTATCCTACTAAGGTCGCGACATTAAGCCTTTTGTTTTCAAGTTTGTGATTTTCCCCTGTTGAAGTGCGACGTCAAGTTCCTGTCTTCTAGGTCGCGACTGGGTCGCAACTCACCTTAGTTGAAGTCATGACGTCATGCTAATGCATTCAAGGTTGAACATGGGGTATTGTCAGGATATCTATTTTGAAAATGGCTTCCAATAAGTGAATTTAATAACTTTTAATATAAACATGAATTACCAAGGGATAATAAGGATAAAAATTTAACTCGTAGGAATACATACATCATGTGAAGTACTTGACATTGTATAAAATATGTCAAAGTATTTCTCCTATTTTTGAAAAAGGTATCATATGAAGTCGATCCAATATTTGTAAGTGTTATATTGATACATGCATGGATGGGGTGAAATTTATTAAATTTCTATCATTAAAGCTGCCAATTTTCAAGTTTGGAAACCAACCGACTTGTGACAAATTTTTGGATGGGATCTAGGCATTTCTGGGTTGAGATGTCTGCATAGAGTTCAAAGATTTATCTCTTAACTTTGCAATTCACTTTGAATCATTCAATTTCGAGCTTGGAAACTCAAGTTATTACCATTTTAGTGAAGATTGGGCTAGCAGAATTTCTAGATGGAATTATTACCAAAATTACGAGTTTCAAGCTTTTAATTCGAGTTTAAATTATATTTGGTTTGATTTTTAAGCTTAATTTTTATTATATATAAGCTTAATTTTGTATTTACTAGGTTTTATTACGTTATTATTTATTTATTTCAAATTTTGGATATATTTTTTAAGTATTTAAGTTATTTAAATGTTTTATGTTTCTTAGTGAACATGAAAGTTTAGTTTAAACCTACTTCTTATTTAGATTAATTAAAGTTTTGGTATACTTGAGAGTTTATTTGGATATACTTATCTACCCTATATAAATTCTTCTTTATTGTTCATTAGATACATAATTATTTTTGTTTATTTACAAAATTTCCAACTCTGAGAGTTAGTTTATTGTATGATTGTTTTCTTCTAATATTTAGAAGCAGTTTTCTTCTCGCTTTTCTTCAAAGAGTCATGATAATTCATTCTTCATCCTTCAATTTGAAAATGATTATTTCTTGGAGAATTGATTAGTCATTGATTGAGTTTGTTGGGTTTATATCTCAAAGGGTTCAATTAGACACTTTTCCATCATATCTATCAATTTATTCGATCCATCTTCCATCTTTTATCATATCGTTTCTTTATTTATTATATTGAATATTGTTTCTTTATTCTTCAATTTCTTATTTTAGTTTTTTTTTGTGACACCCCTTACTCGACCTAATTGTCGAGTCTAAGCTACAAGATGCTATATTCATTGCCGAAACAACTACAAACAATTATACACTATTCATTCATCCAAACATGCAAACAAGTATTCATCACATTCATAATAGGTTACACAATCATTTATGGGTCTCACACGAGCTTACGAAAGCCATTTACACAATCATTTAAACCGACTCTTTTAAACATAACATTCCATTCATAATCATCATTTGTCAATCTAACCAATCCAAACTAAATCAAACAACTTTAACACATACATACTTGCACATTTTTGTGCATCAAAGATTTAAATTATCATAAACTAAACCAACACAAGTATATATGTCAAATTACCTATTCCCATGCCATAATCAATCATCAAGATTTCCAATTTCAACCATTCATCAACCTAGCCGTTTCAATTTATACACTTGCAACCTTTAACACGTTAAACCATACCAAGCTTGAGTTCTTCATTCACCAAGACTCAACCTTGACCAAAACATGTAACTATAAGGTACATATTATGTTAAACATTCAAATTCAATCATTGTCACTTTACCATACCACAACTAACTTAAAATGACCATTTACATATCAAAGACATTATATATATACATGCTACAATGTCTTTACTTGAAATGAATATAAATCTACCGTCTTTGACAGTGTGAGCTTCTTCGCTAACCTAACTCGGCAAGTTCTACAATGTGACAATCTATAGGGAAATAAAACAACCAGGGTATGCATTAAGTAAATGACCGCCTCCAGACGTACCAACGTCCAAAGTAAGAAGCCTACACAAAATATATCAAGCAGGTAGTGTTGGCAAGTATATGGGTCAAGTTGTAACCAATTACACGAAGTAGTTGAATACTCCAAGGATAGTACCCAAGGAAGGCGAGCACTAAATTAATCCTAACCTAAGCACAAATAGAGCTAATTAGCACTTTAAATGAATTATATTACAAATAAATATAAAGAAATATTTTTGGTATTTTTATAAATAAAGAATAAAATAATATAAAGGAAAAGAATTTGGGAAATTTGATATAGAAATTGAATCAAATCTGAGCATGGGTGATTAGCTCACTTAGATAATCATAACTAAATGTTGTTTCGAGTTCCCTGTTCAATCAACTAGTCATTTCCCTAGCAAGACCTCTCGATCTTCCACTAGAATAATGAGTCCACAAAAACTACTTATCTCTCGACCTCACAGTCCAGATCGATTCGGGGTTGTGGTGTTCACGGATAGACCATATCAATTTTGGGTTTATTCCCACCTAGATGACTTCCTAAGGTCGTCAAGCCTATGGTTTAAGTTCTTCATTTCTCGAATAGGTAATTCACTAAGAAAACCCTGCAAACAACTAATCCACAAAGAGTTGATTAAGTTCCACAAATAAGATCTCCCAAAAAGCAAATAGAAAAATTGAAAATAACTTAAACCCTAAGAAAAAGGAAAATTTTAAAACTGAAATTACAAACAAATTTATAAAATATGAAAGTTGTCCTTTAACAAATGTTTAATGAGCCTATTTATGTATTTAGGGTTTCCATCGTCCTCAAACCTAGGTCATCTGACGCTTTCGTATTAATTATTTGATTTTGCAAACCAAAATATCCCTGGCTCGAAAGTATTTCTTATACAGGACCAATGTCGCGACACCTTAATGCATGTGTTGCAACATCGAAGGTAGTATGCTCGTACTCAAGGTATCTTTAGGGGTGTGTCATGACACTAAAGGCAATCTTGGGATTCTTGTGCTCTGTTTCCTATGTTGCTACATCAAACTCCCCATGTTGCAACAAAACGGCTACTATTGAGTTGGTACGCCCTCTAATGGTCTCCTGCACACTTACAAAATATATTAGCTCACCATTATGCCTCATTCAGCCCCTAAGGTTAATAAAAGACTCAAATTACACTTTTTATTGAATGTAAATGAAATTCTAAAAACTCAACTATAACATAATAAATGCTTGTATTCAAGCTCCTCAAAAGGAAACTAGTTTAATCTATTACATCGAATAATAGCAGATCAGTATGCTTATTAAGTTCAGATGTAATTGTTAAATTTACCTTGATCCATTAAAGTATAATAACATATCAAACATTTTGGCACATATTGGTATATCTAGATATATATCCACATTATCAGTCAAATAGGTTAGTCATACTTATACGCCATGAGAAATATCAAGAACATTAAGGAAATCATGTACTTATCACATATTAAGTATCGAACATATACTATCCCATTTCCAATTAACATTAAAGTTTGCATTTCTGTAACACCCCGAACCCGAGACCATCGCCGGTGTCGGACACGAGGGGTTAGCAAGCCAAGTTCACTTGTTTTGCCCATCCATTGGACATTTCCAGTCAGGCTGGAAAAACTGCGTCACTGTCGCCTTAAAAATCATATCTCGAGTTTCAAAACTCGGAAACTGGTTTCGTAAATTTTCCCTGAATTTAGACTCATATATCCATCCATGGATTTATTTCTAGAATTTTTGGTCGGGCCAATTGGTACAGTTTATTAGTTAAAGTCACCCATGTTACAGGGATCGACTGCTCTGACCTTCGCGCGGTATAACTTGAATATCTCTCTGTACAGGGATTTAATTCTGGTGCCGTTTGTTTCTAATGAAACTAGACTCAAAATGGAATCTGTACATATAAGGTATGTCTCCTAATTCTTTCTGGATAAATTATAGTAAATTTTAAAGTTGCGACAGGGAACCCAGAAACCGTTCTGGCCCTGTCTCACAATAGCTTTAATATCTCTTAACATGTAACTCCTATGACCATTTCGTTTCTTCCATATGAAAATAGACTCATCAATGTTCATTTACATAGCTGATTCACTATTTAATACCATTCCTACAAATTTTGGTGATTTTCACATTCACGTTACTGCAGCTGGCAGCATCTGTTTTAAGGTAGGTCTTACCTATTTTGTAGTCTCCATGAACCAACTAGTCTTGCCTTACATAGGTCCACATATGATCATTTTAACCATGCCAATGGCTGATCATGTGACCAACATTCCCATTTCAATTCATAGTCACATCATGACACCATATATATATATATACAAACCGCAAATAGTTTAAGTTGATACTTCACTATTACGAGCCATTTTCGCATGGCCGTACATATATAAATCATAACATATTTAAACCAACAAGGGGTAGTCCTATACATGCCATTTCAAGTTCAACCAAGAATTTATACCAAAATGGGGGCTTGATAGTGTGGATGACTTGACTTCAAATCCCGAATCCGATTGCTATCGGCGAAATCTAGAAAAGCGAGAGCCAAAGCGGTGAGTAAGCATTTTTATGCTTAGTAAGTCTCAAGGAATATAATCAACTCTAATTACAGCAATACATTCACATAGTTAAATGCATCATTTCATTAATGCACATTCACATAATCATACTTACTTCACCATCCCAACTCTTATGTTCATACACAAATAACGGCTTCATTAAGGCCGATAACTCGTTCCATCATAGGAGCGGATATTCACGCTCTTACTCCTAGCGCGCAAAGCACACACCGCACTTACCTTGTCATTGGGAAATTTCACAAGTGCATTAGCTGAAATTTTCCAGCAAGCTTATAATTTTCAAATCACATACCTTGAGTTTAACCGGATGTCGCTACTCGATCAATTGGGACATAGCCGGTTATGGTAACCCGCACCAAGGCCTCACGGGACTTAACCGGATATCACGATTTGCACAAATGCCTTGGTCTTAGCCGGATAGAATGACTTCGCACGAATGCCTTGGTCTTAGCCGGATGTAGCCACTAGCACAATTGCCTTGGTCTTAACCCGGTTATAATTTCCAGCATAATTGTCTTCGGGCTTAGCCGGATATCATTCAATTTCTCATGCACACATACATCAATAATCATTGGACATACATATTTATTTTCGTTACTAAGGCTCAAACACAATTGTAATCACTAACATAATCGCCGGGACTTAGCCGGGTATCATTGAATACTCATACACACATAAATCAATAATCAATACATCCATATTTCATTCCACATAATTCAAGTAAGGTCACTTCTTGAGGACTTACCTCGGATGTTGTCGAAGCGGCTTTTACGGCTATTCGATTACTTTTTCCTTCCCTTGTCCAATTGTGGCCCTCTTAGCTCTTGAGCTAATTCAAACAAATTCAATTTATCAAAACCTCATTGTGCTAGCTTATGGCGAATATGACAAGGAATTTAAATGGTCATATGGCCACCCTTTAGCTTGAATACACAATGGTCATGCACATTTTATACTACATCAAGCAATTCAATACAATTTATTCGAGCATCAAGGAAAAGCTAAGGCCTTCAATAGGCTACCCAAGGCCAAATATACTTGTCCATGTTGAGGCCAATTATGCACTTAATACCACACAAAACAGCATGCATTTTACTAGTTAATGCTTTGCATATTGTAGCTCAAAACTTACAATATAGCATCAAGCACTCATATGTGTGCTAGGCGAATGTGCTTACAATTTCACAATTATTCTTCAACATCTTCTTCTTTAAACAAACTTATTCATCACTTCCTTCATAACCAAAACATCATGTGCAAACATATATATACATATATGAGCATGGCGAATTTCAAGGTGTCCATAGCCATCCAAAACACAAATTTTAACTAACATGCAAGAAGCATGAACCATGCTCATGAATGCATCATGGCGAATATGACAATCATGCTCCTTTTCAACTTCAATCATGATAAAACAAAAGAAAGCTCAAAATCTTACTCAAGAGTAGACAATCCATCATTGCATGCATCATCATCAAGCTTCACACTTAGCATGCAATGGCTTTATCACCATAACAACTTTGGCCAAATACCATTTCCATGGCTTAACAAAGATTTGAGCCATGGCTAACATGCACATCAAGTTAGCAACCAAAACATGCATGAAACTCCTAACACAACCTCATACATACCTTAATCTTGATGCAAACTTAGCCAAATCTCCTTCTAGATCTCTTCCAAACCAAGCATGAAGCAAAAATCCTCCTTCTTCCTTAGTTTTGGCTCAAAGAAAGGATGAACAAAATTTTTTCTTTCCTTCTCTACAACTCACGGCAATGGGGGATTACCACACTCACACACATTTTTTTTCATTTTTCTATCACCCATACACCTTTGTTTATTATTTCACCCTAATGCACCAACAAAACATGTTTCATGACATGTTTAGCCCATCCTCCCTTGTCATGGCCGCCACCACCTATAAAAGGGAATTTGACATGCAAGTCCATTATTTTGCATGCATGCTTTAATTAGTCATCACACATTTCCTATCATACTTTCAAAGTTCATTACTAAGTCCTTTCTTGTGGAATTCACCCTTATAACACTAAATCAATCATCATAAAATGTCATACATGAGCACACACATATTATAGGCATCAAAATAAATTTTTAATTATTTTTATGCCTCGGTTTTGTGGTCCCGAGACCACCTTCCGACTAGGGTCAATTTTGGGCTGTCACAATTTCTATTCAATTGAATATCACACGATGGAACTAAAGTAAAATAAGCTCGGATACACGGGTGAATAAATGCTCACACAAGCTGACATTATATTGAGGTTACCCATCTAGGCTAAACATACGATACATATAATCTGAGACTCTACAACAAATGCTAGACCTTGTTATAACATGTAAAATCTCTGATCAAGCACATATATAACCCTAATGGTATGCCATATGTATCATAAACTTTTACTAAGTTCACATGGGCATCATTTTAGTATACATGACATTACCAATCCCTATACATGATTACGTATTTCATCTACGAGTCCTATAATCAATAAACATTCACATTTGCAACCTATATTATTTCATAATAGCCAATATTCACATTACTTTTCAATTTAGTCCATTTTAAGCCACATATGTCAAATTCACTAAATTCTACTTAAATTTAATGTATAGATAAAATCAAACACAATTCATAACATAACATAACATAGGGTAGTAAGTTCTGTGTGAAGCTACCTATTGGAAACACCAAAACGAGTTGACTCTTCAAGGGCTAATCGGTAATTTTAGCTTTTCTCTTATCAACTCTACCTCGATCTGATTCTTTATCTATACAATTATTTCATGTCACTAGTCAATATCAAAACTTCCATACTATACCATGATATGTATGATATTATGAAATTTTATTTTTCGATTCCTTTCATATTTATATTTTATTCAATTTAGTTCATAAACTCGGGACAAACATAACTTTTAATTCCTAACTTTGAATTAAATTTGATTTCATATATCCTCATTAGGGACCTTATTTTATCTATTTCTATCATAATTTGATACCAAGTTTTATATTTATTTAATTTGGTCCCTAAAGTAACAAAGTTAACAATAAGCTAAATTAACTTTACAATCTAGTCTTTTTCATATTCTAAGCTTAAAATATATCAATTTTAAGCCTATTCTTCAAGAAATTAACAATGACAACTTTCTAAAACTTTAACAATTTTACAAATTGGTACATGGGCTAACTAAATCAAGCTCTCAAGACCCCAAATTCATAAAAATTACAAGAAAATGACTTGAAATTACCTACCAATTAATGATCAAATGGTTTAGCTTCAAAATTGGTTTTCTTCATTTTCTTCCTATGTTGAAACAAGTAGAAGAGATGAGGAAGATGACAAATATCTCTTTCTTCCCACTTATTTGAGTATTTATAGCTTAATTAAAACTTAATTAATATCAATAATCATGTTTAGTTTAATTAAATTAATCAATAAAATGCTTAATGAACATGCCATCATCTTCAACTAACACTTGATTACAAATAGTTCCGTTACCATTTTGAATATTTGGCTAATTGTAATTTAAGTTTTCAAGCCTTTTGTCAATTGAAAATCTATAGTGATTGAACTTTCACAATTTAGTCTCTGAGCCTTAATTAACTATTTAATTGAAAAAAATTCCTCTACCAATCTTCAATATATTTTACATAATAACCTTATAAATGTTAACTCAACTTATGAAAATAGGGTCTTGAAACTACGTTTTTCAATACCACTAAAAATTGGGTCGTTAACATTTTTCTTGTTTTTCCTAAATCTAATTGTTTTCTTCTTTTCAGGTCAAATTCAAATATTTCTTTCTTGAGTCAAACAACTTGAATATGATGTTCTTCTATTTTCCCTTTATCTTATTGTTGGTGATGGCTTTATAGGTATTATTCATATTTGAAACCCTAAATGTTTGGATTTTGTAAACATTCCTTCAACCAACAATTGATAATATTTCTCTAATAGTTTCTTGTACATCATCGCATGTATGTGATCATCTTATAACGAATGGCAAAAAAAAAAAGTAAATATGTTAAGAAAAATAAAATAAAACAAATAGGAATGTATTGTTTGTATTATTATAATGTTACATTCTCATCCAATAGTATCAAACCCAATCTTATAATTTCATTTTGCTTTGATACGTTCACAACATCCCACATACAAGTAACACGTACTTTGATTTTCTAGAACTCAATAATGGATGATAGTTGACAAATATTATGATATTTGTCCATGATCAACTACAAAATAGAATAACGGGAAAAATTCTATTAGTTTTAAAAAATATAATATCTCGAAAGGCAATTTAATTATTTTACTAGCAAATGAAGAAGATGTATCTCCTCGTACAACATCTTCTAAACCTTGCAATATGTCAGCTCTCAATTTAGATCGAGATCACAAAGCATAATCAAATCTCTTAGACTCGGCATCATATATAAATTGTTGGGTTAATTGAAAACTATTGATCAAGGTGTATGCTTCATTTTTCCTAAACTAAAGTCAATAAGCATAATATTCCAATTGTACATTTTTCAAACATCTTTTAAGCAGACTAGAAATAATTTTAGGATCTAAAGTAACATTTGAATTACTTCTTGCAATACTTGAGATCCTATTGCTAACTTAATTTTAATGTCTTAAACGTACAGTTATGCAAACTCAAGTCTAAAACCTTCACTTGGAAGTAGTGATCCAATCTTATGATAGTTTTGCCACTGACTTTGAAAACATATGGGCCTTTACCATTGTTGATGGTGTTATCAACAACACCACCAATCGAAGTGAATGTAAACATCGAGTTTATAACCTTGAATGTTTTCTCTAAATCTTAATAACCTTGTAGCACAATTATGTTGAAATAGTTGTTTCAAGAATTTTTGTGGTTCTATAATAATTTGTAGTACATGTAACACCTTATACCCGACCCCATCACCGTGTCCTTGTACCGAATGTCACAATTAAATCGTATTACTTAATAGCCTTTCTATCTTTTTTAGTTATAGAATTAGACAATGCCGAATTGTAAACCCACATTTACCATTCAAATTTATTCTAAATTCTTGATTAACAACATGCCTCAATAATTAACTTCAAATAAATTCTCTATTATATAAGTACTAAAGTTTTTACAATAAGTTTTCCATACTAGGCCCATATATTTACACTTACAACAACTTTAGACTTCATACAGAACAATACACTTATCCAACCTTGAGGCGTGACCTCTAAAGGTGCCCCTATATATACATGAAACAACTACTACACCCTTCGTATGAATCTGCCGATGTTTGGCTTGGTCCTTCCACACGACCCTCGAGTCATTCATTGACCCTACATACAATGAAATACATTCAAAATTTCTGATGAACTTAGTGAAATTTTGTGCAGCAATAATCATAAAAGGCTCTCAAATTTCGAGTAAATAAGGATAAGAACAAAGAATTAAAACTCCTTGATTGACCTAGGAGATTTCACAGTATGACTGGCGTAGTTGACGCCCATGCGTTCTCTAAACTAATCATTGGTGGGCATATCAACCGATTTAATCATACGTGTACTTTTTCAAACAACCCTTTTCTAGGACTTAACTCTATCTAGCTCAATCTCAGGCTTCCATTTTACCTTTTTGGCTCGACTCATCAAAGGTAACCATATACGTGAATATGCAGATTAACTACTACTATTGGCAAACTTGCAGATGTCTTTACCATAACTGTGGATCTTTACCCCTATCCTTTCATTTCACACTTAATTTAATATAGAATCATTCTTTAAAGGAAGACTTATTCTTATAACTTAGCCTGTGCATAGACCCTTCTTTAAAGGAAGACTCATTCTAATATCTTTATTTACGGTCTTAAATATGAGATTTGAGTGATAGATAAGCACTCATATTCTTTTTAGACTCGTGCTTGAAAGATAGTCCTATAGGACTTTCCCACTTTAGATTATCTACCATGATATTCCCAACAACAGATGGTTCCCAGCGAACTATCTCTTTCTTAGATTGTCCTTAGCGGACTTCCACACTTGATAGTCCTAAGTGGACTTCCCGCTCTAGATAGTCCTGACGGACATCCACTTTCCTTGTAAATTCCTGACAAACATTCCACTTAAGATATTCCTTGGCAGATTTCCCTCTTAAGAGAGTCCTTGGCAGACTTCCCTATTTTCTAGCAACCTTCTTACCCATGAATACTTAGAATTTAAAACCTAAAAAACTATTTTGTTACCTCAAATTTGATGATAGTTTATACATCAACTCTATCAGACTCTTAATGGTGAATACTTATTAGCAAATGATTTGAAAGAAATACCTTCTCCTTTCACATATGTCCGCATTTAAGATGCTTCTACTAGCTCTTTTACCTTTGCATTTTAGCAGATACTATTATTAACACACTTTCCAACATTCTCAGATGTACCATGATTGTCAAGTTAGACTACTCGCCATATGAGTCATATAGTGACTTCCCTTTTTATGCCTAGATAGGCTTTAGCACCCCAAACTGCCCGAAGTTTGTTGTCCCTAAGAAAATCATACTTGGTTCGATTAATTCATTAAGGGTTTTTGCCATAAGGTGCATTGCTTAAATACCAAGCTGTTCACCACTAGATCATTCTATGGCTAACCATGGACTTTTGATTCTGAAGAATCAATAAACCCATTTCGAGGTGTCGCTCCATAAGACCTCTATACCATTTACATGGTGTTTTAACAACAAGGCATGCCCGATCAAACATGCAATGACCTATACAACATTTGCAATATTCGACCAACCACACCTACGGATCATAGTAAGCTTATAAGAAATCAATAAGCAACTCATTAACAAATTTTGTCAATGTTTACCACATAATCATAATTTCAGCAAGTTGTCTTCACGAGCAACAGTCACTAAATCATTTATAACTGAGCTACGAAACTCCAAATCAAGTTGTTAATTTTCCTGAAAATAGACTCATATATCTTCTATCCATAAAATTTTCAGAATTTTTGGTTTAGCCAATCAATACCGAAATTTCTCAAAGTTTCCCATGTTTCCTGTTTGACTAATCGACCACCCTTCATTACTGAATCAAATTTCTCATTGTACAGAATTGAAATATGTTCTTGTTTATTTCATTAGAAACTAGACTCTCAATTTATGGTGATTTTCCAAAGTTACATTAAGGACCTATATACCATTTAAACAATGTACTTAAGCATAATCTCCATTTCATCATTTCAAAGCACAACAAGAACTCTAAGGTGCAAATAATCATTCCATAATGTCAAGAAGAACTCATGAACCTCAAAATAGAAGCAAGGTACCAAGAACTTACCTTCAATTTTCCTCCTCCTAATGACCGAATACTCAAGAGCTTTCTCCTCTCCTTTCTCTTCTCAAACTCTTTTGAATCCTCTTTCAGTCCATCTATTCCTTCAATATGCCAAATTTCATGGAACATTTACCTAACCTATTTAACTAACCTATTATCAATTTGTATCAAGTAACTACATTTTGTCTACAACAACATGATGGCTAGCCACTTCATGTAAAATGGGAGGTTTGTCATGCAAATCCTCCTATTTTGCACTCCCACTTCAATTTAGCCTATAGCATTTTCAAACATTTTCACATAGGTCCTATTTCATAATTTCACCCCTTTTTCTTATGGAACAAAATTAACTAAAATTGTCGGGTTAGCTTAGGCTCGCATTTTATAAATATACTTTTCACGCATTTTATAAATATACTTTTCACGCATAGTAATTCACTTATTACTATAACATGTGGCACGTCATATATCAATACGCCAATACACAACCACATCTTGCATTCAAAGAACATACTCACAATCATTCATATATTTTCACAGCATTAAGCATGCATAGCTTAATCATTCATCGCAGTCATATACAACCATGGAATTCAAGCTAAACTTAGAGCAGACACACAAGTAGAGCATTCTAACAACACAACAACAAGAAAACACCCAAAGTGGAGTACATAAACTCACCTACTATCATTCATCCTCGCCAGCTTAACTTACCCAAATACCAAAGCCTCTTTCATCCTGACAACTAAGCATGAAAACCAAATATACCAATTAAATTGGAGGCATTCAAGCTTTGAATCCCAAAATCCAATTTCATATAGAAATTTCCCAAGATTTCGTAAACCCTTAACTTTTCTTTTTCTCAATTTCACGAATACAGTAAGGTCGAGAAACTTACCAGTTTACCGGATTCACTATATTTTAAACTTAAGCCTTATGATCACTGCCCTATGCAGGACTCTTCTTAACTTTCTCTTCTTCAGAGCAACCGAAGAAGATGACGCAAATGTGAAGGGACACAAAATTGAGAACAATTACATATACTAAATAAGGCTCTCACATATATGTAACCCTTCTTGCACGATCATCAAAACCCCTCTTGAGCCATCCATTAGTAATCATTTTGTATCCCATTAAGGAACCAACGGTTCCAACTTAACTAAACTAGGATTAAGATCCAAATGTTTACCTCTCAGCCATTAGAATTTTTAGATTTTTCAGTAGAAGTCATCACACTTACTATCTTTTTCAATTAACTCTCAACTTTTCCTTAATTTTAGATTTTATGTGAAACTAGGTGTGACAAGTTTCTCACCCTTAAGAAAAATTTCATCCTCGAAATTTCTTGTCGTGACTGAAGCCAAAACTAGACTCCAAGCAATTATTTTTTCCTTCAATATGATCATTTTATCCCGAGGTAATCACCTTTCACTTTTCCCTAATTATTTAGCGTTATTGCTCTTTCATAGTTTTTATATAACCCACTCCTCTCAATGGGTGAATCGATCAATACTCATCTTGATGTGAAAAGCTTGCACACAATTATCCTTCAGAACCTTAGCTTACACTTTGAACCAGATAATTGCGCACCGTAGTGCTACTTGGCGGATACTCTTATTGATAAATATCGATTGACGGGTACTTGTTAGACAATTGGCTCTAATAGATATTCCCACTTTTTTTATACTAACAGGTGTCACATGAATATTTGAGGACTTTCAACAGTTTATTTCAAATTTGAAACTTCTTGTATACAATTGGCTATATATATCGAAATGTAGAGAAATAAGAAATCTTTACACTAGAAATCATATTTCCCTAAATTGTTTGTCATTTAAGTTCTTACTTGAACCTTAACAGTGCATTTGGTTCACTGTAATGGAATAGGACTATAATTGAATAGAGCTGTAATAAGTAATTCAACTGTTTGGTTGAATGGAATGGAATAGAACTGTAATAGTATTCTTGTGTTTGGTTGAATGGAATGATGTTGTAATAGCATAAGGAAAAAAACTAAAATGACCAGAATACCCTTAGCAGAATTTTTTTAAGGTAGATGATTATTGTTATTGTTATTAAATTTTAATAAGATTATTATTGAAAATAATTTAATAAAAATAATAAATGGTTTAACCATATTTTAACATAATTATTATTAAATATAACTTAATAAAAATATAATTTAATAACATTCTTGGTATAATTATTATCATATGCATTAAAAATCAAAATATATAATACTATAAAAATATATAATCTACTTTATTATTTTTTAACGCAATACATATTTAATATGCTAAAATATCATTACTTAAACAAATAATTTAATTATTCTACAATAAAAAATAATTAAATATTAGCAGTAATAAAAAACTCATTGCTAAAAAAGTAATAAATAACTTAGAGAATTATATTTCACATCCAAGCATAATATTCATATATTAACAAAAAGTTACATGATTTCATTAGTTTACATGTCATAATCTATATGTACAAGCCCAATTTTGGGCCCAAAACCCTCTGACTCGTTTGACCCAGAAACCCCCACAACCCAATTAAACCCATTAACCCTAAAACCTATTTCCTAACCCTCAAGCCCAACACCCAAACATACCCAACCCAAACACACAACAAAAGAAAAAAAGCCAAGGAAACCCTAGCCGTTTAGCTGTTGCCTCCCTGTCCCATCTACCGACGCCTGCAGCACCGCCCCACCGACGTCCCAGTTACACCCCTGCAGACATTAAAGAGACAGGACAGAAAGCAAAAAGAAAGAAATGTAATGGCTATTTAAAAGCCAAATCCAAAAACTGTAAGGATTTCGGGCATTTTTCAGTAAAAATAATAAGCAACATTAGACCAAAAAAACAAAAAACAGATCAAAAACATAGGCATAAAGTCGCAACGAAAAATCGAAGGGAGTTCAAAGAAGCGCAAGGCAAGGTTTAACTATTCTCTTCCGGATTTATTTTCTAAGTATTTTTTTTCGTTTGATTTACACTAAAAATAATATATACATACATATTCATAAGCACTAAAATACAGCAAAAAAATATAAAAAAAATCATACCGAGGCGATTTACTCGCCCGTATCGTTGTGGTAAGACCTTTATGAACGACACTGGCAAGTGACGGTTGGCTCCTCGCCGACTTCTAGGCTCGCTGCAGAGAAAGGAGAGAGGGAGAGAGGTTTTTAGCCTTTTTTTTTGTGGAAAGAATGAAAAATGAAGTTTCAAAAAAAAAACTTGACTTTTAAAGGCCCCGGTACGACGTCGTTTTGGGGCGTGCATTCAGCACCCAAAACGACGTCGTTTAGCGACCCGATCCACGACCCGACCCGTCTGCCCGAAGGATCCGCGTGTTTTTGCAAGCATGGTCTAATTGCTTACGCAGTCCTTCCGCTTTTTGTACATTTTGCAATCAAGTTCTTATTTATTTTAAATTAACCCAGAAATTTGTCGCGTATTGCGATTTGGCCCTGTAACGCCCCAATTTTCGGGAATCCTGTGAATATTGGCATAGGTTTAATTATGTTAGTGGGCCTCTAGAAAGCCTAAGCTTAAGATAGAACCCGACAATTTTAGTTAATTTTTGTTCCATAAGAAAAAGGGGGTGAAATTATGAAATAGGACCTATGTGAAAATGTTTGAAAATGCTATAGGCTAAATTGAAGTGGCCAAATAAATAGGAGTGCAAAATAGGAGGATTTGCATGACAAACCTCCCATTTTACATAAAGTGGCCAGCCATTATGTTGTTGTAGACAAAATGAACACTTGATATCCATAATTTATGGTACAAATTGATACAAATTGATAATAGGTTAGGTAAATGTTTCATGATAATAGGTTAGGTAAATGTTCCATGATAATAGGTTAGGTAAATGTTCCATGATAATAGGTTAGGTAAATGTTCCATGATAATGGGTTAGGTAAATGTTTCATGATAATGGGTTAGGTAAATGTTTCATGATAAGAATTTCATGTCTTTTGTATTAAAGAATTAAATGGATGAAATATGAAGTTTTATTAAAAGAAAAAGGGGTGAAAAGAACAAAGTTTTGTCCATCTTTGTTCATCATAGCTGAACGTTAGAGAAGAGAAAGGAGAGGAGAAAGCTCTTGAGTATTCGGTCATTAGGAGGAGGAAAATTGAAGGTAAGTTCTTGGTACCTTGCTTCTATTTTGAGGTTCATGAGTTCTTCTTGATTCTACCTTAACTCTTGAAGTATATTTTGATTTTTAGTTGTGTTGTGAGCATTTAGCCATGAATTAAAATGAAGGAAACGGTTGTTGTTTCATGTTCTTTTGATGAAAAATGGAAGATAGGTGAAGTTGAGCCAAACAAATGAGCATGCATGTGCCTTAGATGTTAAAGGGAAAAATCAGCTAACATATTGTGCTTTAAAATGATGAAATGGAGATTATAATTAAGTAAAATCATAGATATGTGATGATTGATTGGTGATATACATGTTTAAATAACATGCATGCAAGGTATGTGTGAAAGAGTGATTTGGTAATAAATCTGCTTGAGACAGCAGCAGTAACGTGACTTTGGAAAATCACCATAAATTGTGGGAGAAGAATTAGAAGCTGAATAAATTATGTAATTAAAGCTTATTGAGTCTAGTTTCTAATGAAATAAACAAGAACATATTTCGAATTATGTACAATGAGAAATTTGATTCGTAATGAAGGGTGGTCAGATTAGTCAAATAGTGAAACATGGGAAACTTTGAGAAAATTCTGGTATTGATTTGCTAAACCAAAAATTCTGAAAATTTTATGGATAGAAGATATATGAGTCTATTTTTAGGGAAAATTAATGGAACTTGATTTGGAGTTTCGTAGTGCCAGTTATAAATGATTTAGTGACTGTTGCTCAGGAAGACAGCTTGCAGTGAAATTATGATTATGTGGTAAACATTGACAAAAATTTGTTAATGAGTTGCTTATTGATTTCTTATAAGCTTACTATGATCTGTAGGTGTGGTTGGCCGAATATTGTAAGGGGTTAATACGTATTTTGTATTTGAATAGTTAGATTAACGTGTTAGTAATCCAATTGTAGGCGGTTCGTGTGTGGATCTCGTCAGCATATCGTCGCAAACAGGTGTGTAACTAACACCCTCTTTCTTAGTCTGGATCGGCAAAAGTCGAAAACCGAAATGCCAAAAATCGGTATTTTGTAGATTTGCGAGTGTGCGAATGCTCGTGAGGTAAATCGATTAATGTTTTTGGTAAGCTTGAATGTTTGGACTGCAAAGTGCATGATTTCTGTGCCCTCGATATTTTGGGCTTAATGGGCCAAAATTGGAATGATGGGCCAACGAGCCCAATTCGGTAAGAACCCTTGATGCGTGATTACATTAGTACGTGAAAGGTAGGAATATGCATGAAAAACCCTAAAATAGATAAATTACTGAAATACCTTTAAAAGTAGAAAATTTACGCTTTACCCATAGGAGATAAATTCTTGAAATACCCCAGGGTTAAATTGACCTAAATGTATGTTTGATTTGTTGTTATTTCTTGCATGCCATGTTGTTATTATCGATGCATGGGACGGGATATTGACGGAAGAAGTCTGAAAGTGGCTTGTCCACGATCGGAGGCTTTGCCTCAATTATTGATAAGCGAGCAAAGCAAGGCAAGCTGTGGAGTGTTAAATTTGGGTGGGTTGAGCTATTCCCCACATGGAGTGTATGGCTGGTACGGATGGAGTGTAGTGGTTGGTGGGTTGAGTAGTCTCCCAAATGGGCTTGCATATGTTTCTTGATGTTGCATGTATTTTGAAATGGGCCTATGGGCCATATCATTATCTGAATAAGGGCTAAGGCCCGTTTATTATAATCTGAAAAGGGCTCGCCCAAGATCACTGTTACTGAATGGGCTTAGGCCCAATAGGCTTGAGTGACTTGGGCTTTGAATGGGTTTTCCTTACACATTGAGTTTCCTCAAACTCACCCTTTTATTTTCATCCACGCAGTAATCCCCAACCATAGTGGGCTTGGAGTCGTGAGGGAATTTGAGTAGCCACCGCTCGAAAGTTTGATTTTCTTTTGGTGAACTAGACATCCTTTTAATTACGTTTGAGGTTTTGGGCTTTTAAATGTAATAAGGCCGCTTATTTATTTTTGATGGTTTTATATGTTTTATTAAGATAGGTAATATTTATATTTAACTGTTGAAATTGGATAGCTTTAGGTAGCGTTTTCAAAAAGCAATAATTGTTTTCAAAATAACACGAAAACAAGCAAAGCTTCCATAATGAAGATATTTTCCAAAATTAATCACTTTCCTAAAAGGACTTAATCAAATCGGTTTCCTAGAAATATACATGACGTTAAGGTATGGCAATGGTGGTTTGCATGTCTAGGATTGGATCCGAAGGAGTTTGGTATAGCGATCCGATGGACTCACCTCCTCTTTTAGGTTTCCTACCGGTGCATGACTTCCATTCACTTTAACCCTTAATGAATTAATCTTTTGAACATCAAGTACGATTTTCGGACTTAGAATGGAAAATATTTTTGGCGTTTTGATGTGGCATGCCGATCCCGCCATAACTTCGGGCGAGTTCGGGTGCTACATTTAGTGGTATCGAGCCTAGGTTACAACAACTTGGTGTGGAAGGGTTTACAAAACAAAGATTTTTGAAAGCGAAAATTTTATAAAGAATGCGAAAAACTTGATTTTCAAAATTTAGATCTTTAGAAGGTGGCATTCCGAATCTCCGGCTCAAGTCTGTAAGTATTCTAAATTTTTCTGAATATTTTCCTGAATTATCTGTCTGTACTGAAACCCTACTGGGATATTCTAGATAGGATGATTCTGAACATAGGAAAATCTGATAAGAGACTGAAACTGTAGCTAGACTTCGATTCTGTGAAAACAAACTCTGAACTATTGTTTGATTCATAAAACATTTGTAATAAACACTGGAATATTAATTGATGCATAAAAATTTGTAATCAAGATAATACGATATGAGTACAAGAGGCCGTGGATCGAGCCGATGAAGTGCTCAAGCGAGATCTTCGTTTTCGAGACATATGCCGGCGGTGGATGCACCGGTACCACCGGCAACAGAGGTAGAGTCTCATGACCGCGATGCCGAGGATGATGCCCTGTCACAGGCAATGCTTCGTGTTCTGGAAAGGGCTGCCGGAGCAAGTTCGGGCAACAAAATTCAGGGATCTATTTCTGAATGACTTCGGGACTAACGGAATGGAGATTTAAGAGCATGTCTGGTATAGCCCCGAATGTGGCGGAATATTGGTTGGAGGCCACAGAACGGATTATGGACGACTTGGACTGCTCTGAGGAGATTGTGAGTGGGGTATCTGTACTAAGTCCCTTGGGCTACTCGGTTAGGGTAGACAAACTGTATAGGAATGTACCCTTAGAAACTCAAGGTAAGATTTTCCCTGGAGATCTGATGGAGTTACCATTCGGAGAGTTTGATCTCATTTTGGGAATGGACTGGCTTGTTAAGCATAAAGCGACTCTGGATTGTGCTGCTAAACGAATGGTGTTAAAGACCACAAAGGATGAGGAGGTTATGGTGATAGGTGAGCGAACGGATTATTTGCCCAATGTGGTGTCGGCATTAAGAGCCGAAAAGTGGATTCGGAAAGGTTGTGAGGTCTATTTGGCATTTGTAAGTCATTCAGAAGAGGAGGGACTGACAGTGGATAAGGTTAGGACCGTAAAGGAGTTCCAAGATGTTTTTCCGGAGGAGCTTCCAGGATTGCCTCCGAATCGAGAAGTTGAGTTTGGAATAGACTTGTTGCCTGGAATGGCGCCTGTGTCAATCACACCGTATAGGATGGCACCGAAGGAGTTAGTAGAGTTAAATGATCAAATTCAAGAGTTGTTGGATAGGGGCTTTATTAGGCCAAGCGTGTCTTCATGGGGAGCACCGGTGCTATTCGTGAAGAAGAAGGATGGTACAATGCGGATGTGCATTGATTATCGCCAGTTGAACAAACTGATAATTAAGAATAAGTATCCACTGCCAAGGATTGACGAGCTATTCGACTAGCTTAGAGGAGCTTCTGTATTTTCTAAGATCGACCTTCGATCTGGTTATCATCAGTTAAGAGTTAAGGAGTCAGATATCCATAAGGCGGCATTCAGGACTCGGTATGGTCATTACGAGTTTTTGGTTATGCCATTTGGACTGACGAACGCTCCTCCAGCATTTATGGATCTGATGAATCATGTGTTCCAACCATTTTTAGATCAATTTGTAGTCGTCTTTATTGACGATATCCTGGTATATTCTGAAACTGAAGCGAAACATGATGAACATCTCCGTATAGTGCTGCGAGTGTTAAGGGAGAAGGAACTCTTCGCGAAGTTCAGCAAGTGTGAATTTTGGTTGAGAGAGGTAACCTTCTTAGGACATGTGGTCTCTGCCAAAGGGATTAAAGTGGACCCTCAGAAAATTGAAGCGATTTTGGAATGGAAGCCGCCTAGGTCAGTGTCAGAAATATGGAGTTTCCTAGGACTGGCAGGATACTACAGAAGGTTTGTAGAAGGTTTTTCTGTGATGGCAGCATCCCCTGATAAAACTCATAAGGAAAGGAGTACCGTTTGTATGGACTAAGAAACAGTAGGAAGCTTTTGAGAAGTTGAAGAAAGTTCTGACTGAAGCACTTGTGTTAATTCAGTCGGAGTCTGGGAATGATTTTACTGTGTACAGTGACGCATCACACGTAGGTTTGGGCTGCGTGTTAATGCAAGAGGGTAAGGTGTTGCATATGCATCACGATAGCTTAAGCCTCATGAGGGAAACTATTTGACTCATGATTTAGAGTTGGCAGCAGTGATATTTGCACTTAAGATTTGGAGACATTACTTGTACGGAGAAAGGTGTATTATATACACTGACCATAAGAGTCCTAAGTATTTGTTGACTCAGAAGGAGCTGAACCTTAGGCAAAGGAGATGGATTGAGTTGCTTAAGGATTATGACTATTCGATCGAGTATCACCCAAGCAAGGCTAATGTGGTAGCCGATGCTCTAAGTCGTAGAGTCAGATTCGATCCGAGAGCAATGTTTGCTCGTCTGAGTCAGTATGATGATGGAAGTCTGTTGGTGAGTTGCAAGTGAGGCCAACCTGGTGGATCGATTAAGGAAAAATAGTTAAACGATGAGTCTTTGGTCGCTCGTTTTCAACAAGTTAAGGAAGGGAAACTTCGAGTTTGGGAGCCGAAGAGGCGTTGCAGCAAAGACAATACCCTCATCTGTTTGGATTAGGTAAATTTCGAGGACGAAATTTCTTTAAGGAGGGTAGAGTTGTAACGCCCCAATTTTCGGGAATCTGTGAATGTTGGCATAGGTTTAATTATGTTAGTGGGCCTCTAGAAAGCCT